>NC_141677.1:38656500-39277500 GCF_028749965.1 Puma concolor
GGTGGGCACATCTGAGGGCCGAGAGAATTCTATGCCCCAGCAGTCTACGTTTGCTTGGGAAGCCCAGCACTGGAATAATTATTCCAAACTTAGGCCAAATGCATTCTTCTGTACCGCATCTCAACAACTAGCAAATACTTGGAAAACAAAAAGAATGTAAGACAAAAAACCAGGATGGCAGTAAAAATACAGACCTCAGGGGTAGAAAGTAAAGCTTAGAAGGGGCCTAAGTTACTATTAATGGGTGTAATGAGCCAGCTACACATGGTTTAAGTGAGCAAATCAAGGGGCAGTTATTAAGTAACTCTGGGAATGTTTTAAAGTGGACTCTAATGGGATCAAAAGTGACCCGACCTCGTGCTACGTTGGCCTCACAACCTCCCTCCAACTGCAAGTGTCTCTCATCCCAGGTTGATTTTTTTGTAGAAACTTGCAGTGACGTCAACTCAGCAGGTCTTGGAGCTACAAAATAAAGCCTAAAATATATAGGGATTATTTTTTCTCATGATCGTTGCCAAAAACCTATTTACTTAAGAAGACCGACAGAAGTTATGCTTGGTCATCATTTATGAAAGAGATTCTCTACGTGAGCCATCCAGTTAGCATTTCATCACAGGTACTGCAGTGGCATCCATGAACCCCTAGAGTAAAAGGACTTGGAAGCCGTGTTTAAAACCCCAGGATCACAAAAATACCAAAACTTATTTTGACTCGCTGAAAAAGTTTTCACTACGATCAAGAAGGCCCCATTTCTTAAGCATGAGGAGGCTGTTCAAAACTTCACCAAAACATGGGGCGCCTGGGTGGCTCGGTCGGTTAAGCGTCCGACTTCGGCTCAGGTCATGATCTCGCGGCCCGTGAGTTCGAGCCCCGCGTTGGGCTCTGTGCTGACAGCTCAGAGCCTGGAGCCTGTTTCAGATTCTGTGTCTCCCTCTCTCTGACCCTCCCCTGTTCATGCTCTGTCTCTCTCTGTCTCAAAAATACATAAACGTTAAAAAAATTTTTTTTTTAAAAACAAAACAAAACAAAAAAAAAAAAAAAAAAACTTCACCAAAACCACTTAGTCTAGAGAACATTTTAGATGCACACATCCAGGAGTTCTATCTCCCCTAAGGGCAGACACTGACCCTCAGTAAAGGAAAAAACAAACAAACAAACAAAAAAACCCTCCAAGACGAAAGACTGCGAGAGAAGGAGGAGAGGAGGGAATGTGTGATCAAGATGTTGAAGAAACAGGTAAGGGGCACCTGGGTGGCTCAGTCGGTTGAGCCTCCGACTTCGGCTCAGGTCATGATCTTGTGGTTTGTGAGTTCAAGCCCCATAATGGGGCTTGTTGCTGTGAGCTCAGAGGCCACTTTGGATCCTCTGTCCCCCTCTGTCTGCCCCTCCCCCACTTGCACTCTCCCAAAAATAAATACTAAAAAAAAAAAAAAAAAGACACAGGTAAGAGAAAGGCTAAGGCAGGAAGCACCATCTCAGGGTCTCGTGGTTCAGATTTTGCTTAACCTGTTTGCTTCTCAGGAATGTGGGAGATTTCTCACCTGGACAAGGAAGGAGAACCCCCATGGCAGAGGAGGTAACTCCAAAGAAAGCTGGCTGGCCAACATCTGGAAGCCTCCCGAGAAGTGGGAGGAGAAAAGACAGAGATGGCTTTTATTTTTCTCCCTTATGTCCAACACACCAGTATTTTCCAAAACACAAATGTGCCTGCCACAAAACTCAGCTGATCTCCAGCACCCAGCGCCGTGTATAATTAATGATCAGGAGAGGGAGCCTGGGTTCGTCCTCCGTATTTCACCCAGAGCCCCCGGCTTCCCTACTTCCCATAGCAACTAAGGAGACTGCGACAAGTTGCCGAGTCCTATGGAAGTTTGAGGGGTCCTGGGATTCACTTTGCTGGAAAAGAGGTGTGAAATATCCCGACCAAGATCTGCCTCCACTTTGCACTGTTGGCCAATTCCCCTCGATCTCCCCTCCCTCCGAAAATGTTAGCGCTGTGAAGTCCCCTAGGGTGGGACTTACTCAAACACAAAGCAGCTCGGTCCCTCTTTTTTTCCAGTTCGTTCTCTCTCTCTCTCTCTCTCTCTCTCTCTCTCTCTCTCTCTCTCTCTCTCTTATTCAGTTTTCTGTTAAAAACTGCCCCAGCCCCTCACCTTCAGCCATTGGGAGGATGGGGGGGGGGGAGGAGGAGGGCAGAGGACATCTCTAGGGACACGGCGACAGACCAGGCAGTCAGCCTAGCAACCATACTTAAGGTGTAGTGAGCTTCGGTGCTGGTGGGCGTCTATGCGCCAGGAATAGCTTAAGCCGACATCCAGCCACCTCAAAAGCGCTGGGGAGGAGGCTCCGCGCGAAACCGCGGCCTCGGAGGCTCTCGGGCGGACCTCCTGCTCCTGCTCCCCGCTGCTGGCGGCATTTCCGGGCACCTAAAGGGGGTGGCTTGGGGGTCGAGAATACACAGGCTGAAGAACTTGGGGTGGGGGTATATTCCAGAAGAATATCCAAGGGATGGAGAGGAAGGTGACATCAGATGTGCGCCCTTGCCACATTCCTAAAGTGGCAGCCTCCGCGGGCTGCCTCCGAAACTGGGATGCATCTCCCCAACTTTCCCTCTCTGTCCCCGAGATCCCCCACTTCCTCTGGCCAGGTTCCTCCCCTGGGATTCCCTAGTCCAAAAGATTTTCTCCCCTGTCCAAAGGCTTTCCCCCTTCCTTCTGACTCCGCGAACTCCTGTCCCCAACAGGTTTCTCGAGTGCGGGCTGCCGGGCTCCCCCTCGCCCACCACCAGGAACGCGGCCGCCGCACCCGGCACACGCACCCGGCGGCCCCCCGGGGCCTCGGGGCCCGCGGGCTCGGCTCTCCCCACCCCGCACCCGGCAACCGAGCGGCGCGCGTCCCCCGCCCGGCCCCAACCGCGGCCGCCGGCGACCCCACCGTAAACAAGGGGACGCGGGACCGGGCGTCCGCGTCCCGGGGCGCACCGGCTGGGGGCAACTCCTCTGCCCGGGCGCACCGCCCGCCGCGCCGAGCGGGGCGCGGGGAGAGCGGAGGGAAGGGCAGGCGGCGCGGGGAAGGCAGGCAGGGATGGAGGGCGGCAAGGCGCGGTGAGGAGCGAGGAGGTGGGCTGGCGCAGGGGGCGGGCGCCCGGGGCACGCGTTACCTTCGTCTTGCCCCCGCAGTGGCAGCAAACGGTCCACAGGTACTTGAGCGTCCGCCAGAGCAAGATGATGAAGAGGCCCCCGAAGAAAGTCACCATGGAGGAGGCCAGGAAAGCCCACCACATGCGCTGGCCCCGGCTGTCGCACGGCACCTCCATGGTCACCGGGATGATGAGCGCATCCATCTTGGGCTCGTGGACCGAGGACGAGGAGGAAGAGGAGGAGGAGGAAGAAGAGGAGGAGGAGGAAGAGGAGGAGGAGGAGGACGCGTCTAGGCTGAGATGGTTCGCGTGGATATTGCTACTCATTCTAAGACTGCTGCCTCCGCCGCCGCCGCCGCCGCCGCTGCTGCCGCCGCCGCCGCCGCCACCATTTGCCATAGCTAGCAACGGGCAGCCGGCGCAGGGGCTCGGGGGAGCTCCTCCCGCCGCCAGCGCCACCCCGAACACCCATCAACAGCCATATTGCTGCTACTGCTGCCGCCGCCGCCGCCGCGGAGCGCGGGGAGGGGGCGGGGAGGCGCCTGGGCTCGGGGCGCTGTGCGCGACCTGGCGGGGTGCGCCGAGATATATACGGCGGGCCGCCGCCGCCCGCCCTCCCCCCGGCCGCCCGCCCGGGGGGGAGGGGATGGAGCGCGCGGGCAGCTCCCCGCCCCGGCCCGCGCCCCGCTCGCCCGGGGCTGCGCCGGCCCCGAGCGCGGAGAGCGAGGGGGCGCCGCGGGCCGCCCGCGCCCGGGGTCTGCGCCGCCCCCGGGCCCGCCCCGGCTCTGCGCGCCGGCCCGCCGTGCGCCACGCGAGTGCGCTGCGCTCCGGCCCGGGACCCTCCCCGCGCGCAGCCCGCGCCGCTCACCCGCCGCTCCTGGCTTATTAGGTGGCAACTAGTTAATAACGGGTAATCAGCCCCCTCCGCCGGGACACCCCCGCGCCAGCCCTCGGTCCCCGGCTGCGCTCGGCTCCGGCTCGCCGCCCCTGCACGCGCCGGGCCACGGAAGGTCCACTGCGTCCCGCTGCCAGGCCGCCGCGGCCGCTAGCCCATGCCCCCAGGGATCCCCGAGCCGCGTTGCCACGCCGCTGAGCCTCCTCGGCCTCCCCTCGCTCTTCCTCCTCGCCTCCTCCGGCTCCTCCTCGTCCCCGTCCTCGCCGCCCGAGCCTCTTCGGCGCGCTCCCCGCGCTCCCCGCAGCCGCCAGCAGCAGCAGCTGCAGCAACTGGAGCGGGCGCGGGCTCAGGCCGCCCGAGGCGGGAGGGGAGGAGGCTCGCAGCGCCGGCTCGCCTCGGCTCGAGGCCGGGCAGGGGGCAGGCTGATCCCTCGGCGACCGCCGGGCGCGCGCCCCTGACCCCCCGAGAGCAAGGGAGAGCGCCCCAAGTCAGGGCGCGGGATCGGGCGCCTCTCTCCAAGGTGCTGCGCCCCCACCCGAGCGACCCGCGGGGCCCCGAGGAGGATGGCGGGGCACCCATGGCAGGCTGTTTTTACCAAAGGAGCCCCCGGTGGGGAGCGAAGGAGTGACCAGCTGTCGACACACGGCCGGACACCTCCAAATCCTCGGGCCTCGGGAGTGAGGAGGACCCTTCTCCAGGACACCCTAGTTCGCCCCCCCCCCACCTCGGGCCTCTAATTCGTTCTTCCCTCCCCTCTTCCTAGGTGCCCCAGTGCCCCACGCACGGCTGGAGGCTGGAGGGTGGTCTGTGGCCCCTGACAGCAGCAGGTGGTTTTTCTGCCTGTTTTTAAGCGACAGAGGCTGCCTGAGAGGAGAGATGAGCAGGGTGGGGACCTGGCCTCAGGGATGGTGCAGGCTTCAATAGACAGTAGAGTTCCCCAAAGTGTTCCTTCCCTCTCTTATCTAGCCCCAAGCCTCATCGTGGGAGGAGAGCCACTGGGAGAAGGGGCACTCTAGGCGCCATCCAAGCCTGCTTTTCCCCAGTTAGGGTCTTCCCCCCTCAGCAGTCTCTATCCCTACACCACAGGGGAATACCTCTTCCAAAGCTCTGGGAAATTTTGCTCCCTCTGTACACTGCCCTTCAGAGCTCTTGGCTACCAGTTGGACCACAAGGTTTTCCAGTGCTAATTAGAAGGAAGATGGTCACATTCTCCCTTCAGTGGTTTCCCCAAAGTTTCCGGCTCATTAGTTTAAGCCTAATTGGAATTATCAGGTTCCTTTCAGCTCTTCCTGTGGTGAGGGCCAAGTTAGCAACCTTAACTGTGTAGGCAGGCAAGTGCTGCTTCTGCCTGAGCCGGAGCACCACCACCCCCCCCCCCCCCCCGCCCACCCCACCCGCCCTTGGAGGATGCTGGGGAGGACCTGGGAAGGGAGGCCCAGCTGGACAGAGAGGCTGAAGGGAACGTTTGCAGCTTCTCCAGACACATTCAGAATATGTTCACTGGGCTCAAGACACACACTCATTAGAAAAGGGTCAAGGCCAGCATCAAGGGGGGAAACAGAATGAGTAAGAGCTCTTGAATATTTGGTACTCAAAAAACAGTGTTAAACCTCCTCCTTCGTGCTCAGCAGCCACACAATACATCTGTGCTGCCTTAGTCCATGCAAAGGCCCTGGGTTCTTCCCAGCACTGTGTTAGGGGTCAGGCCCAGAAGTGCCGTGAAGATGTGCAAGAAGGTAAACTGTGACCTTGAGATTCCTTTGATTTGTTAGCCTTCTAAACAGCTGTACTTTGCTAACTTTGGGCCTCAGCATATGCCAGGAATGCTAAGGACTTTCCTTAAAGCAAGTACAAGATTTAAATTTTGAAAATAAAACACCCATAGCATAAAAAGAGCAGAGAAGGATAGGATTGTTTGCCCAAGGGGGTGTGGAACCCCCAGAATGGATTTCCTCCCTCCTACAACTGAGCTTCCACAAACCAGTGAATCCCCTCCAGGCCTTCCTGAACAGCCCCCACAACCTGAGTTCCCCTACAACAGTCTGGGGATACTAGCAAGAGGCCACCGGTTGCTGTGACTTCAGTCACCCCAACTGCAGGATCCCCACCAGTGTATCTCCTCCACTGTCACCTCCACCACCCCATCGTCCTTCCACAGGGTGCTGGGAGGCCCTATCTCCTGCTCTCTGCACACCTCTGCCTGTGCTGGTTGAAGCTTTTAGCAACTTCTATGTCATACAAAACCCAGGCTGAGTTGGGATTCATCAGGGTCCCTCGCTGCGGTATACCCTACCAATCCTACAACCCCAGTCTCACACCACCTCCCAGGATGGCCCGACCAGTAGGCAGCAAATGCAAGAGTGCCACCATCCACCAGGCTCACCTGCCCACCTCTCCTGCTACCTCCTTATCATCCACCAACTTCAGCACCAGGTTCAGAAAACCTGCCCCTGGCCCCACTAATTGAGGAAAAAGTTATACACAGATGGAATGGAACCTCAAACTTCAAAGGAAACTTAGGTGCCTGCTTCCTCGTTCATAAAATTGGAATATAAACAGGAACTGCTCTACCCACTTACCCACAAATAACATTGGTTATTCGTAAGGTGGAAAAGAAAACATTATACAGATCTTGGCTGTGACCCAAAAAACAGCCAAACTCTGACCAGATGTTCTGACTCCAACCCAGTACTTAATGTGTGTGTGCATGCACCAGGCCATGGGGGAGAGGGGTCCAGATAGGACTATCTCCCTGCCCCCTGCTTTGCTGTTCCACACCCCACAAGTCCCCTCAGTTGGGATGAGAACTGAGGCAAAGCGCTCCCGCTCTCTGCTGCAGCGATTACACTACGACCTGGAGGGCCCCACAGCCAGTCCCCAGATGGACTCCAGGGCAAAGTATAGAGAAGCACTTCCAAACAGCCCCAGTGCGTGTCCCCTCTTGTAGGTGTGTCTGCAGGCTGGGAACTGAGGGCCACTGCACAAGAACTCAAAGGCTAACCACAAATAGAAACTTCAACCCCCCCCCCCCTCCTAAAAACAATGCAGGCCATTTATTTATTTCTAAATACATTTATATGCTTCTCAGGGGGGAGGGCAGCCTCTTTACCATGTGAACATGTGCCTATCTCGGCTTTCAAAGCAAACCAGGGTTTCAAGTTTGTAAAGTATTCTAATCTGAACTATCTCAACTGATTTAAAAGAAATAAATAAAAGTACATTAACATACAAATGAAAAAAGCAGAGCAACTAAAGTAATAGCCAAGGAGGAAAAAAGAAGCTTATTTACTTAAATGTTGGCTCAACATCATAGTTAATGTATAGATTTCATCTTTTTCCTGCCTAGACCCAGTTCCAATACTCCACGTAATAAATCATGGTGATTTTGCTATGCGGAAGCCAGGGGGACACCGTAAGTGATCTAGCGCCCTCTGGTGACCATTTCTGGTACTTGACATTATTTGGTGATTGCAAAGGGGACCTATTAAAATAGTCAGAAATTTGGTGTGAAAATTCCAAAGAAGAAAGTCCTACTGCAAAATCCTGCAGCCGCAATAATATTAATTACCCAATTGCCAGCCCTACCAACATATAAAAGTACTGTGATAAAGGCGGTTAACAGGGTTGATATTGTTACCATGCTTTGATGTCAGATCTTCTAAGCTGTAACTACCCTTGGCAACTTACCACTTCTTAAATTACCATTGTGTTTTGTTCTAAATGGTTAAAGTACTCTCCCCTTCCTTGTTTCCTTCATTCTTTATAATCTCTTTGTGCCATAAGAAAGGACAGTAGCCATTCTCCCATTTTACAGGTAAGAAACTGAGTCTTAGATCTGTCAAGTTACTGGGCATGAGAAGACCACCTTACCTTTGGAGCAACGTCTCTCTTTGTGGCTTATAATGAACAAGGAAGAGTCCACCCCTGAAACCATGCCCAAAAGCCTCTGAGGTCCAGAAGGAAGCATTGGTCCCCAGGATGGAGAGAGGGACTCAGAGAGCAAGCTTGGAGGGATTTATTTATAATAAATATTTATTTTATGTTTATTTCTGCTTATGAGAATAATTCAGACTAAAAGAATTTGGAAAATAAATGTTTCATATAAGAATAGAATCCCACAACCTACCAATAACCATGATTGATTTTTTTTACATTTTAATGTTTATTTATTTTTGACAGAGACAGACCGAGTGTGAGCGGGGGAGGGGCAGAGAGAACGGAAGACACAGAACTTGAAGCAGGCTCCAGGCTCTGAGCTGTCAGCCCAGAGCCTGACAACACAGGGCTCAAAATCACAAACTGTGAGATCATGACCTGAGCTGAAGTCGACCCTTAACCTACTGAGCCACCCATGCACCCCACCATGATTGATATTTTCATATATTTCTTTCACATTATACCCTTAACAGGGGTGTATTTTTGAAAAACTAAGGGTTAGATTGAACATCTAGTTTTTATCCTATTTTCCCTTAAAATTAAATTGTGAGGATTTTTCTCCATGTCATGAAATATCACCAAAAAAACATGCTTTTTAAAATAATTGATTATTTCAGTAGATGGCATATTCTGAAATGTAACATCTTTTTAAATAAGTCCTAGAACTTATGTGTAAATGATCCATAGTAGCCAAAAAGACGTCCTGAAGAAGATTGCCATTAATATCTGTACATCCTAGATCCAGTACCTGTCTTCCAGGGAGAGTGCATGTGTGGGCCAACCCAATTGTGGGACACCTCCCAGCCTCGCACTGCACTGCTGGCCTCATATCAGCCAATGCTGAGTGAAGAATGTGAAGAATAGTGTCATATCTTCCTCTGTCATTGTCCCCAGGGCCAGCCAAGATACAAACTTGCAAGAATATAGTCTTCATTCCCCTAAACTGCATCCTTGGCTGGGTCCCAGTAGACCTAACTCAGGGGCTGAGGCGTGGTTTGAATTCAACTCCCACCTGCATTCTTCCCGAGTTTCCGAATAACAATTCTGCAAATTCCCATTTCCCTTTCATTCTGTGATCAGTGGTCACCAGACCAGAAGGCCAGGACTACAGGACTTGCTTCCGGGAAGTAGGCAGGGCAAAAACTAGTCCACCCATTTTTCTGGTGGGGAAAGAAGGAGCCAAAAGTGAAGAGATACTCCTCGATACTACCCAACTCGTTCCTACTTCCAGACCAAGAGACGTTTTTGGGTTTTGTGTTAAGTAGACTGCACACCCACCACGGGGCTTAACCTCACGACTCTGAGATCAGGAGTCACATACTCTATAGACTGAGCCAGCCAGGCAGGTGCCCCAAACCAAACCAAGAGACTTTCTAATCCTTTTCTGAGAAGGTCCCTGATTTTGTCTTTGTAGAAACAGTGGTTCAAGATCTGGGCAGTCTAGCACGGAACCCATCTCTCATGCTAAAAGGCGCTCTAATGACTGCACCATAAAAGGGACTGTGCAGATGAGCTCAGGGCTTCCCTCCTGCCTCTGCCTGGAAGCTTGTGTCACATTGGCACGCAAGGACAATGCTGAGACCATCCATCCCACTCAGAAGCCCTCTTGAGAATAAGGAAAGACGAGTCGAAAGTCAGACATCTGTGGGTTTCATTGACTTCTAATTCGGACTGCTCCTTCGGTGTCCACTTTGGGCACAACATTATCCAGAGCAGGGTCCATCCCTTCCTTTCACACTGACACCTGGCCTACCTGGAGGTCACGTCCCTTCTTCAGCTATAGTATCTATCCCACAGTTGTCAAGCTTTCCACTTCCCCAAAGATGAGAGAATGATTTCATGGCTTCAAAAATTATAAACGGTGGTATTTTTATAAGAGGTAAAGCTACCTGTATGAAATCAAGAAATCCTGCTTCTGCAATATTTTTGCAAAAAACAAACTAGACAAAAACCCAACCTAGCAATACCCTGGGAGTTGAAGAAGAATGAGACATAAAGGCAACAGACCAATAAACTAGCCACTGAGTGAAAGAGGAAAGTTTATTAGAAGTCTTTATTGGGGGGGCGCCTGGGTTGCTCAGTGGGTTAAGTGGTTAAGCATCTGACTTCGGCTCAGGTCATGATCTTGTGGTTTGTGGGTTGAGCCCCGCGTCGAGCTCTGTGCTGACAGCTGGGCCTGGAGCTACTTCAGAGTCTGTGTCTCCCCCTCTCTCTGTCCCCCCTCCATACTGTCTGTCTGTCTGTCTCTCTCTCTCTCCAAAATAAATAAATATGAGACAAATTATTTTAGGTATTTATGGAAGGGGCTTGCCATGTTTCAGCAGAAGAACACAGATTTCCAGAATTTATGAAACACTATTCTAGGAATATAGCCTGAGTATAAGAAGGAGAGGTAGATCCTCACCATTGGCCAGAACCTGAGTCCTTGAGTCTGCCACCTAGAGAAGTTTTTCCAGTGGACTCTGCATGGCCGTTCTAATCCAGGAGAGCAGTGCCAATTGCCTGGCCATCCCAGCAAATCCAAACCCAGAGAGGAGTGACCTCTGGTTTTTCCAGGTGCTGAAGCCACTGCTGTTTGCAAACATCCCGTGGGTGCTTTACCAGCTCCTTCTTTCTGGGGACCTCTGACACGGGCTTATATGAGCACAAACTTTAGATACTTTAGATACTCCTGGAAAAACACCTTGCACTGTGTAGCTGGAACGGAGCAGACTGTTAGAGGCAGATGCTGCCAGGTACGTGGCTGTGTCTTTGCTTTCAGAAAGCCTCCAGGAGCATCCGGACACTGTGCTAAATGAATTTCCTGCAAGGTGCTACACTGAATCGGAGGCTTACAAAAACATCCTTTTGGTTATCTATCAATCTCATTTCGCTCTTCTCTCCTTATAACAAAATTGAAAGCTATGCGTTGAACAAAGTAACCCACAAGCTGCCCTAACAGTCCTGGGAACTCCCTGGGTGATGGATAGTCATGGACTTAAAGCTTTTTATTTGACTTGTTCTTGGCTCTTCTATCAAGATCTGTCTTGGTGGCACTCTACTGAGACAGATTGGCTGGGATGCATAAGTGGCTTTTATTTCAGAAGGCAGCACATATTCTGTTTAAAGTACAATGGCTCAGATGGGAAGTCCAGCCCCTCTGTCATTATTGTAGAAGTTCAATGGTTCACAATCTGGTGGCCATTTAAATGGCTTCCTGTTCAATTCAATGGGGAAGACCGTTTAAGTCAGAACCAATCTGGAGACTGAAGGAATTTATTCTCACACTGCACCGCCCAGAGGGTTCACTCTGCTCTTTCATCCATCGGTCTTCCAGGGAGACTGGCGTCACCTGCACTACCTGAGAGCTGAGATGACAAGCAGAGAAATGGCATGTAGGCAGCCCATGCCCCCTCCTTCTAAGGCAGTAATAGTCACGATTATCCCCATGATTGCCACGTGACACATCCCCACATTTAATACAAGCATTTCTCCTATTCTTAGGTCATCTTCACAATTTCACTATATCACCATGCTACCTTTACTAGTATTTAACATCTGTCTCCAGTTGACTCCTATTATTTATTCAAATTTATTGCAAAAGGAAATTTTGTAACCCTAGCCTTGTGGAACACTAGCATTGCCATAAATAGGAGGTAAATAAACGATCATGAAAACCACAAATGAGATAAAAATATATGGATACAAATAATGAATAAGAGGAAAGTACAAAAATAGACATAATGAATAAAAACGATGTTATCAAATCAGAGGTTAGGGCTGTCAACTGAAGGCCCTCACCCCGAGGCCTGGACTCCCTTTGCTAAATAGAGAAACGGATGAGTGTTACTGAGGTGGTAGAGACATGCCAACTGTCTCCGTGGCAACTAGGTTTAAGAAAGAATTGATCAGGGTATGACTTTCTCGTTGAGTGCCAGGATCGAGTATGAGCTAAAATCCTCCTTTGCACCGCCTGGGGCCACACCGCTCAGCCTTTGAGACACACTGTACATTCCTGCTGGACGTATTTCTTACAGGATCGTACAAAGCAAGAATTACCCTCACCATGTAGATGTGGAAACTGAGGCTCAGAGAGTTTAAGTACCTCGTCTGAAGTCACACAAAGAGCTAGTATTTGTTGAGGCTTTTCTACAGGTCAGGGGACAACAGCAGCCTTGGTGGTCCTCCAGCCCCTCACCTCTCCCCTGGGCCTTCATCATGGTAGAGCTGGGAGGACTTCAGAGCTCTTTTTGTCTTTTTCTTTTCAGAAGGGAGGACAGGAGGCTTGGAGGTATTAAGTAACCTGCCCAAACTCTTTGCTCACCAGTGGCTGAGTTGAAGTTCGAATCCAAGTCTGCCCCTCTCCAATGATGCCTTCTCTGCCCCTCTCCAATGCCATCTGGTCAGCCTGTTGGGAACTGGGGGGTGGTAAACTTTCCTCACCATCACCCCTTCTGCTCCCAGCAAGTCTCAGAAATTCCTTCTTGCCAACCTTTCTTTAAAATGCTAATCTGGGTCTCTGAGCTCCATGAGGCCCTTTATCCCATGGAGAGCCCACTGGCCCAGTGAGCCCCTGCTGTGGGTCAGCACAGAGGACTTCAGAAGTCCCCTAGGCTGGTGACTGGCACCAAGAAGTTCACCCCCATGGCATCTGGGCCTCCGCACACCGTGCAGGGGCCGGGCATCCTAGTTAGCTCAGCAAATGCTTCCCAGTGGGAGGCTTTAAACTCGGCAGGTGTGTCTGGCAGCCTAGCTCCTGGGCCTCTTGCTGGAGGCCAAACACAGCCTGAGGCCAAGATGAGAGCACTGAAGAGCCTCTGTGGGATGAGCCCTGGGGTTGCAGGCAAGCCAGGACCTTTCAAGGCCACAGGGGGGCCAGTAGGGGTGAAGACAGAGAGCAGGAACAGGGGTCCCTGGGGACAGAAAGAAGGCGTTAGGGGGGCAGAGCTGTGCAGAAGTTCACAGGGACAAAAGTGTGAGGCCTGGGAGAGGAACTTGGAGATAAGAAGGAGAGGGAAGAAAGGACATGAAAACAGGGAGAGAGACAGAGACAAAGTCAGAGAGAACTAGAAAGACAGAGAAAGGAGACCCAAGACACAAAGAAGACATCAAGACACACAGTTGCCTGGGGCTGGTTGCTCTTCCGGGGGCTCCACTTCCCTGGCAAAGCACAGCCAGTTGTGGCTGTAATACAGGGGGTTTCCAAAGCTCCAGAGCTTCAGCGGTAAGAAACAAGTCATTTCTCCTAGA
This sequence comes from Puma concolor, assembly GCF_028749965.1. Taxonomy (NCBI): domain Eukaryota; kingdom Metazoa; phylum Chordata; class Mammalia; order Carnivora; family Felidae; genus Puma; species Puma concolor. The sequence goes on from NC_141677.1 coordinate 38,669,700, forward strand.
AAGGAATGATATGCAGGATCCTGGTAGCAAATCTCAGCAGGTGAACCTTCCTGTCCCCTCCAACCCCCCAACCTCCCTCACTCTGGGCAGGGCTGTCTCATTGTCCAGGAGAAGAGATACTTGAGATGCTGGGTCTGCCTGCAGGGCATAGGTCCAGGGAGACCCTGCAGCTCTATAAAGTCTCCTGGTTTGCTGGGGTGGGTCTGGGCTGCGTGTGTAGGGGGTGAGCCAAGGAAGGAATCCCTTCATTATGTATGCTGTTGCCCTCACCAAGATGAGGACTGACAGTAAGACTCTCAGCAGGATGAATATCTAGAAACTGCCACCCAGCCAAGAGAAGCTCCAAATAGCCAGGCTGTGACTCCCCATCACCATTATCGACTTGTAATGTGACACGTTTCTAAAGAATCCCACCCGGCCCAGCCTCCTTGTCAGGAAAAGTGATCAGGACACTGGTTTCTCTGGCTGACTATGCAGTACTTTAAAGCCAAAGGTGAAGCCAGAGAGGGAACAGTCTCAATCTAATTGCCCTAGTCCACTTCTCCAGGGCTCAGCTCCCCAACTCTTCAAAGGAAAAAACATTATTTATTTATTGGGTAAATATTTATTAAGCACCCACCATATACCATGCACTGTATGCTGTTGACAGTTTCAATAACTTGGGTCTTCCTGTGCATAGCAGCTCTCCCACCACCACATGAAGAGTCCCTGGAGGGCCTACCACATGTATTAAAGTATTTTATATCATAACCCAGTGGGAATGCTAGTCCAGCCCTGCAGTGGCTACATGTGCCTGCTCTGGAGTTGACAGAGCTGAGTTCAAATTTCAGTTCTGTTCCTCTCCCTGGCTATGGGGTCTGGGTAAAGTTTCTCAGCTTCTCAAATTTCAGTGACGTCATCTGTATAGTTGGGGGTGGGCGGGAGTGCCTCCTCCATGAGTTCTTATAAGGATCAAATGAAAGAACGCAGATAAAGCTCTTCTTAGCACAGTACCTGGCACAGGGTGTATCTTGACCCTTTACTGTCATTTGCTTTTTTTTTTTTTTTTTTTTTTGAGAGAGAGAGAGAGAAAGAGCAAGCAGGAGCAAGAAGGGGAGAGGCAGAGGGAGAAAAAGAGAATCTTAAGCAGGCTCCACACTCAGCATGGAACTAGATGTGGGGCTCGAGCCCACGACCCTGGGATCGTGACCTGAGCCAAAATCAAGAGCCGGACTCTCAACAGACTGAGCGCCCCAGGAGCCCCCGTCATTTGCTATTATTAATAAAAGCAAGAAAGTGGTTACGTAAGCCTACTCCCACTTTCTCAGAGGCTCCACACTCTGAAGCATACGGATGAGATTCTGATCTATCACCATGTTACCATGTCTTTGCACCCCTGTCTCAAGCCAGGAATGATGGTGTCCTGTTTACCCATCTTTGTTTGCTGCTCAACGGTGCCTCTCCTCCTGTGACTAAAGAATTGTTCCATGTCCCTTTCCAGAATTTTTGCTCATTTCTCTTATCCCAAGGCTAGCTAACATTCTCTGGGCCCAAGAATATGTGTCTCAACAACAGTGAAAATCTCACACACTCACAAGCAGACAAGCTTGGAGGGAACACATGGAAAAGAAATATGTCCCCTTCCAATAAAGGGGTAAAGAGATTTAGTTATCTTTTTGTAGCTTGTCCATATCATCAGCAAAGATGAATGTTTGTTGGGCACCTAATATGTACATGAAAGTGTATTAATTGCTGGGGAAAAAAATACACATCCTCAACTGACTGGGAAGGATTCCCAAAGATAAAGCCACATTGAGAATGAACTCAGCATCCAAAAATTTCAAAACCCATGAAAAAGCAATCACATCATGAGCTAATAATGTCAATAGATAGAAGGAAGCCAAGATCAGATAAGACTGCAGAACTTTAGGTAAGTGAATAACATGATGGAGACCATAAAATTAAAGACTTTAAATTATTAAAAGTATAAAAGAAACAAAATGAAAAAAAAAAAAACTAAAAATGGAACAACCACAATAGAACAAAAAAGGTGGATTTGGGAAAGAACCAAAAAGAGCTTATGGGAATTTTTTTTTTAATGGTCACTGAACTTTTAAAATTCAGTGAGTAGCAGGGCACCTGGGTGGCTCAGGTGGTTAAGTGTCTGACTTTGGCTCAGATGATGATCTCACAGTTTGTGAGTTCCAGCTCCACATCAGGTTCCAGGCTACAGTGTGGATCCTTTTTGAGATTCTCTTTCTGCCCCTCCCATGTGCTTTCTCGCTCTCTTTCTCTCTCTGGAAAAAAAAAAATTCAGTGAGTAGCATAAATTAAATAGATTAGACTTGGTTGGACTCTAAGAATTAGGCAAGTAATGGGGCACCTGGGTGGCTCAGTGACTTAAGCGTCCAACTTCAGCTCAGGTCATGATCCCCTGGTTCGTGAGTTCGAGCCCCACATCAGCCTCGCTGCTGTCAGCCCAGAGCCCACTTCAGATCCTCTGTCCCCCTCTCTCTCTGCTCCTCTCCCACTTGCTGTCTCTTTCTCAAAAATAAATAAAAATATTAAAAAAGAAGATTTAGTCACAGAAAAACAGATCTGAGAGATAAACCCAGAATGCAGTGTATGAAAAGAAAATAGAAAGAAGGAAGAGCGTGGACCCAGCAGGCACAGCAGATGGAAGAGGAATGTCTGTCCTGTAGTGTATCTAATGAGAGTTCCAGAAAAGGATCACAGGGAAGGGAATCGATAATATTCAAAGAGATGATGGCTGAAAATTGATGAAAAACAAGAATTCACAAATTCAGGAAGCACAAGTTCTAAGCAGGATAATAAATAAAATCCCACCTGTAGATGCCTTGTAGAGAAACGGTAGTTCGCCAAGGTCAAAGAGGAAAATAGTCAAAGCAACAAGAGGGAAAAGAGAAATTACCTACAGAGGAGCGACAATTAGCAGACTTCTCGACAGCAAAACTGAGACCACAGACAGCAGTCCTCAAAAGACTGAATGAAAATAGCTTTCAATCTAGAATTTTTTGCCAAATGACATTTTAACTCAACTGTGAGGTTCAAATAAAATGTTTTTAGATAAATGAAAACTAAGAGAATCTGTCACCAATAGACTCTCCCAGAAAGAATTTCTAAAGGATAAATTTCAGGGGGTGAGGAAGCAAACCCAGAAGAAAGTAATAAAAAAGCATTGATGGGGCGCCTGGGTGGCTCAGTCGGTTAAGCGTCCAACTTCGGCTCAGGTCACGATCTCGCGGCCCGTGAGTTCGAGCCCCGCGTCGGGCTCTGTACTGACTGCTCAGAGCCTGGAGCCTGTTTCAGATTCTGTGTCTCCCTCTCTCTCTGACCCTCCCGCGTTCATGCTCTGTCTCTCTCTGTCTCAAAAATAAATAAACGTTAAAAAAAATTAAAAAAAAAAAAAAGCATTGATGAGCAAATATACCAATTGCCAGATGGGGAATACTAAACAAGCTTGATTTATAAAACAACAACAATAATATTAAGGACATCCAGGCAGTACCAAACAAAATGGAACCCAAATACTAAACACGATAACATGTTAGGGCATTAGTCTTAAGCATATCAATATTCTCCAAATTGTTTGTAAGAGGGTGGAGGTATAAATTAACTTGAGATTGTGACATCCAGTAAACCTGTTAAGTTTAGAGATAATGTAGGGATAACCACCGAAAGAATGAAAATGGAATGGACAGCTAGTTCCCAAAACAAAAAAAAGATGAAAAGGGAAGCAAGAAAGGCAGAAATAAGGAGGAGGAGTAGCATAAAGTAGGGTAAACAGAAATAATAGAAGAAAATGGTAGCTATGATCAAAAACACAAGAAATAGCAGGCGTTGGCAAGGATGGGAGAAAAGGGAACCCCCGTGCACCGTTGGTGGGACTGCAAACTGGCGCAGCCACTCTGGAAAACAGTGTGGATGTTCCTCAAAAAATGAAAAATAAAATCACCATATGATCCAGCAATCTCACTACTGGGTATGTATCCAAAGAAAACAAAAACATTAACTCAAAAAGATATCTGCACCCCCATGTTGACTGCAGCATTATTTACAATAGCCAAGACATGGAAACAACCTAAGTGTCCATCGGAGGATTAATGGGCAAAGAAGATGTGGTATACATATGCCATGGAATACTGGTCAACCATAAAAAAGAATGAAATCTTGCCATGTGCCACAACATGGATGGAGCTAGAGTGTATTCTTCTAGGTGAGATAAGTCAGGCGGAGAAAGACAAATGCCATATGATTTCACTCATATGTGGAATCTAAAATGACAAGAAATTGTAAAAACAGAATATCAGAGAACAGATTAGTGATGGTGAGAGGCTGGAGGTTGGGGGGCGGTGAAATGGGTGGAGTGAGACAAAGATACAAACTTCCAATTATAAAACAAGTCATGGGAATATAATATACAGCATGACAACTGTAGTCAATAATATTGTATTGTGCATTTGAAAGTTGCTAAGAGAGTAGATCTTAAAAGTCCTCATCACAAGAAAAAGAAATTCTGTAACTATGTGTGGTGATGGATGTTAACCATTATTGTGGTGGTCATTTCATAATATATAAATATATCAAATCCTTATGTTCTACATGGGAAAGTAATATAATGTTATATGTCAACTGTATCTCAATTTAAAAAAAAGAAAACGGTGGAATGCATTCAAACATATTTAAAATTACAGTAAATGTAAACAGATTCAACTAACCGATGAAAAGAATTACTGTATTTAAATTGTTTAAAATGCGTATGTCCCAGAAACACATCTGTAATTTAAGAACCCAGAAAAGTTTAAAGTAAAGGACTGGGGAAATATACACCGGATAAATTCTCATGAAAAGAAAACCATGTTGCTGTTCTATGGTCAGACAATATCGAATTTAAGGTGACAATAAGCAGAAGTGACATACATGTAATGATGGGGGAAGAAAGGAAGCCATTGACGGCAGACAGAACTGCATGAGCAAAGACACAAAGGGAGAGTGTGCCTAGCAAATTTCAGTGGCCCAAAATCAAATAAGGAGTAAAGAGAAATTCTTAATTGTACTGTTATGTTCTGTTATTTTTTAAAATGTATATTCTGAGCATTTTGGTGCCAGGCATCATGCTAACTACTCTGTATACATTATTCCTACTCTTCCTGTGAATTTCCACATGCAGCATCTTGTGGAGATGCCTCTGAAGGCTTCCATAGGAAACAGAAGCTTTCCATGTCATGACCAATGGGAACAACCACTACCAAATGTGTCACTAACCAGGGGACACCTCCAGGCCTTGCTGACAGCCCATAGCTGGGGCAGCATACGAGACAGCACTTCCTATGTTTCTGATGCAAACCCCTATGGGATGAGCAGACAGTCTAGTTTCGGGGACCTATTGATTTATCAGAGTTCTTTCTCCCCACCATAGCCACCCTTGACACTTCTGTAGAAAGCATCACTGTGTTCAATGTATCCATCACCGAGGCGAAAGCCAACTTCCCGTCAACAAATTTTACCAGGAAGAGGCCTAGAAACCCTGAGAGGAAACTGGATTTAGCCAGGGAGACTTGAACTATAACCCCCTGCTCAGATCCCCATGACATAGCCTGAGGGGAGGTGATTTTCTAAGATACCTTGGCTGCTGGTCATGGCAAAAAACAAAAACGATGGGTGCCTGGGTGGCTCAGTTAGTTAAGCATCCAATTTTGGCTCGGGTCATGATCTCACAGTTCATAGGTTCGAGCCCCGAATCAGGCTCCACACACTGACAGTGTGAAGCCTGCCTGGGATCCTCTGTCCCTCTCTCTCTCTCTCTCTCTCTCTCTCTGCCCTTCCCCCACTCATTCTCTCTCTCTCTCTCTCTCTCTCTCTCTCTCTCTCTCTCTCTCTGCCCTTCCCCCACTCATTCTCTCTCTCTCTCTCTCTCTCTCTCTGTCAAAATAAATAAACTTTAAACACAAAACAAACACTACTTTCTTCCTACCCCAGCGTTATACCTAAATGTGCTAGGCTGGCTGTGGGAAATCAACTGAGGTAAGAAAAACAGGAAGGAAGGAAGGAAGGAAGGAAGGAAGGAAGGAAGGAAGGAAGGAAGGAAGGAAGGGAGGAAGGGAGGAAGGAGAAAGAAAGAAAGAGAGGGAGGGAGGAAGAAGAGAGAGAGAGAGAGAGAGAGAGAGAGAGAGAAAGAAAGAAAGAAAGAAAGAAAGAAAGAAAGAAAGAAAGAAAGAAAGAACAGAATACAACGAGGCCATTTATCCTGAAACAAACTGGCGATCCCCTTTCCACAGGACACCCCATCACTCACCCCTTTAGGGAAACACTTGCACGTCAGTTGCCTCACTCTCTGGGCACCAAGCACCTTTAACTTAGAAAATGGATCAAGCGTTGTGGGAGGGACAGGTCATGCTGCACGGTGCCAGGAAAAGGGTGGTATGCGATTCACCTAAGGAAACACACAGGAAACCCGCAGGCCGCGCACTTCCCCAGTGGAATCTTCTGAGAAAACGCCTCCTAGCTTTGCAGGGTGGCCATATCATAGCCAATGAGGTTTATCCGAGGCAGGATTATTGTGACTGAAAAGCTCCTCCTTCCACCAGGCAATCCCACCAGCAGCAGAGCTGGGCCCTGAGAAATGAAACCCAGAATTTCAATCTGCCAAACACTGGTACTTTTGCTTCTCAGCTTACTTTCCACTTGGGGGCCCTTCTCTGAAGTCAAACAGGATGGAGCTCGAGCTCCACCTCTGGACCTTATTTTTAAATATCCTGTGATCTAATTATTTTTACAATCAAACTTTCGTTTGACTGTTGGGTCTCCTCTGGGACTCCTTGCAGGCTTAACCACGCGGCCCTGAGGTTGCCTGAACACAGGAAAAGGTTTTGTTGGGCATACGTTGCCTTCGTTGCCAAGCTATTCGTAAATCATTAACCGGTTTTAAAGACATGTTCCATAAAAACCTTCTTCTGGGCTCCATCCAAGGCAGTGGAGCCAACATGGTCTTGGATGGATATTTCAGGAAGGCCAGGAGCAACCGCAGAGACGTGTTGTGCCTCATCACGGCACTCAACCGGATACTGTGGGAAAACTGCGACCAAAAATACCTCCTGAAGACAGAATGACCACATGGCCAGGGGCAGACAGGCGCTGTCAAGGTGTCCCGTTTTTCCAAGAACGGCACCTAGCCTGCTAAGGTTTCCAGCTTTCCCTGGAAAATGCCTATGTCGGTACCAGGGGCTGCTCTGGCAGGTTGGGAAATAAAGAAGCCCCCTCCCCATAAGAAAGTCTACCGCAGGGCAATGGCACCTATGGGAGTATGGCACAGTCAAGAGCCACGTGTAACAGCAGACGGATCTGGGTTCAAATCCCAGCCCTGTGCCTTTCCGGAAGTGTGGCCTTGGACAATCTAATTCCTCCAATTGCCAGTTTTCCCATTTATAAAAATAAAAACCATTGTGTGGTCAGGATCAAAGAAGATCATAGATACAAAGTATTTCATGCAGTGTCTGGTAAACACTTGAGAAATGGTAGCTGTTAGAGTATTATGATCATAATTGCTTTCTCATTATTAAGCGCTTATATCTGTAGAATGTTCTGGAGTTTGTAAAGGGCCTTCCTAGCCTTTCTTCCTCCCTCCCTCCCTCCCTCCCTTCCTTCCTTCCTAGAAAATTAGACTAAGTAATTTATTCATATAATTAAAAAATCAAAACAACAGGGGCACATGGGTGGCTCTGTTGGTTAGGCATCCGACTCTTGATTTCAGCTCAAGTCATGATCTCATGGTTCATGAGTTCGAGCCCCACATCAGGCTCTGTGCTAGCAGTGTGGAGCCTGCTTGGGATTCTCTCTCCCTGCCCTCTCTCTGCCCTTCCCCCGCTTGCTCCCGTTCTCGCTCTAAAATAAATAAACTTAAAAAAAATCAAAACAATATACAAAATACAGCCTGTGTCTGTCCACTCCCTCCCTTCCTCACACCTGAGGCCCCTTCAGCAACCACTTTGTTTAGTTTGTGTATCCTCCAGTATTCTTCTACAAACACAGTCTGTATATATTCAAAATTTTCCCTTTTCTTACATGAAGGTAGCATTCTATTTGCACTACTCTGGTCTTTGATGTGTTTACCTTACAATAAATCTTTACTGTGGATGGGTCCCCCTGGAGACCTTTCTACATTAGTATCTAGGAAGCTCATTCTCTCTCTCTCTCTCTCTCTTCCCTCTTTTCTCCCTCTCTCACAGCTGCATTGTATTCCATGGTGTGGCTCTGCCATACTTTGTCTAGCCAGCCCCTCTAGGTGTTTCCAATGATGGTCTTATACTGGTCCTGACATCACTACAGTAAAGACACTCGCCCACCATCATTTTGTACAAAAGCAGGCACACCCTTTGAATAGTAGAGAGATCACAGACTCAAAGAGCATGGGCATCTGTGATTCTGGTCAACACGGCCAATTGCTCCCCATTGGGACTGTGCCACTGGGCACCCCTTCCAGCAACGTACAAGAGGAAGCATTCCCTTTCAATTCTTTTCACTGTTTCCTTGCTAGCTACTCCCCCTCCTCACTTCTCCCCACGCATGTCTCCAAACACGCCTAACCACTGTTTCTTGTTTCGTTTCCCACTGTAACCATTTTTAAATGCACAATTCAATGGCATTAAGTACACTCACAATATCAGGCAACCACCATTACTATCCAGCACCAGGATTCTATCAACAGCACAAACCAAAGCTCTGTCCCCATTAAACAATAACTCCCAATCCACCTTCTATCCATCTTTATCCGTCCATGTAGCCTGGTTTGAGGCGAACCAAGCCTCCTGAGATACTCCTACATGCTTTCAGAATCATAACATTCCTTTAGTGATAAGAGAACAAAGATTTTCATTGTACTGGGAGAGAGATCAGCCTGACATCAAAAATTGCCCTGGAAGAGGAAAGCAAAATCTTTAAATTTCACATTAATTTGGGAATGATTCATTTCTATATGAAGCTTTCCATACAAGGTGGGGTGGGGGGGTGCTCATGGTGTGGGGAACAGGCTCACAAAGGAAGGTTGTGTTTCTGCTTACCCACCAAGAATAACGCCTACTTGTCAGATACAGAGGGGCGAATTCATGCTTGCATCAGGCAAGAATTCATGCTCGCATCAGGCAAGTGCTTTGTTTTCTAAGCCCTGTGGTCCAGTGGGCACCTCCCTATTGGGACCACGCTTTTCCAGACTATACAGCCTCGTCAAGATTCTTCATTCTAAGCTGTAAACCACCGAGGACCACAAGCCAGAGGGCTCAGAGGTGGGGAGAATGAGCCTCCAAGAGAAAAGGAAGTGGCAGTAAATGGCAGAGATACCAACTGAGACCATGTCCATGAAGAGCTTGGCAGAGTGCTCAGTAAATGGTGATGAGGATGCAGATGATGATGGGGATTGTGTTGATAATGGACAAGCTTCCTCCAGTATCAGCTGCTTGAATGGTGGTTCAGCTCCTAACTACTGCAGCTACTAACTTCCTTATTCTGACCTGGACTCTGTCCCCCTCCAGCTTTCATTGATGGATCTGAATTCCACCTCTTGGGCTATCCAAAATCTGACTATTCTTCCAGATATATACACTCGGGCCAGTGAATTAAACAGAGGGACCGTGGTTCTTTCTGATCTCCTCTTCTCCAACCTGAATATCCCATCATTCTTCAGATATCTTTTATAGAACTTGGTAGCTGGAGTCTCATCAAGCCTTCTGACAAACTGAAGCAAGGAAGGCTAGGAGGGAGCGGTCCTATCCCATGCAAGGAAGATGGAACGCAGCTAAGAAGCAGGTAAAATTGGATGGACCCAGAGACTGAGAAAACAAGACAAAAAATGAGGATCTCCCTGGATCAGAGGCTCAAACGAGTGGTTCCTCAGGTCTCACTGCAGACTGAAGATCCATGAGGCACCAATACTGGACCATCAGCTGAGTTAGCCCTGGGCCAGGGGACGCCAGGACATCACAGGGCTCCATCTGATTAGTATTTCTGAGGTTTGGCTCATCTAAGGAGGGTGTTAGGGAGGTTCCCAATGCCCTCTAAAAGCCGCCTTCTCCATCTTTAGGTGTAGAATTAGCTGTGATACGACAACTCCGAACTCCATGTTTCAGGAGTCAAGCACCACTTTGACCGGAGGACCTCTCTCAGTTCCCAGTGATCAACCTAGTGGCAGCACAAGACACAGTAGAAGAGCTGCATGCTGTAGGGTGGGAAGAACACATGGGACAGCTTTGCCCTCTTCCCCTAGAGATGCCTGTGGACTCCAGAGCCCGTGGGGCAGCGATGGCATCAGCAACAAGACCTACCAACAGAAAGCAGTTCCTAGGCAGCCAGACCCAGGCGTTGAACTCCAATTAGGTTGTATGTATATGCACATCTTTTTCAGTCCGATGTGATTTTTCAGCTCAAATTATTCAAGTAACCTGTTCACTGCAGCAACTTTATAGCTTAACTTCTTACACAGTTGTTCCTTCCTTTCCGATGTGAAAATCTCCTTTATCTGCTTGTCTATGAAGCCCAACAGCAATTTCAAGAATGAAGGCAGAAGTGGCCTTTGATCCACAGAACACAACTCCAGGAAAGAAAGTTCATGGTCACTGGTGTCCCCTGTAAGGGTGCCACCACACAAACATGAACAGAATAGCGATCACTGGCTCTCTACTTTCCCCGGTTCACTGACTACAGGGTCATGCGGTCAGTCGCAAGATGCCTGGTCAGTGTGACCATTACGAAGAGTCCCCCAGCCTGGTTACTTCTGCATGACAGGGCACAAGGGGACTGAGAGGATTCACCTTCACCATGCATGGATATGGAGGTCAAGTGCAGGCTCGGTTCTTGCCTTGGCCCCAGGCGGAGGATTGTGTGTGGCTGCACGTAGGCAGCCTTGCCCCCTCCCAGGCTGCGGCTGCAAGTTGTTGCTGGCAAAATAGCATCCCCTCATTGACGCCGCCGGATTTCCCTCCCAGCCACCTTCTCTTTTCTTTTTTGGATGGTAGCGACGGCCCGAGTTAGCTCTTCTAAGTCAATTCCACCTACTTTTGGTCAAACTCCACTCCTGGCTTGGTCATCTTCCAAGACAAATGCAGAAGCCACAGGGTGCTGGAGAGTTGCCCTCGCGGAGAGTTGCCCAACAGAACTTCAATTAATTTCTCAGGTTGCCATCAGGACCTCCAACATGGGAGGGGAGTTCAGCGTCCAAGCCTGGCAGGGCACTTGGCTGGCATCCTGGGTGGACATTTAGGATGCTGGAGACTCTTAACTTCTGCCTTTTAATAGGAGAATAGTCCCTAATTCCAATACACGTGCATGGACACACACACACACACACACACACACACACACACACGCAGTAGGGACAAAGCTTTAGAATTCCACATTATTTCCCAAAGTCAAGAGTCAGAATGAACAAGAGATGAGAGAGGTGGTGAGGTAGGCAGAGACAGAAGCAGAGAGAACTTGGTAACTAGTCTGGCTGTGGCCCACCTCGTACTCAGACTCCTGCCCAAGCTCACCCCACATCTTCGAACTCTTGCCTTTCCTGTTCCCCAACATCCACCGGTGGCTCTAGAATTTTCATATAAGAACTTGACAATCTTGTTGGAAGGGGGCTAGGAGCTTGTTCTGAGGCTACCATTAGGTAATAATCATGCCATTTTGATTTTGAAGAAGTACGGTTTGAGGTGGCCGATGGGAGTGAGAGCGCATCCCCCGCCCAGCACCATGCCCACTCCAGTTGATGGGATCACTCTCTTCCTCTTCAATTAACGATGTTCATGCCCATGTACCTAGAGTTTCTCCAATCCCTCCTTCCCCTTACCCAAACTGCACAGACCTGCCCAGTCTCAGCTTTTCAATGAAACCTAATTAAATGCCATTCAATGAATATTGCTTACTTACTTGGCAGCTGGGTATGATGTCTGAATAGACGCCAGGCACTGCCTAATAAGTCCTGAGTCTGTTCAGGACTTTACAGTTTGCAAAGCTTTCATATCCAGTATCTTACTCAACATTCATAGCAACTATTTATGGCAGTCAGGAGAGAAAGGGTCACCATCCTGTCTGAAAGACAAGTAGAGAAACAGCGTATACACAGATTTTAGACACACAGACCCAGATTGAAATTCCACCTCCAACAACTATTGCTTTGTGTGAGCGGAGACGGGTATGTGTCTCGGTTTTCCCACCTATAAAATGGAATTACAGTGACCCACCTTGCAAGATTTTTATAAGATCTAGAGATGATCTATTTAAAGTGCCTACCAAAGTATGTGGAATGAAGTATCTGTTCCTACATGGTAGCCACTTTGATGATGAAGATACTGAGGATGATGGTGATGATGGTGGTGTCTGTGATTATAATGACTAAACTCACCAAGATGTTGGTGGTGGTTTTGTTGTCTATATTTTCTGGTTTTTTTTTTTTTTTTCTACAGATAATCATGACTAGTATCATTTAAGGGACAAAACATGACCCAAGTCCCTTCAGCTATTCCCAATGAGCACTTTATTCTCGTATTCTGGGGCAACATGTTAGCTCTGTTGAAAGCTCATTGTGCAGCCAGCGACCATGGGCAGATGCTGTCTGAGCGCCCGGCCAAAGCTTCATTGCCCTCACTGGGTCTCACTCACCATGTCTTCCAGTCCAGGTAATTGTGCCCAGCAGCCACTAGCGCCCGTGTAATTGTCCCCAAATTGCTCTGGGTGGCCTTTCCAGGCAGGAGCTCTTTACAATTAGTCCACACATCGAGATGTTGAAAGACAAGTGATTATTTGGGGGAATTACTTGTCAGCGAGAAGATGCAGTGCCGATAGGACACAATAGAGGCCTTGTGTTAATTACAATCAGCAAGATGCTATCTCGTCATTTCTTAATCCAAAACTCATTAGGCATTCCAGCCTTAGCCCCTGTCATTACCGAGGGCTTGTTACAATGTGCAAAGAGAAAGGCAAATGAGGACAATTTAAGGACTATGGGGACCCACCCACATGCAGGTGGTCAGCAAGCATCTTCTTAATGAGCCTAATTTTGCCTTGGAGCCAAACTACCACATGTATACCTATGAGGGCAAACACACCCATGTATGCACACACCCATGCATGCACACACACGCACGTGCACACGTACACAGAAGCAGGCACTCTCAAAACATCTTGTGAAAAATGTCCAAATGCTTCCTTATTACATTTCTTCTGCTTCTTTTTTTTTTTGTTTTTTTTTTAAAGGAACTAGGAATTATTCCTTGAGATAGGAAACCAAAATTCTCAATTATTTAATATTCAATTATTCAATATTTCCCAAAGGGCCTACTGTGTGCTGCGCCTGCTATAGGCACAGGGAAGAGGGAGTAGACAAGAATTCATGTCCTCCTGGAGTTTTTTAATCTTGTTAAGGAGAAAGGCTCAGTGCCTGCAACACAAGAAGCTAAAAAAGTGACAGCAGGCGGAAAATGAGGTTAGAATCCTATCCTAAATGCTCCCAGTATTCTGAGAAGCAGAAGTAGAAGCCAGACTGAGCCTGGAGGGATGGGCCAGACTAGGCACACAGGCTTGGGGGAGAAGCAAGGAGGAAGGTTGTGTGTGTGTGTGTGTGTGTGTGTGTGTGTGTGTGTGTGTGTGTGTGTGTGTTTGGGTGTGTGGGCAAGCACTAGACAGGAGGCAGGGGTGGGGAGGATTACAAAGCAGTGAAGGCCCAGAGAATGATCTTGAATATTAGATAAGATGTGGACTGAGAGATGGGGATGCCGTTTTAGGCTCTTAAGCAAAGAGTAATAAAAGTGATGACAGGAGTTAAAGTATTTTTGAAGGTCAATCCAGGAGCTGTTTACAGATTCTTTAAAACCCTGTTCTTTCCAAGAAACTTCACCAAGTTAGTTTAACCTCACAGGATCTTAATTTCCTTTAAGAAGTAACTGGGAAAGTGAGAGATAAGAGTGCGTGTGCATGTGTGCGCATATGTGAGTGTGTGTGTGCGTGTGTGAAAATCTCGACTAGAAACCTGATAGGTCTTCATAGCGCTAATCTGATGTTCTTGTTCTTTCGGCCAAAGTGTTGGGGGTAAACAGACAGGGAAGGATGCCCTTAGCCTCAGGAAAGTTTAAAGGAAACTGGCTCCCACAATCGTGTGTTATAACTTACAACCCCACCTTCCAATACGGCAAGACCCTTACATGTCAATATTATTTTGGACTGAGGATTTTTCATGCTTGCTGAAGGTGTATATATTTGAGGATCACTTGTCACTGACTGTTTAAGGGAGTCCAAATTTCCAAGGGCAGTGGCCTCAGACTTTGCCCCTCATTATCCACCCCATAAGTATGAGCTGACACTTCTATTCCACCCCTGCCTCTCAAGCCAAGTCATTTTAGGATCTAGCCGTGGGGGGCCAGTGCTGGGTCAGCTCTGAGTGATGGGCAGGAAGCTTATGGGGATTAAGGCAAGGACACCAGATTTGGTTTCAAAGTGATATTCACCACGATATTGGATTGCCTTTTAAGGAGCCACTAATGGAGGTGGCCAGCCCTCTGGAAAATAATAGCCCCTGGAGATTTTCCATCCTGATAGTGAAATCGAGTCGCCAAGGATGGGCGGCCACTGGGATTGCTGCTCCACTTTGCTTGGGTAGAGGGGAGTCAATGCCACCTGAGGGCCAGGCAAGGCCAAGCCACCAGTGGTACTTCTCACCAAGTCAGCATCGACGTGGGACAGGAAGGTGTTCACTGAGCCCTCCAACTTCCTGAACCCACAGACACATGTGTGGAACAGGCAAAGGGTGGTCCCCCGACAGTGAGGGGTGCCAGGACACCCTCCTGCCAGCCTGTAGGCCACCCAAATAGCCAACAGTAGCAGCTGCTTCTCCACAGACAGCCTGGGAGGATTTCAGGTTTCTGGGAGCCTCTATGTAGTATAAATATCCACAGAGGCACAGGAGGGGATCTTGACATGGGGGATGGGGGAAGGATGGGGTGTGGTAGGTGGTGGAAGGTTGATCTGTAGCCAATTGAAAGGCCCCTCATGGAGTCGCAAGCAGTACAGGCCAGGGGAAGGGGTGAAAAAGTCAGTGAAACTTACTGACCTCACCATTTCGCCAAGGTCATCCCTTCAGGGGAACATGGCCTTCAGTATGGCTGACTCAGACGTTACCTTTTAATGCAGAGCCGGAGTTTAATCCCTCTTGTCTCTCCTTACTGCCAGACCAAACTGTTGGCTCTTCCCTCTCAGAGCCCGCTACCACCTCTTTTCTGCCTTCCCCTGAGGCCGTTCACAAGCCAAAGGAGACTCACCCTCCCGGCAGGGTCCTTGATTCCGCCCCCTGGCGGGACCCAGCTGTGTCACCAGGGACTTGTCCCTTGGCATTAGACCACGCAACCCTGTGGGAGGTGCCACAGAATGTGCATGGGTGTTGGAGTCCCTCGGGGCTGGAATCACAGCCGTGACACTGGTGAGCTGGGGCACTCTCTGAGACTCTGTTTAAGGACATCATTACAGCTCACTCTTGAGTTGTAGGGAGGACTAAGTGAAGTGTGGTATATGGGAGCCTGGCCAGCATCCGGCCTGGCACGTGGGAGGTCTAAATTATTTCTCTCCCTTCAAAGCATGGGCCTGTAAGGGTAAGGACTAGGTGCTCTTGTTCTCCCCTGTGGACCATCCCAAAGTGGCTCAGACAGGATTGTGTATGCAGAAAGGGCTGCCGAGTACCCAGTAGCCAAGGCCCAGAGGTCTGCATTACCCTCGATGGGACCACCAAGTGAGAGGACGGGACTCAGCCCCAAAGGGCCAGCGCTGCGGCTCTGAGACACTGCAGCTGAGGCCAAGGGACAATGAGCTGAGGAATATGCCGGCCACCACCCCCCACCACCCTCACCACCCTCAGCCCCACGCACCTTGCCAGACACCCACATAAACCTACCCTTTGCTGACAAGGGTAAAATTAGTAGCAGCTTCTGGGGGGCCACTACTTCCCTCACTCACTCTCTTCTTCCTCCTAAGCCAACAGCTTTAAAAAAGTCACTTTTCATTATCAAGATGGAAAATCTTCAGAGCTGCTTTCCAAAGGATGGTCAACTGAGCGGCAGCACAGCCCAGTGGAAAGAACCAGGAGGCTAGGACGGAATCCTGCTCTGCCATTCATTAGCTGAGCAATTCTTGAGCCAGTCACTTAACTTCTCTGAACCTCTTTTCCATATCTGTGAAAGGAGGAAAAATGGCTCTGTGCTGACAGCTCAGAGCCTGGAGCCTGCTTTGGATTCTGTGTCTCCCTCTCTCTCTGCCCCTCTCCCACTCTCTCTCTCTCTCTCTGTCTCTCTCTCTCAAAAATAAATAAGCATTAAAAAAATTTTTTTAAAGGAAAAACGTGGGGCACATGGGTGGCTCAGTTGGTTAAGCATCCGACTTCAGCTCAGGTCATGATCTCTCGGTTCGTGGGTTTCAAGCCCCGCCTTAGGCTCTGTGCTGACAGCTCAGAGCCTGGAGCCCGCTTCAGATTCTATGTCTCCCTCTCTCTCTCTGCCCTTCCCTCATTCATGCTCTGTCTCTCTCCATCTCTCAGAAATGAATAAACGTTAAAAAATAAATAAATAAAAATTTTAAAATTATAAATTAATAAATAAATAAAGGGAAAATGCCCAGGGTTTTTAATGAGAGAGTAAAGCAAGATAATGTATTCGAAAGGGCTTTGTTAACAGAAAAGGCTATAAAAATGTGATGGGCAGTTATCAGGAAGGGCATTTTTTATAGGACATAGCAAAAGTCTATCTGATTGTGTCATTTCATTGGTCACATATTGATTGTGTATTTCCTATGTGACAGGCAGGGCACTAGGCTGCAGGGAAACCGCAGTGATCCAAAGAAACTGTTTCTGCCCTGGGAAAGCTTCCATTCTAGTTGAGAAGACAGTGTATGTATCCTATGCCATGCAATCCGTGCTAGGGGCACGGAGCAGGTGGGCTTAGGGAGCTTAGGGGCTTAGGGTGGGCAGAGGTAGCCAGGGTTAGTCCTGAATAGAGCAGGTCAGGGAGGACCTTTCTAGCAAGGGCCATTGCCAAACCTTCTAGCAAACTCCCCCTGCTTCCTCTGAGAGAGCTGGATTTTAGCCAATCGACAGCAACAGACCATCCTCTAAGGGTGTTCAGGAGCAGGAATTTGCCACCAACAGCATTGCTAAACATTGTTCTGGAAGTACAAGCCAGTGCCATTAGACAAGGAAAAAACAAAATAAGATGGAAATACAGTATATTCAAAAGGAGGGGGCAGATTTAATATGATTTGAAGATAATATGATCATATATCCAAATCAATTGAAAAACTTTAAAAACATACAGAACTGATTTGGATGGTTTCTTCTTATTCAAACAACAAGCCAGTTAGAGAATTCGCTCAAAGAAAAGGTCCCTAAAGCACCTGAGAGTAAATTTTACAACAACCGTGCAGGATCTGTATAAAAAAAGCTTTAACCCTCCAATGAGGAATTTTAATATTATTTGAATAAATCAAAAGACATATATTCTCTTTTTTTCTCTTAATGTTGGCCTCATGCCCAGAGCAGAGCCTAATGCAAAACTTGAACTCACCACCCTAAGATCAAGACTTGAGCTGAGATCAAGAGTTGGATGCTTAGCTTACTGAGACATTCAGGTATCCCAAAAGACATATATTTTTTAAGACAGAATTTTAGTTTTGTAAAAATCTCAGTTTTCCTCATTCAGAGAAATTCCAGTTAAAGTATCAAATATAATTTCTTTCCACTAGACAAACTTATTCTGAGGTTTATCTGGAAAAGCAAATATAAGGTTAGCCAAGAGGAAAATGATAGGGGAAAATGAAGATAGACTTCCTTACCAGGTATGTTAAACTATTTATTATAAATCTGCAGCAATGAAAATCCTTTGGCACAATGCATTAATAAACAAATTCATAAAACAGGAGAGAATCCTTATGTAAACCCAATCACATATTGGAGTTTGGTAAATGACAAAAGCGTGACTCAAATCAGTGATTAAAAGATTATTCAATAGGGGCGGCTAGGTGGCTCAGTTGGTTAGGCAACCGACTTCGGCTCAGGTGATGATCTCACAGTTTGTGAGTTTGAGCCCCGAGTTGGGCTCTGTGCTGACCGCTCAGAGCCTGGAGCCTGCTTCAGATTCTTTGTCTCCCCCTCTCTCTACCCCTCCCCTGCTCATGCTTTGTGTCTCTCTGTCTCTCAATAATAAATAAACGTTAAAAAAATTTTTTAAAAAGATTATTCAATAAATGGAATGGGAACAAATTCAAACAAATTCCTAAGCAATTAAGGGGTGGGGGGGGGGGAAGTTTCCTAAGATGGAAACCCACATTATATCTTACACTAAGATAACTTACAGATGAAGCAAAAATTTTTAATGAAAAATGTAAACTCTAAATGTTCTAGAAAGATACATAAATGACTTAAAAAATAATCTTGAGGTAGAAAGCCTCTCTCCAAGCATAACACAAAATGCAAGCATCATTTTTAAAAACAACCATGTAAAAAAATTATAGATCTGTATTATTAAAATAAATAGCATAGAAAGGGTCAAAAAACAAACACTACACATATTTGATACGTAAGTTAGAATAGGCTACTTACTCTGAATTTTGTGTACTTGTTAGAGGGGACTGGCTACTATTTTAAAAAAGATAAGCCATAAAATGCATAATGGTTCAATTAACCGGTGGTTTCAATTAACACTCCTCCTCTACATCATCCAGAGACTAGGCTGGCAGAAGCCTTGCCAACTTTGACCTTTGGATTATGGTGAAGGATCAGTGAGAAATTCTAACCAGCTGCCGGCAGATGGCATCCACGCTCTCAGCCATTGGTTAGAACTCAGTCACGTGGTTCCACCTGCCCCGCTGGAAACAGCTGCCAAGGGAAGTCCCTCGCTGGCAACCTCTTCCCAGAGACAACGCCACACGGCAGAAGAGAGCACACATCTTTGATGAACAGTCATCCAACCTTCACCGTGAATTTACGTCACACAAAGACAAGCAAAAGGTAAGTACTGTTAGAGTCTCAAAGCTATTCAAAAAGACAAGCAGAGCAAAAGATATGAGCTCACAGTTCATAGAAAAATAAGTGCAAATACCCATCAAACACACGAAAAAAAAATACTAAAGCCTACTTATAAATAAATAAAACAAAGCAAAAAATAAAATAAAATAAAATAAAATAAAATAAAATAAAATAAAATAGACAGCAAGATAGTGCCTTTTATTTATCAGACCGGTAAAGATGAAAAAGGTTGGTAATGGTTGGTGAGTGGGTGTGTAATACACACTTTTACATACTGTTGGTAGGAATATAAATCAGTGAAACAATTTTGGAGAACAATTTGCGGTATCGATAAAAATTTTAAATAGACATATATATCTTTTGTTTGACAAGAGTTCCACACTAAGAAACGCATCCTGTAGATATAATGGTTAAAGCACATCCCAGTATACGTGCAAGGAGGCTCACTGAAGCATTTCATTAGTAGCAAAAAAGTAAAATGAGCAGACAAGAACTAGAAACAACTTCCACATCTACCACCAAGAAGCCTGTAAGTTAAGGCATATGACACAACCTTGCGGTGGTTACGATGCAGTATATAAAAAGGACAATATGGAGCCACGTGCACTAAAATAAAACGATTTCCGAAAAGCCAGAAGAAGCTCGGTTAATCAGTCTCTGCCTGACTGACTTACCAACTCATGTGACGCTCTTTGTCCTCTGTAAGCACACCATTGGATGACCATGGCCCTCTCCAGCGTTCCAAGGCCCTTCTCCCACAAGCTGAGTAGGATCCTCAGCAGGAACCGGTTGTGTGTGTTCCCAAACCGATCTATGCCAGTTGTTATTGTTAATTCGTAACTGAATACTACAGAATACCAGGTAAGTATGAGGATGAAAATGAGAGTCATTTCTATGAAAATTAAGGTGAATGCTTTGGACATGCTCAATGAAAGGGAGCTTATTAAAAAAAAAAAACAAAACTCAAAATGATGTCAGAATACGTGTGAGTAAGGCAACTATCAAAGATGGCAGGAGACAGTAAGAACTACCTGGAAGGATTCTGTTACCACATGTCCCAACGTATCTCTAAGTTCTCATCCCGCTGAGAGCTCCAAGCTGTAGATCATGCATGAGGGATGCGGTTTTCACTGAAAGGCAACATGGGCCTCCAGGGAGCTAACGTGCTCTCAAGAGAAGAGCCCTAGCCCTAGCCCCTCACTCTGAAGGAGTCAATGGTCCAGTTTGTAGGTGCGGCAATGTTATTTTTCAATTTGCTTGTTTTAAAGAATCTTTGTCTTTTAAAGATGCTGTGTCATGGGGCGCCTGGGTGGCACAGTCGGTTAAGCGTCCGACTTCAGCCAGGTCACGATCTCGTGGTCCGTGAGTTCGAGCCCCGCGTCGGGCTCTGGGCTGATGGCTCAGAGCCTGGAGCCTGTTTCCGATTCTGTGTCTCCCTCTCTCTCTGCCCCTCACCCGTTCATGCTCTGTCTCTCTCTGTCCCAAAAAATAAATAAATGTTGAAAAAAAAATTTTTTTTTAAAAAATAAAGATGCTGTGTCAGTATAAGCTGCTAAAACAAAATACCACAGACCTGGTGGCTTACACAACAGGAATTTATTCCTCACAGTTCAGGAGACTGAAAGTCTAAGCTCAAGGTGCCAGCAAGGTGGGTGCCTGGTGAAAGCTCCCTTCTTGGGTTGCAGACGGCCATCTTTTCACCGTGTCCTTACGTGGCCTTTCCTCAGTGGATGTGGGTAGAGAGAGACAGTGAACAAGTTCTCCAGTGTCTCTTCCCATAGGGGCGCTGATCCCATCATGAGGGCCCCACCCTCCTCACCTCATCTGACCCAAATATTCTCCAAAGGCCCCTTCTCTAAAAACCATCACTTTGGGGGCTAGGTCTTCCACATAAGAATTTTGTAGGGACACAGTTCAGTCCATAGCAGATGCGGATTAAAATATCATGGATTAAGCAAAATTACATCTAGGATCTGCTTCAAAGTAACAGTACATTGGGAGGACAGATATAGACCAAACAAGCCTGGCCATGATTCAATAATTTTTGAAGTTGGATTATGGGCACACGAGGGTTCATTATACTAGTCTGCCTATTTTGAATATTAATTTTGCATATTATTTTAGAATTCTAAATTCTACATTTAGAATTTTCCCTAAGTTTTAAAATACCACATTAATATATATTCATGTTTATAAATTAGAATAAAATGTTTAAAGTACGTATATAAAATTTTTATAACCATTCTCTTAATCTGCTCTTTAACCAGAAGTGATGGCACCCGATAAGGGGGCTTTGGCTCTATCAATAGGGGAAAAGTAAAAAGGTATAGATCCAGTATTATCACATTACATTTAAATATGCTGGTAATATACATCTGTAGCATATTTAAACTTTGCCCCAAAACTCAGGAGCAAGAAACATTTTTTTTTTTTTTTTAGTGCTTTTCTGAAACCAAACTTAATCTGTTCTGAGTCCCTACTCCACAGAGGTAATAAAAATGTAAATCTCAGGCATTCTGGGACTTCTCCTCATCAAGGGAAGCCAGTGATTGTTGTAACCCTCCCCACATCTTCGAGATGGTGATGAGACACGGCAAGACTCTTAAAGCAGCAGACCCTGCTCCCTTTTCCTGGTGCCCAAGGTCACCAGTGTCCTTCCTCAATTCCAGCTCCCAAATAGCAGCCCCCAACACCCATGTCTTCTGTCCCCAGCCTTCACGCTGGGCACATGCAGGGGGTGTTCCAAGCACTGAGGGACTCCTGTCCAGCTGCTGCTCAGGGATCCCCAGACCTCATTTCTCCCTGTGCAGAGAAAGGCAGCCCAGGACCGGGGCTCTAAGGCCCTTCAGGGACTACCTGGGGGAAGCCTC
Source organism: Puma concolor (assembly GCF_028749965.1). Classification (NCBI taxonomy): domain Eukaryota; kingdom Metazoa; phylum Chordata; class Mammalia; order Carnivora; family Felidae; genus Puma; species Puma concolor. Next base: position 38,691,603 of record NC_141677.1, read on the forward strand.
TCCACCCCTGCTGCCTCTCTCAGTTACTTTTCCTTTGTAACCAAATTTGGGGTGTTTTTTTTTATCATTGACAGTTTTAAAGACCTTTTCAGCTTCACAACTTATTATTGGCAATTCTTCAGAATTGTTACCAAATGTGGAGAAACTTCTATTAAGTTTCTTTCATATATATTAGCCGAAAAATGTCACAACATTTCAATTCTTCTTAACTGTACACAAGTCAGTAGTTTTTATGATGTTCCCAATTATTTTTTGAGAGGCACTTCTTTGAGGGGTGCCTGGGTGGCTTAGTCAGTTAAGTGTCTGATTTCAGCTCAGGTCATGATCTCAGGGTTCATGAGTTCAAGCCCCACATCGGGCTCTGTGCTGACAGCTCAGAGTCAGGAGTCTGCTTCAGATTCTGTGTTTCCCTCTCTCTCTGCCTCTCTCTCTCTCAAGAATAAATAAAACATTTTAAAAAACTGAAATTGGGGCACCTGGGTGGCTCAGTTGGTTAAGCGTCCGACTCTTGATTTTCGGCACATGTCATGATCTCACAGTTCATGAATTCGAACCCCTCATCGAGCTCTGTGCTGATGGCACAAAGCCTGCTTGGGATTCTCACTTTCTCTCTCTCTCTGTCCCTTCCCTACTCGTTCTCTCTCTCCCTATCTCTCTCTCAAAAGCAAATAAACATTAAAAACAACTTTTTTTTAATTTGAAATGTACTTCTTTGAGCTTCCAGACCCTGTGGTTTCTACAAGTCATCAGTTAAAATGCTGATTCCCTAGAAAAGGATACAAGGCCATCATCTTTCTTGGAAGTAGACATTGGTTTGCAGGTGGGAGAGAAAAGAGAACTAACAATTACAAAACTCCTACCGTATGCCATACCACGGACTCAAGATCCTTTTCATCACGTATATTTTATCCTCTCTACACTGCTGGGAGGTAGGTATTCTTTTCCACTTACTTTTACAATGTGAAAGGCTCCACTCAGTTGCATGTGGTGGGGCTGGGATTGGAACCCAAGACCCTGTGGCTGCAGGCCCCAAGACCACAGACAGCCCACAACTCATGAAGCGGGAGCTTTTGCCCTCTGCTAGGTTGAACACAAGACCCCTGAGCACTTGTCTGTAGAACCTGGGCCCACGCATACTGTTTTCCCATTCCGTTTAGAAAGTTTCCATCATTTGTTCTGCTTTAAGTAGCCACCAGGTTGAGGGTGCCTGGGTGGCTCAGTCAGTTAAGCATCTGACTTCAGCTCAGGTCATGATCTTGCAGTTTGTGAGTCCGAGTCCCTTATCAGGCTCTGTGCTGACAGCTCAGAGACTGGAGCCTGCTTCAGATTCTGTGTCTCCTTTCTCTGCCCCTCCCCTGCTCGTGCTCTCTCTCTCTCTGCCTCTCAAAAATAAATAAACAGTAAAAAAAAAAAAAAAAAAAAAGCAAGTAGCCACCAGGACCATCTGACTGTGGGCAATAATATATTTTAGGAATGTCAAAGAATTAAAAATAATACAAAAGGTCCTGCTCATACTACCTGGCCCATAGTAGGTCTTCAGTAAGTTATGGCCAACACTGTTATAGTCGTTATTCCCTTTTTCCCACTCACCTTCCTTCCCCTCCTCCCAGGAGGATACTTCCAACTGCAAAGGTTAGCTGGCTCCTCCCTGCCTCCTGGCTTTCCAGTTCAGGCTGCTAATGAGCAGATGTTCCTGGAGATCAGAGGGAGTGTGGGGGAGAGGAGAGGCGGGGACTCCTGCGCAGGCTCTCTCCCTCTAGGAGAGGCATCTGCAGACCTGGACCCCCCGGTGTCATGGAAAGAACACCTCTTCTGAAGCGCACAGCTGGTGGCCTGGTGGCTATAAATATTGGCTTCGCTGAGTCACTTTCTCTTTCTGGGCCTCAGTTTCCTGCCTATAAAATGAGAGGGTTGAACCCGGTAGATTCATTTTCCTTTCCAGCCCTTTCATTCAACACTCCCTGAGCGCCTACTGTGTGCCGAGTGGCCCAGGCCGTGGAGTGTAGCAGTGAACAGGACTCGGCAGGCCCTACCTGCTTGCCGCTTAGCAGAACGCTCTTGCAGCCTAGGCTCTTGGAGGGGGAGGGACCTTGGTGTGTCCCTCCATCCCGGACTCTGTGCTCAGAGGTACTTCCAGCATCTGCCTTTAAATGACAAAACCAAAGGTGTTGAGAGGAGTCTTTGACAGACCACCCACCCTTTACAGGGAGAAACCCACCGGATGCTCACAGCTCACCCCATCAGAGAGAAAATGTGAGCGAACCTGTTAGTCCCCCAGCTCCCCGCCCTCCTCCCTCCTGCAGTTTCCGTGAGGCTCTCTGCCCTGCCTGGGGACACTAACCAGGCAAAGCACAGGAAGTAAACTTCCCGACTCTTAGCCCTTTGCCACAGCCATGAGGTCACTCAGCAGTTGCCGGGAATGAGTACAGGTTCCCACACGGACACCTAGGAGAATGGCGGCAAGAGGGCTAGAAGGAGCAAACTCCGGGAGGGTCACCTTCCGGGGCATGAGGTCATGGGCCACACAGGCTGAGGTGGTAGAGTGTGTCCTAAGGACTTGCCTCCATTCTGGTGGCCTGGCTAGCTTGCTACCAACCCAAACATCCCACGCCCACACCAATGAAAAGAAACGGTGGCATCCAGTCCTCAAAGCACAGGAAGCCAGCTCATGCCAAATTCACATCTGCTTCCTGACCAGTGCAAGGGGCCGTAGTATGGCAGTCATGCACAGAGGTGCTGTGGCCACGTGCCTGGGTTCAAGGTCTGGCCTTCTCACCTACTCACTGTGACCCTGGGCAAGTTACTTAACCTCTCTGTCCCTTGGTTTTCTCATCTGTACAGTGGAAATGACAGTAATCACTTCTACCTTGTAGGGTTGTTGTAAGGATTAATGGATTTTTACACTGTGTGTGTCTGTGTACATCTAAAATTCCATTTAATACTCATGTATATAATCTTCATATTATTATGTATATAACCCTCATGTATATTTTACATAATCTTCAAATGTAATTTAGAGCAGTGACTGGCACATGGCCAATGCATCACATAACTGTTGTGTTGCTAGTATATTACCATTGCTTCATGAATATAATCCTTTACTGTAGGTAGCATGTATAAACTACTAATTCCCTTCACATTCATTGTCTCAAACACAAATCTGTACACTTGATTTATTCATCCCCTAGAATGTAACCCTCATGAGGGCAAGGAATTCCCAATTGTTTCATTCACTGCCATATCCTCGAAGCCTAGAACGGTACCTGGGACAAAGTATGCTGAATAAATATTTGTTAAATGGATGGATGAATGACTTCAACAAACATTTATGGAAAGCCTAGTATATGTCAGGCGCTGAGGATTCAAAGGTTAAAAACTATGGTAATCAGCCTTTTGAAAAGACTTAAGTCGACTGGTAATTCACTTGTAAAGTGATAAAATGCATTACCCTGTGACATACCAGCCACAAGAGCAGTGGTTGTAGGCAGTGATTTGGCCCTAGCATCTCCAGGGGACCCAGCCCAAGCGGAGATGGGAGCGTTACAGCTCAGGAAGCCTCTGGGGGAGGACGGGAGGAAGGGAAGGAGTGGAGGACTCACACCCTTGAGAATCACTGTGCTTGTTTACTCCGTTGGTGGCACCAGTGTCTATTGTCCATTGGGTACCATTACGGGTTTTGTTTTGTCTTTTACTCTTACATCTTAAATAAACTGGTTCCATGTTTCCATGGAGTCCTCTCTGACCTCACCTTCTTAAGGCTATTTGGCTCTGAGCTTTATGTATCATCGAAGACTGTCCCATCCTCATATTATGTTCAATATAGTCTTCATACCGAGGGCTTGAACAAAACTATCTCCCTTAGACACAGTAGGAAGGAATGGTGGAAAAAGGTGCTTTCTTCCCCCAGTCATTGCTCTTTCTCTTTGTCCTTTGGTATTGTGGGTCAAGCAGTGACTTGGGAATTAAGAGACTTGGGTTCAAGTCCCAGGTGTGCAGTTGGGAAATGCAAATCAAAATCAGAAGGAAAGGGGAACCTGGGTGGCTCAGTCGGTTAAGTGTCTGACTTCAGCTCAGGTCATGATCTCACGGTTCATGAGTTCAAGCCTTGCGCTGGGCTCTGTGCTGACAGTTTAGAGCCTGGAGCCTGCTTCCGATTCTGTGTCTCCCTCTCTCTCTGCCCCTTCCCATCTTGCATGCTCTCTCTCTCTCATTGAACATTAAAAAAAAATTAAATAAAGGAAAAAACAAAATCACAAGGAGATTCCACTTCACACCCACTAGGGTAGCTAAAACAAAGACAGTGATGAGTGTGGGTAGAGACATGGAGAAGCTGAAACCCTCATATACTGCTAGTGGGAATGGAAAATGGCACAGCTGCTATGGAAAACAGTGTGACAGATCCTCAAAAAGTTAAACTTAATGGGGCGCCTGGGTGGCTCAGTCAGTTAAGTGTCCTACTCTTTGATTTTGGCTCAGGTCATGATCTCATGGTCATGAGATTGAGCCCCGTGTCAGGCTCTGCAAGGATCATAGAGCCTGCTTGAGATTCATTCTCTCTCTCTCTCTCTCTCTCTCTCTCTCAAAATAAATAAATAAAACTTTAAACAAACAAAAAATTAAACTTGGACTTACCATATGACTTGACAATTTCACCCTAGGAGTATACCCAAGACAAGTGAAAACATCCATACACAAATGTTCATAACAGCATTATCCACAATAGCCCAAAAGTGGAAACAATCGAAATGCCAATCAAAAGATGGGTGGATGAATAAAACCTGGTATAGCCACACAATGGAATATTCCTCTTCGGCCAAAAAAAGTAATGAAATTCTCAAACACACTACAACAAGGATGGACCTTAGAACATGCTAAGTGAAAGAAGCCAGATAAAAGAGGCCACATATTATAGGATTCCATTTCTGTGATATGCCCAGAAGAGGCAGATCCATGGAGACAGAAAGCAGATTAGTGGTTTCCAGGAGGAACTCCATCCCCAAAATGCATCTGGTTGAAACATGGTCATCTTATGAAGTCTTTATCACACCCAAACTGAGGGTTGTTGGAGGGAGGTGGGTGGGGGGATGGGCTAAATAGGTGATGGGTTTTAAGGAGGGCACTTGTGATGAGCACTAGGTGTTGTACCTAAGTGAGAATCACTGAATTCTACTCCTAAAACCAATATTACACTGTATGTTAACTAAAATTTAAATTAAAAAAAAAATGTTTTTAAGTCACCAGGGAATGCCTGTTTAAAGGATTCCTTAAGGAAACCCGTCCTGTGTAAAGTGCCTAATTACCTACTAATTTACCTTTCCTTCCTTTGGCCTAATTTTCAAGTGGTGCACTTGCTTCAAGCCAGGTGTTGTTGTGCTTAACAGGGCATCGCCTGCTGACCGCCTGCTGGTGAAAATATTTCGAAGCACTTTTCCAAGTATAAGCAAAGTTCCAAATGAAACCCTCTTCTCTCGATGTCTAACTCTCCATGATAAATTGGCTCCCTCCCACCCCCTGCCACCCCTCTTTTGAAAGTGCCCCTGAACCAAATCAAGTGAGGACAGGCTGCATCTCAGAGGCCTGAGTTAGGAGGCAGACAATAATCTTTTAATGGAATCCTATTTTTCAAACCGACATTTAGCCCAAGCGAAGCAGACGTGGAAGCAGGGAGGATGGGAGGTGAGGGCTCAGAGAGGCTCTGAGGAGTGTTTGGAGCGGGAGCCCAACAGCAAAGCAAGTTTTTCCTGCTGGGCTGGCAGGTGGTTCTGGTGGAACCACAGAGGAGCCAAGGTGGCCCTGACCCCATATCCTTCCCAGGGCAATGACTCATGAAAGCCCTCTAAAAAACCATACAGGAGTGGAAAATCCTTAAAAGTGAAGCTTCAAGGACTACTAGAGCTGCAAAGGACCCTAGCAATTGTTCTCCAATCACACCTTGTTTCACACATGGTGGAACAAGGGTAGGGGTATCTTCCCTAGGCCATGTGAGCCTGCCTGGGGTTAGGAAATGGCCAAGGGGCACTTGGTCTGGGTGACTGGGAGTGAGGTAGAGGGAGCGGGCATGAAATGGAATCACCCAGGGAGGTGGCTATTCACTTTCCAATTCATTCCCAACCGTTCTGATGATCTCAAGGAGAAAGCCTTAACGGAAGCAGGTCTACCTTGCTGTCTCGATCTGCATCTAGACAACATGGCAGGCAACAGCATCCAGCTAGGATTTGGTAACACTGCTTTAGTTTGTGGTGGTGGCGGTGGTGAATTTTTAAGCATTCTTTTCTATTTATAACATGCAGTTCTGGCTTTCCTTTATGATATGGATTTCAAGTTTTCTTTAAACATACATTTATGTCCCGAAGAGTACATTGTTTAAAGAAAGAAATGGTATATAAATAAACAGGACACAGATATATCCAAAATCTGTAAGATGGCACATGAATGGGAAGTATTCATCTAGTGCAAAGTTACAATCATGTAAATTGCCATTCCTCATTGAAAAACACACACACACATACACGATCCCTGGGAAGTGCTTATCCAGTCTCAGTTTGAATATCGCCAGTGATGGAGAGCTCACTACATTTCTATTGAGTCTCTATCAGACAACTCCATATTCAAAATAAGAAAGTGTTGGGGCACCTGGGTGGCTAAGTGTCCAACTTCAGCTCAGGTCATGATCTCACGGTTTGTGGGTTCAAGCCCCACATCAGGCTCTGTGCTGACAACTCAGAGCCTGGAGCCTGCTTTGGATTCTGTGTCCCTCTCCCTCTGCTCCTCCCCTGCTCACACTCTGTCTCTCTCTCTCTCTCTCAAAAACAAATAAACATTAAAAAATTTTTTTAATGAGAAAGCATTTATTTAATAATTCCCAACATAACAATGCCCTCCTCTAGCCCCATTGCTGCTCCTCATTGAATGGATAGGATTTGGCCATCCTGCCTGGCAGACCTAGGGCTGAGGTCTGTGGGTGACTGGTGCCCAATACAGGTTTCAGTCTCAAGTTTGGTGACAGTTGCTTGATAACCTTGAGGTCCCAGCTGGAGGGAAAGAACCTTCTTTCCCTATGAGTCTGTGCTTGGGTGGAGGGAAGGGAAAGCGCCAAGCAGGCCAGGTGACCCCCTGGATGGACAGACCTTACAGGCAGTGCTGTGAATTCTGGAGCCATAGAGAGGGAAGGAAGGAGAGGATGGGACCCCACTAAACACAGACTTCTAGGACTTCCTGATTTTTCTGTGGACACCCCTGATGCAGAGGTACCTTAAAGCCCATGATCAGCCTCCGAGGTTCTCATGCCACACACGTACTTGCACACAGACACACAGTCGTTTCGGGGGCCCTGCCCAGGAAGCAAAAAAGGTCTCCCTTTCACATGACTCCTGGCCCATCATTCTGTGGCCTGGCCACTGTGTGTCTTCAGGGATACCGTGGTCCTGTGGCCAGGCGAATCCCCCGGCGCCTCACCATCCTACGCCTGTTTCCTTCCCGTGGGCTTCAGGGATGTGCTGCCTCCAGCGCCTCCTCAGGCAGCTCCCAGACACAACCTTCCAGATTTCCTTCCCTGCCCCAGTGTCCTCAGCTGCCCTCCCTTCCCCTCCGGTGATCCAGGTCGCAAGTCCCCTTTCTTTCATCCTGGCACAGCTGCCAATCAGCACACAGAAGTGAGAAGTGAGCAGACCAACAGACAGCAGGAGGTGATGTTTCTGGGCTTTGCAGAGAGGCCCCTCCTGCTGGGTGCTAGAGCTAGCCCGCATCCCCTCTGATGGCGCAGGAAGTCTCCAGCGCTGTGCTGTGACATTTATCCCTCCCCCCACCTCTGCTCCAGTGGGGAGTCCTTCCCTCACCCAGGAAAAGTTAATTAAGGTCATTCTGCACCAGCGCAGGAGTCCCTGGAATCACAGTTCCTGTCCTTCTAGCTGGCTCTCAGCACACAGATGCCTTCCCTGGCCAGATGGTAGTCACCGGGAGAGGCTGGCCCAGGGGCTGGCTGTGAACACCTGGGAATTTTCCAAGCCTTGGTGACAACATCAATGCAAAGAGATGGATTTGGCTTTTCCTACTTGAGACTTTCTTCAACCGAGCTGAAGCGAAAAGGTAAAATGTGTTTCCTTACCCAGAATTCTAAGCCAAAAGTAATTTCCCACTTTCTAGCTCTAAGTTGACTCAAATCTCTTGTAATCCCCCACTACGGGATCAGGGCCACTAGCGGCCAGCCAGGCTAGGTGGTGTCACTTGGACCAATGTCCTCTAGGCCAACCTCCTGTCTGCCAGTCCTTAGAAGGTGACAGCCTCTGCTTCCTTGCCCACTCCCATCTGCCCAGCAGTCCTGCCGATGGTGGCAGAAGCCCCCAATGGGAAGTACAGTCAGGTGTGCCTAGAAAGGGACACAGCCCAGTCCCCACGGTCAACTATAAACAGAGGCAGGTGGAATGGTGCAGGGTCCCTGAAGCTGAAGGCAGGCCATCTGCAAGTTCCCAAAGACCGGCTCTAGTCCGCGTTGTCTATCAGATGTAGGAGAAGCCAAGGAAGCCAGGAGGAGGGAAGATAGCAATCGTCAGTCTCAAGACTCTCTCATTCTCCTGAGAGGACAGAAAAATGGGGCAAGCTTTCAGGGGACAACCAAAGTCTTTTATGAACAGGCAAGACTAATTCACAGTTTTCAAAAACAATCAAAATAGCAGTTACCTCTGAGGTTGGGAGGTGGAGACTGACGGAGAGGAGGCATGAAGGAACTTTCTAGGGTGTTAAGATTCATTGTATGCAAGTTTTCCCTCAAAAGAAAAGAACTGTAAACAAATACCAAACTCTCAAGCAATGCTGTCTAATAGAACATTCCAAGGGGGAGGAAATGTTCTGTATCTGTGTCATCCAGCACGGTCCCCACCCGTCACCGTGGCTGTGCAGCGCTCGAAATCAGGCAACTGAATTGGGTGCTGGGGTACATGGGCTGTCACGGGCCCTCACAGCCCCTGGGCCAGCCAGGGCAGGACCACCTTATTACAGAAAGGTCAGCCTCACCCAAGGTCATTCATAGGCAGCAATGAGCTGGTCAAGGGCAGAGAGCTGTAAGTCTCTGAGGTGTGCATTTTGTATCCTGGCATCTCAAAGGAAGAGAACAACCTCAGAGTTGAGGGTGGGGGGAGCACTGACGGCTCAGAGTCAAGTGGGGGGGAGCATTGAGGGTTCAGGGGCTTGGGTAGGGAGAGCATTGAGGGCTCAGAGTGGGGGTGGGGGGAGCACCAAGGGTGGAGGGAAAACCCTAGGAGTCTCAGCCAGAAGCCAGAGGCACCTGAAGTCCTAACCCTCAGAGCATAAGCTTCTTTCTTCTGGGGACAACTTCTGGTCCAACAGTGACAAACTCAAGTCCATGTTGACACTTTAAATTGTATGGTACGCCTTCACACACAGTCCCTCATTTCACCTCACAACCTGGAAGACACCCATTCTCCCTTCCCTCCTTCCTCCCTCCCTCCCAGCCAAGTGATGGGCAGCAAATAAGGTGTTTAAACTCTGAGTGAGACTGCCAGGATTGGCATTCCAGTTTACCAGGCACAAGAATCTGTGGCATGGCACATCTTAGCCGCTCTGTGCCTCAGTTTCCCAACCTGTAAAATCAGAATGATAATAATACATGCCTGGCTGGATGCCACGAGAACAAAATGCCACAATCCACCCGAACCCCTCATCGTTGTCATTGTCATTACTGCCGCGGCTGCTGTTCATCACGCACTTTAAACGACGGTGTTGGCAATGCAGGTGGCCCCAGGGGCCAGCTCAGAAGCCCCGAGGAGGAGGGCAGAGCCCTGCACATCAGAGTTGGTGCAGAGCCGTCCAGACTCCACAGGAGGGGGGATGGCGTCACCAGCACCCTCTCTCCCCTCCCAGAGCAAACACCTGAGCTGCATTTGGCTCTGAAGTGTCTGCCCTTAGAGAGGAATTACCTTTTGCTTGTGAATCTCCCACCTGAAAAATGGCTCTTCCTGAGCCAACCGGGGTGATGAATCACTAGGACCATCACCACCATAGTTAATGGTCCATCTCCTGCTGCCCAGCAGGCAGCACACTGGGCCTTCTCTCTGGAGGCTGCAGTCAAGAGGGGAGGTTTACAGGATCAAATTAATGCAGAAAAAAGGGACTTCTGGGCCCTTCCATCTTTGCATCAGCCCGTCAGGGTGGGAAGACGGGCAAAACCATCACTGGTAAACCATGTGCAGGAGCATGTACCTGTGTGAGAGAGTCCATTTGCAGAGCATCACATAGTTATAAAATCCTAGAAGGGTAGGTATTTTTTATTCTTGATTTTGAGATGCAAATGCAAACGGAGTGGGTGAGGGGTCAAACAATCAGCTGCATCATTACCAGCATCCTATCAATTATTACATGTCTGGGAAGTTCCCTGAAAGAACCACCTGTAATCAGAACGGGCATTGCTGAGTCTGTCCAACAGGGGGTCTTCCTGGCTTCATTTTCCCTGGCCCCACACCCAGGCATTGCCATTGTGCCGCCCCTCAGGAACAAGTTCCCCCAGCTGATGGGTGGCATATTCACTTCTGGTGGGCAGACCATTATGGAGAACCTCTCTGCTAAGCACTGTGCTTGCGGCAGGCTGGGGGTGGGGTAGGTGGTAACAGATGATGCAGAGGCCGGGCTTGCAAAGGTAATAGGCGTCTAGTTGCTTAGACACCAGGGCTCCAGCCTGAGCTATCATTCACATCTGCAACTGGAGAGAAAAATCTGTTGATATTTGGCTGCAAAGATAATGCTTTGTAAGTTTAAGTGACATTCTGTGTCTTAATTATGGTAATAGCTATCATTAGGGAGAACCTCCTCTTTGCCAGGCCCTGTGCTAAGTGCCATATATAGAACAGTCTCAATTAAACCTCACCTTAACTGATAGATACCTTGTGAAATAGACACCCTTATTATCAGAGTCTTAAACATGAGGAAGCTGAGACTTGCCAGAAAGCCACCAACTCAGCTCCTGAGTGGTCATGCCGGGACTTGAACCCAAGCAGTATAATTCTAGAGCCTCACGCTGAACTGTCTGTGTAGGTCTCTTGCTACAAAAGACACAGCACACGCCAAGTGAAATATCCCACTTCTGATCAGCTTTAGCCACAAAGGTGTAAATAAAGTTCCTCTTTACTCAGTTTACTAATCTTCTGTTGACCCCCAGCTGAAGACTTTGCCCGCATTTTTGTCCATAGTGGTGGCATAAATCAAATAAGCCAAATCTTGGTCCATCTGAGCATACAGGGCTCCAAGACTGAAATCTAGGTCTTGAACTTCATTGTTCCGTTTTGTGGCCAGTTCAGAGGGCCCCTACACTGGATGTCATGCTGTGCCCAGGACACATCACCTAAGGTAGAGGGCCCTGAGGCTTGAAATGGGGCTCTGTGATCGAGCAGCTGTGAATCGTGGGGTAGTCCCTTCACTCCCCTGCAGCCTAGCCACATCTGTCACTTAGACTCTAGAACCCCGCCCTCCACAGCTCAGCAGAGAGGACACCATAACAGATAGCTGTATCACTGATTGATCACTTGCTATGTGCAACCACCATTCCCACATCCCTCCCTTATCTAACTTGATACACACAACAACCTTGGAAGGTAGGTACTGTTGCAGCCTGCATTTTACAGATGAGGAAGCTGAGGCTCAGAGAGACAAATGATTTGTGCAGGGTTAGACAAGGAATAAGTGGCATGCCCACAACCATTCTATACAAGGCCCTGTGGGTGCCCTATAGACTGTAGAGCTCTGCAGAAGGTAAGGGCCTAGCAGAAGACTGGAAACGTGTCCCAGCTCCTAGCACCTGGTCTCATGGGTTAGCCTGGTTTCCTGGCTAATCCTGTTCTCTTGGTCTTGAGCTCACTGACTCAGAGGTATAGAAGAACCCATGTCCAGCTTTAAAAGCCCACTTCTCCCTGACGGTGCCCATCTCTGCAACATACACTTCCTGATTCATCAGCCAGCTTTTTGCAGCCCTCAACATAGGGCAGGGTTTTGATGAATGTTGACACGGGAACCCATTAATGTTCTACCCCCGTAGCAATAGAATCCTGCCACTAGTGATGCCTGGCGGGCCCAGATCAGACACTGCTTCTCCAGGCACCCAGGCGGAACGTTTGGTATTCCCCGGCTGGCTCTGGCAGGTCTGTGCAACTGCCTGAAACGAAGCAAGTCCTGAGACACATGAGGCAGATCGATGTTGAGCTGCCTCAGATAGAAGCTCATTAAGGGTTTGCTTCTTCCAGGACTGCTTCGGAGCCCCCTCTCCCTAGCCCTCAGCACAATCTCATCTCATCTCTCTTTACCCATCCCCACCCCCAACCCCCCTGTAAGCACACCGATGCAGTGTGAGGCCTGTTCTAAATACTGTCATGTGTTAACACATTCATACTCATGACGGCTCTTAACCACATGCTAGGTTTGCTGGGAAAAGCCCTAGTTTATATTGTTATATCACATCATATTGTGTGAATCAGTAATACAATTTCACGGTAAAAAATACAAAAGAGATACAAGGATATAAGTCAGCCTGTACCCAGGGCAAGCTGTCCTGCAACAGCTTCTAAATAGAAACCAGATGGTGCTCTGCTCTCTCCTCCAGTGGCTGGCTCTCCACTGCCCGCCCCCCCCCCCCCCCCCCCATGGCCCAGAACAGAGCTGAACACTTGCAGGCAGAACCATGGAGCCTAGGCTAAGCTGATGCTTCTCAAACATGGATCTTTCAAGGACCCAATTTTTGTCCCACTCACATAGTACTTATACTTTTTAATTCTTTACCTAAGATGTATCTTTAAATTAGCTCACTTTAGGGCACCTGGGTGCCCTGAGTTCAGGTCATGATCTCAATTCATGAGTTCAAGCCCTGCATCCAGCTCACTACTGTCAGCACAGAGCCCACTTTAGATCCTGCTTTGGATCCTCTGTCCCCCTCTCTCTCTCCCCCTCCCCTGCCTCTCAAGAATAAATAAAAAACATTTTTAAAAACTTTTAAAAATTAAAAATAAATTAGCTCACTTTAAATATTTTTTATTTTTACTTTTTTAAGTTTATTCATTTATTTTGAGAAAGAGAGAGAGAGCGTGTGTGTGTGTGCATGAGCAGGGGGTGGTGCAGAGACAGAGGAAGAGAGAGAATCACAAGCAGGTTCTGCATTAACAATGTGGGGCTCCAACCCACAAACTGAGACCATGACCTGAGCCAAAACCAAGAGCCAGCCTCTAAACCAACTGAGCCACCTAGGAGCCCCTTAAATAATTAAAAAAAAAAATTTAAATGTAAAGTATCACCATCCTAAAAGAGACAACTCCTAAGAATATGGGCTCTGGATTAGAGCCAAGCTTGGCCCTTTCCAACTTGTGACTCTCTTGGTTTACTAAAATTCTCTGAACCTCAGTTTCTAGATCTGAAAAGTGGGGTACTAGAACCCTTCTCATCTCAGTTTCTAGATCTGAAAAATGGGGTACTAGAACCCTTCTCACAGAGTTCTCATGAAGATAAAATGAGCTACTAATCAAAAAGCATTCATAACACTGCTTGGAACACGTTAGCTACTACTTATGGCATATCCCTTGCCATAAGTAGAAGATAACTACAAAAATACACACAAAGAGGGGCGCCTGGGTGGCTCAGTCAGTTGAGTGTTTGACTTTGGCTCAGGTCATGATCTCATAGTTTGTGAATTCGAGCCCCATGTCAGGCTTTGTGCTAATAGCATGGAGCCTGCTTGGACTCTCTCTCTCTCTCTCTCTCTGCCCCTTCCCCCTCTCTCTTTTTCTCTCAAAATAAACAAACAAACAAATAAATAAATAAATAACTTAAAACACACAAAAAGAAAAACAAATAATTTATGAAACATTAACCAGAGACTATCTGCCTGAAGCTCAGTTTTCTCTTTGTTAAAATACAGGTGAACAGAGGTTAGAAGTGTGAAAATCTGTAATCCCTATCAAAATAACACCAGCATTCCTCACAGAGCTAACAAACAATCCTAAAATTTGTATGGAACCAGAAAAGACCTGGAATAGCCAAAGTAGTCTTGAAAAAGAAAACCTAAACTGGAGGCATCACAATCCCAGACTTCAAGACGTATTACAAAGTTGTAATCATCAAGACAGTATGGTACCAGCAGAAAAACAGACACTCAGATCAATGAAACAGAATAGAGAACCCAGAAATGGACCCACAAACATATGGCCAACTAATCTTTGACAAAGCAGGAAAGAATATCCAATGGAATGAAGACAGTCTCTTCAGCAAATGGTGCTGGGAAAACTGGACAGCGACATGCAGAAAAATGAACCTGGACTACTTTCTTAAACCATACACAAAAATAAACTCAAAATGGATGAAAGACCTAAATATAAGATAGGAAGCCATCAAAATCCTCAAGAAGAAAGCAGGCAAAACTTCTTTGACCTTGGCCATAGCAACTTCTTATTCAACACATCTCCAGAGGCAAGGGAAACAAAAGCAAAAATGAACTACTGGGACCTCATCAAAATAAAAAGCTTCTAAACAGCGAAGGAAACAATCAGCAAACTAAAAGGCAACCGATGGAATGGGAGAAGATATTTGCAAATGACATATCAGATAAATAGTATCCAAAATCTATAAAGAACTTATCAAACTCAACCCCCAAAAAACAAATAATCCAGTGAAGAAATGGGCAAAAGACATGAATAGACACTTCTCCAAAGAAGACATCCAGATGGCCAACTGACACATGAAAAAATGCTCAACATCACTCATCATCAGGGAAATACAAATCAAAACCACCATGAGATACCACCTTACCACCTGTCAGAATGGCTAACATTAACAACCCAGGCAACAACAGATGTTGGCGAGGATGTGGAGAAAGAGGATCTCTTTTGCACTGCTGGTGGGAATGCAAACTGGTACAGCCACTCTGGAAAACAGTATGGAGGTTCCTCAAAAAATTAAACATAGAACTACCCTACGACCCAGCAATTGCACTACTAAGTATTTATCCAAGTGATACAGGTGTACTGTTTCGAAGGAGCACATGCGCCCCAATGTTTATGGAAGCGCTATCAACAATAGCCAAAGTATGGAAAGAGTCCAAATGTCCATCAATGGATGAATGGATAAAGAAGATGTGGTGTGTGTGTGTATATATATATATATATATATATATATATATATACACACACACATACTCATATACATATATACATATATATATATATACACACACACATACACACACACACATATACATACACAATGGAGTATTACTTGGCAATCAAAAAGAATGAAATCTTGCCATTGGCAACTACGTGGATGGAACTGGAGAGTATTATGCTAAGTGAAATTAGTCAGTCAGAGAAAGACAAAAATCATATGACTTCACTCATATGAGGACTTTAAGAGACAAAACAGATGAACACAAGGGAAGGGAAACAAAAATCATATAAAAAGAGGGAGGGGGACAAAACAGAAGAGACTCATAAATATGGAGAACAAACTGAGGGTTACTGAAGGGGTTGTGGGAGGGGGGATGGGCTAAATGGTTAAGGGGCACTAAAGGAATCTACTCCTGAAATTATTGTTGCACTATATGCTAATTAATTTGGATGTAAACTAAAAAAATAAAATAAAATAAAAAGAAAGAAAATATCCAAAATAATGTGCAAATAAAATGTCAGAATTAATGGGGCACCTGGGTGGCTCAGTCAAACATCTGGCTCTTGGTTTTGATTCAGGTCATGATCTCATGGTTCATGGGTTCAAGCCCTACATCAGCTTCTGCACTGACAATGTGGGGATTCTCTCCCTCTCTGCCCCTCCCCTGCTCATGCTCGCGCTCGCTCTCTCTCTCTCTCTCTCTCTCTCTCTCTGGATAAACATTTTTTTAAATGTCAGAATTAATAATAAGTTTAGGTTGTTCAATAAAATGTCAATAGACAAGAATCAATTGCATTCATGTATACTAGCAATAGCAAAAAAAAAAAAAAAAGCTGATACCTAGGAATTAATCTAACTATAAGACCTCTCAGAAAACAATGAAAGACTAAGAAGATAAATAAGAGAAGATATAAAATAAACAAAGATATATACCAGTTTCGTGGATTGTGAGACCGATATTTTATTAATTTTTTAAAAAATGTTTATTTATTTTGAGAGACAGTGTGAGAGTGGGAGAGGAGTAGAGACAGAAGGAGACAGAGAATCCCAAGCATGCTCTGCACTGTCAGCTCAAAGCCCCAAGTGAGGCTCGGTCCCATGAACCATGAGATCATGACTTGAGCCAAAATCAAGAGTCAGACATTTAACTAACTGAGGCACTCAGGTGCCCCAGGAGACCTATATTTTAAAGATAACAATTCTAGGGGCATCTGGGTGGCTCAATCGATTAAGCGTCTGACTTCAGGTCATGATCTCGCAGTTTTTAAGTTCGAGCCCTGCATTGGGCTCTGTGCTGACAGCTCGGAGCCTGGAGCCTGCTTGGGATTCTGTTGTCTCCCTCTCTCTCTGCCCCTCCCCTGCTCATGCTCTGTCTCTCTTTGCCTCTGAAAATAAATAAACGGTAAAAAATAAAATAAACTAAAAATAAGTTAAAAAAAGAAAGATAACAATTCCTCCCAAATTGATCTGTATATTTAATGTAATCTTGATCAAATCCTAATAAGGAATATTATAAGAGCTGCTTTCCAAATCTGTGTGTGTGGAGAAGTAAAACTTCCCACCACAGGGCAGACTATGGTAGCCACGAGAGTGTCTTGCCGACCTCCAACTATAAGGAGAAAACTGACCAAGGACCCCAGTGACTGAATGCATTTAGAGACACTAAAGCAGACCTGTTCTTGGCAGACAAGAGACTCTTCTGACAACCAGCTTTGGCTCCAGAATTTCCAATAATCTTTTCAAACCTTTCTTTGACTACACAGTTGCCTAGAACAATTCCACCCAATTTTCTCTTCTCCCCTTTACTTGTAAGCAGACTTGTGCTGTTCAGTCTGACAGCTCTCCCAGCCTTAGCAAGCTCCCTCCCTATTTCCTCTCACATAACCATTCCCTTAATGAAATTTGGTTTTTAGTGTTTATTTACTTATTTTGAGTGAGAGAGAAGGAGAGAGGGAGGGAGAGAGAGGGAGGGAAGAACATGAGTGGGGGAGGGGCAGATAGGGAGAAAGAGAATCCCATTCGGGCTCCATGCCGTCAGTGCAGAGCCGTACACAATGAACCTTGAGATCATGACCTGAGCTGAAATCAAGTCAGATGCTCAACCACCTGAGCCACCCAGGCGCCCCTTAATGAAATTTATTTGACTTTTTAATGTTTATTTATATATTTTGAGAGAGGGCATGAGCAGGGGAGAGGCAAAGAGAGAGGGAGAGAGAATCCCAAGCAAGCCCTACCCTGTCAGTGCAGAGCCCCACGCAGGGCTCTATTTCACAAACCATGAGATCATGACCTGAGCCAGGTGCATAACTGACTGAGCCACCCAGGTACCCTTATTTATTAATTTTTAGTGCTACCTTGGTGTCCGATCGTTGGAGGACCCAGACTAGCACAATAGCCAAGATGTTCAATAAGAAGTTGGGGTTACATGCTTGACTTAATATCAAGACTTGTTAATAAAGCATTGTAATTAAAACAGTGTTGTTCTGACACCGGGTTGGACAAATAGACCCAAAGAATGGAAGGCCCAGAAACCTTGCAATGCACGAGGCTGTGTACACGTACACATAGACACAAACACACATACACACTCACAATTTAACAAATGTGGCTCCAACAGAGTGGAAAAGAGACTGTATTTTAATAAATAAAGTGGAATACTGGATATCTGTATGGCGAGAAAATGAAACCATTTCACACTTCACACAACAACTAATTCCAGGTATATTGTAAACCTGAATCTACAAGAAAAGAATAAAGCTTCTAGAAGTTAATATGCGAAACTATCTTCATGGCCCTAGTGTAGAAAAAAAAAAAAATCTTCCTAATCAAAGCACAAAAGGCTAACCATTAAGGAAAAGAATATTACTTGGACCCCATTAAATTAAGAACTTCATGTTCATCCAAAAACAAGCACTGAAATGTTGAAAAGACAAACCACAGAGTGGGAGCAGATCTTTTCAACACATATAACTGATGATGGGATCATACGCAAAATATAAAAAGAACTCCTCCAAAACAGCAAGAAATAAACGTTTCAAGAGAAAAATGCCAAGAGTCTTGAACAAACAATTCACAGGAGGAACCCAGCCCCATTTATTATCAGAGAAATTCAAATTAAAATCACAGTGAGATAGTGCTGTATGTCCACCAGAGTGTACCAGGAAGTACAAACGTACAAAGGCTGACAAATATATGGGAGTTACAAAAATGTACCAATGCACACTGTTTGAACTGATGAATCCAAGGGTGGGTGAGGCTGGGAAGCAATGGGAGCTCTCCTATCGAGAGCAGTGTAATTTTGGTGTGATCACTTTGGAAAACAGCTTGGCACCACGTACTGTGACTGAAGATCGGCTTACACTAGAATTCAGCGATTCCACTTCTACATGGAACAAAACACATATCCATAGCAACGTGATTCTTATAGTCCCAAACTGGAAATTACTCAAATGTCCATTAATAACAAGATGGGTAAACGTATTGTGGTAATTTCGCACAGTGGTCAACTATAACGAAATGAAATCGAAGCACATTACTGCTACATACAAGCATATGAGTGAATTTCTCAATGTTAAGATACACATTTCAAAAAAACACACACAGTAAGATTCTATTTATAAAAATTCAAATTTAGGCAAAACTGCACTGTTTAGGAATGAGTATACATTTGGCAAAATTATAAAGAAAAGTATAGCTACCATAAAAGTTGGGACAGTGGTATCCTCTAGGAGAAAGGCAGAGATAGTATTTTTATTTATTTATTTATTTATTTATTTATTTATTTATTTATTTATTTATTTATTTATGAGAGAGAGAGAGAGAGAGAGAGAGAAAGCACGAGCAGGGGAGGAGCAGAGAGAGAGATAGGGAGACACAGAATCTGAAACAGGCTCCAGGCTCTGAGCTGTCAGCACAGAGTCTGATGTGGTGCTCAAACTCACAGACTGCGAGATCGTGACCTGAGCGGAAGCCAGACGCTCAACCGACTGAGCCACCCAGGTGCCCCAATAGTATTTTTAAAGTAACCTCTATGCCCAATTATGGAGCTTGAGCTCACAACCCCGAGATCAAGAGTCACATGCTCTATGGACTGAGCCAGCTAGATGCCCCATTATCCTCTATGAGAAAAAGAGGGAGATGTCAGTGGGAAAAGGAATGTGGCAAGCCTTGGAAGATGCTGTCAAAGAGTGATAATTACGTGCATTTTCTTTTTTATGATTTATTGACCCATAAAGTTTTGCTTAGTAGACTTTTCTGCATGCGTGTCATATTTCGAAGTAAATAAACTTAAACTTGGCTAACTGATTTGGCAATAAGAACTAGCTTTGCCATCTCAGATATTTAGTGGACATTTTCCAAAGTTTGGATGAAAATATGTTTAAAGCTTACACTAAAACAAAAGCATTTCATCAAAAATATTGTGTTGATAAGGGCAAATTGAAATTTACGTTTGGATTTTTCCCAACTCTTTTTGTGACTGTCAATTTACACAAATGTTGCTCTGGAAAGGAATGAGAGTTAATGGATTACCTCTCAATTAATAGTCATTCCATAGGACTTGGTACAAAGCCTTCATAATATACTTCCCAGAAATTGAGAATGTGAATTACTCTATCCTTTGCAAATCAATGGTTTCTAATTCTTTGCTCTCAACAAAACTAAAGAAGGGCTTAGTCAAACTATTAGCTGATAGAATGTTAAAAATGGTTTTTGATAGTATATCATTGTGATTTTTAGCATATAACTCATAAAAAGTTCAAAGAATTATATGACAGTGCTATAATAAAACCTGTTCCATTTTTATTTACTTATGTGAACAAGGTTTCCTAGTGTCTAACGCTACAAAAACCATCAATAGGAAGAGAAACTAGCTAATAATACCCACCCGTAGATAAATGATACTCAACCATAGATAAATGAACCAATTAATTTTTAAATGCTCAATTCATGTTATTAAGAAATGGATTTACAATTCTTTAGTTATATGTTTATTATTTATAAAAAAAATTAATTTATATTGTTTTGTCTAGTTGTATATTCATTAAGATTGCAACATAGCTCAATCCAGGTCAGATTTTCAATCTCTAGAAATACACGGTTATACAATTTTAGTGTATATGTGTGTGTGTGTGTGTGTGTGTGTGTGTGTGTGATCTTATTGCAGAGACACAAGATAAAGTAATCTGGGGCACCTGGGTGGCCCAGTCGGTTAAGCACCTGACTCTTGACTTCAGCTCAGGTCATGATCTCATGGTACATGGGACTGAGCCCTGCATTTGGCTCCATGATAACAGTGCAGAGCCTGCTTGGGATTCTGTCTCCTCTCTTTCTGCTCCTCCCCCAACTCACATGTGTGCTCTCTCTCAAAAATAAACATTGAAAAAAAAGGGGGGGGTGCCTGGGTGGCTCAGTCGGTTAAGCTTCCAACTTTGGCTCAGGTCATGATTTCACAGTTCATGGGTTCGAGCCCCGCGTCAGGCTCTGTGCTGACAGCTCAGAGCCTAGAGCCTGTTTTGGATTCTGTGTCTCCCTCTCTCTCTGCCCCTCCACTGCTCATGCTCTATCTCTATCTCAAAAATAAACAAACATTAAAAAACATTTTTTTAAAGAAAAAAGGAAAAAAAAGCCTGGGTGGCTCAGTCAGTTAAGTGCCCTACTCTTAATTTCAGTTCAGGTCATGATCTTACAGTTTGTGACTTCAAGCTCCAAGTTCAAGTTGCCAGCACAGAGCCTGCTTGGGATCCTCTCTCTCACCCTCTCTCTCTCTCTCTCTCTGCTCCTCCCCTGCTAGTGCTCTCTGTCTCAAAATAAATAAATTAAAAAAAAAAAAGACAAAGTAATCTATAAAAGACTTTCAAGCATAAAAAAACACGTGCATAAAAAACATGTTAGGATGGGGGTGCCTGGGTGGCTCAGTCGGTTGAGTAGCCAACTTCAGCTCAGGTCATGATCTCGCAGTCTGTGAGTTCGAGCCCCACGTCGGGCTCTGTGCTGACAGCTCAGAGCCTGGAGCCTGTTTCAGATTCTGTGTCTCCCTCTCTCTGACCCTCCCCCGTTCATGCTCTGTCTCTCTCTGTCTCAAAAATAAATAAACGTTAAAAAAAAAAAAATGTTAGGATGAAATTCTGTAAGAGACACAGAATGGAAATAAGAGATCAAGAAAAAAAATGAATGAGCTAAATTTGACTGTTAAATATTTGTTTATGGAATTTTTTGATTATAGTTGACATGTAAAGTTATATTAGTAATTTAACAAGGGTAAACATTATGCTCACCACAAGTATAGCTACCACCTGTCCTGTTACATCACTATTACAATGTCATTGACCATATTCCTTATGCTGTGCCTTTTATTCCTGTCACTTATTCATTCCATAACTGGAAGCCTGTATCTCCGACTCCCCTTCACCCATTTGGCCCCACCTTCATCCCCCTTCCCTCTGGCAACCATCAATTTGTTCTCTGTATTTATAGATCTGATTCTGATCTTTGTTTATTTATGTGTTTGTTTGTTTTTGTCCACTCATAAGTGGAATCATTTGGTATCTGTCTTTCTCGGTCTGATTTATTTCACATAGCATAATACCCTCTAGATCCATCTACGCTGTCACAAATGGCACAATCTCATCTTGTTTTATGGCTGTGTAATATTCCATTGTGTACCTCTATCACATTTATTCATGTATTTTTTTAAATGATGGTATTAGATTACCATGAAGTTTTTATTTCTTTAAATACATTTTAAAGTGATATGACAGTTTTAGAATGTTAACAGTTTCAATAAGTCAGAGTTCATTCTTTGCAACTATTTAAACCTTTAAAGAAATTTTAGATGTCAACTTAAAAATCTACACAGGGGTACATGGTTCTTTAAGCCCAATGGCTTAAAGAGACTAATGGCTTATTCTCTTACATAAAAGAAGCTAGGGACACACAGTCCAAGCTGGTGTGACAGTTCCTTGAAATCATCAGAGGCTATGGATCCTTCAGTCCTTCTGTTCTGCCATGCTTGGAAGGTGGCATCTACCCTCAAGGCCACAATAGGACTACTGGAGCTTCGGCCATCATTCCCATTATCTGGGAATCCTAGAAAGGGGCCACAATAACTTTCCCAGAAGCCCTACCACACCACATCACCTGGCCACTCCTCTCAGCCAGGGAGCCTGGAAAACCCGGCATGTTGCCCAGAGCCCTATTACCAAGGGAGGAGAATATATATATATGGCAGGCGATTAGCAGTCTTAGTTACACAGAGTGTGATCCATGACCGCTACATTATACACATGCATGTGTACCTGTGCATTGTTATGACTAGGAGATATTTACCAGTGTATGAATGATTTATCCTGGGTGGGGGAGCTTCAGGTTATTTTTACTTACTTCTCAGCACTTTAGTATATTGATTTTTGACAATCAACTTGGTAATTCTGACAAAAACTTTGCTGAAATTCTCATAAGTTAAAAAGAGGCAAACTGGGAAAAAGAAAAAAAAAAATCAGACTTCAGAGTCAAAAGACCAGAGTTTAAATTCCACTCTCCAGTATGACTTAGGTACATATCTTCATCTCTGTGAGCCACAATTCCCTTGTCTACAGAAAGAAGATTGGTTAGGTTTTTCCATTATCTCTGGCTTTAGTTGTTTCTGATGAGAAGTCATAGCCATCCTGATTTTCATTCCACTATATGCAATTTCTTTTCCTCTGGCTGCTTTTAAGATTTTTTTTTTTCTATCTCATTAGTTTTCAGCCATTCTCTGATGTGCCTGGTATGGTTTTGTGTCTATTCTTCTTGTCATTTGTTGAAATTTTCCTATCTGTATATATTTTTCATCCTATTTGCAGAACTTTCAGTCAGTAACTCTTCAAATAAAAGCTATTTGCAGTTCTGACCTGCTATTTCTACCTACCATCTTGGCCATTCCTAGGTCTGTTTCTATCAACCGTATTTTTTTCTTTCTGATTAAAAAAATTCATTAGATGCTGGACAATATGATTGGTATGTTTAGAATTTGTTGTCTTCCTTTAAAAATGTTGTTGTGTTCTGACAGTTACTTGTGGATCTGCTCGCCACTGTCAACGCAATTTTTTTTTAAAGCTTGGTCAAAGTACATCTAAGATGGCCTTTGTTTTAGGGATGGTTTAACCCTTGAGCTCCCTGTGTTCATGAAGCCTTCTCTGTTCTGGTCAGTCAGAACTCAAAAGTCTTCCAATATTGTATGTGCTTGGGTAGGTCCTTGTTTTTTTTTTTTTTTTTTTTGTTCATTCCCAAGTATTTGTTTTTTTGTCTGGCCCTCTGGGATATCACCCTACATATGTGCAGCTTAATATTCAGCCAAAAACTTAAGGGGATCCTCTTTGCCCCCAACTTTTTTAAAATTTCTTTTTAAGTTTATTTATTTATTTTTAGAGAGACAGAGACCATGCAAGTGGGGGAGGGGCAGAGATAGAGGGAAAGAGAGAATCCCAAGCAGGCTCCGAGCTGCCAGTGCAGAGCCCAATGCGGGCCTCAAACCCATGAAACCACGAGCTCGGCACCTGAGCCAAAACCAAGAGTCGGATGCCCAACCGACTGAGCCACCCAGGCACCCCTGCCCCCACTTTTTCTTTATTGAGATGTAATTCACGTACCATAAAATCCACCCTTTTAAAGCACTGGTTTCTAATATATTCACAAGATCGTGTAACTATCACCACCATCTAACTCCAAGACATTTTCACCACTGCATGGGGATCCTTCAGGAGATTTCTGGAGCCTTCTCCTCTCCAATATTCTGCCCCACAAGTTCCAGATGCCTCAGCCTCCCTGTACTCAAGACTCTGTGTGCCCAGCTCAGTGAGACTGCTGAGCTCCCTTGGAAACCTTCCTTGTGCTGGGTTCTGCTAAGTGCCTCCAGGCAGAAAGCCAGGGTGATCACAGGGCTCCACTGTCTATTGTCCAATGTCTGAAAACTCTTATTTTCATATATTTTTTCTAGTTTTGTAGTTATTTATAGAAGGAGGGTTACTCTGGTATAATTATTCTATCACGGCCAGAAGTGGAAATCTCGTTTATTTGATTTTCGAGATTAAACCAGCTTGTCATTGTGCTTGGCTGTAATAAACACTAAACAAATCATAGTTATTAAGTTACTATTTTATGTATTACTGAGCCGAACATGATCTTCTCAATACCTCTTGTATCAGATTCCTATCGTCCGGTACCCACAGGATAGAGGGGAGGGGAGACGTCACCTCGGCTATAGCTTCACACTGGCTGTGTTTCATAATTTTTTTTTGAATGTGTATTTATTTTTGAGAGAGAGAGGGAGACAGAGCATGAGTGGGGGAAGGGCAGAGAGAGAGGGAGACACAGAATCCGAAACGGGCTCCAGGCTCTGAGCCGTCAGCACAGAGCCCGATGTGGGGCTCGAACTCACGGGCTGCGAGATCATGACCTGAGCTGAAGTAGGACGCTTAATCGACTAAACCACCCGGGCGCCCCTGTGTTTCATATTCTTTCAAACCATTTCGTGTGACTCCAAGCCCCACACCCCAGGCCATACTGATTAGTTCAGTTAAACCAGGGGTAAGCTAATTAGTGCATGATATTCTCTTGGCCACACGGATGGTTCTGGAATGGAGACTTGAGGGGCAAGGGGGAGGGGAATGTGTCTTCCCCTCTCCTAATGTCTCCTTCCCTTAGAAAATCCATTAATGTGGTTTCTGACCTCTCTCTACCCCTTTACTCACAGAGGCGCAGTAATCCCTCTAAGTGAAAACCAGAGAAGAATAAACTGGCCATGTTCAGCCCAGCTCAGCTTTTCTTCCCATCGAAGAGAGCCTCAGGAAGTGTGTGTGCGGAGAGCACACAGTCACCTCCACTTCTCCGTAGCAGGAAGCTTACCCACCTGGCAGGTTTCCCGCACGGGGAGACCCCAACTGGGTGAGCAGGCTGTCTTAACTGGGGGGTTCTGGAAGAAGGCTCACTGTGTTCTCGCCCTAAGTAACAGTCTCCAACAGTAATAAGGTAAAGGTACTATTTTCCTCTTTTGTTTCGTGTATCACACTTTTTATAACTCAGAGACACGAGTGTCCTTTACTGGAGTCCCCTCAGAGACCATCATGGTTACCTGGCCCCATTCAGACCTGTGAGATATAGCAGCAGGTTTGGCGAATGACTCGGGGGAAACTTCCCTCCTCAAGAATCTTCTACTGTGGCTGTGGTGAGAACATGTGCATCCTGCAGCCACCTGAGCCAAGCCTCAGAAGAAACCGCGCGGGAGGAGGGTGGAGCTAAGAGAAGCACAGGAAAACCCGGGTGCCAGTGCCTCTGCCTGGTTACAGGAACCAGTACACATCCTTTATTGCTTCAGCCAGGTGGGGGTTTGCCCTCTTTTACCTGTTCGCTGACATCATCCCAGCAGACACAATCTCTATTCCGTTTAAAAGTACTTTTATGGGGCGCCCGGGTGGTTCAGTCGGTTAAGCGTCCGACTTCAGCCCGGGTCACGATCTCGCGGTCCGTGAGTTCGAGCCCCGTGTCGGGATCTGGGCTGATGGCTCAGAGCCTGGAGCCTGCTTCCAATTCTGTGTCCCCCTCTCTCTCTGCCCCTCCCCCATTCATTCTCTGTCTCAAAAATAAATGAACGTTAAAAAAAAAAATTTTTTTTTTTTAAATAAAAGTACTTTTACTTGGGGTGCCTGGGTGGCTCAGTCGGTTAAGCATCTGACTTTGGCTCAGGTCATGATGGTGAGTTTGAGTTCATGTTCCGCAGCAGGTGAGCTCGAGCCCCACTCCAGGTGAGCCCCACTTCTCTCTCCCTCTCTCTCTTCCCCTTGCTCGCTTACGCTGTCCCTCCCCCTCCCTCTCAAAGCAATAAAAAGTGCTTTTACTTGTATCTGTATCATTTTATCCTCTCCCAGTGGTCCAGAGTTACAGGAGATGAGGAAATGGCCACAAATGTAAAATGACGTGCTCAAGGTCACAGGGTGGAAAAGTGACAGGCAGGGATGGGACGCACACCCAGGGGTCCCTACTCTAAGCTCAGCGAGCTTTCTGCTGGACCACACCACCCGTGCAGGCAGCCTGGCAGGTGTTCTGAGCACCCAGCGGGCTTGTCTCCACTATAGGTGTCATAGTAGGGCCGCAACCAGACTCTGGGGCTGACATCAACGAGGGCAGTGGCCACGGTCTCCCCAAGTCACCCTCGTCCATCCCCATCAGACATGGGATCTCAAAGTGGGTGGCCCTCAGAACTGAGCCCTCAACAATGGGGATCTGGATGGGGATCCTGCTTGTGAATGGAGAGACTCCTGAAGGAAGCAAGGAGGTATTTCCAGGGCACAGGGATCCTAGTGATCAAGGAAATTGGGTGGGTGGGAGTCTGCTGAGAGTCCACTGATATGACCCTGAAGGTAGACATTTGTAAGTTAAACTAAAAAGCTAAAAAATCCATTCTGAGAACAGCAGCAGCAGCGGCCAGCCTCTGGGTACCCCTCCCCCAGGCCACTCACTGACATATGACATTCCCTCAATTCCCATCTCACCCCTCAGCACCTCTGGGGAGTGGTGAGCTATTAAGCATCGACAGTCACTTACTCTTCATTGTGACCAGGCTACCACTCCTTTCCTGAAAGACACGGAGGGTGAGTCCTAGGCAAGACAGGAGGGAATCCCCAAACGTTATGTCTGCACGGCATTGGGAACACCTGCTCTCCGGGTGTCCTCGGACCTCCCTCTTGTCTGACCAGGAACAGGACAATCACTGTGGGCCCAGGGAAGAGGCGAACGAGCCCACTAAACTGGTCTGATGCTACAAGGAATTACTCCTTGTCCTCCCACTGGTCCTCCCCCACCACCGAGGAAAAAAAAATGCCAACAGGAAGAAACATTTCCATCTCGGCCTGTTGTCCTCAGTCTCTTTCTTTCATCCCACTGTCTGATTTGATGTCAGGTGCGGGGTGGGCTAAGTCCTGCTGTTATCAGAAGGCACTGGCCCTGGGCAAAAGGTGGACGCCACAAGCAGTTCGCATGCCGTTGGCTCTCCTGGGGACATTCCCAAGTTTCATTAGGTGGAAGGGCAGGAGCAGAAGGAACAGAATGTGAGCTGCCAGTCTCCTGGGGAGGACATCACCGTCAACCTGAAGTTGGCGAACAACACTGGCCGCATCAGATCAATACGAGGAACAATAAAGAAACGAAAACCAAAAATCTCTCCTTACATTGTAGAACAAAGATCCGTGGAATCCAACAGCCCTGGTTTCTGCCTCTGGGCTCTGCCACTCCCTAAGTGTGACCTCACAGAAGCTACTTAAACTCTCTGTGTTGCAGATTCCTCATTTATAAAGAGAAATGACACTAACCACACAGCCTTACAGAGCTCTTCAGGGAGAATCACATACAACAATACACATACAGCACTTAAAACAGTGCCTGGCACGTAGAGAGTGCTTATTAAATGGTGGCCCTTATTTCTACTGATCTTGGGTCAGGGGCATGGACAGGAGATGGGAAATATTGTAGAGAAGTAAAATGCAAATTGTGGATAGGGAAGATCACATGGGCATTTTGTGAACATTAATAACACCATTGACAACACTGAGGAAATGGTCACCAGACCTAGGTCTGGGCAGATGAACTGCTTACAAAGGCTTTCCCAATTGGATCAAGAGATTTTCCGGAGTTTTCACAGAGTCTGGGGCTGCCGTCTACCTTCACTGCCTCTGCTCCCTGCGGCTGACTCCCAAAGGCAGTGTTCCCACCACCAACTGGAGGAGAGTGTGCTCATTTGCAAAAGCCCCTTCACCACTAAGGACCACACTCTCTGTGGGGCTAAGAAGCATTGACAAGGAGGATCTGTGGGATTTGGGCTCCTCAGGAAGTCAGATCTTGGTCCATCAGGCTCCTGTCCTCCCCCATCATCTCCAACCAGCTCCTTGCTCTCCTGTATCCTCTGCCCTCGGCATCTCCACAGGCTGCTTCACTGGATGGACCCTCAGGCTCACCTGGCCCCACCTAATCACTGACAAAGCACAGAGGACCAGAAGGGACACGGGCTCATCCAGATTCGCACATGAGGCTTGGGATGGCTGTGTGGCTCACCCGGGTGGGAGGAGCCCAGGACAGTTATCATCCCCCATGCCCGCGTACTCTGCCATACGTAGGCAGCTCACAAAGCACACACATATCCTGCGCCCGGTTCACATATGGGAAGCCCTGACCACAGAAGCTGGCATGGAACACACTGACAAGGACTCGCTATCCTTACTGCTGTTATTGCTTCCCATCTCCTATCTTCATACCAGCTCCAAGTCACGGTGGGTGTTAGCACCTTGTTTTACAAGAGCTAAGTAGGTTCACACGGTCCTCTGAAGGACTTTCCCCAAACCCTACAGTTAGTTAACAGCACAGCGAGGCCGGCACCCCAGACTCCAAGGTCCTGCCTCCCACCGTCCTCTGGGGTGGGACACGGACCCTGAGAGGATGTGGCGCTGGCCTGGCAGTGACGACTGTGACTCTCTGCTATTAAGACACACTTTGAGGCACCTGAGTGGCTCAGTCGGTTAAGCACCCATCCAAGTCTCGATCGCAGCTCAGGTCATGATCTCACGGTTCATTTCTCAAGCCCCACGTCGTGAAGTCTGCGTGGGATTCTCTCCCTCCCTCTCTCTCTGCCCCTCCCTCACTCCTGCTCTGTCTCTCACAATAAATAAAAATAAACAACAACAACTAAGAAGACCCACGGTCATCCTCAGCACTCTGCCATGATGAACTGCCAGGCCTCCAAACAGCCCAACAGAGAGAGAAAGGCCAGGAGATGTGAGTGCTGGGAATCCGTCCTGCCACTTGTTCTTGACAGAGAGGCCATCGGAGTCTCTGAATGAAGAAGGCAGGGATGCTGACCCACCCAGGCACAGCTCACGCCACGCCGCTCGAGAAAGCCGGCAGGGCCATGCCCCATGGGGGTCACTGCATTTTGCAAGTGGTGTTTCACTGTGGGTGCTTATTGTGGGCCGAAGATGGGGCTTGTCGGTCCCCAGCAACAACACAAGTGCATCGTGGAGAGGAGTAGGCCCACCCCAGCAGAGCCACACAAGGGGGGAGCAAGGAGAGAAGTCAGGGCAGGGCCCACCCTGCCAGGCTCTTCCAGCCCCCTCCCCACCTTGTTCAAAGTCAGCAGGAGGGCCTCTCAGAGTCAGAACGACAGGAGCAGCTGGGGGGCTGTGGCTCGGGAAGGGAGACACTTCCCAAAAGGGTGCATGGCGCCCCTCTTCTGCCTCTAATCCGTGGACTCTTACCCCGGGCCCCTCTGCACACACCCACGAAGCCCTGCAGTTGTGGGCATAATGGGAGCAGACCCACACAGATATATTTTTCCCGTGGAGAAGGCTGATAGCTCTCAACAGATTTTTAATCCTCTGCGGAGGACACTATAGTTCATGTGGACAGATAGAAAGACTTCCTGCCTCACCAGGTCATGGGTGCCTGCAGTGGGAGTGGCCAGAAAGGGAGGCGATAGAGCCAGGCCCTCCTCCTGAAAAACAATGAGTTTTTGAGGCCCAGTGTCCAACTCCACTCCTCACTTCTCGAGCCCCTAACTCCCCTCACCTTTAGGCCTTTGCTTAGGGGCCTCTTCCTCCAGGAAGTTCTCCTTGATCTTCCATGTCCACTTCTCACAGTTTAGCAACTGCCTCTTTAATTGTTTCCCTGAACTAAACCTCAGATCTCACTGAGGCAGTGGGCTGTGTCTGCGGGGTCTCTTGACCCTGCCTTTGGCAGCCTGCTAGGGGCCCTGGCCCATGATGGAACCTGGTCAATCCTCAGTGAATGAATGAATAGTAGCCTAAGTTAGGTGGCTCCCAGATGCCCCGCATCTCTGAGGACGGTTGTACATTTTATTTTTTAAGCAGTAGAGCAACAGAGGAGCTTGGGGTCACTCTGCTTGCTCCTGCCAGTTTGCAGGCAAGGGGAGAAGCTGCCGTCCCAGACCAGTCTGGCCAGGGCCCAAGGCCTCCGGTTTCCTTTTGTGGAACTGGGCTCTGAGACACGGGGCCGGGGGATGGGGGGCGGGGGTGGGGGTGGGGGGTGGGCAGACCTCTTCTTTCATCTGAGAGCCCCGGCGTGTACAAAAATGAAGAAATGCAAAATGGCTTGCATTTCTGGCTTGCAAAAATGATGGTCCTTCTTAAATGTTCACATTTAACAACTGGAGCTGTTCTGGCCTTGGGTTGGGTACCCTGTCAGGGGACCTCCCTCACCACACACCTACCCTAATTTGGAGGTGATGTCCCAAGTGGAAGTTTGAGGCCCTATGTGATTGGGTGGCCGGGTCCAAGGCCCTCTCCCCACCCCCACACATCCCCAGCCCCAGGCTCTGATAGGCCTCAGCTATTATTTCTACCACATTCAGGGTGCAGGCGGTGCTCAGGGCATCTCGGGCTCAGAGAAGCCCGGATGCCCAGCCCAGGCTGGCCCAGCTCTGTGAGTCCTGCAGGGCGGGGGCCACATGGCCATCCTGCTGTCCCTGGGAAAGCAGGACCCCTGAGCCCTCAGGTCACCTCAGGGCGGGACTCATGAATGGCCACACTCCTGGCTGCGGCCTCTCCTTCCCACAGGCTCTACAGGTAACGGCCAGTAACTGGTGCTTCTCCAGGTGGAGGTCCTGAGGAGGCCTGAGGCTGCATGGTCAGTTGCCCAGCCACAGCCACTCAGGGAGCCTGGCCGGGCCTGCAAACTGGCGCCACCGCCTGGTGGGGAGCGGGACTGATGCGCTCCTTTCCATCCCTCTCCCCCCACATCTCCAGAGTCGCGGGGATTTTTCCAGAGTGCTGGCTGTGATGTTCAGGCACAACGTCCACCACACAATTGGGTGAAACACGTCCCGCCAAAGGAGCACAACGGTGAACAAGCCGAAACACTAGCCGGCAGAGGAGAAGCTTACAGGCAAACAGGCCCGCCTGACTCAGGGGGAAGAGAGAGACACACACATGGAAGGCTTGGCTGAGATCTCCAGGATCCGCAAGCCCAACCCAGGCTCAGCCTCCAGCAGAAGATACCTCGAAGACAGGCGCCAAGTGTGTGGGCTTTGGGGCCAGGCGATCTGGGGTTTAAATACCCACGCTTCCGCCTCCGTTCACCAGGTGCGCGATCCCTAGTGAATCATTGTTCTTCTCGGGGGCACATTTCCTTAATCTGCGAAAGAGGGTTACGAACACTTGCCGTGCTGTGTTGATGGAACAATTACATTAAATACGGGATGCGGAGCACTTGATACAGTGCTCAGAATAGAATCTATTCTTAAAAGCAATCCATTAATAACAGGGAACCAAGGCTTGAGAATGCTTATTAAAAAAAAAAAAAACATAAATTAAAACAGATTCAAGTTCATTCCTACATGAACATCCCTCTTGGTTCCTACTCGCATTCTTAAGCAGAAGGAGCAGAGTGGCCACCAGCTGAGGAGGGAATGGCCCGCAGCTCACCGTCTATTTTATCGATGCTGCAGCCAGGCAGAGACCCTGTAGAAATGACATCACAAGCTGTGGAGAGAGCAGGGAATAAATGCTGGCGCCGATTGCTTGGGAGATGCATTCACAATCTCATTTACTCTTTGCAACACTCCCCTGCAGGCAGGTGCTATTATTATCCCTATTCTAGAGGTGAGGAGGCCGGGACACCCAAGGTCACACTGCTTCTAAGTAGCAAACCTGAGGTTGCAGCGGGGCAGCCGGGCCCCACAACCCCTCCTCTCAACTGCTAGACAAAAGCTGCCTCTCTGGTCTGGGCACTGCCTTCATCCCCATTGTTCAGATGAGAAAACTAGGTTCAAAGAAGTAAAGTCATTTTTGCAAGGTCGCACAGGCAGTCATCGGCCGAGCCAGGGCAGTCATGATTCTGAGCTGCGAGTTGTAGTCACGTGAGTGTTCTAATTCAACCTGGAACCCAGAAAGTAAAAGCCAACCCCTCTCTGGTGGTAGGAACTGTGAACAGCAAAGTGAGGGCTCTGTCGGTAGCCATGTTTCCCATGTGTGCCAGAAGCTCCTGTGTGGTGAGAGACCGCGAAACCATCACATGGGGAGAAGCAAAGGGGTGACTCTGCCAGCCGATTCGAGCCCTGGTTCCGGTTGTTTCTGGAGTCCAGCAGCACCCCTTCCCTTCAGGTCCAATCTGGTCGTTCAGATTCAGGATTTGATTCCACAAGCCAATAAAGCCCCCCTGGTCCCCAAGTTGTTGATGAGTTGGTGTCAGTCACTTGCAACCCACACGGGTTCTTGCGTAGAAGGCAACATGGAGAAACAAGAAGCTGAAAGCAGAAGATGGGGGGACCAGGAAGACTGGCCGAGAGGCAAAGAGGAGCCAAGAGAGGCAGAAGAGCTACGAGGGGCACAGAGCTAAAGAGGGCTACTGGCCCAGCCTGCCACAGCCTTCGCACTACACAGCTCCTGAGCTTGGTTCTCCTGTCCCCAGGCTGTCCCAAAACAGCCCAAAAACAACATGAGCTGGCACTTCTGAACATTTCCTGTTCCAAATGCATGTGAGTTTCACAGCCCTCTGAATTCCACGTGTAGACATTCATCTATACCAATTTCTCCTTAGAAAGGGCTCCCTTCTCATACATCTTCATACTGGCTACAAAACACTCCCCGTCCTTCAGAACCCCTGCATGCTCTCCCGAAATGCCTGCCCCCCTGCCCCCTACTCCACTGCACCATCTTAGCAGGGCGCTTCTGGGAAGGCAGATGGTATTAGCTGGGAGCTGACCCCCAGCCCAGCCCTCAGGAAGGCAGAGCTGGTGGTGCGTCAGCAGGGTCTATGCAGAAGCATCTGGCCCAAGGAATCAAGATTAAGCCTTGTTCATCTAAATGCACACAACCCAACAGGCAGCACCCCATGCGGGGCACCCCAAGGCTGCTGTTAGTCACGCGTGCATTTTAATTTAGCTACAGAGGGGGGATGAGCTAAGAGCACAGAATAATCCTTCCTTTAGAGAGAAAAAAATGGGGCCTAGGGAGGTTACAAGTCAACCAGGAAACTCCCTGGAGACAAGTTTCCTGGTGCTCATTCTAATCCAGCCAGAACTCCAGTCATCCTGGAGTCAGAATCTGGCCATATTCCTCACCTTCTTTTTCTCCCCTGCTCAATTTTATTTTCTCTCAGAGCTCAAACTCAAGGAGATCTGGTTTCATTCCATCCATCCATCCATCCATCAGTCACGTACTGAGCCTCGTTCACAGTGTGCAGGCTGGAAGAGACCTTACAGGTCATCTGACCAAATCCTTCCCATCCAGTGTTGGTGGGCTCTTTGATTCTAAGAAACAGAAATTGACTCTAGCTAACTGAAGACATTGTTTTTCTTTTTTTTCTTTAATTTGTATTTAGTTTGAAAGAGAGTGGGGGGGGGGGTGCGGACGGGGGATCCAAAGTGGGCTCTGTGCTGACAGCAGAGAACCCGACGTGGGGCTCAAACCCACAAACCTTGAGATCATGACCTGAGCCAAAGTCGGATGCACAACTGACTGAGCCACCCAGGCACCCCAGAAAAAATTCTTTAAAAATTTTAAAGAATTTGAGGAAGAGGGGTGCCTGGGTAACTCAGATGGTTAGACATCCAACTTAGGCTCAGGTCATGATCTCATGGTTCAAAGGGTTCAAGCCCCACATGGGGCTCCATGCTGACAGTGTGGAGCCTGCTTGGGATTCTCTCCCTGTCCCTCCTTCTCTACCCCTCCCCGACTCATGCATGTGCTCTCTCTCTCTCTCTCAAAATAAACTTTAATTACATTTTATTTAATGTTTTTATTTAAGTTAGATGTAATTATTTAATTAAATAAACTTTAATGTAATTGAATTGAAAAAAAGAATTTGAGGAAGATGGGAAGCCTATATAACTGAAGAAAAGCTGAAGACCTGGGTCCCTGATAGGACAGACCCCAGGGACCTTTGGAGCAAGAATCTCTGGGCGGTCTCCTGAGGGTCACCCCCTTGGGCCTTATTAACTGCCCCCCCTCCACCCCCAGCAGGCAATCAGGTGTCGGTTGTCTTCAATGTTTTGGAGGAATCAGCAAACCCTCAGATAATAATGGGACCCACTCTGGCCTAAGAATCACCTGCAGGGGTTACTAAAATGTAGATTGTTGGGCCCCACACCCAAAGATTCTGACTCTGAGTTAGGTGTCTGGAGTTTTGCATCTCTGACAGGTTTTGAGGCAATGCTGGTGTTGCTGGTGTGGGGACCATCCTTTGAGAGCCAGCCCTTGGCTTGGCCACACACTTGGGTTGTGTGCCTCTCTAAGCTGGGGATCCTGGGGCACCTTGAGAAGCAGTCCCTCCAAGGCTGTATTCAGCAAGTCCCACAGGGCTGTGCTCAGTGGGATTTCCAAAACAAAATCAAAATGCTATGACTGAAAGGGGAATGGATGTTAGTGAGGCAGGAAAAAACACAGATGTGTACCATTAAATATTTGGGGAAGACTCTCAGGCTTCCCTGGGTTGGTTCAAATAACCCCCAGGTACTTCTGCTCTTCACAAGGTATGCTGATAACCCTCCTTGTAACCTTGAAGGAGAACAAGCTCTCGGTCAGGCAGACAACATGTTTTTGCAAGCTTGGTATCTGACCAGTTCAATGTGTTTATTGGCAATACAGTAGCAAACGAGGCAAACACTGTCCCAACTCTCATGGAGCTTTCCTGGGTAATGAAATGAAAATGAAACAGTTCTACAGATAAGGTCTCCTACAGCGTGCAACAGTGAGGCTGTCAATATCACCTCCCTTATTCTAGTTAACGTGCTTCTATTAATGCAGCCTGAGATGACATTAGGTTTCTCAGCAGCCACATCCTACCATTGACTTATTGTCATTATTCAAAATTATTTAGTGAGTATTTCTAGGGCACCCAGCCCTGTGCTGGGTGTCACGGGTGCAAGAGAAGCAAGACGCCAGTCTCAGCCCCTTAGGAGCTGCCAGCATCTTAATGAAAGGCTGGTTAACTGGCAACTGGACAAGATCTCCAGATCTCAAATTGGACACCCAAAGAGTCATCATTACCTGTCCAATTAGGAACACTTGGATCCCCTGTCTCAGTATAGCCCGTATTGGGAGGTAGGATACACAGGCTGCACAATCTGGCATCATATCTCTATGGTGCAATATACATCCTGGCACCCTGCTTGATCCTCCCCCAACTGAAGCAGATGGGGGCTCCCCCTGCCACTCCCCTAAAGGGGTTTATGAATGGTCAGCTGTAAATCAGGAGTGCAGGAAGAGTTGAAGCATCAAAGAGCCTTGAGCTGGCAGCATCCTTACCGATGACCTTAGTCCGCATCTCATTTAACAGAAGACCCTGGACCCCAAGAAGTAAGTTTGTGCAATTAGTAGAGGGCATTTGGGATCCAGAACCCAGCTTCCCTCTGCCATAAAACCCAGTGCTGTGTCCATTATACCACCAGAAGCAGAGGTGGGTGAGGCAAGGGATAGAGAGAGAGAGAAAAGAGGATACATTTTGCTCATGAACTAGTGCCCTCAGGAGACTCTAATAGAAAAAGTGCCAGACAATGCACTCTATACATATGTCATTAAGCAAATGATGTGATGTAAGCAATACATCAGGGGAAACCTTCAGTGCTTGAAATGGAAGAGCCTGAGACAGCACATTCTTCAGAAACAATGGGCAGATATAACTCAGGAGCTCAGAAAGCTTTTGTTTTTAAGTGTGCAATGCTAAGGAGAGGAGACAAACAGGGACAGACTCCAGGGACCTAGTCCTCAGGAGACAGGGCACTGGGGCCAAATGCATTAAGGTGATCTATTGGTCAGATGGTTCAGGTTCAATTACTCTGACAGGAAAGGTGGCTTGTTAACCAGCTCTACAGAGGAAGGGCAATGAGGACTGTCTCTTTTCCAAGCCAGAGCTACACAGGTGTGTGCAAAAGAACTACAGAGGGGGTGTGGGTGTGCAGCAGCTGGGTGGGTGAAAGGAAGACACTGCTTTCCTGGAACACCCGATTTCACGGTGCTGTTTTCAGAAAATGAGGACGGACTTCCTGAGTCAGTAATGATAAGAGCTAACACACGTGTAGTGCTTACTGTTTGCCAGACACGGTTCTAAGCACTGAGTAGGTATTAGCTTCTCACAATAACACTATAAGGGAGGGGTGCTCTCCTGTCCTCAGTTTACATAAGAGTTGATTTTGTCACAGCAAGGCTTAAGGAAGTTGTCCTAGGTCACACAGCTTGGCAGCTCAGTCACAATTGAATCCAGGAAGTCTGGTTGGCAGTGCCTAAGCTCTCCTCTGTGCCACCTTCGATCAGGTGAATTGACACGTGGCTGCAGATACCCCCCCAACGTGCCCGTATCAATCTTCAGAGTACCTCAGGACTCTGGCTTCTGACTGTCATTCGGGACCTGACTAAACTTTCCAACTTGAACCATTTCCTGCTGATACCGACACAAAGTACTTAATAAGTTCTGGCAATAATATTTTTTTTTCTTTTGCTTGTTCATTAGAGAGCTCTTATGGATAGCCAGACTGCAATATTTTAGCTTTCTTACGAGACAGAGAACTGGCACATCGGTACAGTGTGTAATGGCCAATTGTTCCCTTCCCATTTGTTTCTTACTACCCATGATGCAATGAAGAGCTGCATTGACCCTCAGTCCAAGGACTGGCCACCTCCTTATCGTAAATGAGTCCCAGGATGATCTGTCCCATGTATCAACGCTTCCTAGCCTGGTGCCTTGCTAGTCACCAAGGAGACACCAGTGGGTCACATATGATCTCTTCAATGCCTTCAATGAATTCAATCTCCCGGAGAGATTGAGTGCAAAGGACAGTTAAACATGGTGAGTGGTACAGCAAGTATCCAAATACTTCGGGAAGAGAAAGAGAACCCAGCTCTTGGGAGAACAGCAGGAAGAGAGGCTCACGTGGGGACAGAGGTCCGACTGTACACAGCTAGGCAGGCTGGACAGTCTCACAGGAGAGAGGGAGATACTGGAAGCCTCAAAGCGGGGATGTGTTTTAGAAAGATCACCCTTCTAGCTGCATGGACGGGAGACTGAAAGGGAGAAGGACCAGGAGGAGGACAACCAGCTAGGAGAGGAGTGTGGGGTTCGGGCAGGAGAAGAGGGTTAGATCAAGGCAGAGGCACCGATATTGGAAAAGAGACGATGGATTTGAGGGGGGAAATCGGAGGTGGTGTGAATAGGGCTTTTTTTCCCCTGTGGGGTTCGCTTAGGCTGCAGGTTCATTTGCCATGAAGATAGCTTTGGATACAACTCTGATCATGGCTGAAGAATCACAGAGACCCAGGTGGTAGATTAGGTCATTTCAACACAAGGACAGGAAACACAAGTCTGATCAGAAGACTAACGTTCAGAAGCGCTGGGGTGGCTCAGTCGGTTAAGCTTCCAACTTTGGCTCAGGTCATGATCTCACGGTTTGTGAGTTCGAGCCCCAGGTAGGGCTCTGTGCTGACAGCTCAGGGCCTGGATCCTGCTTCGGATTCTGTGTCTCCCTCTCTCTCTGCCCCTCCCCCACTCATGCTCTGTCTCTCTCTCCAAAATAAACATTTAAAAAACCTTATTTTAAAGAAGACTAGCATTCAGATCATGCCCTTGTGCTCTTGTGCAAGTCACTTGCATTCTCCTAATGCAGGTCACATCATTTGCAAAGTGAGAATCACCACATGTACCCACATCTACCTCTGAGCTCATTATGACCGTGGCTCACGTTCAGGCAATATTGTCTCATCCCTTTTTACCTCTCCTTACAATGACATCAGCCTCCACCATTCACTGAGCACCTGCTACGTGCCAGGTACTATTCTAACGTGCATTAACTCGCTGAGTCTCCACGACCACCTTAGGGAGATAGGTACTATTGTCAGCTTCATTGTGCAGATAGAGAAGCTGAGGCAGAAAGAGATTCAGTAACTTGTCAACTTCTCACAGGCTAGGACAGGGCAAAGATGTGAAGTCAGTAGAGCCCCCTCTCATAACTGCCTAAGCATGTACCTACCCTTATGCACAGGAAGCCCAGGCTCTCCCCTCTGAGCCGCCCACCTCCCCTGTATGGTTCAAGAATCCCTCTCCTTTGGTCCTGCTTCCTCAAACGAGGCAGATAAAGAACAAGCTGAACTTTCTGCTGCCATTGTAAGATGCTGCCACAAGGTGTCGCTATTGAAAGGCAATCCAGCAAGGTTCATTCCGGAGGTCTGCTGGTGGGATGCCCTTACTGACTCAGGTTCCTGGCTAAGCTACAGGGGTGTCTTACACTGGAGCTGAGGCTTCACATTTTCCTGTAGTTCTCACCACGTGCAGAGATATTGTTCCTCAAATCATGCTGGGGGTGGGGACTCTGAATCCAACAGGGCTTCTGGTTCCTTACGTTCAGCACCACTAACTCAGAACCCCCCTTTCCTTTCCAGCGGGTTCACTTTGGATCCTTTGGGGCTCTTTCCTACCAGAATACCATGGGCAGGGCCATGCCGATTGAGCTCATCAGTTCCCCTTAACTTCAAGTTTCAGGAGAGACTGAACTTGTGGTCTAAGTGCCTTTACACACACGAGACCCCTGGGCAACTTGTACAAATTGGCTTACGCCCTCTGAGACTGACTACTAAAGAGACAAAGCATTTTCTACACACACACACACACACACACACACACACACACACACACACACACACCATGTGTGTTGTACCTTTTTTCCATGATAATGGGTGTCAACTCCCCTTACCCATGCATAGCTAACAGGGGCTCAAATGACTGCTATCTGAACAAAAGCTTACTTCACAGTATACAGTTCTGTTCACTGACATACAGAAATGCTAGAAGCTTCTTTCTCCAACTATGTCTAAAGAAGCTATTATATACTTTATGGCTATTAGAAACCTTCTTGTATACCAAGTAAAAGCTTCCCACAACAGACATTAGGACAGGCTAAGGAATCACCAAAACCTTATGGGGTGTCATGACCGTGTTTTCGTGGAGTTATTTCAGAAGGCTGATGAAGGCAGTTTTTGGTCCCAGGCAGAGAGAATCGGAGGCTGTAATTGACTATAAACCCAAACCTCTTCATAAAACAGATGGTCCCAATACCAATCCTCAGCAAGAGAAGGAGAATGCTGTGGGAAATCACATGCATCCTCAACTATAACCATAATTGGTGCAGCCAGGTTTAGCACATAAAAGCACAGGATATCCAGTTAAGTTAAATTTGAATTTCAGATTGTAAAAGGGGTAATTTTTAGAATGAGCATATTGCTTGCAATATTTGGGACATACACTCTCTAAAAAATTCTTGGTTATTTATCTGAAATACAAATTTCACTAAGCATCCTGTATTTTATCCATCAACCCTAGTTCTGAAGTACAGCCATGATCAGAAGCAAACCCACATCTTAAACAAGCAAAGGTCAAAGGTATTCTAAGAAGTTGATAGTTAAAATTCATTTGTCTACTACACACTGACTAAACTTTCACTTTTAAGAAGCGGTTCCTAAGCCTGACTACACATGGAAACTAGCTGAGGGATTACAAACATAGATATATAAATGCCCATGTTTTCCCCGGGGATTCATATCAAACTGTCCAGAGGGTATTCTAACATGCACCTGGGGTTAAGGAGTACCTTCTTCAAGTGAAGAATTGTCTGTTTCTGCCTATTCAGCAGAACATTTTTCTGAAGTGGTCGAGGAAATAAGACTGATGCACTTTCTCTGCAACTCTGTTTCCTTAAATTTCTTTAATATTTATTTATTTTTGCGAGAGCGAGAGAGAGAGAGAAAGAGAGAGAGAGAGAGAATGAATCTGAAGTAGCTCCAGGCTCTGAGCTGGCAGCACAGAGCCCAACGCAGGGCTTGGACTCACGAACTGCGAGATCATGACCTGAGCTGAAGATGCTCAACCGACCGAGCCACCCAGGTGCCCCTGCAATTATGTTTCCTTAAACTCATAACTCACAGTGACTTTACACTGACAATAGCTCTAAATGTGCTGAGGATAAATTGGCAAAGAGATAGATTGGCTACAGATAAATCTTTTTTTTTAAGTTTATTTATTTTGAGTGAGTGTGCATGCGTGAGCAGGGGAGGGGCAGAGAGAGAGAGAGGGAGAGAGAGAAAATCCCAGGCAAGCTCTGTGCTGTAGCATAGAGCCAAAATCAAGAGTCAGTTGCTTAACCAAGAGTTGGACACTCAACCGACTGAGCCACCCAGATGTTCCTTCTTGTTGTTATCAAAATAACATTTCTAGTCATACTCTTTGTCCGAGTAATTCCAAATTAGAGAACGAATCTTAGGGAAACATTCAGAAGTCCAGGAAAATATTTATATGCAAAGATGCTAATCAAACTATAAAATAGAGGAAAATTATAATTTCTGTAAAACTCCAACAATAGGAAAATGGCTAAATAAATTTTGATATGCTTATCGTGGGGTATGACAAAGCAGTAAAACCATTTTTCTCACAAAATATTTATTAGTGAACATACTGGCAATATTATTTTAAGAAACAGAAGCAGGATATACATCCTTGATGGGGAAAAACAGAGCTTTTCCTCTACAGTCAGGAACAAGATAGAGATATTCATTCTCACCATAACTATTTAACATACTACTGTAGGTCTTAGCCTCAGCAATCAGACAACAAAAAGAAATAAAAGGAATGCAACTCGTCAAGAAAGAAGTCAAACTTTCACTATTTGCAGGTGACATGATACTCTATGTAAAAAACCTGAAAGATTCTACCAAAAAATTGCTAGAATACATGAATTCAGCAAAATTGCAGGATACAAAATCAATGTACAGAAATCTGTTGCATTTCTATGCACCAATAATGAAGCAGCAGAAAAATAAATCAAGGAATTGACCCCATTTACAACTGCACCAAAAACCTATAAGATACCTAGAAATAAACCTAACCAAAAGGTAAAAGATCTGTACTCTAAAAACTATGGAACACTTATGAAGGAAACTGAAGAGGTCAGAAAGAAATGGAAAAGCATTCCATGCTCATGGATTAGAAGAACAAACGTTGTTAAAATGTCTATACTAGTACCCAAAGCAACCTACACATTTAATGCAATCCTATAAAAATACTACCAGCATTTTTCACAAAGGTGGAACAAACAATCCTAAAATTTGTATGGAACCACAAAAGACCACAAATGGCCAAAGCGATCCTGAAAAAGAAAGGAGGAGGTATCACAATTCTGAACTTCAAGCTATATTACAAAGCTATAGTCATTGAAGACAGTATGGTACTGGCACAAAAACAGATACACAGATCAGTGGAAAAGAATAGAAAACCCAGAAATGGACCCACAATTATATGGTCAACTAATCTTCGACAAAACAGGAAAGAATATCCAATGGAATAAAGACAGTCTCTTCAACAAATGGCGTTGGGAAAACTGGACAGCGACATGCAGAAAATGGAACCGGACCACTTTCTTACACCATACATAAAAATAAATTCAACATGGATGAAAGACCTAAATGTAAGACATCCTAGAGGAGAAAGCAGGCAAAAACCTCTTTGACCTCAGCTGCAGCAACTTCTTGCTCAGCACATCTCCGAAGGCAAGGGAAACAAAACCAAAAATGAACTACTGGGACCTCATCAAGATAAAAAGCTTTTGCACAGTGAAGGAAACAATCAGCAAAACTATAAGGCAACCAATGGAATGGGAGAAGGTATTTGCCAATGCATCTGATAAAGGGTTAGTATCCAAAATCTATAAAGAAATTATCAACCTCAACACCTAAAAAGCAAATAATCCAGTTAAGAAATGGGGAGAAGACATGAATAGACATTTTTCCAAAAAAGACATCTAGATGGCTAACAGACACATGAAAAGATACTCGACATCACTCATCATCAGGGAAATACAAATCAAAACCATAATGAAATACCACCTCACACCTGTCAGAATGGCTGGAATTAACCACACAAGAAAAAATAGGTGTTGGCAAGGGTGTGGAGAAATGGGAACCCTCTTACACTGTTAGTGGGAATGCAAACGGGTGCAGCCACTCTGGAAAATAGTATGGAGGTTCCTCAAAAAGTTAAAATTAGAGGTGCCTGGGTGGCTCAGTCAGTTAAACATATGACTCTTGATCAAAGACCAGGTCTTGGATCTTGATCTCATCATGGTCGTGAGTTCAAGCCCTGCATGCATTGGGCTCCATGATGGGTGTGGAGTCTACTTAAAAAAAAAGAAGAAGATAGAACCACCCTACAATCCAGCAATTGCACTACTAGGTATTTAGCCAAAGGATAAAAAATACAGATTCAAGGAGGGTGCATCTGGAGATCAAGGAGATGCACCCCAATGTTTATAGCAACACTATCAACAATAGCCAAACTATGGAAAGAGCCCAAATGTCCATCAACTGATGAATGGATAAAGAAGATGTGGTATATATTTATACATACAATGTGATATTACTCAGCCATCAAAAAGGATGAAATACTGCCATTTGCAATGATGTGAATGGAGGTAGAATCTATTATGCTAAGGGAAATAGTCAAAGAAAGACAAATACCATATGATTTCACTCATATGTGGAATTTAAGAAACAAAACAGATGAATATATGGGAGGGGGAGAAAAAAGAGAGGGAAGCAAACTAAAAAAACTCTTTTTAATGTTTATTTATTTATTTTGAGAGAGAGAGAGAGCGTGCAAATGGGGGAGGGGTAGAGACAGAGGGAGAGACAGAATCCCAAGCGGGCTCTGTGCTAAGGGCTTTATCCCATGATCTATGAGATCATGACCTGAGCCAAAACCAAGAGTCAGATGCTTAACTGACTGAGCCACCCAGGTGCCCAACCATGAGAGACTCTTAAAGATAGAGAACAGACTGAGGGTTGGTGGAGGCAGATGGGTGGGGGATGGCTGATGGGTATTCAGAAGGGCACTTGTTATGATAAGCTCTGGGTGTTGTATGTAAGTGATGAATCACTGAATTCTATTCCTGAAACCAATATTGTATGTACTGTATGTTAACTAAATAGAATTTGAATAAAAATTTGAGATGGGGAGCCTGGGTGGTTCAGTCGGTTAAGTGTCCAACTTTGGCTCAGGTCATGACCTTGCAGTTGGTGAGTTCAAGCCCCACGTCAGGCTCTGTGCTGACACCTCAGAGCCTGGAGCCTGCTTCAGATTCTGTGTCTCCCTCTCTCTCTTTCTGCCCCTCCCCCACTCGTTCCCTCTCTCTCTTTCTCTCAAAAATAAACATTAAAAAACTAAATAAATAAAAATTTGAGAAAGAAAAAAGTATATAAAAATGTATATGCATTAGTGTTTATTTTTGAGAGAGAGAGAGAGAGACAGAGTGTGAGAAAGGGAGAGGCGGACAGAGTGGGAGACACAGAATCCAAAGCAGGCTCTAGGCTCTGAGCTGTCAGCAAAGAACCTGATGGGGGGCTCAAATTCATGAACTACGAGATCATGAACTGAGCCAAAGTCAGATGCCACCCAGGCACCCCTAAAAATGTATATGCGTTAGAATTCTTGTACTTTAATATACGGGGGGGGGGGAAG
Organism: Puma concolor; assembly: GCF_028749965.1. Taxonomy (NCBI): domain Eukaryota; kingdom Metazoa; phylum Chordata; class Mammalia; order Carnivora; family Felidae; genus Puma; species Puma concolor. The sequence continues at coordinate 38,735,277 of NC_141677.1, forward strand.
GAGGGGGAGAAGAGTGAAATGAAATAAATACACCACAACATTAACATATATCTCATAGTATTCCTAGGGCATACATTTCCCCATTTTTATTTCTCTGAGTTTTCAAAATTCAATACAATAAGCAGGCTTAACTTTTATTAACTAGGGAAGTCGGTGTTTCTCTAATTAAATAAAATATTTATTTTAAATGTCAGTGTTATGACTTACTTCTTCTAATTGCAGACTGGGTGATTCAGACCAAACTCTTACCAAATATAGCTAAAAGGATGAACAAAACATTTTTTTAATCTTCTTGAAAGTATCACAGAGCTCAAAAGATAATAAAAAATTATCTGTCCCAAATCCTAGAAAGCCCTGGAAACCAGAGAGACTAGTGAGATAGTCTGGGCTCTACTACGTGAAGCTAAGCTACAATTTGGGGCTTTTGATGGCCTCAAGGAACTGTGGGTGAAAATGTTGGAGTCCAGAGCTCTCAAAGTATGAGACCCAATATATGACTTCTGACTTTGGGCTATGGCCCCCAAAAGCTGCACACTAGAAGAGTAACCAAAAGTAGACTGGGCCTTACACAAATGAAAATCTGGCTCCAGGTAATTTGGGTGCCTGAGAAAATAACAAGGCCTGAACTTGGTATGAAGGAGACCCTGGATTGGTAGTTTCCCCAGTCACCTGGCTAAAGCAATAGAAAACCCACTCTCAGAAAAATATGGAACACATCCCAGACATTAGTTTTCCCATGACAATGTCTAACACACAGTCAAAGATAACGAGGCACATGTGAAGATAAGATATTATAAATAAAAATAAGCAGAAAAAACACAAAGAAACAACCCACAGGGATTTCAAATAATGGAATTGTCAGCTGAGACTATAAAATAAATAGGTTTGCTATTTTAAATAAATAAACAAATAAAGGTTTACTATTTATTTTATCTCAAGGAGATAAATCCAATCTAAACAATTTGTACAGAAAACTAGAAACTATAAAAAGTGACATAATAAGGGAGGAGCCAAGATGGTGGAACAGCATGGAAGCTTTTTGTGTGTCTCGCGTCCATGAAATACAGCCAGACCAACACTAAACCATCCTACACACCTAGAAAACTGACTGGAGGATTGACACAACAACCTGTACAACTGAACCACAGAATTCAGCAGGTACGTGGCACAGAGAGGTGAACTTGGGGAGCAAGAAGGCACAGGGAGGTGCTTTTATGAGCAGAGAGAGGACGGAGACTGGCTAGGGGGAGAATATGGGAAAAGCACCTCTCCCCAAAAGCAGCTGGAGAGAAAGCAGAAAATTGGAAACAGCTGCAGGGACTAAACTGAAAAGGCAGAAAGGAGAAAGGAGAGGGTTTAAACTCCATTAAAACTGTAAACAGGGCGAGCACAGAGTCTGCAATTCCACAGCTCCATACCTGGCGGTGCTCTGGTGGGAAGGGCGAATCCCCAGGAGCAGAGTGGGGTCCGGGAGGTTCTCGGGCCACACGGGGAAAAGCGGTTCCACTGCTGGAAGGACATTTGGTAGAGGCTTGAGGCAACCTGGGCCCAGCAGACCCCAGAGAACGGCTGCATTCGCTGGTGCTGGAACAAGGTCGTTAAGGGTGAAGCCTGGTGCCAGATGAGTGTTGTGATTTTCCATAATCCCTGAAACGCTGCTGCTACACTGTCTCGCGAACATTTTCTGGGATGGGCTGGCACCTGGCCACAGTCTCGGGGCACCGGCAACAACAGGGTCCAGCGGGGGTTCCTGGGTGCAGCCAATATTCGGCCATTGCTCATTCGGCCGTTGCTCGGTGAGACCCTCCCGCAGAGGGGCGGAACAGGTCAAAGCCACAGTCCTTCGGAAGTAAGGGGCCGGGGAAAACAGCCGCGTCTGAGACAAAACTTGGGAGAGAGGTACTGCCTGGAGCCTGGTCACAGAGAGTGAAAAAGCAGCGAGTGGACGAGAGCTGAAGACAGAGGACGGGTGCACGATTGCTGATCCGGGAGAACAGACTGGGTAACTGGGTAGTGCCATTTTCACCCTCCCGCGCATGCGCGTACGCACCTACGAGCCCTGCAACAATCCACCCCAGTAGGCTCGCAGCGCCATCTAGTGGAGAATGGAGCCATTACACTGAGCCCCACCCAACTGGGCCAACTTCGCTCTTCAAGAACACAAGTCTCACCGCAGGCTTTATTTAAGGACTATAAAGAGCTACATAGACTGACTTCTAGGGGAAAACGAAGCAATTTCAGTCCTACTTTCATGTGTTAGCAGGTTCATCTATTCAATTTTCTTTTTTTTTCTTTTTCTCTTTTACAATTCTTTTCTTTTTCTTGAATACAGAAAGAGAAAAAATTCATTATTATTTTCAATTTTTATTAAAAATATCTTTAATTTTTATTACTATATTCTTTACTCTTTTGTAAATTTTTTCAAATTCTACTTTGCTTCCATAATTTTATTTTAGTCTACTTCAGTGTATTCACCTTTTCAAATTTTCAAACAATTTCCTTTTATTTTTCCTTCTTTTTTTCTCTTTTTTGTTTCTTTTTCTTGGATACAGAAAGAGAAAAACTTCATTTTTACTTTCAATTTCTATTAACAATATTTTTCTTTAATTTTTTTACTATATTTTTTGCTTTTATGTAATTTTTTTCAAATTCTATTTTACTTTTATCATTTCATTTTAGTCTACTACAGTGTATTCACTTTTTCAAATTTTCAAACGATTTTATTTTTCTCATTTTTCTCTTTTTCGTTTCTTTTCTTTTTCTTGAATATATAAAAAGGAAAATGCATTTTTATTTTTAGTTTTTATTAAAAATATTTTTAATTTTTTTCTACTATATTCTTTACTTTCGTGTGTATTTTTTCAAATTCTATTTTACTTCCATCATCTCATTTTAGTCTGCTTCAGTGTATTCATTTTTTCAAATTCTCAAACGATTTCCTTTTTTTTTCTCCCCCCCCCCTTTTTTTTTCTCTAATCTGTCAAACTACTTTCAACACCCAGACCAAAACACACCTAGGATCTAGCATCATTTATTCGATTTGTGTGTGTGTGTGTGTGTTAATGTTAATTTTAATGTTTTTTTAATTTTAATTTTTCTACCTCATTAATTCATTTTCTCCCTTCAAATTGACAAAATGAAGGAATTCACCTCAAAAGAAAGAGCACAAAGAAACGACAGCCAGGGATTTAACCAACACAGATACAAGCAAGATGTCTGAACCAGAATTTAGAATCACAATAATAAGAATACTAGCTGGAGTCAAAAATAGTTTAGAATCCCCTTCTACAGAGATAAAAGAAGTAAAAAATATCCAGAATGAAATTAAAAATGCTATAACTCAGCTGCAATCACAGATGGATGCAGCGGTGGCAAGGATGGACGAGGCAGAACAGAGAATCAGCAATATAGAGGACAAACTTATGGAGAATAATGAAGCAGAAAAAAAGAGGGAGATTAAGGCAAAAGAACCTGATTTAAGAATTAGAGAAATCAGTGACTCATTAAAAAGGAACATCAGAATCAAGGGGTCCCAGAAGAAGAAGAAGAGAGAGAGAGGGGTAGAAGGGTTATGTGAGCAAATCATAGCAGAAATCTTTCCTAACCTGGGGAAAGACACAGATATCAAAATCCAGGAAGGACCGAGGACCCCCATTAGATTCAACAAAAACCGACCATCAACAAGGCATATCATAGCCAAATTCACAAAACACTCAGGCAAGGAGAGAATCATCAAAGCAGCAAGGGAAAAAAAGTCCCTAACCTACAAGGGAAGACAGATCAGGTTTGCAGCAGACCTAACCACAGAAACTTGGCAGGCCAGAAAGGAGTGGCAGGATATATTCAGTATACTGAATCAGAAAAATATGCAGCCAAGAATTCTTTATCCAGCAAGGTTGTCATTCAAAATAGAAGGAGAGATAAAAAGTTTCCCAGACAAACAAAAACTAAAGGAGTTTGTGACCACTAAACCAGCCCTGCAAGAAATTTTAAGGGGGACTCTCTGAGGGGAGAAAAGATATATATATATATATATATATATATATATATACACATATATATATGTATATATATATATACACACACATATATATGTATATATATATATCTTATAAAAGATATATTTATAAAAGATATATATATATCTTTTATAAGATATATCTTATAAAAGATATATATATATCTTTTATATATATATCTTATAAAAGATATATATATCTTTTATATATCTATATAAAAGATATATATATCTTATAAAAGGTATATATATCTTTTATATATATGTCTTATAAAAGACATATATATCATATATATATATATATATATATATATATATATATATATATATATATAAAGCAACAAAGATTAGAAAGGACCAGAGAACACCACCAGAAACTCCAACTCTACAAGCATCATAATGGCAATAAATTCATATCTTTCAGTACTCACTCTAAATGTCAATGGACTCAATGCTCCAATCAAAAGACACAGGGTAACAGAATTGATAAGAAAACAAGATCCATCTATATGCTGTTTACAAGAGACCCACTTGAGACCTAAAGTCACCTTCAGATTGAAAATAAGGGGATGGAGAACCATCTATCATGCTAATGGTCAACAAAAGAAAGCCGGAGTAGCCATACTTATATCAGACAATCTAGACTTTAAAGACTGTATCAAGAGATGCAGAAGGGCATTATATCATAATCAAGGGGTCTATCCACCAAGAAGACCTAACAACTGTAAACATTTATGCGCCAAATGTGGAAGTACCCAAATATATAAATCAACTAATCACAAATATAAAGAAATTCATCAGTAGTAATACCATAATAGTAGGAGACTTCAACACCCCACTCACAGCAATGGACAGATCATCCAATCAAAAATTGAACAAGGAAACAATGGCTTTGAATGACACACTGGACCAGATGGACTTAACAGATATATTCAGAACATTTCATCCTAAAGCAGCAGAATATGCATTCTTCTCCAGTGCATATGGAACGTTCTCCAGAATAGACCATATACTGGGACACAAATCAGTCCTAAGTAAGTACAAAAAGATCGAGATCATACCATGCATATTTTCAGACCACAACACTATGAAACTCGAAATCAACCACAAGAAAAAATTTGGAAAGGTAACAAATACTTGGAGACTGAAGACCATCCTACTAAAGAATGAATGGGCTAACCAAGCAGTTAAAGAGGAAACTAAAACGTATATGGAAGTCAATGATAACACCACAACCCAAAACCTCTGGGACGCAGGAAAGGCGGTCATAAGAGGAAAGTATATAGCAATCCAGGCCTTCCTAAAGAAGGAAGAAAGATCTCAGATACACAACCTAACCTTACACCTTAAGGAGCTGGAAAAAGAACAGCAAATAAAACCCAAAACCAACAGAAGACAGGAAATAACAAAGATTAGATCAGAAATTAATGCTATCGAAACCAAAAACAAAACAAAACAAACAAACAGACAAAAAACCAGTAGAACAGATCAATGAAACCAGAAGCTGGTTCTTTGAAAAAGTTAACAAAATTGATAAACCACTAGCCAGTTTGATCAAAAAGAAAAAGGAAATGACCCAAATAAATAAAATCAAGAATAAAAGAGGAGAGATCACAACCAACACAGCAGAAATAAAAACAATAATAAGAGAATATTATGAGCAATTATATGCCAAAAAAATGGGCAATCTGAAAGAAATGGACAAATTCCTAGAAACATATATACTACCAAAACTGAAACAGGAAGAAATAGAAAATTTGAACAGACCCATAACCAGTATCAAATTAGTAATCAAAAATCTGCCAAAAAACAAGAGTCCAGGGCCAGATGGCTTTCCAAGGGAATTCTACCAAACATTTAAGGAAGAGTTAACACCTATTCTCTTGAAGCTGTTCCAAGAAATAGAAATGGAAGGAAAACTTCCAAACTCTTTCTAAGAAGCCAGCATTACCTTGATTCCAAACCCAGACAGAGACCCCACTAAAAAGGAGAACTATAGACAAATTTCCCTGATGGACATGGATGCAAAAATCCTCAACAAGATATTAGCCAACTGGCTCCAACAATACATTAAAAAAATTATTCACCACAACCAAGTGGGATTTATACCTGGGATGCAGGGCTGGTTCAATATCTGCAAAACAATTAATGTGATTCATCACATCAGTAAAAGAAAGGACAAGAACCATATGATCCAATAGATGCAGAGAAAGCATTTGACAAAATACATCCTTTCCTGATAAAAAAAAAAAAAAACCCTCAAGAAATTAGGGATAGAAGGAGCATGCCTCGAGAGCATAAAAACCATATATGAACGACCCAACAGTAATATTATCCTCAATGGGGAAAAACTGAGAGCTTTCCCCCTAAGGTCAGGAACATGACAGGGATGTCCACTCTTGCCACTGTTATTCAACATAGTATTGGAAGTCTTAGCCTCTGCAATCAGACAACACAAAGAAATAGAAGGCATCCAAAGCAGCCAGGAGGAGGTCAAACTTTCACTCTTCACAGATGACATGATACTCTACACGGAAAGCCCAAAAGATTCCACCAAAAAACTGCTAGAATTGATTCATGAATTCAGCAAAGTTGCAGGATATAAAATCAATGCACAGAAATCGGTTGCATTCCTATACACCAACAATGAAGCAACAGAAAGAGAAATCAAGGAATCAATCCCATACAGTTGCACGAAAAAACCATAAAATACCTAGGAATAAATCTAAACAAAGAGGTGAAAAATCTATACACTGAAAACTATAGAAAGCTTATGAAAGAAATTGAAGAAGACACACACACAAAAAAAGGGAAAAGATTCCATGCTCCTGGATAGGAAGAACAAATATTGTTAAAATGTCGATACTACCCATAGCAATCTACATATTCAATGCAATCCCTATCAAAATAACACCAGCATTCTTCACAGAGCTAGAACAAATAATCCCAATATTTGTATAGAACCAGAAAAGACCCCGAATAGCCAAAGCAATCTTGAAAAAGAAAACCAAAGCAGGAGGCATCACAATCCCAGACTTCAAGCTATACTACACAAGCTATACTACAAAGCTGTAATCATCAAGACAGTATGGTACTGGCACAAGAACAGACACTCAGATCAATGGAACAGAATAGAGAACCCAGAAACGTATGGACCCACAAACGTATGGCCAACTAATCTTTGACAAAGCAGGAAATAATATCCAATGGAATGAAGACAGTTTCTTCAGCAAGTGGTGCTGGGAAAACTGGACAGCGACATGCAGAAGAATGAACCTGGACCACTTTCTTACACCATACACAAAAATAAACTCAAAATGGATGAAAGACCTCAATGTAAGACAGGAAACCATCCAAATCCTCAAGAAGAAAGCAGGCAAAAACCTCTCTGATCTTGGCCGCAGGAACTTCTTACTCAACACATCTCCAGAGGCAAGGGAAACAAAAGCAAAAATGAACTACTGGGACCTCATCAAAATAAAAAGCTTCTTTCTGCACAGCAAAGGAAATAATCAGCAAAACTAAAAGGCAACCGACAGAATGGGAGAAGATATTTGCAAATGACGTATCAGATAAAGGGTTAGTATCCAAAATCTATAAAGAACTGATCAAAATCAACACCCAAAAAACAAATAATGCAGTAAAGAAATGGGCAAAAGACATGAATAGACACTTCTCCAAAGAAGACATCCAGATGGCCAACTGACACATGAAAAAATGCTCAACATCACTCATCATCAGGGAAACACAAATCAAAACCACCATGAGATACCACCACACACGTGTCAGAATGGCTAACGTTAACAACTCAGGCAACAACAGATGCTGGCGAGGATGCGGAGAAAGAAGATCTCTTTTGCATTGTTGGTGGGAATGCAAGCTGGTGCAGCCACTCTGGAAAACAGTATGCAGCTTCCTCAAAAAACTAAAAATAGAACTACCCTACAACCCAGCAATTGCACTACTAGGCATTTATCCACGGGATACACGTGTGCTGTTTCGAAGGGATACATGCACCCCCATGTTTATAGCAGCACTATCAACAATAGCTAAAGTATGGAAGGAGCCCAAATGTCCATCGATAGATGAAGGGATAAAGAAGATGTGGTATATATATATATATATATATATATATATATATATATATATATATATATATATACAATGGAGTATTACTCGGCAATCAAAAAGAATGAGATCTTGCCATTTGCAACTACGTGGATGGAACTGGAGGGTATTACACTAAGTGAAATTAGTCAGTCAGAGAAAGACAAAAATCATATGACTTCACTCATAGGAGGACTTTAAGAGACAAAACAGACGAACATAAGGGAAGGGAAACAAAAATCATATAAAAAGAGGGAGGGGGACAAAACAGAAGAGACTCATAAATATGGAGAACAAACTGAGGGTGGCTGGAGGGGTTGTGGGAGAGGGGATGGGCTAAATGGGTAAGGGGCACTAAAGGAATCTACTCCTGAAATCAGTGTTGCACTATATGCTAACTAATTTGGGTGTAAATTTTAAAAACTAAAAAATAAAAATTTTAAAAAGTCACATAATAGATATGTAAGGGAACAAAATAGAATTTTTTAAACTGTAAAATATGATAATATGAAAATTAAGAATAAGATTTTTTCTGGTCTATCTTCCTTTTTATCTTTTTAACAACATTACTGAGGTATAATTTACATAAAATAAAATCCATTTATTCAAAGTACATACTTTAGTGAACTGTACTTGTGCAACCACCACCACAATAGAAAAACAAAGCATTTCCATTACCCCCAAAACATTTTGATGAATGGCTCAATGGTAGATTACAAAAGCTGAGAGAGAATTTGTGAGTGAAAATGTAGGAAGAAACTATGCAAAGAACAGTCAAGACAAGAAGATGGGAAATGAGGCAGAAAATCTAAGTGATAAGTTTTAAATGGTTTTCTTTATGTCTGTTATCCTGACTAAAATCATTAAATTGGGGAGAAGGCAGATTATAATGTACAGCAGTAACTGTATCGTTCCCTACATCCAACTTCTTCTGCCTCAGGGTCACACAATGAGAACCAGAGGTTACACCTGCATGACCCAAGAGTTTTTCACACCGCAGGAGAGAAACCCTGAAATTATGAATCTAGCAGTTTATATAGGTTGCACAATGTCCAGCTAGCACACTCTCTTCCTAAGAGAGAGTAGGGAGGGAGAGAACCATTTACTTTAGTCACAAGTTTACTATCTAGTTTACTAGATAGTTATCTAGTATCTAATTAACTATCTAGTTTACTATCATTTGGAATGTAAACAAATGCCTCCACAATTCCAGGTTTTATCCCCCTCTGAAATGTAAATGAATTAACTAAGAAGTAAAACAGTAAAAGATCTGTATGCTGAAAACTATAGAAAACTTATGAAGGAAATTGAAGAAAACACAAATAAATGAAAAACATTCCATGCTCATGGATTGGAAGAAAAAATATAGTTAAAATGTCAATACTACCCAAAGCAATCTACACATTCAATACAATCCCAATCAAAATTGCACTGGCATTCTTCTCAAAGCTAGAACAAACAATCCTAAAATTTGTATGGAACCACAAAAGACCCCAAATAGGCAAAGTAATATTGAAAAAAACCAAAGTGGGAGGCATCACAATCCCAGACTTTACCTCTACTACAAAGCTGTAATCATCAAGACAGTTTGGTATTGGCACAAAGACAGACACATAGACCAATGGAATAGAATACAGAACCCAAAATTGGACTCACAAACATGGCCAACTAATCTTTGACAAAACAGGAAAGAGTATCCAATGGAAAAAAGACAGTCTCTTTAGCAAATGGTGCTGGGAGAACTGGAAAGCAACACGCAGAAGAATGAAACTATACCACTTTCTTACACCATCCACAAAAATAAACTCAACATGGATGAAAGACCTAAATATGAGACAGGAAACCATCAAAACCCTAGAGGAGAAAGCAGGCAACATTACCTCCTTGACCTCAGCCGCAGCAATTTCTTGCTTCAACACATCTCCAAAGAATTAAGAATTAAGAATTAAGGGAATTAGAAGCAAAAATGAACTATTGGGACCTCATCAAGATTAAAAGCTTCTGCACTGCAAAGGAAACAATCAACAAAACTAAAAGGCAACCAACGTAATGGGAAAATAGTTGCAAATGACATATCAGATAAAGGGCTAGTATCCAAAATCTATAAAGAACTTACCAAACTCCACACCCGAAAAACAAATAATACAGTAAAGAAATGGGCAGAAGACATGAATATTACTTTTCCAAAGAAGACATCCAGATGGCCAACAGACACATGAAATGATGCTCAACATCACTCATCATCAGGGAAATACAAATCAAAACCACACTTGGGGTGCCTGGGTGGCTCAGTCGGTTGAGTGCTGACTTAGACTCAGGTCATGATCTCGCAGTCCATGAGTTTGAGTCCTGAGTTAGGCTCTGTGCCAACAGTTCAGAGCCTGGAGCCTGCTTAGGATCCTGTGTCTCCCTCTCTCTGCCCCTCCCCGACTCGTGCTGTCCCTCTCTCTCTCTCTCTCAAAAATAAAATGAACATTAAAAAAAATTTTTTTAAACACACTGAGATAAGACCTCACACCAGTCAGAGTGGCTAAAATGAACAAATCAGGAAACTACAGAGTTGGCAAGGATGTGGAGAAACGGGAACCCTCTTGCACTGTTGGTGGGAATGCAAAATGGTGCAGCCACTCTGGAAAACTGTGGAGGTTCCTCAAAAAATTAAAAATAGAACTACCCTATGACCCAACAATAGCACTGCTAGGAATTTATCGAAGGGATACAAGAGTGCTAATTCATAGGGGCACATGCACCCCAATGTTTATAACAGCACTTTCAACAATAGCCAAATTATGAAAAGAGCCCAAATATCCATCAACTGACGAATGGATAAAGAAGATGTGGGTTATATATACAACGGAATACTACTTGGCAATGAGAAATAATGAAATCATGCCATTTGCAGCAGCATGGATGGAACTGGAAGGTATTATGCTGAGTGAAATAAGCCAGAGAAGGACAGATATGTTTTCACTCATATTTGGATCTTGAGAAATTTATCAGAAAACCATTGGGGGAGGGAAGAGGGAAAAATAGTTACAGAGAGGGAATGAGGCAAACCATAAGAGATTATTGAATACAGAGAACAAACTGAGGGTGGATGGGCGGCAGGAGAGAGGGGAAAACGGGTGATGGGCATTGAGGAGGGCACTTATTGGGATAAGCACCGGCTGTTGTAAGCAATGAACCACGGGAATCTACCCCAAAAACCAAGAGCACACTTTACACACTGTATGTTAGCCAATTTGACAATAAATTATATTTTAAAAAAAACTAATAAGCAAAACAGGGAAGTCCCCACTCCAGAATATAAGTATTTGGCTTGGGGAGGTGGGGGGTTCAGAGAAGATAAGTTTTTTTACCCTTTGGATGGGAACAGGTGGCTTCAGTTCTAACTGCCTTCCCCTCAGGTATCAGTAACAGTTGTTCAGAAAGTCCTCGCTGTGCAGAGATATGGAAATACTCACTTCCTAACAGATATAGACATAGAGCATATTGTGAGGAGGTCTAACACATATGTTTTATTGGTGTCTCAGAAGAAAAGAGAATAGGAACAGAGGAACATGTGAAGAAATGGTGACTGAGAAGTATCCAGAACCAATAAAAGATGTTGCTAGGGTCTGAATATGCCCCCCACCAAATTCATATGTTACAATCCTAACCCTCAAAAATGATGATATCAGGATATGAGGCCTTTGGGAAGTGCTGAGTCCAGGAAGATTAGAAGCCTCATGAATGGGAGTAGTGCTTTTTGAAGAGGCTCCAGAAAGCTCCCTAGCCCCTTCCACCATGTAAGGACACAGCAAGAAGACGCCATCTCTCAACCACAAAGAGGGCCCTTACCCCATCACGCTGGGCCATGATCCTTGGACTTCCAGCCTCCATGTCTATGAGAGGGGAATATCTGTTGCTTATAAGCTACTTAGTATGCGGTATTTGGTTATAGCAACCTAAATAGACTAAGACACATACCAAACCACATCTTTAAAAAATTTTTTTTTTTCAACGTTTATTTATTTTTGGGAGAGAGAGAGACAGAGCATGAACGGGGGAGGGGCAGAGAGAGAGGGAGACACAGAATCGGAAACAGGCTCCAGGCTCTGAGCCATCAGCCCAGAGCCCGACGCGGGGCTCGAACTCACGGACCGCGAGATCATGACCTGGCTGAAGTCGGACGCTTAACCGACTGCGCCACCCAGGCGCCCCCCAAACCACATCTTTAAAAAGCCAAATAAACAATGAGAAAGAATGAAATTTGGCCATTTGTAGCAACGTGGAGGGAACTGGAGAGTGTTATGCTAAGTGAAATAAGTCAGGCAGAGAAAGACAGATACCATATGTTTTCACTCATGTGTGGATTCTGAGAAACTTAACAGAAGACCAGGGTGGAGGGGAAGGGGAAAAAAAAAGTTACAGAGAGGGAAGGAGGCAAACCATCAGAGACTCTTAAATACTGAGAACAAACTGAGGGTTGATGGGGGGGGGGGGCGGTGGGAGGGAGGGAAAGTGGGTGATGGGCATTGAGGAGGGCACCTGTTGGGATGAGCACTGGGTGTTGTATGGAAACCAATTTGACAATAAATTATATATATATATATATATATATATATATATATATATATATATGTATATACATACATATATGTATATATATGTGTGTGTTTATATATATATATATATACACAAATATATATATATATATAGCCAAATAAATCCCAGGGAGAGTGTTAAAAAGAAATCCACATCTTTTGAGTGTATCATTTATTCTGACAGCTGAATCCTCAAAAAAAACAAAACAGAACAAAAAAAAACAAAAATCAAGAAACAATGGAACCTAAGAGACAGTGGAATGACCATCTTCATATGCGGAAAGAAAATAACCCTCAACACAAAATACTTTACTCAAGAAAGAAAAACCCATTGACCATAAACATGAATTAAAGATACATTCAACAAATGAAACCTGAGAGCGTTCACCACCATATATACCAGTGTTCACTCTTTAATATGGAGCAACGAGTTTACTGAAATTAGGGTAAATCTAAATACCTATTGGGTAAATAAAAAGTGATGATTACATCTTCACACACCACCCCTTCCCACGGATTTGCCCTTTTCTAGTGTTCTTTCCTATTGATCTGGGCGTCATCTGATACCTTTTCACTTAAGCCTGAAGAACTAATTTCTTGTAATGAAAGTCTACCAGAGTCAAGTGCTTTTAGCTTTTTTCTGAGGGCAAATGTCTTTTTTTTCTTTCATTCTTGAAGTACGTATTTTGATTGATTTTTTTTTTTTTTTAATTTCAGCATTTTAAAGAAGCTATTCCACTGTGTTCTGGAGTCTAGAGTTTTTGATGACAAGTTAGTTGTCATTCTTATTATTGTATCATTAAACTATGTGCCACTTTTCTCTGGCTGTGCTTAATATATTCTCTTTAATTTTAATTTTCAGTATTTTGACTATGATGTGCCTTGATATGGTGTTTTTTTTTTTTTGGTATCTATTCTAATTGGCTTTTCCTGAGCTTCTAACATCTGTGAATTGATATTTTTTTATTAATTTTTGAAAATTCTCAAGTCTAATCCCTTCAAATATTCCCTGTGCTGCATTTCGTTTCGTCTCTTTCATAGGGACTCCAATATACATACATTATAGTGTTTGATATTATCCTACAATTCTGAGAGTCTGTCGTAACTTTTTAATTTTAATTTTTCTCTCCTTATGCATAAATTTGGATTAATTTTATTAACCTGTCTTCAAGTTCTGCTGTTAAATCCTTCAAATGAAATTTTCATATCAGTTCTAGAATTTCCATCTTATTCGTTTATGGAATTTCAGATTCTCTGCTGCAGTTTCCCCTATTTTTACTTATTTTTCCAATATTTTCCACTAAACACATTAATAGAGTTACCTTAAAACTTTTGTCTGCTGGGTCCAACATCTGGGTCATTTCTGGTTCTGTTTCTATTGGCCATTTTTTTGTCTCGGTTATGGGTCACATTTTCCTGCTTTTTTACATGTCTTCTATCTTTGACTATGTACTGATTTGGAAAGGATCGGTGGGCACGTGTGACTTGAAGGGGTCTCTATCCTTTCTTGTCTGTGCTGTTGCTATGTACTCAGTGGAGACTCAGGTAGAAAAAGCGACCTGTGAGCGCTCCTAGGAAAATCTCTCTCCACACTCATTCCCTGTCCTTCAAGGACTGACAAGAGCCATGCACTGGTGGGGCCTTATGGATGAGAATTTGCAGGTGGGTGCTGTTTGCATTTAGGTCTTTTGGAATCTTACTACATCATACCAGCTCATCCAAATTTCAGCCAGTTCAGCTAGTTTTTCATTGCATCTCCCAAATCCCCTATCTATGGTAGGGATTCCTCCTCCATCCACAATATTCCTATGTGAAAGCAACCTCATGTATCACTCTCCTTAAAAAGGCTCTTAACGCTGAAATTAGGTCATTTTATTTTTATTTTTTTATATTATCTGTACTTTTTTTTAATATATGAAATTTATTGTCAAATTGGTTTCCATACAACAGCCAGTGCTCATCCCAAAAGATGCCCTCTTCAATACCCACCACCTACCCTCCCCTCCCTCCCACCCCCCATCAACCCTCAGTTTGTAAATTAGGTCATTTTAAATTCATTGCATCTTCAGCTCTCCAGTAGGTTTTAACCACTATGATTTTGTAGCTCATACAGCTTACTCACATTGTTACAGTGAGAGAAATGGTCTCTTACAACTTTCTAGAACTCACCTGGAAGTCCAGGTGAGCGGAAGTCCAAATGTTTTTCAAAAAGGCTTATTAATTGAAAATATGAAAAGACAGGGTAAGAAGAACCTTCTGACATCTGTAGACTATGAGATTACCCATCTCCTCTCCATATCTGGAACCAATTAACACTGACTGGATTCAGGGAAAACACTCCCAGGTCACATGTCAGGTCCGTATCTCTGCTGAGAAAGCCCAGGACAGCTAATGTATCCAAGGCCCAGTACAACAGAAACATCTGTCTTTAAAAGGCCACCTGTTTTAAAATGGAATTTGGGGGAAATGACATAAAAGAGAATTTACTCCAATTTTACCAAATAGAATTTCTGTTATCATTTAAAATCCTCTTTATCCTCATTTCAGTAGATTTCTTCTTCTTAATCCATGCTGGACTGGTACCAAATTCAGAAGCCAGTTTCTCTAACATACCTGCTGAGTCTGAAAAGATAGTTTATGCTTGCCAAAGAAACTGCAGTATAACTAGAATGTATGCATTTTCACACAAAGAAAAATAAACAAGGGGGCTGACAGGAGAGGATCTTTGTTGCGCCTATCATCTAAACTTGTACATTAAGAAAGCAGAAAGAAAAGAGTAGCTTAATCCGAAAACAGTAGAAGAGAAACATGAAGGCAACAATAAGAATAATGAGGGTTTGCCTGGTGGCTCAGTCGGTTAAGCTTCTGACTCTTGGTTTCAGCTCAGGTCATAATCTCACAGTTCCTGTGATAGAGGCCTGGGTCAGGCTCTGCACTGGCAGTGCGGAGCCTGCTTGAGATTCTCTCTCTCCCTCTCTCTCTCTCTGCCCCTCCCCTGCTCATGCGCTCTCTCTCTCTCTCTCTCTCTCAAAATAAATAAATAAACTTAAAAAAATAATGAAATAGAAAATGGACAAACAGTACAGAGAAACCAATTAAACCAAAGCTGTATCTTTTAAAAATGTAATGCATTTGATAAACCTCTACAGTTATCAAGAAAAAACACAAATTACCAATATCAGGAGTTAAAGAGGAAACATAACTACAGGTCCTACAAACACTAAAATGATAGACTAACAATATATGCAAATTTATTCCAGTACATTCATCAACATAATGAAACTACCTATTCCTTAAAAAAAGGAAAATTACAAAAACTGACATAAAAAGAGAAATCATTTAATACCATCTAATACCACCTGCTTTTGGAATGGCTGAAACAACTCAGGCAACAACAGATGTTGGGAAGCATGCAGAGAAAGAGGATCTCTTTTGCACTGTTGGTGGGAATGCAAACTGGTGCAGTCACTCTGGAAAACAGTATGGAGGAGGTTCCTCAAAAAGTTAAAAATAGAACTACCCTATGACCCAGCAATTGCACTACTAAGTGTTTATCCAAGGGATACGGGTATGCTGTTTCAAAGGGGTACATGCACCCCAATGTTTATAGCAGCACTATCGACAATAGTCAAAGTATGGAAAGAGCCCAGATATACATTGACAATGAATGGGTAAAGAAGATGTGGTATATATATATATGTATATATACAATGGAGTATTGCTCAGTGATCAAAAAAAATGAAATCTTGCCATTTGCAACAACATGGATGGAACTAGAGGGTATTATGCTAAGTGAAATAAGTCAGAGAAAGACAAATATCATATGACTTCACTCATATGTGGAATTTAAGATACAAAACAGATGAATATATGGGAAGGGAAGCAAAAATAATATAAAAACAGGGAGGGGGACAAAACATAAGAGACTCTTAAATACAGAGAACAAACTGAGGGTTGCTGGAGGGACTGTGGGTGGGGGGATGGGCTAAATGGGTAAGGGGCACTAAGGAGGATACTTGTTGGCATGAGCACTGGGTGTTATGCATAGGAGATGAATCACTGGAATCTACTCCTGAAATCATTATTGTACTATATGCTAACTACCTTGGATGTAAACTAAAAATTAATTAATTAATTAATTAATTAAAAATAGAAAAAATACATGTTTAATACAGAATTAAGTACAAAAGTAAGTTTGTTTAAAATGAGAAAATAAATCATACAAATTACAAATTTGTAAAGTCAAAAAAAGAGAGAGAAATCATTTAAATGATATTATATCTATGAAAGAAATTGAATTCATAACAACTTTTTAAAAACCCTTTTCACAGGGGCGCCTGAGTGGATCAGTTGGTTTAAGCATCTAACTCTTGATATCGGCTCAGGTACTGATCTTATGGTTATGAGATCGGGCCCCACATTGGGCTCTTCACTGAGCATGGTACTTGCTTGGGATTCTCTCTATCCCTCTCTCTCTACTCCTCTCTCTCTCTCTCTCACACACACACACACAAATAAATAAACATTAAAAAAAAAAAACCCTTTTCACAAAGAAGATGCCATACCAGATGGCTTCACTGCTGAAGTCTATCAAACATTTAAAGAGGAAATAATACCAGTCTTAACACGAAAACTTCCAGAAAAGAGGTGAAAGGAACACTTCTCACATTATTTTATAATACAACATTATCCTGATGAGAAAAACAAAGTTATTACAAGACAATTACAGATGGCTATCTCTCCTGAACACAAATCCTGAACAGAACATTAGTAAGTTGAATCCAACAATATTAAAAAAGATAATACATGTGACTTAGTGGGGTTTATCCCAGGAATGTATAGTTGACTTAACATTCGAAAACTTACTGTATTCCTCAACATTAACAGAATAAAAGAGGCAAATTATAATCATCATGAGAGACACAGAAAAAACAAAAACAAAATTAAAGAACTGGTTATGAGAAAAGACAACAACAACCAACCCTCTCAGCAAAACACTGAAAAGAGACGAGGACTTCCTCAACCTAATAAAAGGAGTCTACAAAAAAACTTACAGCTTCTGCATCTGAACAGAAAAATAAGCTGAGGGAAGAGAGAGTTGCCAAAAAAATAAACAGGACATTCCCCCAAAAAGGTAGGTCAAGTACCACAAGAGATCAAAAACTCCCATGATCACAAAGCCACTTAGGATACCACGTGTTCCAGCAAGGAGACTAAGTGGCAGACAAAAATCCTTGTAAGGATCATGAGCCACTCATCTTAGAAGCAAGGAGCAACAAAGAATCGAGTGGCAACAATTTATATTCTTACTCCACTAGACACACAGATAGAAAAAAGAGCAAATGTAAGAATGCTGGCCAGCCTAAACCCCTGCTAACTACGCCTTTCGACCTTCCTCTGACTTACCTAAGGAAGTGATGAACCTGCTTTGCACCAGACTCTAAAGAAGGTGATAGCGAAAGAAACCTATCGGTAAAAGAAGAGAAAAAATTCAGCAAAATGTCTAAGGAACTGAACAACACAGTAATGAAGGAAGCAAAAGGGCCTGGACACAGCAGCCGTCGGCCAGACGGGCTTAGCAGGAGCCAGAGTCAAGCTGTCCTGGGCAGCCCACGTGGAAGCCATAGTCCTGGAAGCCAAGGCTGAAGGCACAGTGGCAGTGCCAGCCCAGCAGGACGTCAGGACAAGAACAACAAACACAAGAAACATTTTTTAAAAAATGAATAAGCACACAGACACTAAGGTAAAATTGAAAAAAAAAGTCAAACACACACACAAAACAGAAAAAGAAGTCAAAGAGCAAAGATAAAGAAAAGGAAAAGAGGAAAGATGACCAAAAAAAAAAAAAAAAAAAAAAAAAAGAAAAGAAAAAAGAAAAAAAAGAAAGAGAAAGAAAGAAAGAAAGAAAGAAAGAAAGAAAGAAAGAAAGAAAGAAAAAAAGAAACCCTTCAGAGTATAAAAGGATGGGTTTTTTTTAATTGACTTGTCATCATACTGAATTTAATGTTACATTGTTAAAGACAGATTCAAGCCTTATAAGTAATGGAACAAATGGAAAACCTGTCTACACTTAAAACACCACTGCTTGTTATTTGATTTTTATATCACAGCTTTATTAATACAAACTTTTGTACAGAACAGTGAGTTGTGACCATGTGACATGGCAGGTTTTGCCAGGGATGGAGTTTATTACACAATTTTCACTTTTGAATTTTTTTTAATTCTCTAGCAAAAGTCAGTATCAGTTCTAAAATATCAACAAGAATGATATGCTGAATTCATTACAAACCCATTAGGCCGTTTTTAAAATCACAATAATAGTTTTCAGTGAACTTAAGGAAAAAAATACAAAACACAGAGCTACCATTACAGTTAATGATAAGATCAAGAAAAAGGCAAAATTGTCTATCTCATCATTCTATTCAGTATTGTACTAGAGTGCCACATGACAAAACAAAATAGAAAGAAATAAATTAGAAAGTTATGGATTAGAAGAAGTAAAACTATTTACAGAAGACATAATAATGTATGATTGTATGTAAAAAATCCTAAGAAACATACTATGAAATTACTAAAATAAGAAAATTCACAAAAAAAATTCTAAAATACAAAGTCAGGGTGTCTGGGTGGCTCGGTTGGTTGGGTGTATAACTTGGTTTCGGCTCAGGTCACGATCTCACAGTGCATGGGTTGAAGCCCCATGTCGAGCTCTGTGCTGACAATGCAGAGCCTGCTTGGGATTCTCTCCCTTTCTCTCTGCCCCTCCCCTCCCTCAAAATAGATAAATAAACCTTAAAAAAGTACAAAGTCAATATACGAATTGTATTCCTAAATATTGACAATAAGTTACCAGAAAACTAAAATTTAAAACATGCGATTTACACAGTAGCATCACAGACCATATAATAATTTGGAAAGAATTTAACAAAATAGGTCCACAAGACCTGTGCACAAAAAGACATTGCTAATGAAAGTAAAGAAGACTTAAATAAACAAAGGGATATGCCATGTTCGGAGTTGAAAGCCTCAGTGTAGTGAAGACGTCAGTTCTCTCCAAATTTATCTCCAGATTCAACACAATCCCATTCAAATCCTAGACGATTTTTTTTGGTAGAAAATGACAAGATTATTCTAAAACTTTACAAGAGAATGCCAAGAATCTAGAATAGCCAGAACAATTGTAAAAAGAATAACAAAGTAGAACACACACTACCTGATTTCAAGACTTCCTATAAAGCTACAGTAATCAGGATAATGTGGTAGACCACTGATTCCCATGAATGTGGGCTCATTGCTGTACCTCATTTGCTGTAAAATGAGTTCCTTGGTCAGAAGTGATGCAAGGCGTAATACCATCATGGTGACTAAGATATTCTGTCAGCACATGCATAACAGTTTTGGAAGAAGTACTGCAGACAAGAAAAGCAAATCCATATCCAGAGTATCTATGTCAGTGACATCAAAATCCTATCCTTTGTATGTTGTGGTAGCTCACTGGTTTTCCCAAAGGGTAGTGCTACATGGAGGGCTCAGTGTCGGTCTCTGCTGTTGGAGATTAGGCTTTAGGAAGTGGACAGTCCATGATGTTGAGCTGATGCACCATCTCTGTCACTGCTGTCTTGGCCACTTTGATCTCTGAGGCCTTTGGGCAAGAACAGAGATGCCTGGAAAAGAAGCTAACTGACATCCAGAGAACGGATCATTTCATCTACCTGATTATGAAAACCCTTCTTGGCTGCAACTACTCTTGAGTGACCATTGGGATGCAGATCTTCACATTCTGTGGCCATTTAGAGAGGTCCAGCCACACACCTCTTCCCCAGAATGCCTTGTGACCAGTTTTTAACTGTGCCTTCCCAAGTCCCTGACCAGCCAGCAAAACCACTGTAGAGAGTACGTGGGGGTTCGTTAAACACTCTCTGCTTTTGCATGTGTTTAAAACTTTGAATAAAAAGCCTTAAAAAATTCTGATGAAAGCTACAGACAACCTCCCCTTATAAATGTACCTAAGAATGTAATGTCACCTGGCCTCACCAGCCTTCAAAATAAGCCTACAAAATGTCTACGTAGACCCAACTTATGACTGTAAGACCCACCCACCCATCCCTGCAGCCTAGGAGCACGTTCTCACCCTCGCCAAAATGCTATTATTCCACCAAGTCCTCAAAAGGGTTCCACGTATTAGACCACAAGTAAGGCTGAAGCTGACAGCCATCCCTAAGGCCTCCATGCCTTGGCTCTCCTCTTCCAGTTCCCACCTGTCTACATCTACTGTCCGAGAAGCCACTTAAAGAGGCTTCATCATTGCTGCCATTGACAGAAAGAAAGACAAAGAAACATGTAGGACTCATTCCGAGGTAAAGGAGACTAAAATACATGACAGCTAATATGACATGTGATCCTGAGTTGAGTCTTAGATGGGGGAGTTGGGGGGGAAGGCTATTGAGTCATTACTGAGAACTGAAATTACAAGACGGACTGTGGATCAGATGATGGTACATTCACGTTAAATTGGCAGATTGTGATCATTGCACCGCGGTTACGTACGAGAATATCCTCACACTTAGGAAATACAGTATTTCCTATTTGAAGTATCTGAGGGTACAAAAGCAAAGCATATACATTGAAAACTTTCCCCCCTTAACCCAGCCTTTCAGCCACATGATTTCCCTCCCAAATGGTAACAAATGTTATCTCGCTTCTGGGTATGTCCTCCCAGAGGTATTTCGTGCCTTTGTAAGCCCACACATTTTAACGTCTCCTTTATACCGAAAGTGGTAGCATTCTCTACATTGGGCTCTGCATTTGGCTGTCTTAACAATATGTCTTGGTGATCACTGCATAACAGGACATGAAGTGCCTCCTCATTATTCTTTACAACTGTGTAATATCCCACAGAGAGATGTGTCATGACTTATTTAAGTAGTTTCTGTTTTACACATATTTGGCTTATTTCCAATCTTTTGCTGTACTTTATTAAGACAAGCAGAATAGCAGCCTTCAAGGGACTCAGGATGATTTGGGAACCTAAGCATATAATAAAAATATGATGTTAATACATCAATAATTTTGTCAGGAGTTATATGTTAAATGACGACTAATGAATGCAAAATTGTAGGTTATAGACTTGCAAATGAATGATTGATGGTTACAAAAAAACAAGGATGTGTATGGGAAGGTCAATGTTAGCAGCCCTGTGTCTTAACCATTAAATGGCTGTGAAAAAGCATTTTAACACAATGGGATTATTTTTTCAGAACTGTGTGAGACGTTGAACCCAATAAATAACAATCAAGAGTAGAAGTAGAGTCACTAGTGATGTTATTATTGAGACATTAATGAAAGTATTGATAGAAAGAGTACAACTTTGGGTTCATAAATAAAAGACCCAAAAAATGCAATGTCTTAAGAGTTAAAACAACAAATAAAGTTGCCTTTCACTTCACTGCCAAATAAGGCTATACTGGAAGGAGAGAGAGTTAACTATGAGCCAAGAGTCAGGTGCAGGGTATGAGCGTATGTATCCATAAGTACATATACACTGAGTGTATGTTTTGGGGTTGTAGGATTGTTTCGTTGTTGTTAATAAATTCTATGTCCACCTCTATCTTCAACACTTTTCCTTAAGTTCTTGAATTGCAAAAGATAGTAACACAACTGAATCTAGCCTTAGGCCTTATAACCAGAGCCCAAGCACACACAGGCAACTAATCCTGACCTAAATGCCTCTCTTCTTCCAGGAATCCGAGTCTAGTACACATCCTTTTCCAACACACTTACCACTTTCTGTTCCATTATGATGACCTTTCATGGCTTTTCACTCCTCCAAATGGATGGGTAACACTTTAAGGGTAGGATCCATATATTTTTTTTTTTACTGTTTATTTATTTTTGAGAGAGAGAGACAGAGCACGAGTGGGGGAGGGACAGAGAGAGGGGGGAGACACAGAATCCGAAGCAGGCTCCAGGCTCTGAGCTGTCAGCACAGAGCCTGAGGCGGGGCTCAAATCCACGAACTGCGAGATCATGATCTGAGCCGAAGTCAGACGCTTAACCGACTGAGCCACCCAGCGCCGCTAGGATCCATATTTTAATCTTTTAGTCTCCAGAGCCTACTGGAGCTGGCATGGCTCCAGCTCCCACCTTCCAAAGACAGTTCAGCAGAGGCTCGATCCCCAGTGTCTACCGCCTGGCGTCGCAGTGATGGTGAGGCAGACCTTGCCACCTGTGTCAGCAGTACTAGCACTGGCGTCCCGACGAAGCAGTCTGAGCACATGATTCAGGGCATTGGGCCTGAGTTTGGAGCCACCAAGCCTAGTTTTCTGGCTTTATTGGTCAGAATAGCCTAGGCCATTCCAGCAAACAAACCCAACATCTCATCAGCTAACTGCAGCAAGCTTTACTTCCCAGTCACATGCAGGCCCATGCAGGCTGGACAGCTGGCCTGAGCAGGACAGCTCCAGGTGGGGACGCAAGGCCGGGCTGCTTCACTGGTGTGGCTCTACCCATCTCCGATTCCTCCTCTTTCACATGAGAGTAAAAGCCAAGGATCGGGCACAAAGTTTTAGAGCCGGGCCTGGAAATGCTAGATATCATTTCCTGCCATGTTCCACTGGCCTGACTGAAAGGTGAGCTGAGAAACTTCGCCTTCCTGTAGGCGGAGAACAAGAAATGAGATGGGCAGCGTCCAGCCGGAATCCACCTTCTCCGAGATTTCGTGAGCCATCTTTGACCGCTTCAGAAATCCATCTTCTGATTACCCCAGCCAGGGACAGTTCCTGTGTCTGCACTGAAACTCCTGACCAATGTCCAAACTGGAGACACAAGAGAACGCAGAGGTCAAAGAGCGCACACCTGAGCTCAAACTCTGGGCTCCTGCCCCACCAAACCGTGTGCGGTTTGGCAAGCAACTAGGTCTCATCCTCTTTGAATTCCAGACCCTAGAGTATCTGCCTTATGAAGCTGCTGTAAGTTAATGAGGGGCTGTGCGTATATAATGTTACCAAGTATTCATCTTCCCCAAAGTATCCAACCCTCAATCACTTCCCAGGACCAGGTACTCATGAAGACTTGAATGAATGACAAAACTACTGATTGTAGAGCACTGGGCCAAGGAAGGGGCCTTAAAGGAAAATGAGTTTCTCTAGACAGGAGGGCTGTGTTATCTTTGAATTAACGAGAGCTGAGCCCCACAGAAAGGGCTCTCCAAGAACCTGGGTGTCCCTGTCACGTGCTCCAGGGAGTCTCCTAGCCTGAACCCAGCCAAATTTCTCCTTTAAAGTGACAACTGTGGGCATGTGTCTGTGCCAGGCATCCAGCTCCAGAGTGTGGGTGGAGTGGGCAATCCTGTGCGAGCCATGCCTGTGCGGAGAGAGCAAGTGCCACTGGCCAGCACATACCAGGCAGGGTCTAGGCTTGGGCTTAGGGAGGCCAGAGGGAGGATGGCCACTCTGACATCCCAGGTCAGGCCCAAGATCTTCCTCTAAAGTGTAACATTCCTGGACTCACTGAGAGGACAGGTGGGGGGGTATTGGTTCCGCAGTAGCCACGGACGGGCCCGCACTTACTCCTGTGTTTCCCGATGATGCTTGCTGAGGCTATGAAAATCCTAGCCCTAGTTTCTCCACCAACACTTCCTCTACTAACACAGAGACAGCACTACAAAAGAGGCAGTTTCCTATGCCAGAGTTCAACAGGCCTGGGCCCCCGGGCTCACTGCTTCCACAGAGGAGGACACAGCAATGGTGGGGAATAGTCTCTCCTCAGGACAGGTGTTAGACTTCCAGAGGGATAAGTCCTCCCCCTGCAACGTGGCCTTTCCAGCCAAAAACAGCTCCAGGAAATGAGTACATTTTCAGGCAGAGTCCTCTTTCTCTGCAGAAAGATTTTCCAGATGTGAAAGGATGGAGGTGCACGTCTTCTGAAAGGGTAATAGCCCAAGTTCTCCCTAAAATAACGGCAGCATACAGCAGAAAAACAGTGCACACAGTCAGGGGAAGAAGTGGGGGTATGGACACGGGACTAGACAACACAGCCAGGGAAACGCACATGGACCCTCTCAGCATCAGGCATCCTTTCAACCAGCTGGGCCAAGGGCGTAGTGACCATGCACTACAAATATCAGGATACTGAAGCTGCAACAGGCCAGCCTTGGGGGTCTGAATCTGATTTCATCATTTACAAGTCCCAGAGCCTTTGTCCATGTTGCCTTGGTCCATGATAATTGTCTGAGCCTCAGTTTGTCAACTAGAGATAAAATTCCTGGCCCAGAAGCCCATGCAAACTCTTGATAACCCCAAAAGAGTTGTTTTAAAACAAAGCACAGTTATCATTGTAGTTGTTAAGCTAAATGTCAGCTCTCCAGAACCCTACCATCCAGTTGCAGAAACAAATCAAAATACATGAAGCAGTGAAAGTAGCAAACCATGATGGTCTGCATTTAGCACAAAATGGTGTTATCGAAATTACAAGCAGTAAGTTTTCAGAAAAAGAGACAGGGGTAGAATGAATGGGACAGAACAAATTTCATGGAAGTGGTAATAAGAACTGAAGTGAGTCCTGGAAAAGGAGAAGGTTGTGGACAAACTTGCAGAAGAGGGATAGCTTTAATTGTGTGGGTGTGTGTTGAAGTACAAACGCTCAGCTAGGACATGCACCATGCAAGCCTAGAGACACACAGTCAAGACTACGGAAGGTGGGAAATAGGTCTAAGGCAGGGCTTGGCAAGCTATAGTCCCACAAGCCATTGTGTGTGTGTGTGTGTGTGTGTGTGTGTGTGTGTGTGTGTGTGTGCGTGCGCGCGCGCGCGCACGCAAAAACTGACAATACCGAATGCTGGTGAGGATGTGAAGCAACAGGAACTCTCATTCTTGCTGGAAGGAATGCCAAATGGTATAGCCACTTTGGAAGACAGTTTGGTGGTTTCCAACAAAATGAAACATACTCATACTATATGATCCAGCAATGACACTCCTACCAAAGGAGTTGAAAACTTATGTTCACACAAAACCCTGCACACAGATGTTTACAGCAGCTTTATTCATAATTGCCAAAGCTTGGAAGCAACCAAGATGTCTTTCAGTAGATGAATGGATAAATAAACTGTGGTACATCTAGCAAAAGGATATTATTTAGTGCTAAAGAGAAATGAACTATTCAACTATGAACAGACATGGAGGAAAACTTAAATGAATATTACTAACTTAAAGAAGCCAGTCTGAAAGTTTACATATTCTATGATTCCAACTGTATGACCTTATGGGAGAGGCAAAACTATGGAGACAGTAAAAAGATCAGTGGTTTCCGGGGGTTAGTGGAGAGGGAATAATGAATAGGTGAAGCACAGAAGCTTTTGAGGGCAGAGCAACTAGTCTGTGTGGTAACATAATGGGGCATACAGGTCATTATACGTTTGTCCAAACCCATAGAATGTAAGACATCAAGAGTGAGCCCTAATGTAAACTATGGACTTTGGGTGATTATGATTTACCATTGTAGGTTCATCGGTCGTCTCAAATGTACCATTCTGGTGGGGTATGCTGATAATGGGGGAGGCTATGCACATGTGGATACACAGATGATCTACGGAAACTCTCTGTACTTTCTGCTCCATTTTGCTGTGAACCTAAAACACTCTAAAAAATAGTCTCCTTTTAAAATGTTATAAAGAGGGGCGCCTGGGTGGCGTAGTCGGTTAAGCATCCGACTTCAGCCAGGTCACGATCTCGCGGTCCGTGAGTTCGAGCCCCGCGTCAGGCTCTGGGCTGATGGCTCGGAGCCTGGAGCCTGTTTCCGATTCTGTGTCTCCCTCTCTCTCTGCCCCTCCCCCGTTCATGCTCTGTCTCTCTCTGTCCCAAAAATAAATAAACGTTGAAAATAAAATAAAATAAAATAAAATGTTATAAAGAAGAAGAAAAAAGAGAACAAATGATATAGACCTTATACATTCCACAAAGCCTAAAGTATTTAGTATCTGGCCCTATGCAAAGTTTGCTGGTCTCTGGTCCAAAGGATAAACATCTAGGCTGAATTACAATGAAAATACAATGAAAAACACAACTGAATTTGTGTTCTGCAGCTAAAGCAGTGCTAATGTTGCAGGATTTTTTACCACAATACCCGAGATTCGCTGTCTTGCCACTTCGAAGAATGAAGAAGTGGACACAAAATGAGCAGCAGGCAAAAGCTTATTAGAGTATAAGATTAGGAAGGAAGGATAGTAGGAGAGCTCTCTTTACAGAGAGGGGACATTCAAAAGCGAACGCCTGCCGACAACAGGCAAGGCCTTTGTTTGATAAGGTTCTGGTCACCCTAACCCTTCCCTTCCCCCTTGTTCCTTCTCAGGTTTTATCTGTATTGGCTGCATAACTCTAGGTGCTGGGTTGTCCATTCCTGATTGGCTCGTTTCTATTGTATGAGGGGTGGTCTATGACCATACCAGTCCCTCATGGGTCATAGGTTTTATAGCCTACTTATTTTTAGTCAGGTCTTTTGTCAAATTCCTGAAGGAAACCTGAGGGGGAGTCACCTGAGGAGGTTTGCTGTGGTCAGACACTCCCAACATTGTTCCATAATATATCTTTCCCCACCCAGGGACATCAGGTCCTAATCCTTTCCTTCTCTGCCTATTTTATCCTATTTTTTCCCTATCATACTAACAGGGAAAAAGAGGGAAAGCTTCAAATCAATATAATAGTCTGATGTCCCACAATAGGAAACTAGGAAAAGAATGTTTTTCATCTCAATGCCCAGGATTTGTTGTCTTGAAGCTTTGAAGAGTGAAGAGAAGGACACAAAATAAAACGAGCAGCAGGCAAAAGTTTATTAGAGTATAAGATCAGAAAGTAAGAATAGTATGAAAGCTCT
This sequence comes from Puma concolor, assembly GCF_028749965.1. Classification (NCBI taxonomy): domain Eukaryota; kingdom Metazoa; phylum Chordata; class Mammalia; order Carnivora; family Felidae; genus Puma; species Puma concolor. The sequence continues at coordinate 38,762,853 of NC_141677.1, forward strand.
CTTTACAGAGAGGGCGCATTCGAAAGTGAATGCCCTCAACAATAGGCAAGGGGCTTTTGTTTTGTAGGGTTTGGGCGGGTCCCTTCCCTTCTCCCTTGGTTCTTCTCAGGTTCTACCCTTACTGGCTAGGTAATTCTAAATGCCTAGTCGTTCCTTTTTGATTGGCTCATTTCCATTGTATGAGGGGGTGGTCTATGGCCATTCCTTGTGGGTCCTACGTTTTATGGTCTGCTACATATTTTTTAGTCAGGTCTTTGGTCAAATTCCTGAGGGAAACCTGAGGGGGAGTAGGTGCTGTCACATTCTTAAGAAGAACTTTACACCTGAAGGAGTTTGCTCCAAGTCTGACATTCCCAGAAGAAATGTTTTAAAATATGTGTTTTTCCCCACCCAGGGATCTTCAGGCCTTAGCCTCTCCCTTTCTGCTTACTGAGTCCTATCTTGCCCTATCATAGTAATAGCAGAAATAAATGAAATTTCTATTATATATATTTAAGATATAGATCTATGAAAAAATGTTAGCTAAATCCAGCAACATTATAATTTCCAAAAAAGTATCTATGAAAAGGATCTATGAAAAAATTTTTAGAATAAATCCAGTAAAACTGTAGGATACAAAATAAATATAGAAAATCAGCTGCATTTCTATACACTAAGAATGCACTACTGGAAAAAAGAAACTAAGTAAATATGCTCATTTATAATAGCATAAAAATAATAATTAGGGACAAATTTAAACAAGAAGGTAAAAGACATATACTATAAAACCTAAGAAAACTAGAAGACATTGATGAAAGAAATCAAGTAAGACACAAATAAATGGAAAGATATCCTACATTCATGGATTGGCAGAGTTAATATTGTTAAAATATACATACTAACCAAAGCAATCCACAGATTCAATGCAACCCCTATCAAAATTCCACAGGCATTTTTCACAAAAATAGAAAAAATAATTCTGAAATGTGTGTGGAACCACAAGAGACCCCAAATAGCCAAAGCAATTTTGAGAAAAAAAGCAAAGCCAGAGGCATTACACTTCCTGACTTCAAACTATATTACAAAGCTATAGTAATCAAAACAGTATAGCACACATAGGCCAGTGAAACAGAATAGAGAACCCAGATACAAACCCAACTGTATATACGGTTAACTGATCTTTGAAAAGTACACCAAAAATGCACAATGAGAGAATAATCTCTTCAACAAATGGTGTTGGAAAAACTGGTTATCCACATGCAAAAGAATTAAACCAAATCCCTGTCTTACACCATACACAAAAATTAACTTGAAATGGATTAAAGACTTAAACATACAGCCTGAATCTGTAAAACTCCTAGAACATAAGGAAAAACTCCCTGGCATTGCCTTGGCAATGATTTTTTGGATATGAAGTCAAAAGCAAAGATAACAAAAGCAAAGATAAGCAAGTGGGACTACATCTAACTAAAAAGCTTCCACAGGGCCCCTGGGTGGCTCAGTCAGTTAAGTGTCCAATTTTGGCTCAGGTCATGATCCCATGGCTCATGAGTTCAAGCCCTGGGTCAGGCTCTGTGCTGACAGCTCAGAGCCTGGAGCCTGCTTCAGATTCTGTATCTCCCTCTCTCTCTGCCCCCCCCACCCCGCTTGCTGCTTGCTCTGTCTCTCTCTCTCAAAAATAAACAAACATTAAAAAGCTTCCACACAGCAAAGAAAATAATCAACAAAATCAAAAGGCAACTATGGATGAGAGAATTTGCAGACTACATATCTGAGAAGGGTTAGTATCCAAAATATATAAAGAATTCAATAGCAAAAAAGCTCAAATAATCTAATTTTAAAATGGGCAAAGGCCCTGAATAGACATTTTTCCAAAGAAGATATACAAATGGCCAGCAGACACAAAAAAGGTGCTCAACATCACTAATCACAGAAATGCAAATCAAAACCACCAATGAGATATCACCTCACGTCCATTAGGATGGCATTTACCAAAATGACAAGAGATAAGTATTAGGGAGGATATGGATAAAAAGGAAACCTTGGGTACTGCTGGTAGGAATTTAAATTTGTACCGCCATGACAAAAATAGTATGAAGATTCTAAAAAACCAAACCTACCATATGGTCCAGCAATTCCACTTCTAGGTATGTACCTGAAGGAAACAAAATCAGTATCTTAAGGAGATATATGCACTCCCATGTCCATTGCAATATTACTCACAATAGCCAAGATGTGGAAATTCTCTCACTGTCCATCAAGGGATGAACCAAAAAAAAAGAGATGTGAGATTTTATATGATGGACTATTATTTACCCATGAGAAAGGAGGAAATTTTACCATTTGCAACAAGATGAATGAATCTAGAGGACTTAATGGGCCAGACAGAGAAAGAAAAATACTGTACGAACTCATACATGTGGAATCTTAAAAATACAAAAATAGAAGTCAAACCCATAGAAACAGGTTGTAAAATGGTGGTTACTAGGGGCTGAAAAGTGGGGGAGATGGGGAAATATTGAGTCAAATTTACAAGACTTCAGTTATAAGATGCATAAGCTCAGAGGATCTAATACACAGCATTGTGACTATAGTTAATATACTGTGTTATGTACTTGAAATTTGCTAGGAGAGAAGATCTTAGGTGTTCTTACCACACACACACACACACACACACACACACACACACAAAAGGTAACTGTGAGGTGATGGATGTGTTAACTTGATGTGTCAATCACTTCACAAAGCTTACATATGTCAAATCATCACATCGCATACTTTAAATATATACAATTTTAGTTGTCAATTATACTCAATAAAGCTAAAAAATAAAAGAATACCTAAAAAAGAAAAACTATGAAAGACTGATTGTTTTTCCCTAAGTTCAGGCACAGGACAAAAATGTCTGCTTTCACCACTGACAGTCAACATAATGCTAGAAGTTCTAGCCAGTGTAATAGCATAAAGAAAAGGAAATAAAAGACAAAGATTGTTTAAATTTTTTTTAAGTTTATTTATTTTGAGAGAGTGTGTGTGTGAGTGAGGGAGGGGTCAGAGAGGAGCAGAGAGAATCCCAAGCAGGCTCTGTGCCACCAACACAGAACCTGATGTGGGACTCAAACTCACTAACTGCAAGATCATGACCTGAGCCAAAACCACCAGTTGGGTGCCTAACCAACTGAGCCACCCAGGCACCCCAAAAGATTTTTTTTAAGACAGAAATTTGTCGTATTTGCAGATGACATAATAAACCTTAAAGAAAACCCCAAGGAATACACCAAAACAAAACAAAACAAAAAATAATACCCAACTCTGAGAACTGATATTAAGGTTATAAGATAAAAGTTCCATATATATGAAAATTAATTGCATTACTATATAACCGTGGGAAGTGAAATAAAAATATAGTACCATTTGTAGTTGGGGAAAGTTTCACTTAGGTGTAAATATAACAAAATGTGTACAGGACTGAATGCAAAACATGACAAAATGCTGATGAAAAAAATTAAGGAAGTTCGGACTAAATGCAGAGATATTCCTGGATTAGTACACTCAACATAATGTCAGTACATATATATGTTTACTGCAATTCCTATCAAAATCCCAGAAAGATTTTTTTTTCAGATATAGGCAAGATTATTCTAAAATTTATATGGAAAGACAAAATAAAATTGGAATTGCTAAAACAGTTTTGAAAATGAGAAAAAAGTAGAAGAAATCACTACTCAATTCCAAGACTTACTACATAGCTATGGTAATCAAGACTGTGTGATATTGAGAATGAGAGACACAATAGATCAGTGCAACAGAACAGAGGACCCAGAAATAGCCCCATATAAGTACAGCCAATTGAATTTTTTTTAAGTAAAAAAGGAATCCAATGCAGGAATGATGGTCTTTCAACAAATTGTAGAACAACTTGACACCCAGAGGCAAAAACAAAGAAAAAAAAAAGAAAGAAAGGAAAAAACAAAAACAAAAAAACAACCTTTGACCTGAACATCAAACCTTATATAAAAATTAACTCCAATTGGGTCATAGATTTAAATGTAAAACTGTAAAACTTCTAAAGACTTCTATAAGAAGTTTTTATTTATTTTTGAGGGAGAGAGAGACAGAGAATGAGTTGGGGAGGGGCAGAGAGAGAGGGGGACACAGAATCCGAAGCAAGCTCCAGGCTCTGAGCTATCATCACAGAGACCAATGTGGGGCCTGAACTTGTGAACCATGAGATCATGACCTGAGCTGAAGTCAGATGCTTAGCTGACTGAGCCACCCAGGTACCCCTCAACCATCAGTATCTTAACTGCCTTCCAGAACAAAGCCAACACTCTTAAATCCAATACAACAAAATATAGCACAACAAATGTAAGATGAAAAATATCCTGCCCAATAAAAAATTACTGGGTATAAAAAGGAAAGAAAGTGCTACCCATAACTGGGGTGGGGGGTGGGGGGGAGGAAGCTAGTGAGGAAAAAAAAAATCCAAATCACATATATGATGGGAGCATATCAAAGTGATAAGAGCCAACTTGAAGAAGAACCCAGTGACTAGGTCAGGATCAATTTAAACAATATAATGATAGCGATGGATTACAACATATAGACTAAAATAAATATCCATGATTCCACACTAGCATAAATGAATAAATAGAAGAGAAAGATTGGCTCTTCCTGTCTTCAAAATTCCAATTTGTAAATCTAGAAGAAATTACGGAAATTAAAAAAATCACCACTTGGGAAATATCACAGTAATAATTATTGGCAAGAATTTTTAGTGAATGTTAAAATCAGTGGGTGAATGCTAAAAGTTAACGCTATGAGTAGTAAGACATATTGATATCTTGTACCTCTTTGACAAAATACAGGCAGAGGGCACAACATGATTTCTGTGGTGTTGTCGCCAAGCTACATAACTTCAACCCTAATCATGAGAAAATATCAGACAAAGCCTGATAAGTGTCAAAGTCATGAGCTGTCTCAAATTGGAAGAGACTAAGGAAACATGATAGGTGAATGCAAATTGGGATCCCGGATTGGATCGTGGACCAAAAACATAACTTTAGAGGGGTAATTGGCAAAAATTGAATAAGGTCTGTAGATACATAAATAATACTGAATCGATGTTAATTTCCTGGTTTAGATCATTGTGCTGTGGTTATGTGAGATGTTACAAAAGTCTCAGAGCCATCATCACACAGAATGGTGAAAGATCAGATGATTTCTCCTTTAAGATCAGCAGAATGTCCTTACCAGTTTTATTCAACATTTTATTGAATACCCTATTCATTACAATAAGATAAGAAAAATAAAAAGATATACAGATTAGAGAGGAAGAATTGTCTTTATTCATCATTAGCATGCTCGTACACACAGAAAATCCCTAAGAATGTATCACAAATCTACTGCAATTAATGAGTTTCGCAGGGTTGCAAGATACAAGATCAACATACAAAATATACTGTATTTCCATATATTACATATCAGCAACAAACAACTGGAAAATGACACAAGAGTGTGGCAGAAAAATGAAATATTTAGGAATACATTAAAATATAAGCAAGATCTAAACACTAAAAACCTGCAAAATATTCCTAAAAAAGACTTGAAGAGATATACCACATTTATGGACTAAAAGACTAAACACTAGTGGTGCCTGGTTGGTTCAGGCGGTTAAACATCTGACTCTTGATTTTGGCTCAGGTCATGATTTCATGGTTTGTGGGATCGAGCCCCATGTTGAGCTCTGCACTGACAGTGCAGAACTTGCTTGGGATTCACTCTTTCCCTCACTCTCTGCATCTCCCTGTTCACACGCATGCTCTCTCTCTCAAAACAAGTAAACATCTTTTTTTTAATGTTTATTTTTGAGAGAGAGAGAAGAGAGAGAGTGCAAGCGGGGAAGGGGGAGAGAGAGAGGGAGACCCAGAATCTGGAGCAGGCTCCAGGCTCCGAGCTGCCAGCACAGAGCCCAATGCAGGGCTGGAACTCACAAACTGCAAGATCATGTCCTAAGCTGAAGTCAGACACTTAACCTACTGACCCACCCAGGCAGCCCAATAAACATTTTTTTAAAAATACTAAGTACTATTAAGATGTCAATTTTCCCCAAACTGATCTACAGATCCAATGTGATACCTATCATTATCCCAGCAGCCCGTTTGTAGAAATTGAGAAGCTGACTCAAATTTATATGGAAATGCAAAGGGCCTATAATAGGTCCTGAATTTGTTTTAACATAAAGCTAAAGTAATCAGCAGAATGGGGTATTGGCTTAAAGTTAGCCACGCAGATTGATGGAATTAAGTCCAGAAACAGACTCCTTTATATATGGTCAGCTGACTTTCAACAAAGATGCCAAGATAATTCAATGGAAGAAAGAGGAGTCTTTTCAATAAATGATGCTGTAACAACTAGATACCCTTATCTAGTCGGGTTAAAATAAAAAAAAATCTCAACTGTTACACCACATCCAAAAATTAACTTTGGCTAGATTACAGAATGTTTATAACAACTTTCCTCATAATAGCCAAAATTTGGTAACAAAACAAGTAAACAGATAAATTCTTGTGTATCCAAACAATGGACTATTACTCAGCAAGAGAAAGGAACTAGTGGTAAATGCAACAACACAAGTGAAACTCAAGACCATCATGCTGAGCAAAAGAAGTCAGACACAAAAGAGAACATACCATATAATTCTATTTATACGAAGCTCTAGAAAAGGTTAAAGCTCACTGACTGTATCAGAGAGCAGGTCAGTACAGCTGGGGCTGCTTGGTGGGCATTAACTGCAAAGGGACATGAGGAAAATGTCCTTTATCTGGACTGTGATGATTACAAAAACATAAACGTCTGTCAAAGCTCTTCGAACTACAGATTTTATTTTATTTTATTTTTTTTTAAAGAGAGACAGGGAGACAGAGCACAAGCAGGGTTGGAACAGAGGGAGAGGGGGGAGACACACAATCTGAAGCAGGCTCCGGGCTCTGAGCTGTCAGCACAGAACCCGACACAGGGCTTGAACTCATGAACTGTGAGATTATGACCTGATCCCAAGTTAGACGCTTAGCCTACTGAGCCACTCAGGCGTCCCATGAACTACAGGTTTTAAATGAGCAGATTTTATTGTGTGTGAATTATACCTCAATAAAGTTGATTTTTTAAATTCTTTTTGAAGGTTTTTATTTCTTCATTTATTTTGAGAGAGAGAGTGCACAAGTGGGTAGAGGCAGAAAGAAAAGGGGAGAGAGAGAGAATCTGAAGCAGGCTTCACGCTGTTAGCATGGAGACCCACAGGGGGCTCTAACTCACAAACTGTAAGATCATGACCCGGGCCGAAATCAAGAGTCAGGTGCTCAACCGACTGAGCCACCCAGATGCCCCAATAAAGTTGATCGTTAAAAATTAACTGTATATATTACAATCCCCGTATCTGTGGTCCTCAAAATGTCAGTAGATTTTTCTTCTGGATCAGAATCATGCCATGTTTGATAATCTGGTAAAAGCCCTGAGCTGCCCCCCGCCCAGCGTTTCCAGTTGAAGGCTGGAGTTGCCACTGGAGCTTTATCATGGCAGAGAGTGTGATATCCTCTCTTCCGAGATAGGATGTCTGGGCTTTAATCCCAACTTAAGCCCCAACTTAAGCAACGGATCAAGCCACGCCCCTGGTCTCGGAAATGCAGTTAAATATTTGCTGCCCTGTCAACCTTTCCAGCTGGTGAGGACCAACGGAAAGTTCCTTTATGAATAACTGTCATCAGCGCTGACAGTTGGTAGGCTTAGCCCAGCCCATGTTGCCAGGACAACCAGGCCATGTCCCAGAAGCCCCCTCCCTGAGGCAGGACAAGTCTTGAGGAGAAAGTGAAGGGGAGCAGTCCCTTCAAGGGTTTAGGGAGCCAAGCTCTAGCACACAGTCCCATAAATGCAGGAGCCTCCTGAAGCTGTCTTTCAGAAGTTGGGTCACAAGGAGGCCTCAGAGCTGTTGCCAGGCCTGGGAAGGAGCTGCCATCAGAGGCAACCGCTAAGGAGAAAGTCCTTCTGTCGCTCAGTCCTGAACGGAAGAAGGCTTTGCCACCATGGGTCCCCAGGGAGGGGTGGGGGGTGGGCCCCAGTGTCTCACAGAAGAGCAGATGGAATGTCCTGGGGAATGGAGAATGGAGGTTGAGCAGAAGCTTCAAACGGACCTATACAGATATATTCAAATACAAGAGAACCAAAGCTTGTTAGCATAAAAGGGGGGTGGAGGGTGGGAGTCAGGTGGTGGAGAGGGAGTTAGAGAAATAATGATCCCAAAGAATCAGCCTCAAGAGGCCGGAGTAACTGTGCACGAAAGTGGCTCTGAGCTTCTCAGCAGCAAACACGGAGAAGGGGGCAGATGGGTGACATCAGACACTTGGACTAGTGGAAGGCACATGGGTACTGATTTTTTTAGGAAGGAAAACTGCTTTCCTGACTCTTGAGCAAGGCAGCAAGCCAGAGCTTCTCATATTTCCTTACACTTGAGATAGGGATTCAGTATCCATAGCAAAGGAAACTCTTCATTCAAAGAGAGGACAGTGAGGGGTTCCAAATCAAGAAAAAGGAGGAACGGTTTAGTTCAAAAGGTAGGAGGAGGTTGACCGGAGGCTATTACCTTGAAGCTAATGAAGCCTGATTTCAGGACCCCACACTCACAGGACTTCTCCTCCAGTTCTCTCCCTTTTTTCTGCCCATCTAGGGAAAATTGTATAAATTTGATTTTCTGCTTTTACTGATTTTACAAACTCAAATCGGTTCATGGGCACAGATGGAAATTTATATTAGAAACAAAAGCAAAAGCAGTAAGTGCTGTCCTAAAAGCACTGCACGTTGGAAAGTTAGCCTGGGAAGCATCTGGACCTCTTTTCAGACCATAGATTACTGGAGAAGACAGGAAGAGCTGGCTGGCAGGACCAGGAGCACAAGAAATACCTCATTGGAGGGGTCCAAGGGTGGAGGGTGGGTCAGCCACCAGGACTAAGCTTAGCCTCCCCCACTTCCTGTTAGTCTTGAGGCCTGGTTGCTGCTCTCTCCCCTCCCAGCATAACCAGGATGCCCCGCTAGGATGCGGGGATAGTGGGCTAAGTGCCAGGCACAGGAGCACTCTTTTACTTCTCTTGGGGTATTTACCTAAGTGCTTCCTTTCACAGCCCTCTGGACTTAATCCTCCCAGTAACACGTGCCTTGATGCCAAGGCTAAAATCCTCCACATCTCTCTGCTCCATCCAGGAGCTCCTAAGGTTTGCGCAGAGTACCTGGCAACATGCTCTTGGGGATTTGATCCGAATGGAAGTAAAGAACACAGGAGCCAATAATAAACTCCCAAGTGCATTTCCAGTCCTATTGTAATAAGACACTAGTAAGCACACTCAAGTCCCACACGTCAGTGAAGCAGCACATGAGAGTTACCAACAGTCAGGAACAGAGAGGGGTGCAGGTTTTATGTGGGCTGGAAGTTTCCAAAAACAGGAGATCTGAGAACTTCAGGGTAAATAGCCCGTGGTCTTGCAAGTGGCTGGTGAAGGTGCTTGTGAGATGGGATTTGAGTTTGGTGGACCTCGAAGGACAGGCAGGATTTGGAAAGGCCTGTGTGGCAGGATGAACAGAGATTTAAGAATGCAAGAGAGCTAGCTGCTCGGGAGCCAGGGGCAGACCCATCCAGCTGGACAGGAACTTTGCAAAGCACAGGCAGAGAGACAAGGAAGGCAGCCTGCGGAGAACTTGAGTGCAGACCGTGGGACCTGACTGGTATTTCACTGGCTACAGGAGCCACGGACATTGTCCTTACATGTCCCTGAGTGATCTGAATAAAATGTTTTAGGAAGACCGGCCCAGCTGTTTTAAGGCAATGAAGGAGGGGGAGTTTTATTATAAGAGTCCAGGTTTGGGGAACAAGGGCTGGTGGCTGTGTGGAAGGGAGTAAAGGGAAACAGCCACCTTGATGGGCTGTGGTGGTTTAGGGACCAAGAGGGAAAGCATTCCAAGATGACTAAAGCTTCTGCTGAGTGTTAGCTAGAGAAGGGCTGTACCAGGAAGGGGAATGCAAAGATCAAGAACGGGGGGCAGATCTGAGGGGGGAAAATAGAAGGAACATTTTAGACCTTTAGACTTGAGATGATGGAGGACCTGTGGTCTTTGAGATGGATATCTGACCCCCTAGGAAGTAAGGAATGGAGAAGTCTCATTAGGTAATCAGGGCATCCATTTATTCATTCATTTAACACGCACTTGTCGGTAGCCTCTGGCACACCAGCCCTGTGTTGGGTGTGAAGGGTGTAAAAGATGAAGTGTTCCCTCCCTTTGCATAATTGAATGTAGGCTCTCAAGAGAGAAGAGACAGAGGGGAAACCAGTTGAGTAAGGCAGGGTCTGTGGGGCATAGAATGAGCAAGCCAAAAGTGGGGGAGTTGGCTGTGATATCGGTCACCCTGTTGATTCCCAGAAAGTCTCCCTGTTGACTCCACTGACTTATGGATACCTTTACCACAGGTGACGTCGAGTCACCCTGTTGACCCCACTGACTTGTGGATGCCTTCTCTACTTCTCCCCAACTCCACATGTGTTCCGAAGGCAGACTTGTCTGAAGAGAACAACGTTCCCAGAGCCCACAACTATACTCTGAGGGATCTGAATCCCAAGAGAAGTGGGGGAAAGACCTGGCCCTGAGAGAGAAAAGGCTTCATTCATCTAATAAGAAGCACCTGGTATTGGGCAATTCCTCTTTAACCCGTAAAACCTCAGCTAGGAGGAGGAGGAAGCAGCCTTCCCCGTGGCAGCCGTGTTAAAGCGGGGATCATGTCCCCAACGAAGGTGGTATGATCTCCATGGTCTCACTTGCCTGACTCCTCTTGTGCTCTTCTCTCCATTTGGAATGGCTTCACCAAGAAGCAAGTGGCAGAAACTAAAGAAGGGGAGGGGCGCCTGGGTGGCTCAGTCGGCTGAGCGTCCAACTTCGGCTCAGGTCATGATCTCGTGGTTTGGTTCATGAGTTGGAGCCCCACATCGGGCTCTGTGCTGACAGTGCAGACAGAGCCTGGAGCCTGCTTCGAGTTCTGTGTCTCCCCCTCTCTCCACCCCTCCCCATCCCCCCTTCTCGCTCTCTCAAAAATAAACATTCAAAAAAAGAAGAAGAAAGAAAGAAACTAAAGAAGGGGAAACGAGTAGAGGTGGGCAGACGGAAGGAGCCACCAGGTCCAGGGAGGAATTAGGCAACAACCCGAAGACGGTCAAGTACATGTAAACTCCCAAATTCGAACCTGAAGATGTCTTCTTGGTAGCAAGCTTGTCTAGAGCTATTTTTGCAGTGCCTTAAAATGAATAGGTGATGCTTTTTTCCCCTAACTTCTATCACCAAAGTGTGTGTGTGTTTCACTTTCCTTGCTTCACTATGCCTTTTCTTGAGCATTCTATGTGAATGTGTACAATACATATTTCAAATGTAACACATTGACTTTAGGGAACTCGGATCAAAACGGCCACTGTTGAGGGCCATCTGAAATCCATGGGCTCAATTTCCCTGTTAGCAATCAAGCAGCGCGTCTCACACTATTAAGAAAAAAACATTCACTACACACCTTCAGAACATACCTCAGAGATGGTCGTATCCCCAAAGATGCTATGTGTGAGCTATCATTACTCTGTGTCTCCTTGGCTGCCTTTTGCTCTCCAGTTTTCTTTGCCTGCCATGAATAAAGTGAAGACAGGAAATATCAGAAAAAGGAAGAAGTGGCAATCAAGTTAATTTTGCCATTTGTTCCTGCTCAGCTGCCCCGCCATGATGTGATGCTGAGGCTTCGAATGTGATGAGGGCGTGCAGTCCCTCCCTGGCGGAGCCCCATACTGACAGACCAGTGGCCCGTGTAGCAGGAAGGCTGGGCACTTCTCTGCCGATGGAATGGGGCTCCCATTCCCATTTGCGCCGAGTACCGAATAAGCTCACGCTCCCACAGCCTGAGATAAGGGGTGGGGCTCGAACCCCAGGGGCTTTGCCTGTAACTTCAACTGCCAGTATCCCTGAAGCTAAGCTTCTTGTCATGACCCCTGTAAAGTTCTCACGTGGAAGAATCCGACCCTCCTCGCTGCAGGAAGACACTTGCTCACACTTAAAGCTCCTTCCAACTGGAAATGGAAAGGACCTTAGACAGCAAGAAAGACCTCTTTGTTCCCTGATCATGAAATATTTCAGCAAACCGAACAATACGGAGGATGAATGCCCATATACCCCCTACCTAACTTTAGCAAGTCCTACTATGTTACTTTGCTGGTTCAGATCTTTTTTCAAGAAGGTTAAATATGATTGATGTCTATGGGGCTTCTGTTCTGGCATCGGGGCAGACCAGGATAACCTGAAAGGCTTCCTGCAGCAAAACACCTAGAAAATACTAGGTACAACTTGTCAAAGAGAATTTTAATGCATAGTGGAGCTTGCCAGAAGGTAAGGGAAACTCCCCTGGGCCAGAACAGCAAGAGAATGGAACTCCATAAGCAGCTGCTGTTGCTGCCTAAGGCAGGAGGGTGTGGGAGTGTGGGACCATGTTTCACAGACTTGGTCTTCAATGCCCACACACAGAGCAGAGACTGTGACCTTGTCAGGGGGTATTGGAAGTAAGACACTCCTCACACAGATGAAGTTGGAACTTTCTAGAAGCAATACTTAACTCTCAGATGAAGTGAACATTAGAAAAGTTCACACAGGAAGACAAGGGAATCTGTCTATCTGAGTCTGAGTTCTGGGTAGAAAAGTCTCCCCAGAGAATTCTTAACCAATGTCTAGGCCTCATTGGCTTCTGGGTTTAAATATACCCTCCACTCATATTTGGAGAACTAAAAAAATTGACGCTGAGCTGGTGATATCCTTTGGCTACCTGGCATAAGCAAATGAAATATCTCTGTACAGGACCCACCCACAAGCCAGGGCTCACAGGGGTCCCACAGATAAAACCCTTCTAAAGATGAGTTCAGAGGTAATAATGCTTAAGGGAACAATTTGCTCCTTGTCTTGTATTTTTTTTCTCCACTCCTTTCAGCTACAAGCCACCCCTGTTGTATGATACTGTTCCTGTTAGCAGCAGAATGACGCCCAAGAACTGTGTGCCCCTCCCCTATCTTGTTCCTTCCTCCCTTACAGCAACCACTAAATCCCTGATAATTCCCATGCATCATCTTAAACTACACTGAGTCCATAAGTAATACATACATTTGTTTGCAACCTCAAGCTTATGGACGAAGAAAATGATGCTCGATTACAAAGGCGTGTGAATCAGCACAGGCCAGAATTGGGTAGAACACAGGTCCATGGATTCCCGAGCTCCTACTCTTTCCAATTCACTATTTTGCTTCTCTCTTTCTTACGGCCAATATTTGCATTATTAAAACTCGCTTCATTTCTCTGATAATGCACCAACAATATTTGAGAGAAAGCACCCGAGAAGTTGGTTTGTTTTAAAAACTGTGACTAATTTCCAAGACAGATGATCTCTGATTGGATGATTGTCACTTGACTGTCCACCAGAGCATGGTTGATGTAGAGAATTGGGGAGGGGTGTGTCAGGATCACATTTTGAAGTCCATTAAGAGGGGATAAAGCCACATGTGATCAAAAATGACCAATGAAGATCTACTAAATCACCCAGACACTGAAAAGCCCAGGGGTGGTGGGGCGGTCGAAAGACTGGAGGGGAGGCTGGATCAGTCAAGGACTCTGTTTTGCTGGAAGCCCATTGCTAAATGAGGTGCACATCCCAGAGTCCCGACAGAGGCTGAGTGTTCCCCATGACTTATGTGGAAGGTGAGGGACCCTTCTGGCATCAGCATCACCAGAAGGTTGTCAGCATTTCAAGGGCAGGGCCCGTGCCTGATTCAATATCTTTGTATCTTGAGCACTCAGAAAAGAATACGGCACCTGTCAGGGCCCATGAAAAAGTTCACTGGATGATGAATTAGGCCACTCCCCTGGCCCAGTATAATAACCAGCAAATCCCCAACTCTTCTGAGAACACATTCAAGGCAGGCAGGTAGGAGAAGGCAAGGGAGACCGGAGGTGGGAGGCTCTGAACTCTACAGCTACAGGGCCACACTCTACAGCTGTGGCCCACAGCTACAGGGCCAGCAGTCCAGCTGGAGACCCTAGAACAGCCATCACACTGAAAGCACTGCCCCTTCCCCTGACCCACATGTCCCCACCACTCTCTACAAATTACCCCAGCTGTTTGACAGCACCTGCTGTAACTTTCTCTCCTGTAGCTTTCTCCTCCCCTGATCCACTTTGACTGCCACGATACTGAGCCATCACTGAGATGATGATGCTCTGTGCTTGGAGAGACAGGAGGGGCCTGTGGGCTCAAGTGCAGTCCAGACTGTTGGCTTGGGTTCAGGGCCTCTCCCTATTCCAGACACTGTTGGCCAGGGTCCCACGGCCCTCACCAACTACTGAGTCTCTGAGTGATTGCCCTTGGAGCAGCCCCTCCCAGCCACACAGCACACCCCGGCCTCTTTCCAAACAGTGTTTACTGAGAGTGAGGCCAAAAGGAAGGAAATTGGGGAGGGAAGGAGACAGTATTTCCGAGTTCTGAAACAAACTTAAATATCAACTCTAACCTGGCCTGAGCTTTTCTACAACACCAGTCTGTGGAAGCCCCCTCACCACCGTGAAATCCTTAGACTCACTTCTAGGAAAAAAGCCACATTTCTGTCAACCATTAATTATCCTGCATTCTCCCTCCTACACCCCACAGTCCCGCCATCCTTACCCACTCTGCTCCTTCCTAGCCTTCCACTGGCACTGTTCTGCCCTCACTGACCCTCGCCTGGGGGCCCTGTCAGCACAGCACACCCTTCCCACCAGAGCTGCCCGCACCCAGGAAGTAGCAGCTCCCCTGGGAAGACTTTTACTGGTGGCTCAGTCAGACGGACGTAATTTCCTGTCACCACAGTCAGCATCCCCATTTGTAGTTCTTGTCCTTTGGAGGTTCCTGAAGTGACTTTTAGAAACTGAAGAAAAGACACAAACCACTAAGACTTGTGAGCCCTTGGGAGACTCCTCCCCTAGGGCATCAGGGCAGACTGGCCTGTCTCAAAGGGGTGCATCTGACCATGACTTACCCAACTCACAAGGAATCCGTTTCCCCAGCCAAGCAATCCACCATCTTATCCCCACTCTGCGCTCTCCCAACTCCACAGCACCCACCGCCTCAAATGGCGCTGGCCATGAAGGACTCTCTCTGCAGTGAAGAGCCCCAACACTTGCCTCCTGCCACACTGGCTCCTTGTTCCAGGAGTTCCCCACCGCCATCCTCTGCTTGTGGCAGACCCTCTGGCGCCAGATGCACAGGTACAAGCCACCTTGGCCTTCGGGGCCTTGTCCCATGTCCAGCATAAAGAGGACAGCAGGAAAATGCCAGAAGTGGAACGATCCTCCACATTCAGCTGAGGAAAGGGACAAAGCATTCTAAGCCCCACGGAGTGCCACCACACACAAAACTCTTGTCACATGGGAAGGCAAGAGGGCAGGGAGCTGCCTGGACGGAGCTCCACCACGGCGCCCAGGCACCGATGCACAGCCGCCTGGCACGCCTGTCCCCCACAAGACCGTGAGCTCCTGGGGACAGGGACCATGTCTTATTCACCTTTGCTTCCCCGTGCACAGCATGCACAGCTGCTCGATGAATAAATGAATAAAAGCAATGAATGGAAACTGCAAATAAATGGGTCCACTCAGGAACCAGTCAGGGTGCCACCTAAGGAGGAAGGACTTCTCTGAATGAAACTTCATCTTCAACTGGAGTTGAGTTAGAGCTCTCCCTCCATTGAAAGGGGGAATGGGGGATTCAGGGGATAATGAAGAATTGGGTCCACCCAGCCCGACATGAAGACAGGCTATCTCAGAGACTGAACAGAAGGAACCCGGCTTCTGATAGTCTCCAGGGACCGCCTCTCACTCCCACTGCTCTTACCTGAGCCCTTCCCATAGGTCAAGGCCTATTTCAAACACACCTTGGCTGGGAAGCCTACCTATGCTCCCTCACACCACCACTCCCTCTGCCTCACAAAAGGAGCTTGCCTTTGACCTCCTGGAGCCTGGTGCCCAGATGGCCCACTCAGGTGTGGAGACGGGACAAATGTCAGGAAACAAACAAAACAAAATCAACAGTTAAGTAACAAAAAAACAAACAAACCAAAAAACCGGGGCACATGGCTGCTTGTTGCTCTTTGCATGTAGTCTCTGGAAGAACTCCCTGGAAATGTAACCAGTTCTGGTGCCATGGCTGTCTCTGGCGACGGGGACAGGAGTGGGGCTGGGTACCACATGGAACTGAGGGAAGCTTACTTTAACTGGATATTCTTCATAATGTTTGGGTTTTTACCATATGCACACAATTTTTTTTAAAAGAAGTATAATATCAGGGGTGCCTGCGTGACTCAGTCGGTCGAGCGTCCGACTTCAGCTCAGGTCATGATCTCATGCTTTGTGAGTTCAATCCCTGCATCGGGCTCTGCTGACAGCTCTGAGCCTGGAGCCTGCTTCCAATTCTGTTTCTCCCTCTCTGTCTGCCCCTACCCCACTTGTGCTCTGTCTGTATCTATCAAAAATGAATAAAGGTTAAAAAAAAATCCATATTTATAAAAAATAAATAATTAAATAAAAATAAAAGAACTATATCAAACCACAGAGAAAATCAGACGTTCCAAAATGTAGAAATATTTACAGGCCACAGTCACAGACCTCGTCATAAATATTTGAAGTTCCAGCATCATCAAAACAAGATAAATGACAATTATGAAATGGAAGACTTAAAGTCTTTCCTAAAACAATAAACAAAATCAAGAATACAATGAGCAACTATTTTGAAAGTAAAAATACTATCAGTTTAAGTGAGAAGAAAGAAGTTTTCAGAGGAAGTTTTTTTAATGCTTATACATCAGGAAATATTAAGAAAAAAAAATAAAGGAAAGGGGCGCCGGGGTGGCTCAGTCGGTTAAGTGTCTGACTCTTGATTTCGTTCAGGTCATGATCTTATGCCCGAGCCCCACATCAGGCTCCACGCCGACAGTGCA
The DNA here is from genome assembly GCF_028749965.1 of Puma concolor. NCBI lineage: Eukaryota > Metazoa > Chordata > Mammalia > Carnivora > Felidae > Puma > Puma concolor. The sequence goes on from NC_141677.1 coordinate 38,779,904, forward strand.
GAGCCTGCTTTCTCTCCCTTTCTCTTTGGCCCTCGCCTGCTTATACTCTCTCTTTCTCAAAATAAATATTAAAAAAAAAAAGGGGGGGAGAAAATAGGTGAGAAAGAGGACTGCCAGGAAACCAGGGAGGGAGGAAAATTTGCTAGCCACCCTGAATCCACAAGAAATTTCACATCGAAACAAGTTTAGCCCTCAGGTGTCATCGTTAGGAACACTCAATTTATGCAGGTCTTACCAGTACCTTCTTAACCGGTTCCTTCCTCTGACCCAACGTCCCTCACCTCCAATCCATTGGGAAATACTCCTCCTCCCAAAATCTGATGCCACCATGTTCATTTTAAATTTGCAACAGCTTCCCAAATGATCTCCTAATGGAATATACTTCTGAATCACATCCTGTGTCTGGCTTCATCCTCTCCCCTATCTCCTGGGCCCCTGGTTCCAGCTCTGTGGGCCTGACTGTAAAACACAGGCCGCCCCTCCCCGCTACTAGCTCTGTCTACCAGCCGCTCGGGTGGCCCACCTCCACTGCTCTGAGTGGCCAAATCTGACTCTTCATGTTTTAGCTCAAATGTCACTTCTTCTGTGAAGCTTTGTTAGACTTTCCCTGGAAGTTTCTCTTCCACAGGGCTTTGTTCATGCTGCTAGTGATTTCTGCGTGTTTTGTAACATCTGCCTCACCCAAGGAGTTAGGGAAGAGACTATACCTTGTTCATCTTTGTATTCCTAGCTCCTCCCATGCCAGCATATAGCCCAGAGCTTAGATACCCCTCACTGAAGGTACACTGGGTGCCTCAAGTGACTTTTTGTAAGAAGAAAAGAAAGCTAAAAGACTTCCCAATCCCAAGCCCCAAGACAGCCCATCTACCCACCTTAAAGTCTCCTGCCCATCATGGACCTCAGGCTCACAGACATTGCTCTTCATGATGGTACCCAGACAATGCCTTCTCTGGCTGAAGCTTCTTTCACTAACTATTTAGGACCTAGGTGCACTGCTGGGGATGTCTGAACTCTGTTCACAAAAAACCACCCCATTTCCATTATGATTCTCCTTGTCCTTGATGGGTCTTACCCAGATAGGTCCCCAGACTCTTGTACACAAACACCAGTGCCTCCATACCCTGCTCCAGGACCTGGGTCTGGGCAGAGCCCCTATTTAGCTCCTGATGCAGGGTCTCAGACCTAAAGGAGAAAAGCAGATGCATTCAGTTATGCATCCGGTTGTTTTCCTACATTCCTCCTGATCTCCTGATTGGACAGCCCAAAGGGAAGCTTTATCTTTAGATACTCTTCCACAAGCCCAAGAGAAAAATACTATGCAGCAGCTGAGTGCCCACCACAGTTCTGTGTATGAAGGTGATGGGCCCTCCCTGATTGCCAACACCAACCAGATAGTTGTCAGGATCTTAAGGGCAGGGCCCTTCCATCCTGAGCACTCAGAAGAGAACCTGGCACACTGTCAGCTCTCCATCAATAAGTCAATGGGATGATGCAGTACCGGGGCCACAGAGCAGGGTCAGACCAGAGGTAATGAGTGACACCACTCCCCCGGCCCACTACAACCTGCAAATCCCAGCTCGGCAAGCCCACATTCCCGGCAGTCAGTGGGGAGGAGAAGAGAGACCTGGGATGGGGAAGCTCTGAACACTCCACCCACAGCTACCAGCACGTGCTCTATCCTTCAGAAACTTAGCTTTCTGGTACACATTTGAACCTGAAAAAAAATGACACTTCTCAATCTTCAAAAGGGTTTGTTTTAGAACACAAGTTTCTAGAAAGCAGATTTTCCTTTCTGTATAACAGCAAGCACAGCACTTTTCATTCATAAATATTATTTGATAGTGATCTTACTTTACAAAATGGGCAAATATTCCTGCTTGGTTATTTTCAGAAGTAACTCCTAGAAGAAAAACTCCATGTATCAGGTAGAGAACGCATTGCCTCAAGAGAGGGTGATTAACATGTTCTCTTCCAGCACATAATCCTAAAAAGGGAATCCTTTCTAACAGTGGTAAAATGACTATCCTCTCAAGGTTGTATATAAGTGTTTTATATTTTAAACCTGTTTGGTTGGGGAAGCTCAGAGAAATGTAGGCATTTCCCTACACAGCCAGCATTTGAACTCCCATCTAAATCTCTATAAGGACAAAAAGCTCAGTACCTCTCGAAAACCCCTACCCCATTTTCAATCATTTCTATTAGAAAACATTTCCTTATGGCCAATCCAGTTTTGTCATTAGAATACTGCTTGCACACCAAAAACAAAACAAAACAAAACAAAACAAAACAAAACAAAACAAAACAAAACAAGAAATAAACCCAAGACTCACTACCAGATGCTGGCATCTAAACGATCTTCCTGCTCTATACCGGTGCTACACATGTGACTGTCTTCCAAATCCTACAGCTGCTCTCTGTTAAAGTATATTGGCACATTTTTGAGTGAGGAATTTGACCTCAGCTTTCTGTAAAGGGTATCTGTTGGGGTTAAGCATGGGCTCTGGGGCTCTTAGCCTCTTGAGTTCTTATCTTAAAAGGAAGATGTCAAAAAAAAAAGAGAGAGAGAAAAGGAAGATGTTGCATTAAATATATTTCTCAAGGTGATTCATGTTAAGTATGGCTGACTATGTTTTGACCAAGACTTAACCCAACTCACAAGGAATCCGTTTCCCCAGCCAAGCAATCCACCATCTTATCCCCACTCTGCGCTCTCCCAACTCCACAGCACCCACCGCCTCAAATGGCGCTGGCCATGAAGGACTCTCTCTGCAGTGAAGAGCCCCAACACTTGCCTCCTGCCACACTGGCTCCTTGTTCCAGGAGTTCCCCACCGCCATCCTCTGCTTGTGGCAGACCCTCTGGCGCCAGATGCACAGGTACAAGCCACCTTGGCCTTCGGGGCCTTGTCCCATGTCCAGCATAAAGAGGACAGCAGGAAAATGCCAGAAGTGGAACGATCCTCCACATTCAGCTGAGGAAAGGGATAAAGCATTCTAAGCCCCACGGAGTGCCACCACACACAAAACTCTTGTCACATGGGAAGGCAAGAGGGCAGGGAGCTGCCTGGACGGAGCTCCACCACGGCGCCCAGGCACCGATGCACAGCCGCCTGGCACGCCTGTCCCCCACAAGACCGTGAGCTCCTGGGGACAGGGACCATGTCTTATTCACCTTTGCTTCCCCGTGCACAGCATGCACAGCTGCTCGATGAATAAATGAATAAAAGCAATGAATGGAAACTGCAAATAAATGGGTCCACTCAGGAACCAGTCAGGGTGCCACCTAAGGAGGAAGGACTTCTCTGAATGAAACTTCATCTTCAACTGGAGTTGAGTTAGAGCTCTCCCTCCATTGAAAGGGGGAATGGGGGATTCAGGGGATAATGAAGAATTGGGTCCACCCAGCCCAACATGAAGACAGGCTATCTCAGAGACTGAACAGAAGGAACCCGGCTTCTGATAGTCTCCAGGGACCGCCTCTCACTCCCACTGCTCTTACCTGAGCCCTTCCCATAGGTCAAGGCCTATTTCAAACACACCTTGGCTGGGAAGCCTACCTATGCTCCCTCACACCACCACTCCCTCTGCCTCACAAAAGGAGCTTGCCTTTGACCTCCTGGAGCCTGGTGCCCAGATGGCCCACTCAGATGTGGAGACGGGACAAATGTCAGGAAACAAACATAAAACATCAAAAAAAAAATAACCAAGGATTCAGTGCTTCCTTTTATTTTCTGTTTGAGTGTCTTGTTTCCACAGTTGAACTAGAAACTCCTGAGGTGAAGAACAAGATCTCCCCTTCCCTGATCTCCCCACAGCAGCCAGCACTGGACTGGGCTATGCAGTCTGCAAGCGTCACTGTACTGCCCGAGCAAAGGGCCTCACAGGCCTCTGTCTCAGGTGCAAGGTCCCAAATGGGAGCCTCCCAAATGCAAATGGGCCTACCATAGATCCCCACTCCCTGTTTAAGGAAAAGGCACCTTACAGGTTTCTTCTTTTTGCAAACAACAGTACTGGTTACCACATCTGTCTGTGAAGGGCAGGGTAGAGAAGGTGAGCCTCATCACTTCAAATCCCAGCTTTACTACTTTGTAGTCATGAGATCTAGAGCCAAATTATTTCTCTTTCTATCCTGGGCTTCCTCATTTATTAAGTGAGGGTCAAAAGTAGTTATTTTTCTAGGGGCATCTGGTTGGCTCAGTCAGTAGAGCAGGCAACTCTTAATCACAAGGTCATGAGTTCAAGCCCCATGTTGGGCATGGAGCCTACTTAAAATTAATTATTTCAGTAGTTATTTTTCTAGGTCATTGTGAGGATACAAATAATACATGTAAATTGACTGGCACACGGTAGGCCCTGAAGAGATCCAATATGGTCATCATCAATTCACTGTTAGAGCAAATAGAATCAGCCACATGTGTTCACTGACCAAGCAAGCTCCAGAATGCTGCTGCCCCATCCTGATTTCCCGACCAGCACATCCTCACACCAGAGGGTAAGGGAGCATTGCTTGGAGAAGTGGCAGGAGCCCCCCGCCCCATAGGTTATGCTAGGCCAGATCACGCAGACTGCTCCCTCTTCTTCAGCGGTGTTTCTGTCTTCTGCTTTCATATTAGGCTTAGTATATCTGCCCCCAAAAATCCTCTCCAAACTGCAATCCCAATTTTTTGGCACCTGCAAAACACTGATAATGTAATAATTTTTTTTATCAGAGGTCTTTTTTTATTATTTGAACCTTTTACCATAACATTTTTTTTTTTTTTTACTAATTTGAAAGGTCAATGTAGTAAGTAAAAAAAAAAAAAATCAAGGAAGTTGGTTTTTATCACAACTTTAAACTGTACACCATTCAACCCAAAGATTCCATTCTGAGCATCTATCCTAGGAAAGCATTCACATGTAGATAAAGTAACTTGCACCATTTTTAGGAGGTTTTACGGCAAAAATGTCCACCGTCAGCAGGGGAACAGATTAGTAGTAATCAGTACATTAGGACACATCTAAACTATTGGAATTCAGCAACAAAAAAGCAAAATTTTCTGAACTCCAGATGCTATGTCTATACAAATCACAGGTCTGTTGCCACTTTTCCACCAAGGCCCAACTGCAGAAATACAAGGCAGAATTTAGCTGTCATAAGAGGAAGTGCTGAAACAATCCCAGCCCCAAGACCCGCACACACAGAGTCTGCCTAAGTCTAAGGATGACCAGAATGATGGAAAACCCCTACCAGTCCCAACCTGAGCAGTAGCAAGTAATAAGCCACCACAGTCTACTGCCGGAGGGGAGGCAAGAGCATGCAGAGACACCCTCTCTGTGGTATAAGTGTGCACTTGTGAAAGCTGGTGGTGTATCAGGAACACAGAAAAACCCTCTTGACACCCCCAGGCCCAACTTTGAGCACAAGTTAACAGCCACCCACTGCTAAAGGAATTTGAAGTCTGTGATGCTCCAGAGTGATGACATCAAAAACATCAAAAACTAACCATCTCATGACTAGATTGATTCCACCTCTATACTAACAACCTGACAAAAGAGCCATGCTCATTTCTGGGCATAAATACTGAATGTCTTAGTCTCTTCTAGTTTTCCAAAATGATGCCCAGCATTAAATTTAAAATGTCAAGACAACTGACTGGGTGGCTTAGTGGGCTGCGTGTCTGACTCTTGATTTTGGCTCAGGTCATGATCTTACAGTTCGTAAGTTCAAGCCCCGCATTGGGCTCTGTGCTGACAGTGTGGAGCCTGCTTGGGATTCTCTGTCTCTCCCTCTCTCTCTCTCTGCCCCTCCCTCCCCCCTCTCTCAAAATAAATAAGATTTAAAAAGGGGGGGTGGTGTTTGTGTGGCTTGGTTGGGTAAGTGCCCAACTTCGGCTCAGGTCATTATCTCAGTTTGTGAATTCAAGCCCCACATCAGGCTCTGTGTGGGCAGCGTGGAGCCTGCTTTAGATTCTCTCTCTCCCTTTCTCTCTGCCCCTCCCCTGCTTGCACTCTCTGTCTCAAAAATAAATAAATAAACATTTAAAAAATGTCAAGACAAAGCAAGGTTAAATAATCTATTATCAAAAAATAAAGAATAAACACAACTCTATTCAAAGATGACCCAGATCTTAGAACCATCAAAGAGTTTAACTATTAAACGGTCCAAAGGAAAAGGTAGATGGGGAATTTCAGCAGACAAGGAAACTATAAAATAGAGTCAAATGGAAATGCTCGATATAAAAAACATGATGTCAGAGATGAAGAATTACTTTAACAGGCTGATCAGCAAACTATACACACCTGACGAAAGAATCACCGAGCTCAAAGAACAGGTCAATAGAAATTATCTAAATTGAAACACAAAGAGAAATGAGTGAAAGAAAAAATACCCAGAAAGAATATTCAAAATTCGTGGGATAATATCAGTCTAGAATAAATGGACTTGCAAAATAGAAAGCAGAATAAATATTTGAACTAATGGTCAAGAATTTTCTAAAATTAAAGGCAATAAACAATACACCCCAAAAAAAACCCAGGTACCTCAGAAGACAGTGGAATGACTTCTTTAAAGTACTAGAAGGGGGGTAGGGGGGAGACCAAAATCGTCAACCCAGAATTTTATAACAATGAAAGCATCTTTCAAAATTGAAGGTGAAGTTCATCAAAAAGTTAAGCAGAATTACCGTATATGACCAACAATTCCATTCTCTTAGATATCTACCCAAAAGAATTGAAACCAGGTATTCAAACATGTTAAAAGAATGTTCATAGGAACAATATTCACAATAGCCAAAATGTAGAAACAATCAAATTTGGGGGTGCCTGGGTGGCTCAGTCAGTTGAGCATCCATCCAACTCTTGATTTCAGGCTCAGGTCATAATCCCAGGGTCATGGGATCAAGTCCCATGTCGGGCTTTGCACTGAGCCATGGAGTCTGCTCAAGATTTTCTCTTTCTCCCTCTGCCTCTCTCTCTCGCTTGTTCTCTCTCTCTCTAAAAAAGAAAGAAAGAAAGAAAGACAAAAGACAAGACAAAGAAGAGAAAACAAAACAAAACAAAAGAAGTAGCCAAATTTCCATCAACGAATACGTGGATAAACAAAATGTGGTATACCCATACAAGAGAGTATCATTCAGCCATGAAAGGAAGGCAGTACGATAGATGTTACAATCTGGATGAACCTTGAAAACATGCCCAGTGAAGTCAGAAACAAAATGCTACATGTTGTAACATCTCACTTATATGAAATATCCAAAATAGGTAAATCCATAGAAATGGAAAGCAGATTAGTGGTTTACAGGGGTTGGCAGGAACAGGGGAGGGGGGACCACTTTTAGAACTAGACAGAGGTGATGGTTGCACACAGTCTAAATATGCTGAATGCCACTGAACTGATATTCTAAAATGGTTTTATGTTATGTGAATTTCACCTCAATTTCTTACAAAAGACACCAAAAAATCAGACAAAAAATAACTATCTGCTTTAAATTAACTATGTCCAGGCACTTCCACTGTATGGTGTGGAACTCTATAAACAGCTATAGCCATGCAATCAATAGAAAAGTCACCCTCAAAGGTAGTTTAATTAATAAACAGCAGCTAGGGGCGCCTGGGTGGCGCAGTCGGTTGGGCGTCCGACTTCAGCCAGGTCACGATCTCGCGGTCCGGGAGTTCGAGCCCCGCGTCAGGCTCTGGGCTGATGGCTCAGAGCCTGGAGCCTGTTTCCGATTCTGTGTCTCCCTCTCTCTCTGCCCCTCCCCCGTTCATGCTCTGTCTCTCTCTGTCCCAAAAATAAATAAACGTTGAAAAAAAAAATAAATAAATAAACAGCAGCTGGCTTTAAAATCACTACAAAGGAAACATAACAATAAAATTCACTTGATTTTTTTTTTAAAAATATGAAAGAATTTTTCTTACTACCAAAGCTGAAAAAAAAGTCATTGTCATCAGACCTATACTTTGAGAAATACTAAAGAAAATTCTTCAGGCAGAAGGAGTATGATACCAGATGGAAACTTGGATTTACACAAAGAAACACAAAGTTTCACCAGAAACGGTGAAAATAAAGGAAACTCTGGCAAGTTAGTTTATTCAAGTCAGTTGTAAACAACTTACAATTTACTTATCAAGACTCACTAGAAGACCCTCTCCTCGGTGTTACCAATCCTAAATTATAGTATCCTAAAACTTGCTAATCTCAATCAGTTTCCTGTCTGCCTTAAACCACCTGAGTCTAGATCCAAAGCTTCAAAATTATCCAGCTTCCAAACTTCCCTTTCTGGGACACTGCTAAGATTGTCAAAGTGTTCTTTCTTACTGCAGTGAATTCACATAAACTTAGTTTGTGTGTGTGTGTGTGTGTGTGTGTGTGTGTGTGTGTGTGTGTGTGTTAAATAGCAAGTAATACGATATATTCCTCAGTAAATGTACTACATTCCTCAGTAAATGTACTGAGAAAGACCTGGGCAGGTAGGTACCCACCAAACCCTTACGACAATCACAGTGGGAGAGGAATGTGCTGAAAGGTTCTGGGAACAAAGGGGACTGACTTTCCTCCTTCATGCTATATGCTTCTGTGTTAGTTGAATGCTCCACAGTAAGCAAATATTATCTCTGTGATTTAAAAATCCAATGTCTAAAAGAATGACAAATTGAAGCTTAGGCCATACTGTTATGAGTTCAGGGGAATATGTTTGACTCAAAATGCAGCATGGGTCAGTATGACCTAGGCAGGGAAGTGTTTTATTTTGACAAAATTTTGTCTAAGTCGCAAAGTATAGGAGTCATGATCAGACTTTCACTCAGCCCACTCTTAGAGGAAAATTAGCCAATAGGGTGGAAACCTTTCCCCTAATGCAAAAAGGGTCTGGGGAGGAAGGCAGTGGGGTGCTGGCCCTGCCCTAATGCTCGGGAGGCAAGTACAGGGGACACTGGAGGAAGGTCCGGCCCCAGAGTACCGCAGCCACAGGCAGACTCAACTCTGCTTGGTCAGACCACACTCTGAGACGCAGTCGACTTCTGAGCAACTTTCCCTATGACCCCAGTTCAACCCATCCTAGTCCAGGCCAAGAGGCATCATCTAGTGCCAGCTGCCCTATCCAAAGGGTGGGCAACCTGCATCAGCGTGGCCACGGACTCCTCCCCAAATACCACAAGGTCGAGGACTCCTTATGAGGCTGACTGCTCTCCTAGGGGGATCCTCCACAATGCCTTTTCCCAAACCTATCTTTACAGATGGGAAAACTGAGACCCAAAGAACTTGGGTAACTCTGGCAAGGTCACAGTGAGGCAGACCCTTTTAATGCTGACTCCCTTGGCTTGAAAAAGAAAAAAAAAAAAAAGAAAAAGAAAAAGTCTGGCACTTAGAAGAGATTTCTGTACTCGGAGAAGAACTTAACACGTCATACAAGAAACTTCAAATGGCTTGCTTACTCAATGCACATGCCATAAGCCAGATCAGAATTCCCACTAACTACATCCAAGCAGTTTGGTCAGGCTTTCTACGGAAGCTGGGACAGCAGCTGTCATTCTACGTCTTGGCGGACGTGTGCTGCTGTTTCTTCTAGTTCCGAGAGGAGTGTCAGTGAGACTTCGTTAAGTCGTTTCGGTTGTCATTTTTAATAAGTAGGTGTTAAATCGGCCATCAGAGGCTGTATTCTCAACCTCCTCCCAACGGGGTTCATCTACAGGGACCCAAACATACATTCCAAAGAGTCAGTGCAGAGAGAACTTGAACTTGGCCTCCTCCTGGGTTTGCTAATGGAAGCAGTCCTGCGCCAGGGACTGGGCAGCCCAGAGAGCTGATGGAAGAGCTCCACGTGCAGGGTGAGGGGCTGCCCACCTGCAAAGAGCCACGCAGGAGCATCTGGGGAGGGATCCTTTGGGAACCCCCAGACTAGCTCTGCGTGCAGGCAGGAAGCTGCAACCTGGGACGGGACCGGGTTAGTAAGGGAGGAATATCGAGGACACGAGCCCAGACAATCCACAAGTCACTTGCCCTGCTTGGTGTCTCAGTGCCCCATCACACCACACAATGGGAGCAGTAGCCAGAAAGCTCTTCCCCAAACTGAGCCGTAACCCCCCTCCGGGAACTTCTGTCCTTGGGCCTGGTTCTGATAGTCCTGCAGATATTTGAAGCCAGGCATCACGTTCCCCCTAAAATGTTTTTGGATTCATCCTCAGGGTTTGCTTCAGGGCTGGACTGTGTAGCGCCTTCAGGGACAGCCGCAGGGGCTCAGGGAATCTGACTGCGTATCTTACGTCTGTGTGAGCATTCTGCCTGCTCCAGTGGCCAAATTGACAGCACATTTTCTATCATTTTCGTGTAGACCTACTCCTGACCTTCTGCCTTCTAGATTAATAGGCCAGCCCAGGATCTGTCCTGGGGACTTCTTAAGCTGCCAGAGACTCCCTGGAGTTGCCCAGCCTCTTCCTCTGGCCTGGGGCAACCACCAGGAACCAGCAGCCGTATTTTGTTGGCATTGCTTCTGCTGCTTCTATACAGTGTTGCTGATGACCACTGACCCCAAACAGTGAGACACCCTCTTGCCTGCGAGTAGGATGGTGTTCTCGATGGTTCGGATCCCCACTGATGTCACGAGCTGGTGCTGCAATCCCACATACACTCAGATGCTCTGTCCCATCCTCAGGATTCTCCCATGGGGCCAACCAGGTTCCTCACCATGACAACGACTCTCTGGGTATCTTTTCTTTGGGGTGGCCCTCAGCTGCAAAGGCTAAGGCTAAGTACAATTCCAAGGGAACCTACCTCTCTGAAGGAACACACACTGAACCACACCTGTCCCTAGGGTCACAGTGTAGTAAAGGGTCCCACAGCCCCTCTCTGGTCCTGCCCTAATGGCCGATGCCAATCTTGCCTCTACGTTGAAGTGGACAGTGGCAAGGCTGGCTGTTTTGAGCCTCCAGCCATGGCATTAGCCCCAAGGGCTCACATGCCCTCTAGGTAGGGCATGAGGAGGCTAGAAAGGCAGCTGTTTTTATCCTGAGGATGTCCCGCAGCTAAGCATAACTTCAGAGCCCACGGTCCTCACTGGGACTGGCTGAGTGTGGGGGAGAGGCTCCATGTTCTCTGGGGGTTCCCCTTCCTTCTGGCTCCCACTTCCCTTAGCAAAGCTATGTGCCTTGTTGGGTCAGCATGCCTGCCATTTCCTGCAGACAGTGGTCCTCCTCCCAGGTTAGGCCGGGTGGCCCAGATCTGGGAGGAGAATGAACGCCTTCTCAATTGCCTGGCAGGCATTCTAGGGGAAGAGTTAAGAGCATGGAGTCTGGCATTGCCACGTTTAGGACCTTAAGCAGTTTTTCAACTTCTCTGTGCCTCAGTTTCCCCATCTGTAAATGGGGATAATGGTACCTAGCAAACGGTGTTGTAAGTTAATATATATGAAGCACCTAGGGAAGGGTGGCACGTAGTAAGGACCACAAGCTATTACCGTTACTGTTTTTCCTCCGCCTAACTCAGGACATCATAGCTCGTCACGCCTCCGGCTGCCCACGGTTGAGCTTACAACTAGTTGAGAATCTCTCATTCGACGCCTACAGCCCAGAGAGACTCACCCACCCTTACCAAGGTTCCCTGCTCTCTTCCACTTCTTTCTGTCTTGGGGGAGAAGTGCTGACCAGGGATGGGAGGCAGCCCCTGGCCTCGAGGCCGCAGGCTGACGTTACTAACCCTGCAGTCACGCTGATGTCGGGGAGGCAGGGAGAGCGCATCTTCGTGGCAGCAGAAGCCCCTGAAGGGTGCTGAGCCTTCAGGCAAGTCTCAGTTTCCCCACTCCGAACCGATAAGGCTGGGAACAGATAACCTCCAATTTTCTTTAAGTACTGACATTTTAGGATCTGGCTTATTCAAAAGGGTCCCTGAGATACCCATGGGTCTTTATAATCCGCCGAAACTAAATTTAGGGACTGTGGAATACGCCCAATAGAAGGCGCCCTTGGCAGATAGGAGGGTTTAAAATCTGAGTTGACTGACATCCAAATCATAGAAATGAAGTTCTCCACATATATGGGCTGGTTTTCCAGATGACGGACCCTCACTTTTCTAAAAGCACCAAAACTTAGAGCTCAAAACTGTAGAATGATAGGAAAGAAAACAATTGGTGTTTTCTGCATCCTCTTTTAAGGCTGATTTTCAGGAAAACCAAGTTGCAAACTGCATTTTAAAAAGTGGCAAGTGGAGGAAAAGCGCAAACTTGGGTGGGAAAGCGTGACGGGTAGCACAGAAGCAGCTGCTGTAAAGAGCGGCTACAGGCCCCTCCTCGGGGGCTTCCACGTGCCCAGCCAGGGGGCCGCTTGGGGCTGTGGCCCCCCCCGGAGCTGGCAGTGCTGGGCTCTCCACCCGAACCTTGGTTACATGTATTTGTGCTGGATGTACATTGCATGCCTGGTGGCGCTTCCCAGTAGTAAGGGATTTCAAAGAGCAGCAAAGGAGTTACTTGGGCAGTTTTAACAACCGTAGCTTTCCATACTTCTTATGTGCGAAGAATCCAGCTCAAAAGCCACCCCTCATTTCGTCAATACGTTGTGGTGGCCGTGAAGACGCATCACCCACTCTCCTTCAAGAGAACCTGCTGTGGGCAGATCTCCTCCCCAGACTGACCGCTTTCAGCTGTTGCACCCACGAGCCCCGAGGCCCTGCTTCCCCTGGGCTGCTATCCAGGCAGAGGTAGTCATGCCGGCCCCCTCCTGCCAAATGCAGGGCTCTTCTAGCACCTTCCAAACGCAGCTTTGCTTGGGGCCTTTGGCCCGGTTGAGATTTTCTCAGAATTGCACTGCAGTTTGAGGCTCTTCCTTCTCGGTCCTTCCTTCCCTCTTTCTGTCACAGGAGTTGGGCCCACTGCCAGCTGAAGGCTTCTTTGCGTGCCAACTCCCTCCCCTTTTACCCTTCACAGGCGTTTTCCCAATAAACCTCTTGTATGTCTAATCCCATGTTGGCACCTGCTTCTCAGAGGACCCACACGGGCACCTATATTACAAGGCTTTTCCCCTACACATACATCTTTTTAAAAATAACGAGACCACCCTCGATGAATGGTTTTCTATATCTTTTCATTGACCATATTTTGAGCATTTTTCCATGCCATTAAATGTTCTTCAAAAGGGGCTTGTGAAATGGTTGCATATTACATGTTACGAATGCACCACACTTAAGGCATTTAGACTCATGCTGTACATTTATTGCTTGAAGCTGCCCAGCACCTTTTTTTTTTTTAATGTTGAGAGAGACACAGTGTAAGTGGGGGAGGGGCAGAGAGGGGGGAGTCACAGAATCTGAAGCGGGCTCCAGGCTCTGAGCTGTCAGCACAGAGACCAATGCAGGGCTCAAACCCACGAGCTGTGAGATTATGACCTGACCCAGTCGGTCGCTCAACTGATTGAGCTACCCAGGTGTCCCTGCCCAGCACGTTTTGAATAGCCTTCCTCCATATGGGAAATCCCTCACGTTAGGGGGTCCTGCCTCCCCAAGCTAAAAACCCACATTTGCTTTCTTGGGCTCCCTTACAGCTAGGGTGCGGACAGATGACTCTACCAGAAGTGGTCACAGGAAACCTGAATTAGAAGTGTACTGTGTGGGGAACATCTCCTATTGATGGCAGCGACGGGGATGTTCAGCTTTCCAGGCAGTGGTCCGGGTGGTCCCTGCTTGTGCCTCATCCTTCAAAGGCATTATTTTATTGGTTGTAAGGAAGTAGCAGGCCCATTTATAAAAAAGGACACTAAATATCAGAGATAAGTGCTTAAAGTGATGCATCCATTGTTAGGTACAAATCAGTTGAGGTATTTTTGACTCTTGATCAAATGCCCCCATATTACACACCAGGTGACAGGTCAGTCTCTGAGAGGCCGAAGACAAATCAGTCCCAAAAGGGGGGGGATGCTAGAAGAAGCACTTGTTTTATGAACACAGTGTCAAGGGCTCTAGAAACATGAACTTGGCTTCAAAGCCTGGTTCTCGCTCTTACTTGGCTATGTGTCTTCGGGAAAGCAACAAGCCTGTTTCCTTTCATGCCTCTTTCACTCTTTGAGAGAATTAGATAATGCTTCTAACAGCAGAAAAACTATTTATAAAAAGTACCAATATTAAATAAATGATGGTTCATTCATGCAAATAAATACTGTCATAAAAAGAAGAGGCAGATTCACATGTTTTGATATGGAGAAGTCTCCGTGGTATTGGTGGGGAAAAATCAAGCGACCAGGTTATGGTTTTATTTAAGTAAACATATAAGGGAGAACACAAGTCTGTTTCTTCCTTGTATAGACATAAATTGTAATTGTTGTTATTTAAAGGAAGTAGAACGGAGAGCAGGTCAAAATACTCTTTTCTAAGCGTTACAGGAAGAAGTTCAGACAAGTGTATTTTTCTGTGATGAAAACCCAGGACTCACCATCCAGATCTAAAACTACATTTTGCCACGTGGCCTCATCTTTACCTTGCTGAACCACTTCAAAGGAAATGACACTAGGCACCGTGCCTCTGAAGAATTGAGACAGCATTGCCACAACACATTGCCCTAGCACCCCAACATCTTGACCCATTCCCTAATATAATTTCACTCAGCATCCATATCCAAACCTCAAGTTTCCCAAACGTCTCATAACTTTTTTTCTTATAGTCGGTTATATGTCCTTAAGACACTTTGAATTTAAAAGTTTCTTCCATCCATCCACCCTGCCCGCACCCCCCTCCCCCTCCCCCTCCCCCCCCCCCACACCTTTTTCTATACCTCGCACTGAAGAGACCAGGTGATTACCTTGTGGAATACTCCTCATCGTAGATCTGATTATTTCTTCATTCCCTAAACTTCCTGTAAACCAGTGCCTGGATTTAATGGCTTGATGTGATCCAGGTGAAACATTTTTGGCACAAACGCTTCACAGGTGATGCTATGTCCTTACTTCACACTGCATCTCATCATAATAGCTGGTGATTCCATTATGAGATTGAATATATTAATGGACAACAGCAGGTCATATATAAAAATAGGACTTGGACCCACAATCTGTAGCCACCAGGCCAGACAACCTCTATAACAGTTGGCTCCAAATGGTCAAGAGTTGGTCAATACCTGCCAGCTTCCGTAATTTTTGCCCCGGCATCTAGCTTAGTAAAACCAACCACAGAAAGCCGAATAAGCACCCTAACTGATCACGCAGGATGCCCCCCTGCTAGTTAGCCTGCCTCCAGCTTCCCAGATCAGCAGACTGATCAGAGCACACCTGACCCTTTCCTTTTCCACCACACAGCTTTCTCACTCTCCTGCCTGCCTTTGAGTCTCTACCAAAGGCAAGTGCTGGGGGCTGACTCCCTTCCTACGGCAAGCTGGGAGTAGCCCTGGCTTGTTCTCATCAAAGCAGCTCCTATTTATTTTCACAATTGTTACTGATGCTAAGTGGGATCACATTTAATGTGGTAACAGCCAGACCTCTCACAATGTCAACGACAATGGAATCTAACGTCAATTCTTGCAAACACTATACCATTTGCATTTTTTGCCACATGCCTGTTAATATTTACAAGAAAAAGATGGTTTAATTTTTTCTCTACAATTTAATTTTTTAAACTAAAAAAAGAAAGTTTGTGTTTTTTTGTTTTTTAACTAAGTGCCTCCAACTAGGCAATTTTAAGTCTTGCATATCTGGCTCAATAATGCAAAATAATGTCCTGTTGCTTTAAAATGACAAGGTTTCATCCTCTTTTCATTAGACATGTGGCTAATTAAATTGACCTCCTAAAAATGAGTTTAATTTAATTTGAATAAAAGAATGCCACAAATACTGATTGTTAAAAAAGAATAAAGAATTTTAACCCTGGAAAAAACGTAGAGCACAGAGCCTTTGAAAGTCACCTGGTGTAACACATGGCACATAGTTGGTATCCTGCAATATTAGGGCCCATTGCCATGGTGGTGCACAAGGCTCATGACCAGCCCTTTTTTCTGTCAGGTTATGTTCGGTCACAATCCGCAGTGCATCCTAATAACCGCGTTGCCACCCCACGGCATGGTGGCATTGCCACAGGGCCACCAACCTCTAATAGTGCCCAGTGGGAGGGAAGTGCAGCACCATTTTCCTCCCTGGACAGCATCACATATTTCCTCACTTTCCAGGACCCTTGAAGAACACTCAAGTGTCCCTTGGTCCAAGTCCCTCATTCGTGCCTCAAGGTCCTAGATGACACATCCGGCTCAGGATATTCTCTAAGGATCAAGGGCGTGAGGCAAGGCAGGCACTCTAACTTGTTGAGTGCTAGCAGAAAACCTCCACCCCCCCATGACCCCAGGGAACCCAGGGCTATTATAAGCACAGAAATTACTACCCACAAACCCTACAGCAGGGGCCAAGACTTCTCCTAGCACCCCACCCCCAACATGTGGGCACAGAGCAGAGCTTCTTGTCTGGCTTGACATGAAACATCTTTAAACCTTTTTTTTTTTTTCTTTTTCAACCACATTCCCTGTTCTCCACTGCCTAAGAAAGACAGGAGATAGTGGTAGCCCCAGGGATGCCCCCTCCACACACTTGCCCCTCACCCCGAACACCACCCCAATCTCCGGCCCATCTTCGGAGGGGCATTGTCAGGGAAATGGGCTCTCTGTGGTGGGATGTGAACCTTGTGCCCACTTTACATGGGCTTGTACTTTCCCACCTCTACTGATGGCACCTGCATTTGCATTCTCAACTACAAGAGCCCCATCTGCTGCCATTGTAGTGTGTGCAATATAGAGCAAAAGGCCGCACCAGCGTTTTGGGTTATGCAGAAAAAAGTACGATACGGAATACAGGGTGTGTTCCTTCTGGATGAGAGGGGCGGGTGGGGAAGCTCATCTGATTTAGCTGGTGTCTGCTTTAAGAAGCCATAGGGACAAGGATGAAAGTCTGTCCTCTTTCTGGGACGAAGGGTGGAATGAACCTGAGAGGAGACATCTCATGTATAAAAATATACATTTTTATATCTTTTCTACTTTTGAAGCAAAAAATAAAAAATACTCCAGGAAGCCCTGATCAACAGATCCTTCCAGAGAGAGATCTTCTAAGCCAAGGGGGCACCTCCAGTCCCACCCACTGAAATCCTGAAATCCTTTACTCACCCATCCCACCTCATCACCCGATATGTTTCCGGCCACTTCCTTTCTTTCACATCTCCACCTGGTCCCCCGGGGTCATGTGAGGCCTGCAGGGGCAAAACCACAACAAAGAGTCCAAGAAGCCTTTCCCGCCCCCCAGCACTTCCTACAGATGGGCCGCCTCACAACAAGGGGACACACACCTCCCCCACTGTGGGCCTCTGGCCTTTCATCCCTGCATTTTCCCCCCATAGATTGGCTGTCATACCAGACTATTTCGACTAGCCTGAGGACACCAAGTGCATCCTAGAGGATGTCTTCGAGGTCAGAGCCCATGTTTGATCCTGCCAGCTAACGTAGTAACAAGCCCGAGTATTGTGACTGTAGCTCCTGGTGTCCATTCTAAGGCTTTGAACCCAGCATATGATGGTGTGTGCTCTATCACCAACTGGCTGCTGTGGGGACATCAGAAAGCCTTCTGCGTGAGAGTTTAACCCCTCCAGGGTATCTGATGGAGCCTGTTTGTCAGCCTTCTTAACCTCTTCTACTGCAGCAGGAATGTCTGCTTCCACTTGGCGGACCACAATCCCAATGTTGGTTTTGGCTCCCCCTGATGGTGCTGGCTGCTGTCATCTGGGCACATTCAGACATATCTTGACTTGCTCCTCCGCTAACTCCTTCTCTGATTGACCTCAGGATGACAGCCATCATGAGGATCCAACCCAAGGCCGCACACTGACCCAATCAGTGTTTGGCACAGAGAACTGTAAGTGATCAGATCAAAGACTCAGTTCCTGCTAATGGACAGACACCACAAAGGCCTTCAACCTCTTTGAAGGTGATCAGCACCGGCGTTACCTTCTCCACACAGCAACAATGCCAAAGAGTATACCAGGGACACTTGTGCATATTGACACAACTTTGATCGCAGTAGCCTGTGCAGAGCGCCTGCTACAGTGACTTCTGCTGGCCGAGCAGCTGGATGGTAAGCAGTAGCCCTTGACCTCTCATGAATAGCACCATCGTCAAGAGCGTCACATAATCCACTTGTTACACAGCGTAGGAAATCAAACCTGCTGTTACGGGATTGAAGGATGGACTCCAGTCAGGATGAGGCATTGCTTTGGCACGAAGGCCAATACGCTCCTGTCCCCCCAAACCTGGGCCCTCCTCCTTGCACTGTTGGGGAAAACAAGTTAGCAGTCTCCTAAAGACCCAGAGAAGTTCTCCTGCTAGGCTTCCATCCATGTTCTTTTGCATTTGTAGACATTTTGAGAGGCTCCTTCCCTGCATTCTTAAGGGCCAATTATCTGGGCTTTGACCTGAAATAAGGGCCCTGCCTTCTGATCTTCAACGATATGTACATGGACACACACCTTTCAGATTCAACTCTGAGATTTTTGGTTCTAAAGAAACAACTGTATTCCCCACAAAAGATGACCTCAAGCAGCAGCCTCCTTAGAGAGGCGCTTGCTTAGTCTAGACCCTGTAACACTGCAAAGAGATTGAGAATGCCATTAAAATGGAATCTTTAAAAAGACACTGATTTCTAAGAACAAAGGGAACTGTTTAGAAATTATACAGTGCTATCAAAATACATTCCAAACACAAAAATGTAAAAGTTAGTGTACTTCAAGAGACACGTAAACTTGCAAAATGCAAAAGTTAAACATAAATTACCTTCATGCTAAGTATTAGCAGATAATCTTTCAAAGTAAGCTGTTCGTCAAGAGACCACTGTTTTCAGTAAAACATCTTGCAATTTTAGATACATTACTTTCATTATTTCCATAGAGAACGAAGACCAGCATGCACTGTTACTGAACTCAGAGGACCTTCTGGTTCTGCTGTTTGACCATAATGTATTCTCAGACGCTGGCCGTGCCACACCGCGAGCGGCAGAACGCCCCAGTCTGTGGCTGGACCCCAGGGGCCCTGCCAGTCCCTCCTTTACCCTCACAGGCACTCGGTTCTCAGAACCTCTGTCCCTCTTTCACAGACTCAAGCAGGCGTGAAGTGGCTTAGATGATTAACATCCTCAGAGCGGGTAGCATCTGTACGAAGCTAAAGAGAACTCCAAAATAAGCACGAGACTGGTTTTATCCCAAAGGTAACCTGGCGTTAGAAAAGGGCTCCGGCAATCTCCTATAACTGCATAAAGCCTCTCGATATCTGATGTCCGTATCTGTGAGGTACAGACTCCACACTGAAGCTTCTATGAAGATTAGGTTAAGTGAATCTATAAACAAACAACAAACTTAATCTGAACGCCCATTTGTGGGGAACTGGTTAGGTAAATGATTGGTAATCATTTACCCTGTAATGCCCCTGTAATGCCCCTGTAATGGTTTTTTGGAGGTGTCGACTTGGCTAGGCCACAGTCCTCCATGACTCAAACACCCAGCTAGGCATGGCCATGAAGGGATTTTTCACTTGCGATTAAAGCCCCTAATCAGCTGACATTAACAGCAAGGGAGTATTCCTGGATAGTCTGGGTGAGCCTGATTCAGTCAAAAGACCTTGGAAGCAGAAAGGCCTGTAAAGGGGAGACCTCCCTGGAATAAGGGAAGAAACTGCATGTGTGGACAACAGTGTCCGCTCCCCTGAGGAGTTTAACCTGCCCACTCTTCCCTCCGTCAGTCCCCTGCCCAGGAGCCCACCTGCCCGGGACCTGCAGGCGGGACCCCCAGCCCTGTGGACCTCACACTTGCTCGCCAGCACTCACTCTCCCATAAGCCCATATCTTGTCACAGGTTCATGTTCACACACCCACGGTCTGGTTCCTGCTGGCCCTGCCTCTCCTGTCGAGGCTTGAACGACATACCCCCCAACTGGAAGAGACACTGCTGTTGAAAGGCATGCATTTGAGGTCCTTCCAGGCCCCCAGTGAGATCAAAAGAAGTGTAAAGGAACATGAAAAAGTGTAAGCCTGCCTTCTGGGATAAGAAAACAGAATGATACATACACTACATTTTGCTCCTCTATTAAAACAAAGTAAATATAGGAAAAGGATTTCTTTTTAAAAAACTATAAATCCAGAAACACAGGGAGAGCAGAGAAATAGCCACCACAAAGTCACTCTAGAAAATGAAAAGGAGGGGCACCTGGGTGGCTCAGTCGGTTAAGCATCTGACTTGGGCTCAGGTCATGATCTCATAGTTCGTGCGTTTGAGCCCCATGTCAGGCTCTGTGCTTGCTGACAGCTCAGAGCCTAGAGCCCGCCTGGGATTCTGTGTCTCCCCCCTGCCACCCGTTCCTCCCCCACTCATGCTCTCTGTCTCTGTCAAAAATAAATAAACATTAAAAAAAATTTTTTTAAGAGAAGATGAAAAGGAGATGGGCCAGTGGCAAGTTATGTAGCAGACCTAAGCATGCCCGATCCTAAAACAACAAGGGAAAACAAGGAATTCTCGAATGCAAGGAACCGAGGTATTGTTACTTCTAGAACCTGGGGTGGAGAGAAGACTCAAAGAATTTCGGAAGGCCAGAAAGAGACTTATTCCTAGATTCCAAACTCCAGGGCTCCTACACTTCCCTCAACTCAGCAGAAGTCAGGAAGTTTTCTCCCTGAAGAACATAAGAGAGGTTTTCTGGACAAGGGAATGGCAGGCACAGAACAGAGGATTGGCGGCACACTGAAAACGAAAGGAGTACGTGGCTGTGTGCTGCCATATTGAATGCTGAATGTCAAGTATCGGCCTTCCCCCGCCAATGTGGCGCCACACATGCTGCCAGGCCTGCCCTTCCGGTCAGAGCCCAAACGACTCCTCTGGGGAATCCGACCAACTCCTGCAGACGTAAGGGGCTCATCACTGACACTGCCCAATGAGTGGCACAGCCAGTCCATGATAATCCTCAGCAGACACCCAAGGATTCCCAGACACCTGAGGTCAAATCCTCTGGGGTGCAAGGCTGAGGCCAAGACAAATAGGAAAAAAAAAAATGGAGAAATTAGATTCAGGAGAAAAGACAAAAGAAAAAAGTCTATCTTCAGACAGAATATTGTACCCAGGAGACAAATCCAGAATGACATAAAGAAGAACGTTCAGGGGCACCTGGGTGGTTCAGTCAGTTGAGCATCCGACTTCAGCTCAAGTCATGATCTCGTGGTTCGTGAGTTCAAGCCCCACAATGGGCTCGCTGCTGTCAACCCGTCAGCCCAAGAGCCCATTTCGGATCCTCTGTCCCCTTCTCTCTGCCCCTCCCCAGTTTGTACTCTCCCAAAAATAAATATTAAAAAAATAAAAGACCATTCAGAAAATAAAGAGTTCTTGGAAATTAAAAGCAAGGTAGCGAGGATGTGAACTCACTAGAAGGGACTGACAAAGTTGAGTAAATCTGTGTGAAAGAACAGCAAAATGACAAAATATACTGACAGGGGATCAGAAATGGAGAGACTCAGTCAAGTACAGCTGACACACGAATAACTGAGGCCCCATGCCAGTTGTCGATGCAGTTCCTTCTTATTTGGGCTCTTAGCGTCGAGGTGCTGCCTCCCAGGCCTCCTGACCCAGATGTACCGATCTGGAGACAATGGTGAATACAGACTTGGCTACTCTTTTCTTAATTCAGAACTCTTCTATTTTTTTCTTCTTTTTAACTCAGAACTCTTCTAAAAGACAGTGTCAGGAGAAGGTAAACCCAGTCACCCTGCATATTCCGATATTCCAACATTGGAAAGAATTCCAATATTGACCCTTTCTTCTCACAAGTGGCACCAGAAACAAGAGATCCATCAAGAGAGAGGAGAGCCCAAGAAAGAAATGATGAAAATCCCCAGGAAAGCAGAGGAGAGATTTTGGCACAAGAGCTGGCACCAGACTTCTTCAAGGGCAACGAGTCGGGTTTGGGGCAGGGACTCAAGACAGAAACGGGAAGGGCTGTTAGCACCATTGTCTCTCTCTCCACGTGGCTTTGCTAAGAGCAGTGCATCCGGTGACCCTGGTGCACATTCTCATTTCCACTAGGCTTGTCTTGACATGAGCTGACAAACTTCCTGCCCTGCAGATCACCTTGAGATATCAGCATTCCATCCCACAGAAGTGTCTCTCTTTGAGTTGCTGGCAAAATCCAGACGGCGGTGGTGAGCACGCAAGCAGCAGCATCCCAAGTCCTCTGATCACATTTCCGTCAGACGGCGAGGACCTCGTGTACGGAATGCACCGCTGCCACATGCCCCGACTGGTGGCCCCAACCCCCCCGCCCCTGGGCCCATTCTAGGCCTTGTGTGCTGACTCCCCCAGAAGGGGCTCCGGTAAATTCCCAGGGGGGCTGAGAGTCACTCTGACCCAAAGACCGCATTACTCTTCCTGGCCAACTTCATCTAATGGCGGCAATATTGTTCTCTCCTCACACAGCTAACTTGGTACTGGATGCCAGGTGTTTTCAACACTGAACACTATATTCTTTCAAGATCTCTCTGTCGGGGATAAAAACAGAAAAGCAAGGAAATTATTAAACTACAAGTCAGGGCACGGCTTCCTTTGGTGGAAAAGGCAGAGAATTTGACCATGTTGGGCCTAAGAGGCCTTCTGAAGGATTGGTAGTGTTGTGTTCCCTGAAGAGAAACACCCTGCCCATTTTATTGTTGTTTAGGCTGTACGATTACATTGTACACATTATTCTATATGTAGGATACACTTCACAGTTGAAATATTTATAGATAGATAGATAGATAGATAGATAGATAGATAGATAGATGCATAATTGCAAAGAGAACATCAAGGGGAGCCATCAAAGGGCCAGAGACTAATTCGGGCAGGTACGAGCCGTTGAGGATATAAACAGACGAAACAAGGTCAATGAAACCTGCAAGTTCGAACACCAGTGGCAGGGGGCAGTGCCACCGCAGGCCCTGTGAGAGGATCAGCCCTCTGACGCCAGCCACACACTCCCCGGCGGCATAGGCTTGCTCTGAGGCCCGCCCTGCACGTCCTTATATTTCTCTCCATCCTTGGTATCTGATCCAGGTGGCCCTCTGCCCTGTCCATCTAAGGCGGGCAGCAGGTTGGTTTCCTTGCACCAAACCCTTTGTTCCAGCCAAGGAGAGGTCCGAGACTCTGGGGCGGAGCCTGGCTCCTAGCCCAGACCCTGTCAGTTTCCACTCGTAAGCACGAGATGTCGAGCAGCTCCTCTGACCTCCGAAAAGGCTACCCGGAGCTGGGGTTCTGCTGAAGCCCCATTTCCCACACCTACCCCGGATGTCAGCACGGGAAGGGTCTTAGAGATGATGTAGCCTGCATTGTCTTCAAAGGCCCAGGTGCTGAGGCCACGAGTGTGATGCATCCAAGGCCTCACGGCTGGACGGAAGTCAGCTCTGCCTTTCCAGAAGGATCTGAGCCTGCACGAGACAGACACCTGCTTGGGGCAGAGCCCCATCTGCCTCTGCAGCCCTCCTTGCTGCCCCAGTCTCGGCATGGCTTAGAGACGAGCACGAATTCCCTCAGTGGTACTTTGTAGCATCCAGAAGCAAGCGCTCTGGGATCTCAGCAACTCAGCGGGCCTCCACTGTTAAAAGCCATAGTAGTTTTTTTCCTTGTAATCGTAACAGAAAACCAAGTTTCCTATAGGAGATTTGGAAAATACAGATACGTCTAAAAGACCCACTGCTAAAACAAGTGGCCGTTGCCCCCATTTGCCAGGTGGGTGACAAAATCTGTGCAGCCGCTGCCGCTCTCACCCTGGCTCCGGGCAGCCCGGTGGCTGGGTGCACGTGGACAAAAAGAGGAGGCCCTCTGGGCCCCGGCCAGCCGCACCAGCCCCCCACCCCCACACCTCAGCTGCCACAGTCCACACAGCCCTGTGACTCTCGTGGCCACTGGTGAGGCCAAGACTGCAGGTCCACGATGGAACTTCACCCAGCAAGAAAGGACCAAGGAGATACTAACACCAAATCAGCCCCCGCTGGCCAGGTCACCGCAGCGGCATGGTGCGGTGCCCCTGCAGGCCTCCGGGCAAAAAGAGCAGAGGAGAAGGACTCTGCTCTGACCCACACCTCGGCGCATCTAATGAGGCCAGTCCGGGCTTCCTGCCACCCCAAAACTCCAGAGAGCCCTACGTGGTACTGCAATGCTGGGTCCTATCACAGTGCAGCCCCCACACCAGGCGCGGCCTTCTTTAGCCCCGGGCCTGACCTGGGCCTCCTCCCCTTACTGAGGACATTAGGGGATCTCCATGTCCTTCAAATCTCCTTTGCTCTTCACAGCTCTGAATGTAAGCAGCTGAGGGTGCAGGCAGCAGGTCAAAGGGGCTCCTGAGTATCACAGGCGCCGGAGAGAACCTCGCACACCAGACAATTCCGGCTACATGCAGAGAGCCGAAGGACGGGGAACAGACAGAAAACCAATTTAAAAAACAGGTATCTTCATTTCAACAAGTTACGGAAATTGACCTTTATTTATTGTACTAAAGTCTGTGTAACTTTTGATACAAAGTAAGGTTTTAGTACAGAAAATCCCAGTCTGTCAGAACAGTACCTGTGCACACTACCATCACAGTCCCACTCGGGCCGCAACCCAGAGAGAGAGCCAGAGGGCACCAGGTGGGACCGCAGACAGCCCACCGTCTGTCTTGGTTGTCTGAGCTAGAAGACGACGCGTACCTGTGAAACAAAGGGCAGCACTGAGGACTGACACATGTCTCTTTTTGAACAACTGTGCAAGAAAATATATCCCTTTTTTTTTAAAAAATGTCAGTTTGGCTAATCTACAATCTAGTGTCTAGAATTACAAAGAATAAAATGAAATCAAAGATTTCTTGCTAGTAAAATGAAATGTTAGGAATAGTATTAAAATATAGGTCCTACCCCAGTGACACTTCCACGGAGCCCAGTACAGTACCTATTATTAACAGGACGCACAGTTTAAGGAGGAACCACATCAAATCTTCAGCCGGAGATATCCAGCATCAGAAGTGCAAAAAAAAAAAAAAAAAAAAAAAAAAAAAAGAAAAAGAAAAAAGAAAAGAAGAAAACCCAACCAAAACAAAACCCCCAACAAAGACGTTCTTGTGGGGTCGTGTTTATGCTGGGAGCACGGTCACCGGGACTAAGAAGGTCCTCGGCCGCTCTCTAGATGTCTGACAGTGAGGACACTCGGCATTAAGCTTCCCCTAAGCGCTCTGGGTTCAAAGTCTGAAACACGAGTGTCTTCACATCAGAGACAGCTGATGTACCTGCCCCAGCCCCCAGCGTTTAAGAGTCACCCTGCAAAAATTGCACTGATAAAGCGGTCATTATTTACAGAAGCTGAAGAGGTCCCAGTAGCACGCGCCAGCCCTCGGTTAACTAACACCCTGCCCAGAACTACGGTGTGGTGGTGACCCCAGGTAGAATGCGGACGCAACAATCACAGATGGAGAAGAAATGAGAGAACACGGAAGGTAGGACAGAAAGCCCGAGCAATGAGGGTGCAGGAAGCCTACGTGGTCTTCCTGGCGCAGGAAGGGAGAACACGGCTGCTGGTGACTCGGCCCTACAAAGGCACTGGTCCTGCCACAAGAGCGGCTAAGCCTGTGCAGTCACCGTGTCCCTTCCAGGAGAGGTGCCACCGTGGAGTGGGAAGTTTCTTGAAGCTCTGGTCCCACCGACAGGAACCTCCCAGAGCAAAGTGGGCCCCAGCGAGGTTCCAGAGTCATTTTGCTAAAAGCAGGAACAAAACCCAACACCAAAGCAACACGGGGGGTGGCTGACAGAGGGATAGGGCTGGGCACCGACAACATGGAGCCGTTCAAGTAAACATAAGCAACCAATACTTAGAAAAGGCTTGTAAACGTGTGATCTGAAAGGTTGTCTTTGCAGCATCTCTGATCGGCTGGCTAAAGAAAGGGTGGTGTTGAACCCCTCTATCGAAAAGTCTTTTGTGTTTTTTTATTTCGTCTTAAAGCACATGTGTGAGAGGAAGGCAGTCCAATGGCCTGGGCCCGGATCCTGTTCACTTGTGGCCCTGGGTCTACAGAGGAGATGCTTCCGGAGTCCATGTGCACAGGTCCTTCCCCTCCATGTTTATATACAGATAGACGTGTACTTTCAGTCACTGAGAAGGAGCTGGGCCAGACGTTTATGCCGGCAGACAAGCCGCAGCAACTTCCAGCGTGGCATTCTTCTACAGCGGGCAGGCTGGAATCCACAGGACTTTGTTTTGTTCTTGATTGACCATTGCCAAGATCTGAGTGCAAATGCTCGACAGGGCTCCTCCCTGGATGACCCCTGCAAGAGAGCCCCCAAACACATCATTGAGTTCAGAGTGAGTGAGACCCCAGGCTTGTGGCAAATAAATACATCTTTTACTTTTTCTGGTTTTCTGCCTGTTTGGAGCTGCTTGGTTTTCTTTCCTCACTCTCTTCCATCAGCAAGAAATTGGGGAAGAGAAAGAAAAGAGTTGAGTGCAAATAACTTTGGTTTTTTTATCTGTCCCTCTGCTCAGCTGTTGAGTAGTAGGATGCTGAAAATGCGGGCTCAGATGAAGGTTGGTGTCAAATTTTGCCAGGCTCAGGGGCGCCTGGATGGCTCAGTTGGTTAAGCGTCCAACTCTCGGTTTTGGCTCAGGTCAGGATCTCACGGTTTCGTGGGTTCGAGCCCCGCGTTGGGCTCTGCGCTGACAGTGCAGAGCCTGCTTGGGATACTCTCTCTCTCGCTCTCTCTCTGCCCCTCCCCCACTCACGCTCTCTCTCAAAATAAATAAACTTTAAAAAAAATTTTTCTTTTGCCAGGCTTCATGGGCCCCTGTAACAGGGATGACCAGGATCTGCCCACTCACACCAACTGCACACTCTCACCGCATGCCCTGGGTGGGGCTTGCCTAGTCTTGCAATGTGGAGCCTGGCACATGGGAAAGCAGTTTGGGGCTCTGTTGCGATGGTTCAATCAGCAGCAGGATTCTCCAGAAACAAGAATAAGTTTAAGGAGCCGGCGCATCCCCATAGGCCAGTGAAGACTCCCAGGCAAGATGATGATACGTCCCCAGCTATGGCCAGCCCTGCCCTGCAGGCTTTCAACACCAGAGGTCCCGTAGACACTAGCCCAGAGCTCTCAGTGTGCTCCATGGAACAGCACCGGTAGCCAAAACGGTCCCCGGCCACTTCCCACAGGTATGGACAGAAATAGACAGGGAGCATTTAGAAACTGCTGTCGAACTGTGACAAGAGTAATTTTATGTCTGTTGAAACTAAGAGAAGAAAGTCAAAGGTTATATTTTGTAAGTTTTCGAGTTTTAAATTTTCATTTCTCTAGTAATTACTAACATATTTGACTAAATACTGGTCTGTGACAGATTGAAGATTGAAACTCCATACACATACATAGAAGCTCCGAGTCTGGTTTTTGAGACCCAATGTTTTGCACAAGAAACACGAAACCAGATCACAACAGTCCCTACAAGTGAATTAAAATCATGGTCCTTGCCTCTGCGAGCCCAGTGTTCATTAACCCCACCACAAACGACTGGTTTCATCAGAGGCTGAAAGCCACAAAGTGAAGTGCTTCTTTCGGTTTGCGGTGCTTCGAAGATCAAAGCTGGTAAGAGTGCAGCTTTTTCTTCGCCAAACCGTACGGCAAGAGTGGAGCGCCCTGGAGGGTGTGAAGGGCAGATGGCCGCAGCCACCAGCTAGAATGCTGGAGCTCTACGCTCGGCACCTGTGCTGTGAGATGAACTTGTTGCTGCCTGGGTAAAAGTCCGGGTGGACAAGGCCAGACCACACCTACCTGTGAAGTATCTACTGTACTCCTGTTCGATCTTCTGAGCCGTCTCGAACTGCTCTTTGGAATGCCTCTGAGTCACCTTGTCCTTCAGGTAGATGGGGTCTCTCTGCTCCCTATCAGACATCCAGAGAAGCAGGCTGAGTCTCCTGCCTCCCAGGGCCCTCCACCTTCCGGTGTAACAGGGCTTCTGTCAACAGGGCCCCATGCGCTCCTCTGGTAAAGCACAGCGACAGCCTGCAGGCCCCATGGAGTGCTCTGGGCAGTAGAGGGGAGGTGGGCGCCCCACTATAGGCACACAGAGAACAGACACCCCCGCCCCCCAGCTGGTCCCCAGGTGCAGGAACCGGAAGCTTAGAAGCACAGAAAGGCAAAATGGAGGGGAGGGCTTGACGAGCTGTCAGCCCAACCAGTGTGAAAACTAAAGCTCAGTGAAAATAAAGGCTCATCCATGACCCAAGCCAGCTCCTAGCAGACCTGGATCCAGCCCAGGTCAGCTAGTCACCGTGTCCCCGTGAGCACCAAGCTGAGAGGCGGAAGGGCAAAGAGGGGTGGGACGCCCAGGAAGCAGAGCAGACAAAGCCACGCACACTCCGGGAACCGTGGCAGCAACCAGAGAGGGCAAAGGTGCAGTGGGAGGAGGGCTGTGCTTGGTTAACCCTGCCTGACTGAGCGTTGAGACGGGGAGGGTCCCACACACGCTGCCCTGCCCGTCTCATTCTCCCACGTCCGCCCCCACTGCCTAGCGTTTGAGCCAGCAGCCCCATCCCCAGCAAGGCCCCTGCCGAGCCCCCGCCGAGCCGGGCACCTACTTGATGTGTTTGGCGCTCTTGTAGTGGATGAAGATGACAATGGGGTAGATGTGCATGTGGTGCAGCCGCTCGATGGCATGGGGGGAGATGTCCAGGAGACAGTGCCGGTTCTGAGGGGGGGAGGGGGAACAGTAAGTGCCCCGGGACAGGCAGGGGGCGGTGGGCTGGGCCTCAGAAACACTGACACCCTTCTGAGGACACCTCCTGCCTTTCTCTGCCACTGCTGGGTCCCACCTCTCCCATACTGCTCTCCCTCACTCCATACACAAACACGAAGGTCTTACCCGTGAACCAGGCAGCATGACCAGTCTTCCACGAAGACCACGTAGGAAAAACCGTGGGGAGCTTTACCCCAGAAAATCTCTCCCCCACAAGCTGTCAACTCTGATGGTGGTCAAGGCTCGGAGCCAGGGTGGAGTGGGGTCTGGACGGCCCACCTCCAAACTTCCTGTCCTTCCTCTGCCCAGATACAGGGAACTTTCTTAAAGCCCACCCCCAGCCGGGCCTCAGAAGCCTCACTTCTGCCAGATTGAGCAAAAGAAGACATGGAGATTCAGCAGGGCCTGCCCCGGGGAAGGGGAGTGCGTGTCTTTGAGTGGCTGTGACTGAAACGTGTCCCCGGATTCCCTGAGCCTGCGGGCAGAGTGTGAGCCAAGGAAAGACCACGGGCCCTCTGCACGTGGCTCTCCCCGATGCCCGCAAGCTGCAGAGAGGGAGCCCAACGTCGGCCAGCTTTCCACCTTCCTGGAGCACCCCTAACTGGAGCACATCCACCTCCTCCACTCAGTGAGGAGGACACCAAAGAGTAGCCACACCTTCAACAGCTGCTTTTCCAATATCCCTTCCAGATTTCCCCACTTTTCCTCATGCTGCCTGGCAAACGGACCCCAGTACCTTCAAGAGCCTTAAAGACACACCGAAATGGCTCTTAATCCTTTCAGGGGCAGCGACCCTGATGGAGGCTGGGCGCCCTGTCCCCAGAACAAGGCACACGTAAACACGTCTGCACATAAGCAGAGCAGATGCAGGACCCTGCTGTAGAATCCCCCGTGTGGGGCTTTCCTAGAGTTCAAAGCTCCCATCAGATCCCCTCAGAGGGACAGAGGTGACATGTGCGCAGGGACTAGCATCCTGTTGGTGACCGTGGAAGCACACAAAAGCAGTGGGGGCAACCCTCGAGGAGAGCGACTTGGACTAAAGGGACACAGGCAAGTTCACCGAAGGCCCAAGAAACACGCAAGGCAGAGATCCAAAAGGGCCAGGCATCCACGCCCAAATGCTCAAACCCTAACCCTTGGTCTGAGGCAACAGGTACCTTTTCTGTGATCTCCTTTATGGAAGCCACCGTGGTCACATCAAAATGGCCACTCCTCCGCTTATAGTCGACGAACAGGCAGTCTTTGACGCCCCGCTCGATGGCCTGCTGGGAGGCCTTCATCACCTCTGCAAAGCACAGACACGGGAATGAGGATGCCCCCTGGCATGGTGAGCTGTCCCAGCACATTCTGGGCAAGGACACTGTGCAGAAGAGCAGTTCTGCCATCCTTACTTCCAGAGAAAGATCCGGAAGGCACACAGCAATGTGACCCAAGTCAGGAGGACTCAGAAACACCATGGAACGCAGCCCCAGGGGACAGGTGGACATAGCCCAGTAGGCACAGAGGGTGCCCCTTACCAAGGGGGCATCTGCAGAACTTGCCGGGCGCCTCGTTCACCAGCATCTCCTTCACCACATCCAGTAAGGGCCCCAGAATGAGGACGGGCCTCAGGGAGGTGCAGTCTACTTTCTGGACCCGCTGATAGGCAAGGCTCACCGAATCTGTGGGAGACAGGGGCAGTGTCACAGGCACGCGCCTGGAGCAGAGGGAGGGAGAGAGGCCGGGGACCCACTGCTGCCCTGACCTTTCTCAGCCCAGGCAGCTTTGCCCGCTTCAGTCCACACATCCAGAGCCAGGTAGAGTGAGCAGCTCAGCACGGTTCGCCTGTTCAGTACTGGAGAGTCCCCTTGTCCTGGGCACACCAAGCTCACAGGCAGAATTGAGGGGAAGTCTGTCCCCTCCCTCACCCACACCTCCACACCTCCATACATGAAGATTATCCACGTATATCTACATGGCTTCCTATAGCGCATTTCTCAACCTGGTGACCAGCCGACCTGTTCCGGTCAGCAGGGGAGGGTTTGGTGGCCACAACGACCATCTGGGAACTCCTATGCATTTCTGACTAAAGCCTCTGAGGAGTCCTGGGGCAAAGGAACTCCTCCACGAAAAGATGAACACATCTTCCCTTTTAAAAATCAGAACATTACAGGTAGGGCGAAACAGCTCTGACACCCATTCTCCAGTCCTGGTCCCCGCCAGCCTCCTCATAACCACTATTATGAGCTGGAAGTACATCCTTCCAGATGTTTGTTGTTGTCACATGTTGATTTTTACATACTCAAAAAAGACTAGTAAATATGCTGTGTGTGTGCATGTGCCCAACAAAAACGACACAACACTATAAACATTCTGCACCTCCCTCTTCCAGTCAGTGTTATGTTTCTGGAAGGCATCCCTGTTAATTCATATTGCCCTCCCACATTCCTTCTGAACTTCCCATGCATGGATACACTGCATCTACACCTCCATTTCCCTGTGTATGGACATCAACTCACTATGCCTTCAACTTATTTGAGCAAGAATCATATTCTACCCTAATGACTATGAACATTCCACACAGTGGGATACCAATTTAGAAGATTCCTGTTCCTCCCTGAATAATCTGCTTTGTTGGAAGTCCTCACAATTACAGATTCAGAGAGCTATAGAACATCTCACAAGTCATTAAATCCAACCACAGAAAATATAAAACTCCCTGGGAAGAGAAAAGATACATATAGAGAATCTGGAAGTAACATAATGTAGGCATGTAAATCACTCTAAATCTGGTGTAGATATTTAAAAACGAAAGCATAAAAGTAATTATAAATCTATGCTAGTCTATACACTGATAGAAAAAGAGGTAATAGGTGTCATCAACAACATAAATGGGGTTGGGGTCACAGAGGTGTAACATGGAATTTTTCCAGGAGACTGAAATTAAGTTACTATCAGTTTAAAATGGATTGTTATAACTTTAAGACTTTAAGGGGTTTTATGTAATTTCAATGGTAACCAAAAAGAAAATCTCTTGAAAATATACATGAAGGGAAATGGGAAGGGAATCAAAACCTGTCACTATCAAAAGCAAACAAAAAAACCCGAAACCCACAAAGCATACAACAGCAGGCAGCAAGGGAGGAAGAGATGGACAAAAACGGTATAAGACACACAGAAAACAATTCAAGTGGAAATAAGTCCTCCCATATCAGTAATTACATGTGAATGGATGGGCTGAATGGATAAATAAATAAGATCCAGCTACATGCAGTTTGGGAGACTCACTTTAGTTCTAAGAATACCCACCGGCTAATAGTGAAAGAACAGAGAAAAGCTATTTCGTGCAATTGAGAATGTAAAGAGAGCAAGGTAGTCATGTTCTAGCAGCCTACACAGACTCTCAGGCAGATGATGTCACAAGAGACAAAGTAGGACATCATATAATGACAAAAGGGTGAATTCTCCAGAAAGATACAACAATTATAAACACACATGCACCTAACATCAGAACTCTCAAATACATGACACAAACATTGACAGAACGGAAGGAAGAACCAGCAACACAATATTCATAGGGACTTCAAAGCCCCACTTTTGTTATGGACAAAACAGCCAGACAGAAAATAAGGAAAGAGCAGCTGAACCACAAAGCACTACATACCACGTGGACCTAAGACAGGCACAGAACACTCCAACCAGCAACAGCAGAATACACACTCTTCTCAAGTGCACAGGGAGCATTCTCCAGGATAGACCACAAAATTAATTTAAGAAGACTGAAATTATATAAAATATCTTTTCTGACAATGGAATGAAACTAGAAATCAACAGCAGAAAGAAAAAAAAGGAAAATAGACCCATACTTGGAAATGCAACAAGTCACTCTTAACCCAAGGGTCAAAGAAACAAATCAGAGAGGAATTTAGAAAACTTTGGAGACAAATGAAAACAACACAGCATACCGACGCTTGCAGGATGCAGAAAAGCAGTCCTAAGAGGGAAATCTGTGGTAGTAAATGCTGACATTGAAAAAGAAGAAATCAACAATCCAACTTCACGCTTTGAGGAATCAGGGGGAAAAAAAAAACTAACCCAAATTTAGCAGAAGGAAGGGAAAAATAGAGAGCAGAGATAAATCAGAGAACAGAAAACCAGAAAAAAAATCAATGAAACCAAGACTTGGCTTTTTAGTAAGGTCAAGAAAATTGACAAACTCTTAGCTAGAACAATGAAGAACAAAAGGGGGAAGCCTAACATAACTGCAGTAAGTGAAGAAAGGGACATAACTGATTTCACAGAAATAAAAAGGATTATAGAAAACTACTATGAATAATTATATGTAAACAGCCTGGAAGAAATGATAAATTCCCAGAAACATAGAATGTATTATGACTGTGTCATGAAGTAATTTTTAAAAATCTGAACAGAGCTATAACAAGGAGACTGCAAGTAATAGAAAAAACTTCCCAACAAGAAAAAGCCCAGGACAAGATGGCTTCTTCAGCAGAGAATTCTACCAAAATAAAATTTAAAAAATTAGTATCAGTCTCTTCACACTCTTCCAAAAATTGAAGAGGAGGGGGCACTCCCAAACTCATTCCTCGGCACAACAAGAAAACTACAGACCAGTATCCCTGATGAATATAGACACAAAAATCCTCAACAAAATACTACCAGACTGAACTCAACAACACATCAAAAAACACGTCATATGCCACGACCAACTGGGATTTATCCCTGGAATGCAAGGATGGCTCAACATACAAAAATCCATCAATGTCATACACCATATTAACAAAATGAAGGACAAAAACCACATCACCTCAATTGACACAGAAAAAGCATTCGACAAAACTCAATACCCTCTCATGATAAAAACACTTAACAAACTAGAACAGACAGAAACTACTTCAACATAACAAAAGCCATATGAAAAGTCCATAGCTAACATCATATTCAATGGCAAAAGATGGAAAACTCTCCCTCCAAGAGCAGAAACAAAGGCAAAGATGCCCCCGTTTGCCACTACTATCCAACAGGTTTACTGGGAATCCCAGCCAGGGCAATTAAACCAGGAAAGAAAGACAGCATCCACGTTAGAAAACAAGCACTAAAATTATCTGTTCACAGATGACACAAAATTATGCAACAAGTTCTAGAGAATACACACACACACACACACACACACACACACACACAACCTGTTACAACTAATGATTTCAGCAGTTTCAGAATACAAAATCAACATACAAAAATCAGTTGCATTTCTATATGCTAACAATGACCATTCTGAAAAAGAAATTAAGAAAACAAACCCGTTTACTAGAGCATCACAAAGGAAAAAATACTTAGGAACCAACCTAACCAAGGAGGTGAAAGACTTGTAAACTACAAACTACACAATATTGCAAAAAGAAATCAAAGAAGATACAAATACATGGAAAGACATCCTATGCTCTGGACTGGAAGACTCAGTATTGTTAAAATGCCCATACTACCTAAATCAATCTACAGATTCAATGCAATCCCTCTGAAAATCCCAATGGCATTTTTTGCAGAAAGAAAAAAAAACAAAACCCTGAAATTCATATGGAATCTCAAGGGACCCTGAATAGCCAAAAGAATCCAAAAAGAACAAAGTTGGAGGCCTCACACTTCCTGATTTCAAAACGTACTAGGAAACAACAGTTATCAGACAGTGTGGTCCTGGCATAAAGACATATATACTGACCAGTGGAAGACAGAGAGAGCCCAAAAATAAACCCTGTATAATGGCTACATGATTTTTGAAAAGAGTGTCAAGATTACACAGTCAGGAAAGGACTTCAACAAATGGTGCTGGGAAAACTGATACCCACATGGAAAAGAATGAGGTTGGACCTTTATCTTATACCATATACAAAAATTAACTCAAAATGAAATAAAGATCCAAACAGAAGACCTAAGATCATAAAACTCTGGGAAGAAAACAGAGAACAACCTTCATGACATTGGTGTGGGCAATGATTTCTTTTTATTATTATTTGAGAGAGAGAGAGAGAGAGCACAGGCGAGAGTGGGGGGCAGGGTGGCAGAGAGAGAGAGAGAGAGAGAGAGAGAGAGAGAGAGCGCGCGCTAGAGACAGAGAATCTTAAGCAGGCTCCACACTCAACACAAAGCCCAAAGCAGGGCTCAATCTCACAACCGTGAGATCACGACCTGAGCTGAAATCAAGAGTCAGACGTTTATGGAATACTACTTGGTAATGAGAAAGAATGAAATCTGGCCATTTGTAGCTATGTGGATGGAACTGGAAGGTATTATGCTAAGTGAAATAAGTCAGGCAGAGAAAAATAGTTACCATATGTTTTCACTCATATGCAGATCCTGAGAAACTTAACAGAGAACCATGGGGGTGGGGGGGAGGAAGGAAAAAAGAGTTGCAGAGAGGGAGGGAGGCAAACCATAAGAGACTTAAATACTGAGAACAAACTGAAGGTTGATGGGGGGTGGGGGAGAGGGGAAAGTGGGTGATGGGCATTGAGGAGGGCACCTGTTGGGATGAGCACTGGGTGTTGTATGGAAACCAATCTGACAATAAATTATATTAAAAAAAAAAAAAAAGAGTCAGATGTTTAACCAACTGAGCCACCCAGGCACCCTGGGCAATGATTTCTTGAACAGAACAAAAAGCACAGGCAATGAAAGCAAAACAGACAAATGGGACTACATCAGATTTTAAAACTTCTGAGCATCAAAGCAAATAATAGAGTGAAAAGGCAACCTCTGAAATGGGAGATAATATCTGCAAAACATACATCTGATGCTAACATCCGGAATTGATTTTTCGAGGGTTTATTTAAATTTCCGTTAGTTGGGGCACCTGGTTGGCTCAGTTGGTTGAGCATCTGACTTTGGCTCAGGTCATGATCTCATGGTTTTTGAGTTTGAGTCCTGCATCAGTCTCTGTGCTGACAGCTCAGAGCCTGGAGCCTGCTTCGGATTCTGTGTCACCCTCTCTCTCAGCCCCCTGCTCCTTCTCTCTCTCTCAAAAATAATTAATATTAAAAAAAAATTCCAGTTAGTTAACATACAATGTGATATTAGTTTCAGGAATCAAATTTAGTGATTCAACACTTACATAGAACACCTGATGTTCACCACAATAGGTGCCCTCCTTAATACCCATCACCTATTTCACCCATGCCACACCCATCTCCACTCTGGTAACCCTCAGTCTGTTCTGTATAGTTAAGAGACTGTTTTTGGGTTTGCCTCTCTTTTTTCCCTATGATCATTTATTTTGTTTCTTAAATTCCACATAGTGAAATAATATGGCACACTTAGCTTTCTCTGACTGATTTATTTGGCTTAGCATTATACTCTCTAGCTCCATCCATGTTGTTGCAAACAGCAAGAGTTCATTCTTTTTGATGGCTGAGTAATATTCCATTGTACATATATACCACATCTTCTTTATCCCTTCATCAGTTGGTGAACACTTGGGCTGTTTCTATAATTTGGCTATTGTTGATAATGCTGCTATAAACATCAAGGTGCATGTATCCCTTTTAATTAGTATTTTTGTATCCTTTCGGTAAATACCCAGGGGTGCAACTGATGAATCACAGGGTAGTTCTATTTTTATAAAGAATTTCTACAACCCACAACAAAAAGACATATAATTTTTAAAAACAGGCTAAGGATTAGAACGGACAATTCTCCAAAGAAGATATACAAATGGCCAACAAGTTTATTTTTTTAAAAAAATGCTCTACATCACTAATGATAAGAGAAATGCAAATCAAAAACTACCCTCAGATACGACCTTTACACCCATTAGGATGGCCACATGAAAAGAACAGAAAATAACAAGTTGGCGAGAATGCAGATAAATCAGAACCTTTGTGCACTGTTGGTGGAAATGTAAAATAGTGCAGCCATTATGGAAAACAGTATGGAGGACCTTCAAGAAAATTAAAAATAGAGGGGCGCCTGGGTGGCTCAGTCGGTTGGGCATCCGACTTTGGCTCAGGTCATGATCTCACGGTCCGTGGGTTCAAGCCCCGTGTCGGGCTCTGTGCGGACAGCTCGGAGCCTGGAGCCTGCTTCGGATTCTGTGTCTCCCTCTCTCTCTGACCCTCCCCCGTTCATGCTCTGTCTCTCTGTGTCTCAAAAATAAATAAACATTAAAAAAAAAAAATAGAAACCATACGGTAAAGCAATCCCACTTCCAGTAATATAGCCAAAAGAATTCAAAGCAGAGATATTAGCACACCCATGTTCACCCAGCCTTCTTCATAATAGCCAAGAGGCAGAAGGAACCCAAATTCACTGCAAGATGAATAAAGGAAATGGGGTAGGTATACACAATGGAATACTATGTAGCCTTAAACAAACAAACAAACAAACAAAAAGAAATCCATAGAAATCCTGTCATACTACAATATGGATGAGACTGCAGGATATTTGCTAAGCAATTAAGCCCATCATAAAAAGCCAAATGCTGTATGATTCCACTCACACGAAATGTCTCAAGTAGTCAAAATCATAGAAACAGAAGTAGAAGGTGATGTGGGTGTCAAGGTGGGGAATGGGGGGGGGGCGGGAAAATTAGTGTTCGGTGGGTACGGTTTCAGTACGGCCCGATAAAAAGTTCTAGAGGTCTTGGGCACAACGGTGCAAATACACTTAACACTACTCAACTGTACCATACTTACAACTGTTAAGATGGTAAATTTAAAGTTATGTGGATTACCGAGCAAGAAAAAGGTCTGCTGAAAACATCCAGGCTCTCCAGGCTGAAGCACGGAGACAAAAAAAGAGATGGAAAGGCGTATAAAACATAAGGGACATCGCCAAACAACTGACGTACAGGAGAGAGACGAACAGCACAGAAGGAGCGTACGAGAAACACTGGACCGTCCTTTTCCAAAACTGACGAAAACATCCGGCCTCAGATTCCGGAAGCGCTAAGAACCACCCACCGCCACCACCGAAGCCCCAGCCGAGTAGACATAAAACCACACCTCGTACCTCGTGGTAGGACTGCTGAGAAACGCAGACAAGGAAGATCTTCAAGACAGCCGGGGGGATGGAGAAGGGTCAGACTACGTTACCTTCCGCACTGTGAACAACGTGAAAGATGACTTCTCACTGGAAACGACGTGGGGGGAGGCTGCAATGCGCCCCCTAGAGCAAGTCTCCCCCAGCGCCAGAACCTGGGACTGTTCCCTTACAGAGCGAAGAGTAACTGAGTGAAGCATCTTCGGAGGAGGCGCTCATCCTGGATCGCCCGGGCCCTGAGCGCAATCACGTGGGCCCTTGTGAGCGACAGAGGGAGTTCTGAGACAGACAAACATGGAGAAGGTGAAGGAACACGGAGCAGAGAGATGTGAAGATGCTGGTGATGTGGCCACACGTGTAGGCACGCTGGCAGCCACCAGAAGCTGTAAGAAACAGATTCTCCCCTAGAGCCCTGGAGGGAGTGTGGGCCTGCCGTGCCTTTTTTTTTTTTTTTGGACCCAAAGGTAGATTTTGGACTTCTAGCTCCCAGGACTGTGAGAGAATAAACGTACGTTGTGTTAGCCACAACACCTGTGATACTTGCTACCGCAGCCTTAGGAAATGAATGCCCCATGAAAGCCAGAAGACCGTATCTTGAAAACGCAGAAATAAAAGACTGCCCGTTTAAACTTCCATATCCGTTTGCATATCCATATCCAAAATATCCATATCCATTTTTCACTCCATTTGGAGTGAAAAGTCTCCAAAGATGATGGGAAAACACATAAGCAAACAGGGAGAGAATGTGTCGCCCAGGATCCTGCACGACAGGAAGTGCTAAAGGTCACCCCACAGCAACAACAAAACAGCCACTATGTGAGGTGAAGTAACACGTTAACTCACCTTGCTGTGGTACTATGGTACCTACTGCGCGACACACGTAACAAATCATCACGTTGTGGACCTTAAACCCACACAGGGTTACATGTCGACTCTATCTCAAGAAAGCAGGGAAACAAGAGACGCTAAAGGGAGCTGCTCGGCGGCAAGGAGGGAGCATGCGCGGGGGGGCAGAGCTGCAGGCAGGCGTGAAGAGCAGGAGGCAGGGCGCGTACAAGTGAATGACTGGCGTGCACACCAACGATACAGTCTCCGGCTCAAAATACACGTCGAATGAAAGTGGTAACGGGAATGGCGGGGAGGAGGTACTTGGAAGTCAGAGGGTTCCCGTATTTTAGAATTTTTAGGGAAATGGCCAGAGTGATGACTTATGTTGGTGCTGAGGCAGACACGTACGCCGTGAGGCCTCCTGCAACCCCCCAAGGAACAAACAAAATCAATTAGGAAAACGAACAGACGGACTGGGGGACACAGAATAATGAAAATACTTGATGCAGCCAAAAAAAAAAAAAAGGTAAGCAAGGAAACAAAAGAAACATAAAACAGGCAGAACCACATAAAACAAATGGTAAGAAAGTAAAAGTAAATCCAAACCTACCAGTATATTTAATGGGGTAATTAAATACTCTGATCAGATGATAAAGATTGCCACAAGTATGCTCACTCAGACTGTGAAAGCTCATGTGGTACACTGTTCTGTAAATGTATGTACACTTTCTTTACATATATGATATTTCAAAAAATGAAAAAAGACAAATTGTCACAGCGGGTTTAAAAAAAAAAACAAAAAAACAAAAAAACCCTAGGGGTGCCTAAGTGGTTCACTTGGCTAAGCATTTGACTTTGGCTCAGGTCATGATCTCGCGGTCTCTGAGTTTGAGCCCCGCATCAGGCTCTGTGCTGACAGCTCAGAGCCTGGAGCATGCTTCGGATTCTGTGTCGCCCTCTCTCTCTGCCCCTCCCCGCTCATGGTCTGTCTCTCTCTCTCAAAAATATGTAAACATTAAAAAACAAAACAAAAAACAAAAAAAACAAAAACACCCTACAACCTGCTTACAGGAGACATTTACATATAAAGCTACGGAACAGTTTAAAGGAGAGGGACAGGAAAGGTGAACTATGCAAAAACTAACAAAAAGAAAATGGGTGTCACAATTCAGACAAAACAGACTCTAAGGCAAGAAACATTAATAGAGATGAAGATTATTTCATAATGAACAAAAGGGTCAATTTACCAAGGAAGGATCATAAATCAAAAGGTGTGTGTGCCTAAACACAATTTCCAAATATGTAACGTAAAAACCCCGAAGAACCAAACGAAGAATGGACAAATTTCTATTCTTCAAAGACGTCCCCAGGACACGCATGGAAGACACCAGAGATGGTGTCTACGGGAAAAGGGGAAGGGGAATGTGAAACTAAAGATCAAAAAAATGAAAGGGGGAAAAAAACAAAAAACCTAAAGAACAAAACCTTGCTTTAAGACATCAACAGATTTTTCTGTAAAGATCAACAAAACCAAGCAAAGGTTTTTGGCAAAAGGTTCATGCACCTAAAGATAGTCTTTCTTACATTTTACATTTAAACACGTAAACATCAGGGCGCCTGGATGGCTCAGTTGGTT
Organism: Puma concolor; assembly: GCF_028749965.1. Classification (NCBI taxonomy): domain Eukaryota; kingdom Metazoa; phylum Chordata; class Mammalia; order Carnivora; family Felidae; genus Puma; species Puma concolor. The sequence goes on from NC_141677.1 coordinate 38,820,123, forward strand.
AATCGCTTGACTTTGGCTCAGGTCATGATCTTGCAGTTTGTGTTCAGGCCCCGCATCAGGCTCTGTGCTGACAGTGCAGTGCCTGAAGCCTGCTTCAGATTGTGTGTGTGTGTGTCTCTCTCTCTCTGCCCCTCCCCTGCTCACACTGTCTCTCTGTCTCTCTCTCAAAAGTAAATAAATATTAAAAAAATAAAAACAAAATAATAAATAAAAGAATAAAAGAACAGAATAGAGTAGAATAGAAAAGACTACACAGAAAGATCCATTCTTAGCTCCAGGACACAGAAAAACAGATGTGGCCCACTGGCTGGGGTTTGCCAACCCTGTCCTGACGGGGAGAGACAGAGACCATGAACAAGGGTGGGATTCACTCAACCCCCTGTACCTAAGGCCTTAATTTTAAAAATAAAAAAGGGAGGAGGGGAGGAAGGCAGGGAAGGAAGAAACCAGCTGTCCTACTGGCTGCTGCTCAGTGCCACCTTCACTGCCTGCCTGCCCATGAGGGCGACATTCTAGGACACTGGACACACACCCGGGTCCCAGGAGTGGCATTCACAAGGGCCTCCTGCTTTACAGGACAAGTGCACCCTTTCCACAAGGGCAATCTGCCAGGGGATGTCTGACGCTCCCAAATATGCAACTCCAGCCCTGGCTGGGTGCCTGGTCCTGGAAAGATCTTGTCAGAATCATCAACGGACACAGGAGTGAAGCCAGAAAAGGCCAAAGATCCACAGAGACTGGTGGCTCTCGGTTACCACCAAACAGCCTATGATAACCCCGAAACAAACCAGGAGCAACACATCGAGCAGAGTCTGCTTCCGCCCATCCAATGCCTATCCTTCCTCTCTTCCTTACTAGGTACCGAGGCCGGCACAGTGCCAGCTAAGACCCTGCTTTTTCAGGGTCTCTTGACGATGCAAGTAGCCAATGAGATGTGAGCAGAAGTCACCAGTTGGGACTTCCAGGCAAGCCGTTTAAAGAGGCGCACACGGCTGCAGCACACTCTCGCCCCATCCTCCTTCCTGCTGCCTGGACACGGATGTGACGGCTGGAGCTGCAATGTCACACAGAGGGCAGGCCCTGGGGACAGCAGCGCTGCCACCCCAACCCAGACAACTGCTTCTGCACGAGAGCAGAGCAAGCCTCTATCTTGTCTAAGTCACTGTCACTGCTGTGCGGTTTCTGCAGTCAATGGCAAACCTAATTCTGAGCAAGTGTGCTCAGCCTTGCCTTCAAAGAGTGGAATGGTGTCGTTGGAAAAGGTGTCCAAGGCCAGGAGGTCCTTCCCATCTTTGGAACCGCTGCGTTTGTGCTTATGTTTCCTTCGGAAGAAGGATCTGCGTGCAGCTGCCGACAGCGTCTTTGTGGCGTTGTTGTCGTCTTTGACTTCAGACATGCTGAGTCTCCTGGAGAATTCTTGGTCCATCCTGTGGTCACAGGGAACAGTGGTGCTGGGAAGGGCCTAGGGACCACCGCCCGCCCGTCCTGCCCTGCCCGTGCAGAGGGTGCAAGCCAGGACTCCAGGCTCCTCCAACACTCCTCTCCAGGTTCCTTGGCCACATCACCCACCCATGCCACCAAGGACCCCTTGGGACCACTGATGTGGGGGCGACACACACCCCAGTGCTGGGGGAGCTCTCAGAGAGGGACAACTGCTACACTCAGGTGAGTGTCAAAAGGAGCTGCTAGGACAGCCCTCCCTTGGTGACAGGACAAGTTACACTTCCTGCCAAAAAAAGGAATGAGACACGCACGCACACCGCAACATGAAAGCACCTTGAAAATGGTATGCTAAGTGCAAGCAAGCACCCAGTCTCGGAAGACCACACTCGCATGAAAGTCCACAACAGGGAACTCAACAGGGGCAGCAAGCACAGTCATGGCCGCCTCGGGTAGCGGGGGCAGGAGGCAGCTAATAGCTAACGGGGACAGGGCTGCTTCTGAGGTGATGGGAAGGCTCTAAAATGGATGGTGGGGACAGTGGCACATGGCTGTGAATACACTGAAAGCCACTGAACCCGTACACTTGGGGTGAACTGCACGGTGGATGAATACATCTCAATAAATCGGTTAAAAATAAAAAAGTTATGTCTCCTGAGTTGCCACCATGCTTCCGTATAGCAGTGACTTACAAACATTGAATTCTGCTAGGAGCAGCTTTTTGGACAAGCGGTGTGGGCAAAACATACAGACCAGAGCCAGGGTGCACGGCAGAATGCGTCCCAATCCTGTGGGACAGCCCCAGGTTGGGCCCCACCCTACCCCCAAGCCCAGACACCAACACTTACACGTATTTGCTGGGGATCTGCCCACGCTGGATCTTCTGGGCATTCTCGTCCAGCTGCCAGGCCATCCAGGACCCAAATGTGCCCTGAGGCAAAGTGTCGTCAATGTAGAGGATGTCATCTTTCTTAAAGCTCAGCTCATGCTCCACCTCGGCCAGCCGGTCGTAGAGGGCCCTGGACCAGGTGACAGAAGGACCGGGATCAGAAGCTGCTGGCTACTGGAGGACTGACCAGCCACACAACTTGGCAGCCAGTCTCCTGGGACAGTCCCCCTGCTCTAAGCTTTCCCCAGGCCACGATCAGGACCCACCTCTCCCCTTCCTGGTGGCAGTTCCCAAAGGAGGGAGCCCCGGCTTTACACAACAGGACAAAGTCACCTTGCCTCCCTGAGACCGGGGGCTCCCTGGGGACAAGGGCTGCCTCACATCCATCAGAGAAAGATCTTGTTGCCAAGGACCAAAACCATATCGCCCCTTCCAAATGGAAGGACTTTCTTCCCTGAGTCAAGGTCAATGGTTCCTATAGAATGGAAACTCCTCAGGATGGAAATGTCATCTCCCACCAAGGAAGATGTCCTAGAGACAGAGACCTGTACCTTATGGTACACAGTTAGTTGAGCGGCATTTTTATTCATTGTGGCTTCAGAACTTAAAGAACATGAAGGAACTGTGAGCCCCTTCTAGACAACACCTGCTGTCTGAGCCACACACAAGTCGTAAAGCACTTTGGGCACACACTGCAGATGAATCTGCAGACTTGGGTTGCGGGGGAGGGCAGGAGAAGCGTGCAGCCCACTGGAAAATGGGGTTCCGTGGCCTCAAAATTTCCCAGGCCCCAAGCCCTAGGGAGCCTGTGTGGTCCTGCAAACCCTCAGGCATTTTCCTAAGTCATAAGCATCTCACCGTGAACTTGTGGTTTGGGACCCAAGCAACAAGGACCCTGGTCCCACCCTCTGTGTTTCAGAGACACTCATCAGGACCAGTCTCCTCAGGAAGCCCCGCCCCTGGCCCTGAATCCCCAGAAGCCCTGGCCCCTGGTACCTGATGTAGAAGCTGTCACCAGGCAGGCTCTTCACCTTGGTGAACTCCTCAGGGCGGTACTGCACCTTGAGACGGACACCGTCCTTGGGCTTCAGCATCTCCACGTAGACCTCCTCCACCGTCTTGCCACGCATGTCCAGACTGCCGTACTGCCCAAGGACAGGGAATTGAGGTCAGAGGACAGGGGCCGGGGCGGCCTGGGTACCCATGAGTGGGCAGTTGTGGGACAAGGCAGAGATTTAAGATCCCCTCAACTGGGAATCTGCCTGCCTCACCTCTGCAGGTAAGGCCTAGTCCTCTGCCCAGAGGCAGTCTGGACCTGCCAGTCCTCTGCCAGTGTCCGCCCTGCCCTCAACAGCTTCTCCCAGGAGAGACCCTGTGCCAGTTCCCCAGCAAGTAAGGGTTATAAAACATGGCACTTTATCTCACTCGTGCTACTTGTGTCTTTGAACACCTATGAGCCCTCTCCCCCATCAAAGGGGAGACCCAGCCAGAGGGAGAAGACACTCCATCAGACCACAGTCCTGCTGCTCACACAGCAGAGCATCCTGCCTCCTGCTTCCCTCCCGACACCAGCACCCAAGCCAGGGCCCTGCCCACATCCCTGTGACCCACCCCGAGGATCCTCAAAGCATTCAACAGGGGGCACCAGACAAGAAGCTGTGCTCTCTGCCTCCTGGGCCACTTGAGATCACAAGAGTCCAGAGGTGTGGGCAGAGAAGGGCGGGCCTGCTGCTCGGCAGCCCAGAACTCACCTCAAGGATGAGGTCTCCTGGCACAAGGCCATCGGGGCCCTTGGCAGGACTATCATCCTCCACCTCAGCCACAAACACCCCGTGCAGGTTCCCTCCACATAAATGCACGCCAAGCTCCAGCTGGGACTTTTTGATGAAGACAAGTCTCGGCTCTGGGGTCTTCTTGTTGGCTTCTCCCACCATCCTTTTGGTTAGGAAAATAAAGTTCCTCAATCGCACACGGCGGGGAGCAGGGCATGAACGACCAAACAGGCTAATGACTGGACAGTTTTCCGCTCACTCCATGAGGTTTCAGAACCACTGGGAGCTGACAGGTGGTCCCATCTGGGTTCTGGTTCTAGTGACTTGGTTTACAGGCCAGCTGCTGGGGTTTGTAGAGGTGAAAACGTGGCCCCACTTGAGAAAACGAGCTGGGGATCCAGTAGAAATCAACACCCCTACTTCTTGGCCCAGCTGCCAGCCGAGCGCCATAGGCAGCGTCTCTCCCCACCTGGACGGCATGTGTTCTCCTGACCTTGTTCTGCCAGAACTGAGAGCCGGTCTCATGGTTCAGGGCACAAAACAAACCATTCACCAATGTTTACTGAGCAGCTTCTATGGCCCAGAGACCATGCTAAACCATGAAGAGAGGGCCCCTTGCCATCAAGGAACTCACAATGTAGGAGGGAGACTGAGTGCCAGCAAACTGAGTGGAGGCAACACGACAGTGCCTGTCACCGATGAGGGGGCCCCAGGGGACAGGCCAGCTGTGATTACTGCAGACAGGTTCCAGCGAGATGGACCCAGGGCAGAGGACAGAGGTGGCTGCATTCTGGGTGAGGCCAGGGCTTGGTCAAGGGGATAGCTCTGTCCGGAACTACAGAATGACTGCCATGTGCCCTGGCCCCGTGGCCCTCTCCCCATCTTCCCTCTGGATCCTGCTGCTACACAAAAGTTGACCCCCTCCTCCTGACCCCTCTCCACGCCCACCACTTGCGTGGCTAAACCCTGCTCACCCTGAACATTTCAACTTAACTATCACAGCTCCCTGTCACACTCTCACTGACTGCTCCGTCATGGCCCATAGTGGCTCTCCCAGCACATGCTGCACATGCCTGGACACCTGCCTGTCACCCTCTAAACCCGCGGCTCCCTGGGGGCGACTGCTGGTGATGGCCACAGCCCAGGTCCTGGTTGGGTGTTGACTGTGGAATTCTGTCTAAAGACAGTCAGAAAACAAGTAGATGAAAAAAGGAGGAAGGAAAGGAGGCAGAGCTAAGAACAAGTCAATGAGAAAAAAGGAGAAAAACAAGAAAGTGAGGAAAGGTCGGGACGGAGGGAGGAAGAAGGAATGGCACGCTTCCCATCCCAGATCCTGACAAGCTGCTCTGCGGTCTGCGGCACAGGGGGACGCCGGCAGGATGCGCTCGGGCCACAGCGATGGCTGCCTGTCCACCCCACCGGGCCGGGGAGCAGATGCGGGAACAGCACACATTTGCTGACCTGGAACTGGGGGTGCTCTGCTTGGCCGGGGGGGCACCAGGGCCCTCGTCCTGCTCCATCAGCGGGTCGATGACAGAGGGATGCTCCGGGCTGGTGGCACTGCTGCCCTGGAGAGTGGAGTGAGCGCCGACAGGGTCCAGGTGGGAGCTGGGGACCGAGGTCAGGAAGAGTAAGGAAAGGCACACAGTCCTCAGCCGTCCCCAGCCACCCGCTCTCTGGCGGGGACCAGGGCTGGGCTGTGAACAGAGACTGGGTCACATGGCTCTGAGCCCTGAGAAGAGTAGCTCTCCTGGGAGCCTGGACTCGGGTCATCCACCTGACAGGATCTGTCTTCTCCTCCCCACCCGTCCTCAACCAGGGGGTCCTCTCTGAAGGTGTCGGCCTGGGGACACACACATTCACTGCGTTTGCACATCCTGCCCCCTTCGCTGAGTTGCGCAGTGCTGCATGGCAGGGGCAGGTTCTCCCCTTCTCTCACGTGCCCTGCAACCCACAGCTCGGGGGCAGAGACAGGCAGCGTCTGCTCGGGGACTGAGGGCCAGAACACTGCATGAAAATCCCGCCCCCAGGGCCTCAGCTCCTGGCTACCACACACCTGTGTGGGGCTTCCTGCTGCACCGGGGGACCCAGCCACATGCTTCCAAACCCACACCTCAGGTATCCTACTTCACATCCTCCCCCTATATGTCCTTCTCCCCAAGTCCAGGGCTGGCCAACTCCCCTCTTACGGCAACTGAACGGCCCAGAACATACAGCTAGCACCTTGGCTGCACCCTCTCTCCTCCCCCAGCCCAGATGGCCCTCGTAGAGGCCAGGCCCTCACCTGGACCGAGAGTGGCAGCTGAGCTGGTGCATATGTGGGTTGTACTGGGCCAGAATGGTGATAGTGTCACACTGCTGTCCAATGATGAGCCGGGCCTGTTGCTCCGTGGCACTCCGCAGGTTTATGCCATTGAACTAGGAAACATGCAGAGCACGCTTGGTGATGTGGTGGGGGGTGGGGACCGGGGGAGGAAAGGCGGAGGGAAGAACAAAGTGCAGAAGGCCAGCTCCCACTTACCTCAAGTAACTGATCCCCATACTCGAGGCCAGCCTGGTGGGCGATGCTTCCCCCAGTCACCTTGGAGACGTAGACCCCGCCCTTCTCTCCACTCACGATGGAGATGCCCAGAGGCTCCGAGCCCTTCTGCAGCTTGACGTGGCGTGGCTCCTCCACATAGGGCCTTGGAAGAGAGCCAACAGTTGTGGGGACTCAAACACAAAGGAAAGGGATGGGGAAAATCTGAAGTCGGGCATGCAATCGGCTACGCAGAAAGGGCCAGGGATCGCCGGGTGCTCCTATAATGACGCAGCTGGATGAAAACACAATGACCCCACTTTGTATGGCAGTGATACACATTCCCACAACCTCATGCAATATAAGCACGACACCCCCAAATGGACACAGAAGCACCCAGTCCCAAAGACACAAAGAATGGGCCATGTGAATTATAAACACTGATATAGCAGGGAAAAAGCACGAAGTTTCATAACGTGAGAGTTGCCTCAACAGAATGTGCAATTTACAAACCCCAGTGGGGTCCCAAGATGCCCCAGGAGGAAAAAAAAATGGCTCCTGTGATGACAGTCACCCAGAAGAAACAATATCAAGTATCACTTTTTATATTTACCAGTATATAGGGTGATGTACAATGACCATGGAAATTAAGCCGCGGCAAACCCAAGCCATTAAAAAGGGAGCAGGGAGGCTCGGAGCAAGGCGGTGACCATGCACTTGCTGGCCCGGGGGCAGCCGTCCACCGTGCCAAGGGCACGAGGGGGCTCAGGCGGGGGCCTCATGTCAGGCCAACCTCAGACTCCTCAGGGAGGAAAACCTGGGCCTGGTGGCCACGGGCAGTCTCAGGAGGGATCTGTGGTGGTGAAGACATCTGGAAGGTGCAAAAAGTTAGAAAGAAAAGAGGGATGCTCAGAGAAGGATGACAGACGCCTGGAACCTAACGGAGAGAAAGATGGCCAGGTGATGCCAAATCATCCCATGAGGACTGTGCTGTCCTAAGCTCTTCCTCTCGGGACAAAACCGCAGCCAAAGGTCCAGGGAGGAGCCAGCTGGAGCACCACGTCCTTGGGCTCCCCTCCAGAGCACGTGGGTGGGGGCAGACTCACAGACTGTGACAGACTGCTGGACAGACCGGCAGGCCGCTGAGCCACCCTACCCCTGCCACCTAGAGGCACAGTAGTCTCTCCAGCACAGCGGGCCTTGGGCTGGGACCCCACGGCCCAGGGCTCAGTCCTCTGGCGATCTGAGATCACAATCCTTCTTGTCTCATCCCTTCACGTTCCCTGCCCTCTCCTCCTCCCAAACTCACCCAGCTGCAATGCCCTCCCTGACCCTGCAGCTCAGACACCTCAGTCCCTGGCTTGCACCCGTGGTCACTTCCAGACGCAACACGTATCAGAGCACCAGCAGTCTGGAGTTATAAGAAGCCTTATCCAGCAGCCACCACACCATCCTCACACCCCCAGCCAGCCTCGGAGGACAGCACAGCAGGTGCGGGCAGATCTCGTTTCTGGTCTGGGCTCCTCATCCCCTGCTGATCACCCTTCCTGTGTTCCACCTCCAAAACATACTTCTATCTCAAAAAAGCAGGAGGTAAGAGCCATATAACAGAAGGCACAAAGCCATTATGAACGATGAGTCAGGATTTGCCGACATGGAAAGACACAGAAGGCACACACTGCATGAGCACACAGGTGGGTGTAATCCTATTTACATAAATCTGTACATGTACACGTGTCTCCTCACGCATGGAGACGTCTCTATGAAGGACCCTACCAAGATGCTAACAATGGCACCTCTAAGTGAGGGACCTGAGGTGATCCTTACTTTTTCATCCCCTTAATGATCTAAGTTTCTTACAGTAGGCACAAGAGTTTTCTCAGAATAAGGCTGCTTTGTGAAAGAGATTAACAAAGCATACTTCACGATATAACAAATACTTTGAAGCAAGTATTTCTGTATGGGAAATACAAATAAAACATGCCTTTAAACAATGTACATCACACACTTAACAGAAGGGAAACAGCAACCGAATCTTCAGTTGAGGAGATTATATGTGACTTCTCTTCCACTTTTCTATTTTCCCCATTTTCTATAATAAGAAGTTATAGGATAATGTACTTTAGAATCAGGGGAAAAAGGCTGCTTTTTCTTCAGTCAGGCTACACATGCTAAATTTCATGCCTCTAACTAGAGCACCGTGCAGGCAGGAATGTGGACACTTTTCTCTCCCCAGAGCAATGCCCAGTTCTCTGTAGGCTACAGGAACTGAGGGGATACCCAACTACAGGTGACAAGGCCCTTTCTGCTTCCAGGGAACTCACTTCAGTTGTCACCTAGTTTCTCAATGACCTAAGCTGGACTTAGGTAAAACCACCCACCAGACCCAGGACTTAGTGCAGGTTAGTGCTCCTGTGTATGTGTCACATGGGCGGGACACTCCCACATGAACCGTACATGCTTCTTCTGTGGGCCGAGGTGCGTTGGCGTTTAGGTATACTTCTGTGCTCCAGTTAGTATGTGCCAGGTTCTTAGGTTACTTGTTAGGTTGTCTTACAAATACAGATTTTCAAGTCAAAGGACTTTCCTAATGCTGGGCCCACCCTGCAGGGTCTCTTCCGAGGCTCACAGTGACAAGCGCCCTCAGCATTTTGGATTTGAGGGGAACGAGAGTGGCTCTGTTGCTTTTAAGTGATTCAATAAAGCCAAGTTTGAGTTTCATCAGATCTTCTGAAGGTTTAGGATCTGGATAGGACCTCTTCACTATAAGTATGATCTAGTAAATTCTACTGTGAAGAACAAGAAAGTTGGGTGAGGTGTGCAGAGCTTGTGGGGGGAGTGAGAGACCCCTCAGAGGAAGCATGTCTGGACTGATACCAGCCTTAAGTTAACCTGAAACCTCAGCAGATTGGCCAGCATTTTACAATAAACCAATAAATGGCTAAGCTATACTTCTGTGCTTTATGTATGTTTTCTTCTGTGTATATTTTATTTCACAATAAAAAGCTCAGTGGGGGCCACCTGGTGGCTCAATCGGTTAAGCGTCTGACTCTAGATTTCGGCTCAAGTCATGATCTCACACAGTTCGTGAGATCGAGCCCCAAGTCGGGTTCTGCGCTGACAGTGTGGAGCCTGCTTGGGATTCTCTCTCCCTCTGCCTCTGCCCCTCCCCTGCTCAAATGTGCATGAGCACTCTTTCTCTCTCTCTCTCTCTCAAAATAAATTGATTACTTAATTAAAAAAAAAAAAAGCCTGGGAATGAGGGGGCAAGCGATGCAGGTGTGTCCTGAGGCCAAAAAGCAAAGAGTAAGGATGGCCTCAGGTTCCTTATCTGTAAAACAGAGCCAATAATGATGACAACGGTGATAATGATGCTCATGGGGTCACTGGGAGCATTTCCTGACTTGTGACACGGAAGTGCTTCATCAAGGGCCAGGGAAGCAGTGAATGGTGCCACTGCATCGTCACCACCAGGTGGTCCAGTATCACTTGCTGCAGCTCACCACCTCTCGTGGACACTCAGTGGAAGCAGCCTATCTGCCCCTCACTTTGCCCCCTACGCATACCTGCCCACTCTTAGCACTCCGTGGCAGGGCTTCCTGGTGAAGCTTTGGGGCAACACACCAGAGAACGCTAGGCGACCCAAAGCAGCCTGGCCCTGGGATTGACCCTGTCAGAACCCTCCCACACCTGCTGCCTCTCCCAACAAGCCCCGCCCCCTGCGGGGACACACCGCCCACTGCCATGCCCACGGCACGGATGCCCGGTCCCACTCACCGGTCCTTTCTCCGTTCCCCGAGGGCCGCGGGGTTGACGGCAATCCTGGGCAACGTGGAGGCTGAGGTCTGGGACTGGCTACATGAGGACAGGGTGTCGATGTTCAGGGGTGACTGGGGAGGCGTGCTGCACTCAGAATGTGACAACGAACCTGCCGGGAGAGGTGCAAAGTAATTCGGGCCGCAGTCTCACATCTCCGTTCTCCTGTAGCCGAGACCCAAGAGGGAGACGTGATCCAGGCACATGGTTGGCTCCACACCATGGCCACACCACATGGTCTCGAATTTAGGTGCTGGGCTCTGCGTGGCCTCTCTATCCCCCGTGTCACCAGGCCTGAGGCATGCACGGACTGGCTGGGATGAGGAGGAGGTTGCCTGCTGCACCCAGACATCGCACACAATGAGGCTGGAGTCAGCTAGCAGGAGAGGAGGGGAATGCTGAGTTCTCACCTCTGTCGGAGCCCACAACAGACCGTGGGTATCTTGGTGTCGAAGGGATTTTAATGCGTTCCGCCTTGAACTGCAAGTTGCTCGAAGACCCTGTGGTTCCACAAGGGGACAAAACTTCAGGGCTGTGATTTAACACCACCCCTTGCTCCTTCACCACCCCTTCAGTAGTTAGGAAAGAGGCACAGTCAGGACAAATGCAAAGCAGGCCCTGCTACTTACCCCTGAGGGTGCCTAAATGTGAAACGGTCTAGGAAAGCGGATATTAACACCCAGTATTTGAGTAAACTGCGGGCCTGGACCGCTCCAGAGCAGAATCCCACAAATCTCATTCCTAGCCCTGGACAAGGACAGTAACCCAAGTGACAGAGGGGACTGCTTGTCTCCACCCCACATGGCTGGAAGCAACACCACTGGAATGCCTATGTGAGGGAACTGCCAGTCTCTCTCTCTCTGGGTTCCATTTCCCACAAGTGAGCAGTGATACAAACCCCCAGAATCGCTGACAGGCTCAGCGACAGAAAGCAAGGCTTGTGGGCCATGGGTCACCTGGAACAACCACGTGGCTGCTAGGGAAGGCCTAAGAGACACAGAAGGCTAAGGGAGATGACTCTGAGTGCAATGTGGAGCCAACCTCAGCCCCAGGAGCAGAGAAGGGCCCATGGGGGCAGGCCACCGGGAGGCCTGGCCACAAGGATGCAGGCAGAGAGGAAAACAGGCCCCACTAAGGTGAGAAGGTTCCAGTGGCACAGTTACCAAGGCGGGCGCTGGAGGGCAGAGAGTTGGACCCATGAGAGGTTCTCATCTCTGAGTAGTCGCTGCCAGTCCTGTGGCTCAGATCCAGGCTCAGGCGTCCCTGGTGCTGGACGCTGCAAGAGAAGCAGACAGGTGAGGCATCAGGAGGAGACCAGGACCAGACCCAGCCGCTGGGGAGAAACAAGCAGCAGGCCTGGCCCAACACATCCCTGAGCCCACAGAAGGGAGGCCCAGAAGCCACCTGCCATTAGCTGGGGACAACAGACTGCCATACCCAGAGGCGGCACCCAGTGAGGGTCCTGCCTACAGAGAAAGGGCTGTGAAGGTAGAGGGGTGGCATACTCACTTTGGCCCTGGACCAGGACTGGGCTCTACCGGGAAAAAACAGGCTCAGAATCCTATCTGTGCCCAGAGAAGTGGTGTCTCTCCTCCAGGATGGGTGGGGGAGGCTGGATGGGCACCAAGGACCTTGGAGAGGAACCTATATACCTCACTCAGGACAGCTGCCTAGGACGCTGGAGGGCAGAGAGCCCAGGCATCACCCATATCAGGGGCCTCCAATCAGGCCCAACAGTGTCCTTTTCTAGCTATGTAATGAGACCATCTCTCTTTCCAGCCTAAAGCCTAAACTAGGAAAAACTCCAAACATTGCATCATGGCTACAGGCTCTACAGGATCTGTGCCCTATAACCTGTGCTCTTCTCCTGATTCACTGTACCCGTGCCAAGCTCCCCACTCTGTGTCAGCCTACCAGGTTCCCAGGTGCCTGGGCTGTGGCTCCTACGGCCCTCCTTCCTGGAGACTCCACCCAGGTCTTATGTAGTTGACCTCATCTCAGCCTCTGGATCCCGGTAGCATCCCCACTCTGCCCCCACCGCAGGGCCCTCCCACCCACCCAATCTAACTGTCCACCCTCTTCCAAGTCACAGCCTAGCTGGTCGCTCCGTTTTGCGGTCTTCAGAGCTACTCAACATCACCTGGTATCACTCTGTTCATTTTTCTCTCTGCCTCCCACACGCCAACATAAAGGCCACATGAAAAGAAGCTCACTGGTTTAGTCCTCCACTGTATAGTCTCCTGGAACTAGTACAGTCCATGCCACATAGTAGGTGCAAAATTAAAACCTGTCAAACAACCGAATGAAGGAATGGGTGACCCTGAGCCAGTCCATTCACTTTTTAAGGCTCAGTCTCCTCATCTATACACCAGAGACAACAACAGTCCTTAGCTCACAAGGTCACTGTGGCAATTACAAGAGATGAGGTTTGTTTGTTGTCTTTTTAATTTTTTTTTTTAACGTTTATTTATTTTTGAGAGATACAGAGACAGAGTGCGAGTGGGGGAACGGCAGAGAGAGAGGGAGACACAGAATCCGAAACAGGCTCCAGGCTCTGGGCTGTCAGCACAGAGCCCGACGCGGGGTTCGAACTCATGAACCGTGAGATCATGACCTGAGCCGAAGTCGGACGCCTAACCTACTGAGCCACCCAGGCACCCCAAAAGAGACGAGGTTTAAATGGTCTGGCACAGTGCCTGGCATGTGAGCACTTAAGCACCAGCTGCCATCACTCTCTCTTTAAATGCCTTTTCTTTTTTTTTTAGAGAGAGAGAGAGACAGAGACAGAGAGACAGAGAGAGAACCAGCAGGGGAGGGGCGGGGGGGGGGGGAACAGATGATCCAAAGCAGGCTCTGTGCTGACAGCAGAGAGCCCGATGTGGGGCTTGAACCCATGAACCATGAGATTACAACCTGAGCCGAAGGTGAATGCTTAACTGACTAAGCCACACAGGCGCCTTTAAATGTCTTTTCAAGCTTCTTGTTGGTGAATGAAGAGAGCACCCTTAAAGTTCACTCCTCCTGGGGTCCCAGCGCTGCTCTAACCAGCCTCTTCTCAGCTTGGCAGGGACGCTTCTCTGCCCATGGGCCACTCTGTGCACCAGTAGCTTTTTGTGCACACGAATTTGGCCAGCTGGCGTGCAGGTAAGTGAGGGGTGACTTTACATACCTGGGGTGCAAACCCTGGGGGCCAACCTCTCTGGGCACAGGCGGAGAGCTGCATGGGCCGACCCTGTGGCTACGCACAGTGTAGATGGGGTTCCTCAGGATGGAGCTCACAGTGGTGCTCGGGGTCATACTCCGGGGAACAGTACCTAGAAATGGACTGGGTAAGAACAATCACCCCAAAGCACCCAGCCTGCCCCAGACCTGTGCAAACTATTGGCTTTCTGCATCTGTAAAATGGGAGAACTCACTTTATGGCTCCCTATTTCCCAGGCTGCTATGGAGAGGTGGTCTGAAAAGCTAAGAAATGTCCCTGATAGAAGATTAAACATCTCAGAGAGGGGAAGTCATTGCTAGATCTTTGGACCTCAGGGCTGAGGACACACAGCAGCATCTTGACATGACTGATTCCACTCTCCCTGGGAGAATGCTCATACAGATCTCATACAGGGCCCTGCGAGCCCACCATGGACCCTCCTCCCCAGCCCCAACAACTCACCCACAGATGCCCTGCCAGGGTAGAATGGGGGGTTGCTGTGCCTGCTGGGGTGCCCTGGTGAGTAAGGGGACCATTCCTGAAGCTCTGGGCAGAGTTCTCCACCGGCCGGGACACACTTCTGCTCCTGCAGGGCCAAAGATGAGAGACAGTGGCTGGAAATGGAAATGTACGGGCATCTGCAAGTCTGTCCCCTACGTACTAGCTCTCCCACTCGGACACATGACGGGACAGTTGGGAGAGGTCACTGCTCATTCATGTTGCCTTACACACCTGGAAGGGAAGAACCTCCTTCAAAACTACTCTGGAAGAAAACCCCAGAGAAAGAATCCATTCTCTCAAGTAAACAAATAATGTGCAGGAGGTGGAATGCACAGGTGCCTCTGGCACAGATGTGACAGCTCCTCAAAACATGCATGCCTGTGCCAGGGTCTTTGTCCGCAGAAAGTGGCATGGATCTGTTCTCCAGCTCACAGCAATCGCTCCCATCTGAAAATGACTACAATACCCACACAAACAAGCTGGCCGCCGCCTCCTGCTGCCGGCGACAGACTCACAAGTGCTGTCTTGGCTCCCAAGACCCTTCCAGGCAGGGCCATGTCACTTGCTTTTGTTGTGCAGTTCAAAAGCTTCTTGTTGGAAAAGCAAATCAAACACCACACCCAAGAAAGTGTTCCTGTCTTGGCATCATATGGCCACTAACATGCACGCCCCCTACGTTACTTTCCAATCTCCTAAGGAGGGCTCCTTCTCATGGCACCCACCAGGCACCCCATCCTGGAGTAGGTGCTTAGAACGAAGGCAAAGGAGCCAGGGCTGAACATGAAGCTGGGGACACCGGTTCAGGGCCCCTCCCCACGCCTTCACCCCCACCCCAGGATTGAGCTCTACCTCCAGGAACTGAGCAGGAATCACTACTGGAGCCAGCTTGGGCCGGAAGCTGGGAGCTGACTTTGGACGACGGCGCTTCTGCCCCAGCTCGTCCATCTTCTGGGAGGTGAGGTCCCCGTCACAGGACTTCTTGGCAGGCAGATAGGAGGAGTCCCCGTCCCCTTCAGGGTAGTAGCTGGAAGCAATGCGGACTCTGGCCTTGCGAGGGGGTGAGGTGTGCGTGAGTTCCCCGGGGTCCACGCCAGGGGGCAGTGCGCTCGGGGGGCTGGCAGACGGGGAGCTGCCAACCAGAGTAGCCTCAGACTCGGAACTGGTTTCCAGTCTGTGCTGGAACTTAATGGAGTCGCTCCTCCTGGGAGGTTTTGGGGGCGTCAGAGGCCCCACCCTCTTAGAGGTCTGGGGAGAGTGAGCAGACCCAGGGCCTGGGAGCAGGTAGTCAATTTTGGGGGGAGTCTGGGGGCGTTTGAAAGTGTTAGGGTCAAAGATAGACTTTCTTTGCTTTGGTTTCTTATAAACAGAGAGCTTCTCGGGCCCTGCCGCGGAGCCGAGCACAGCCTTGGGCCAGGTCCCGCCGCTGCTGGAGCTCTCAGGTTCTGTCTTATCCAGGGGGGCCTCTGCCGCCCCGCAGGGGCCCCCCTCTGTGTCGAAGGGCAGCAGCGGTCGCCGGCTGCGCACATCCACCAGCCCGTAGCCACGCTCCCCGGAGGTGTCTGAGCGGAAGGAGCTGAGGCTGCGCTCGGACGCGCTGGGACAGGCCTGGGGGGAGACGGGAAAGGGTCCCGCAGGGAACGGCTTGTGCAGGAAAGAGCTGCTGCCTCCTGGGGGGCCCGGCTCCCTTCTCTCCTCCAGCCTGTCCGCATAGAAGATGTCCGTCTGCGTGGAGTTATTGTGCTGCAACAGACTCCGTTTATTCTGGGCCTGTACCTCGGTGCCGTGGGCTCGGATGCTCAGCATCTTATCAGAGTCCTTGATGTTCTCGAAGATGTTCTGGCCACTCCACGAGGAGCTCTGAGGGAACACCTGTGTGGGGGTTACAGGGAGTGAGAAATAGCGGGTAAGACAGCCGAGCCCGGTGCTGCCACCGAACGCCGTCCCCGCAGGGGCCACACACACCCCAGAGACGGCTAGCGCGAGGCGCATGCGCACGCACACCTCTCCCTGACCGGCGCTCTCTGCTGGCCCGGCCGTGAACCCGCAGGAGAGAGAGAGGGACTTGGAGTGCTATCTGCAGTTTGCCTGCGCAGTGCCCTGCCTGTATTTCTCTTTTAATTGTCAAATGAAAAAGGATTCGTTACTAAAAATCTATATCGTGTAGCACATTCACATGATTTTAAATTATTCAGCAATAAAAAGAAATGAGCTACAAAGGCATGAGAAGACATGGAGCAAACTCAAATACGTATTACTAAGCAGAAGAAGCCAATCCAAAGAGGCTACATACTGTGTGATTCCAGCAATATGACATCCTGGACAAGGCAAAACTACGGAGACGGTATAAAGATCAGTGGTTGCAGGTGCTGGGCTGGGGGGGGGGGGGGGGGGCGGGGTGGGAAGGAAGGGAGCACTAGGAGGAACACAGAAGATTTTTAGGGCAGTGAAACTATTCTCTATGATACTATGATGTGGACACACACGTCCAAACCCACAGAATGTACAACACCAAGAGTGACTCCTCATTTCACCTATGGACTTTAATACTATTACAGAGGCGCCTGGCTGGCTCCGTCGGTGGAGCATGTAACTCTCGATCTCAGGGTCGTAAGTTCCAGCCCCACATTGGGTGTAGAAATTACTAAAAAAAATAAACTTAAAAAAAATGCTATTATATTAATATTGGCTCATCGATGGGGCATCTGGGTGGCTCAGTCAGTTAAGCGTCCAACTTCGGCTCAGGTCATGATCTCATGGTTCATGAGTTCGAGCCCTGCATTGGGCTCTGTGCTGACAGCTCAGAGCCTGGAGCCTGCTTCAGATTCTGTGTCTCCCTGTCTCTCTGCTCCTCCCCCACTCACTCTGTTTCTCAAAAAAATAAATAAACGTTTAAATATATATGTCATATATACATCAATTCATCATAATTCATCAATTGCAACAAATGAACCCCATTAATGCAAGATGCTAACAGGGGAAGCAGAAGGGTTGAATATGAGAACTCTCTGTACTAGCTCAATTTTTCTATAAACCTGAAACTGCTCCAAAAAAGTCTATTAAAGATAATTAATTTTTAAAAACATCTCTCAGTGAAGTGGATGGGCCCACTTTTCTCAATCTCTATTATAAATCTTTTCAACTATGCAGAAAAGTTGAGAGAAAAGTACAACAAATGTCCATAAACCCACCATTTAGATTCAACAGTATTTTACCAAACTGTATCTATCCATACTGCAGAACATTTGAAAGTGACAAATATTATGACATCCCACCCTTAACAACCTTAGCATGTCCCCTAAATAAGGCCATTTGCCTCTATAAACCCCAATACCATCACTGCACCCAGGAAAATCAAGTTCCTAAGATCATCTAATTATTTAGTCCAGATTTGAATGTCCCCCACTGTCCTCAAAATGTCCTTCATAGCTGTCTTGTTTTGTTTTTGTTTAACAAAATTCTTTGTAAGTTTATTTTGAGAGAGAGAACAGAGAAGAGACACAGAGAGAGGGAGAGAGAGAATCCCAGGCAGGCTCTGTGCTGCAGCACAGAGCCCCATGCGGGACTCGAACCCACAAACCGTGAGATCATGACCTGAGCTGAAATCAAGAGTTGGATGCCTGACTCAGCCACTCAGTTGCCCCATTTTTGTTTTGAGACCAGGATCAGGGTTCATGCACATCCTGCACTCTGTAAATCAATACCCTTTATACAAGGATCCCAGGGATGCAGAGCAGCAGCTCGGGTGTATGGAGCTGAGGTTTTGCCTGCCCCGCAGCCGATGAGAGCAGCTGGTGTGGGGCAGGGGCCCTTACCTTCAGGAGGGAGAGGGTCAGGGAGTCCTGGCAGCTACGTAGCAGAGATTCACACTCATTCAGAGACTTGTTGTCCAGGGCAATGCCATTGATCTAGGGCCAAACATAGAGCTTTGTCAGGCCCACCCCCAGCTCAGGGCCTCTGCCAGCCCATTCTGGACAGTGGGCGTGATTCTATACCAGTGGTGCCCAAGTCTGGAGTCAGCAAAGGAGAGACAGGCCCTCCCTGATGAAGGCCTGAGGAATCCAGTTTAGCGGCTTCCGAGGCAAAGAAAAGACGCAGCCTTACAATCACTTTAGGGGCACTGCTCTCGGGGCAAGCACTCTCGTGCTTGTCTGACTGGGACCAGAACACCAAGCATCCTGGGGGATCAACCAGGCTCCACTGCTGCCTGCTGTGTGACAAAGGACCACGGCTCAGAACTCCTTCACGTACAGAGTGGAAGATGAACATGCCTGCCCCCTGGGGCGGGAGGAGACCGAAGATGAGATCATGGTGTGAAAGGCCTTTGTGAACTGTTCACAAAGATTCTCACAATCCCTTAGGCCTGAACCTCTGTCCCCATTTCTCTCAGATGTGTCCCAATCTTTAAAACACACGTATGTGCAACCGTGAACGGTTAGCCTGGGGTGCCACCAGACCATGCGATACTGCTCAGCACCAACAGGGACACACTGACGGGGCCCCCAGCCACCTGATGGATCTCATGGCACCATGCTTGGTGGTGCCATGCATGGCACCAGCCCATCTCAAAGGCCACATACTGACTTCTATAATGTCCTCAAGATGACAGAATTATACAGATGGAGAGCAAATTAACTGCCAGGTGTTATGTATGGGGGGTGTGGAGAGCAGGGTTGTGGATGTTCCTATAAAGGGGTAACAGGAGGGAAATCTTTGTTCCGGTGGAACAGCTCTGTAGCTCAAATTTTTTGCCACTTAAATCATGATAATAAAATGACATGGAAATAAACACACACGGTTCCAATATCGATCACCTGGTTTTGATATTATATAGTCGTGCAAAACATAACCATTAGGGAAAACTGCATGAAGCATACATAGGCCCCACCTGTACTATCTTCACCACTTTATTTAGTTTTTAATACTATTTATTTAATATCATAACTGAAGTATTTCTGTAATCATTTCAAAATCAAAAGTTAAAAAAATAGGCAGAGTGATTATTTTGGAGTGGTGGATTAATTTGGTTGGTTTCTTTCTTCATAATTTTTCCACATCTTATCATTTTTCACAATGGCCATCTTGCTTTTAAATTCTGGCATCCCCCCAAATCTGAAAAACACTGGCAAAGATGCAAAGCAATGCACTTCCCCACACACTGCAGGTGGGATCAAAAAGGCCACGATCTCCTTGACCACATGGGAAAAGATCATGTCAAATGCTAACTGCTTATGCCCACTGATCCGGCAATCCCCCAGCCAGGAATTCACCCCGTGGGCCCCCATGAAGGGACAGAGCAACAGCCTTGCTGCACTGAAAAGGTGTCCTGTCTGCTGGTTAATGGCTTGAGCAGCTGCCCCTAAGGAATATGCAGTTACTGAAATGACCTAGGCAGATCTAAAGATGTAAATGCAGAAGAATCTCCAGGGCACGCTGTGGGAAACAAAAAATGAGGTTAGCAAGTGAGAATATTATGATCACACCTGGGAAGAGGGGAGGGGAGGGGAGGGAAAAGAAAAAAGAAAAGAAAAGAAAGGAAAGGAAAGGAAAGGAAAGGAAAGGAAAGGAAAGGAAAGGAAAGGAAAGGAAAGGAAAGGAAAGGAAAGGAAAAGAAAAAAGAAAAGAAAAGAAAAGAAAAGAAAAGAAAAGAAAAGAAAAGAAAAGAAAAGAAAAGAAAAGAAAAGAAAAAGGAGAAGAAAACAAGAGAGAAAACAAAAGAAAAAAGAGGGAGATATAAATGTTTTGAATATTTTTGGAAGAAAACAGAATAATGGGAACTGGTAGATAAGGAGTCTAGAACCAGAGAAAAAGGATATCATCATGTGCATCTTTTATACAGCTGGGATTGTGTGTGTGTGTGTCTTCAATCTTAATGAGTTAGTCAGAAATACTAAATTAGACTTTGTAATCTTACAGCATTTTGGGGTTTGATCACCAGGGATGCCACTGGGTGTCCCCCAAAGGTCTGTGCACACAGGTAAAGTTCATGGCAGGGTGGTTTGCAATGGCAGAAACTCAAAACAATGTACCTGTCCACAACGGGGGCATGCTTTAAACTACTGCACAACTGAATACCATGAGGTAGATAAAAGTAATGAGGATCAATTTGGTATCCATGATGTGGAATCGCAAAATGATTTGCTTAAAAAGCAAACAAAAACCTCGGGTGCCTGGGTGGCTCAGTTGGTTAAACGTCTGACTTCAGCCCAGGTCATGATCTCACAGCTCGAGTTCGAGCCCCATGTCGGGCTCTGTGCCGACAGCACGGAACCTAGAGCCTGCTTCAGATTCTGTGTCTCCCTCTCTCTGCCCCTCCCCAACTAGTGCTGTTTCTCAGTCTCCCAAAAATAAATAAACGTTAAAAATTTTAAAAAAAAAAGCAAACAAAAACCAGAAATCTTTATCTGTGTATATAGATCTGTAAGAGACATACGGTCTGCTGGGAGCACATCTTGCAAGTGGGGGCAAAGAATATCTCCAGGAGCAGGATTAAAAGGAAAAGAGGGGACTACCACTTTCTACATTTCTATATTGCTTAACTATTTTATGGCACATAAGTCTTACTTTGGTGATAAAAAAAAGTAATGGACATACTGTTTAATAAGATTTTTTAAAAAATCACATGCAGATGATATCTTGTTTAAACTGACCTAAATACAGATTCATGTGCAGAATAAAGGCTACAGAAAAATACATTTAAAATGTTCATAAAGGTTATCTATAGGTGGTAGCAATTAGGATTCTTATTTTCTTCCTAAAGTTTCTATTTCCTGATTTTCTACTATCAATGGAAACACACTATGAGAAAAAAAAATGTTTGTTCCCATTTAACGAACAAGGTTAACATAAAATCTCTGTTCGTTACTTCCTGTTCAATCTCTCAAATCGCATCTACTCTCTATGTGGGGCAGACAGCCCAGCCCTGAGGCTTACCGCCACAATCCTGTCTCCCACGGCGAGGGACCCCTCTTTGGCGGCCGGGCTTCCAGGCATCACGGCAGCAGCATATACTCCATTCTCCAGACAGATGCCGCTGTCTGTGAACCACAGGGCAGACATGGGCAATATCCAGTTAACCCCCACGCCGCTCACAGGGCCCTCTGGTCCTCCCACCTTGTCTTCAGGAGGCAACATTCCCTTCAGAAGGGAACATTCACAGACTGCGACCTGCCCGTCCCAACACCCGGGCCAGGTCAGACCACCCGGAGGCTCAGTGACGTCTGGTCTGGTGAATCAAACACCCAGAAACCGGCAAGACCCAGGACCCGGGTGGCCCCCAGCCAGGGATGCACACGCACTGCATTTAACGGCATCAGTAACTCAAAAACATCCCCTCTGCACAAAAAAGGGGTCTGCCCCGCCATCTGATGTGCTCTGTGCACTTTGGCAGGCCCACTACCTTTCTGTCCATTCAGGTTGATGTGCAGTGGTGTGACCACCTTCCCGCCCAGGGACTTCCTCCGCCGCACGACCATGTTAATGGCCCCCTCCCCGTTGAGGAGGGCCTTGATGGCCTGCTTCTTGTCCTTGTTGATGAGGTCCACATCGTTGATTCTCAGCAGCCAGTCATTGACCCTGAGGAGGGGCACAGCCAGGTCAGCACCTGCTCAGGCCTTGGGACCAGTGGGGAGGCCCCACCGCTCTAGTCTGAGGAGATGAGTGTCAGAAGACGGTTGCCCCGCACACACATTCAGAAAGATCTCCTCTTCAGCAGGCTCAAATGGCTACACTCACAGATGCTGGGGCCAGGCTGCTTGGGTGCCAATCCTGGCCCTACCACTTACTAGCTGTGTGACCTAGCGCCTCCACACCTTGGTGTCCTCATCTGTAAAATGGGGCCAATAGCAGAGTACAGACCTACCTCACTGGATTTTAAAAATTAACGAATTGATTACACAAGGGGCCTAAACCAGCACTTAGCAAACGGTAGTTTATTCTCGTTGCTATTTCATGGCATGGGCATGCAACGCACATCCTAAACTCTCACCCATACTGCCTGAGCCTTTTCCTACCTGGAAAAGTGAAGGGCAGCACCTGGGGCCTGTGGAAAGGTCAGACGCAAAGGCCCCCATGAGTCACAGAGTCTCCTTTAAGGGTAATGTGAGCAGTTGAGCCTTCGAGTCCCCCAGACCCTGGGGTGCACTCACTTAACAGCCACCTGACTCCCTGGGTCCCCTGCATTGGGTCAGAGGGCCGCCCTTCCCTCCAGAGCCTGGGCCTCCTCCACTCTTACCGTAAGCGGCCATCAGCAATGCTTCCTTTGTCCACTTTAGTGACAAATATCCCACAGTCCCCCGGCAAACAAGGCTCATTCACACCTTCTGCCATATCGAACCCAAGTGCCTTCAAGTCAATATCCTCCTGTCAAAAGAGCAGTAGCCACACACTTTATAAAGCAGTGATTAGAAACATTTCACTCTGAAACCTCAAGCCACTTGCTTCTCTGTGAGGACTGCTCCTTCACCATGTCTGATGGGGCACTCAGAACACAGGATGAAGCCCGGAGCAGCTGCCATGTGCCCCTTCCAGCTACTGCAGACACACGTCCCTACAGAAGAGCCCTGCTCTGCCCTCTGCCCTCCATGCACTGTCTCCAGCCGTGGCTGGAGGGGCCACGGACACCAACCTGTCACATCCCAGCTTGGACAAGGGCAGGGAAAGGATGCACACACCCTGGCAAGAAAAGCCGAAGCCTCAAAGTGACAGCCGAGAAATGGGGGAACCCCACAAGGGGGGCATCCTCTCCCACCCCCCATTCAAAGGGAGTAAAGACATCAGGGCAGCTCACCGTCTCCCTTTCAAACTCCACAATTTCCGTTTCCCACTCCATGGAATCTGTGTCGATGGCCGAGTCGTGGGAGCTGTGCGCCATCAGCTGCCGGAACCGAGCCTCCTTCTCCAGCTGGGATTCCATCTGCTCCCTAGGAACAGAGAGGGCTATGACGATGGTCCCCAGGGAGGCAACACATCCCACCCAAGCCACAGCTCAGAAGGCAAGAAGGCCACCGTGAGAGCCAAAGGAGGTTCCTCTCCCTCTCACACTCCTTGCCAGCTTCCCAATAAATCTGGAGCCGCACGCCAAGGCTTCTTAGCTATCAAGGCATTTTCATGGAGGTTTATTCAAAAAACAATCAAAGTCTTCCCAAACTTAACCCAGGGTTTAATGCAATTCCTTGAGAAATGCCAGCAACACTTTTTTGTGGATACAGACAAGATTATTCTAAAACACACAGGGAGAGAAAGGTAAGGAATCAGAATAGCTGAAACAATTCTGAAAATGAAAAATTAAGTGGGAGGAATCACTCTACTCGATTTTAAGACTTTTTTTTATAGCTACAGTAATTGAGACATTGCAGAATTGCAGGAAGATAGACACAGAGATCACTGGGACAGAATGAAGAATCCAGAAACACCCCCACAAAGTATGAGAGGTACTAAAATACTTCAGCAGAAGAAAGCATTTGACCAGTGACGCTGGAACGCCTGCACACCCATGGCAAAAAAAAAACTGAGCCCCAATCTACACATCACATCTTACAGAAAAATTAACTCCAAACGTATCACACATTGAAATGTATAAAATAAAGCTGTAACACGTTTAAAAGGAAAATACAAGAGAAAATCTTTGAGATGAAGCGTTAAGGGTCCTTAGACATCATACACTCAATTAAAAATTAAAAATTGGGGCACCTGAGTGGCTTAGTCAGTTAAGCATCCAACCTTTGATTTCGACTCAGGTCATGATGTCACAGTTCATGAGATTGAGCCCCGAGTCTGGCTCAGCACTGACAGCGTGGAGCCTGCTTGGCATTTTCTCTTCCCCTCTCTCTCTGCCCCTTTCCTACTCTCTCTCTCAAAATAAATAAAAACATAACAACAAAATTAAAAAATTAGAAATTAAAAATCAGTAAGTTGGATTTGACCAATATACAAACACTTAAGCTCTAAGAAAGACCCAGTTAAGAGATGAAAAAAGACTCAGAAACTTTGTACTATCCCCCAGGAACTTGCACCTGACACCCTTTGTCCTAAAACCCGCACCCAGCCTTTACAGTTCATCGGTACTGCCTACTGGGCTCTGGGGCATACTCATGACCTCCTTCTGGTTTCTTCTCAAATGGACAGGCTTGCAGGTCCACATCTCTGTCTGGGCTGTGCTCTCACTGGCCGGCTCCAGAATGCCACCCAGACTCAAGGCAGAGCCCCAAAGTCTTCTTCCCTGGACACGACCCCCACTAGCCCTGTGCAGCCTGAAGCTCTGTGTTTAATGCTCACTGCACCTGCTCATCTCTCATCCGCCGGGGCATGTCTGCTGCCTCTGCAGACTGGGGGTCCCTGAGCAGCAGCACCAGTTAGAAAGCATAACAAAGAGGAGGTGCAAATTCAAACGTGCAGAACAACAAGTGGAATTTGACTTCCTTAGAAGCTCCAGGCAATTCCAGCTCAATTAAAATGCAAAACTTTCTCCCAAGCTCAAGCCCCCAGGGGCCAGGCTTTACCTTAATTTGATTCCATCACTTGCTAGACCCAAGGTGGGTCTCTGGAGAGAGTGCTTCACTTTGCCTCTTAGCCCCTGAGATTTTCTTTAGAGTACTCAAGCCCAAGAGGTTCTGGGTTTTCATCTAATAACTAAAGCTGGTTGGCTCATGTTAGAGGTTACTGAATGGGGAGGGAGGGAAAGCTGTCACTCCGTGTGAAAGGCGTTGCTCGAGCAAGCGAGGCTTGCACACTCACACTCATGCTCCTCACCACCCTATACCGCTCTATCAGCTGAGCAAGTTTCTCACAACAGACAGCCACTGCTTCTCAGGACAGCCTTGTTCTACCCTACAGTGACAGCTCCTGGGTTCTGCCAATCTCTCCTTTTAACTTTGATCTTTGTATTTTCAGTCCATTGCTCAGGGTCACCATGTCCTGAATCACAGCCCTGGGTGCAGTGCTATAACCGAGGGGAGGCTGCCTGACACCCCAGTCTCTCTCACATGGGCATCCGCACGACACAGGCAGAACAGACTAGTGAATGGTGGTCTGTCTCTCCTGTGTGCTGTGAGCCCCACAGACAGAGACCTGGTCCTCTGTTCAGCTCCCCCAGGGCCTCCCCCAGGGCCTCCCACAGGCCTGGCCCATACACAGCAGGCGCTTGGTAAATCCTAGAGGTGGTGAATGAATGAGGTAGAAAGGGAACAAATGAATGAATGCATGAATGAATGGACAGTACATGCATGCCTGTCCCCAAATGCACGGCCTCTGAACAGAGAGTTTCCCTCCTATGTACCTTTGCACACGGTGTGCAAAGTCTGTCTCCATGTGCTCACAAAAAGGCTGCCATCTTCTGTGATGGCCTAAGAATGTCTAATCACCTCTCAGCATGGAGGTGGCATTCAGACCCATTCTACAGGCTGACAGAGTAAGGCACAGTGAAGGGACAGACAGCCCTGCCCTGCCTGCAGAGGGGCCCCTACACCCCCAGGCAGGTGCCCACCCTGTCCCCCCACGCAGGCACCTGCCCCAACATACTTGAGCTCCTTGAGCTCCCGGCTGACGTCATTCTTCTGTTTGCGAGTGTCATCCAGGCTGCGCAGGGCCTCGGCCAGCTCGCTCACTGCCCGGTCCCGCTCCCGCCTTAGGTTGTCACAGAGCGTCCTGGCAGACAGGGCAGAGGCCAAGGTCACCGTGAGGGCAAGGGGGCAGAGGATTCACGGCCTATCCCCCAGACACCCCAGGTGCCTGCCTTGCCTCCAAATGCACAGCAGTGCTGGAAAATCTGGACGGGAGACCACCCAGGCCAACCCCATCCAGGGAGAGAGAAGACGCTGAGGACCAGGAAGGAGACACCTCCGCAGTTATTGGGTAATGGGTTCTGAACATCCATTGCTCTTCCCACTGCTTTGCCCTCAACGTGCCTGGGTGAATGCCCACTCCCAGCCCCAGCCGCAGCCCACCGGGCAGGCCCTGCTATCCCATCACCTACCACAAGCCTCATAACTACCCCCATGCAGGCCTTGCTAGAACTGTCCCCCACCCTGCAACTAGACTGAGCCTCCCACTCGGACAGCAATCATGTCTCCATTGTCTCTGCAGCCCTGTGCAGTCTCTGTGCAGGTGAGTGCAAAGTGCAGGCCTGACAACTCCCCACCAAAGGATGCGGGGCTCCTGGGGCCCCAGCACCACCTCAGCCATTCAGAGAAGGTAGGGATAGGTGACCTGGCAGCCAGGGAGCGCGTGCTCTGGGTCACCTCCAGAACTGCATCCTGTCATAGGATGGCACCTAAGGGCTGGTCCCCATCTCTCCATGGCCCCCAATCCCTCCAATCCTGAACCCTCATCTCCTGAGCAGCCCGGGTAGACGTCAGTCTCTAACCACAGGGATCGTTCGCAAACTCTCAATGACCAAATCACCACCAGCACCACCATAGCCCCTCGTGGCTCTACCCCCGCCAAGAATTAAGGCTACGCTCCTGGGCTTCCCTTTCGAGGCCCTTACAGCCTGTCCTCAGGAACCCCATCAGCCACCTCTCCTGGGACTACCCCAAGTCCACGAGCATATCCCTGCCCTGAGTAAACCACACACCTTTGTTCGTGTTTCCTCAGGTTGTAACACCCATCCCCCTCCTCCACCTGGAAAACCTCCACTCGAGCTTCAGTTCAAGCTCATGCTTTCTGGGGAGACTCCACACCAGTTCCCCCAGTGCCCTGCAAGCCCCCATCACAGTTCTAACTGTGACCCTGGAATTCACCATTCTGTGTCCCTCCCTTGCTGCCCTGTCCGACAAAGCTGCCGTGGCCCCCACAGCGCTGGCCCCTCAAGGGCACCACACCTGTCCGGGAGTCCCAGGGTGTCCTTGTATGAGGGACCCACCATCCTGGCACACAGCAGGTGCCCAAAGAATACCAACTAAAAGAGTGCATTTTTGATATGTCCATTTCATCAGAAGTCCCCTAAGAGAAAACCCTGTCTTTGTGCCACCTCATGGCAGGGGGAGGGTCTCATCCAGTCTCCACGCACATGCAGACATCTAGGTTGCAGCAGACACTTCTAACGCTATGAAGCAAGGCTGGGGCACCACCTCAGGTGAGAAGGGAGGAACGACGGTCACTCCCACCTTACCTGGACATGTGGCAAGTGACTCCGACCATCCCCAGAGACCCAGAGCATGGTGGAGAGATGAGAGCCCACACCAGCCCAGGGGCTCCCCGTACCGGATGCTGTCCCGTTCCGCCACGATCTTATCCCGCTCCTGGAAGGCCCAGTCCCGCCGGCACTTGGCCACGTCCGCCTCCTGGAGGGCTTCCTTCAGTTCCTGGCACAGAGCCTTGCATTGCTTTCGAAGGATTTCAGCCTCCTTGTTGGCTCTCCCAGCATCCATTGTCACCGTGTCTTTCATCTGGTGGGGTCAAGGGGCAAGCAGACGGGGCAGTTATTGAGCCTTCGGGTGAGAAGCACCCTCCAGCCGGTGCAGGGGCTGGGCTGAACCCTCAGGAGCTGGATGGAGGGAAACATGGGATCCTAGCCTGAGCCCATCCCAACACACCCCTGCATGCACCTGCACCCCCGGTGACTCCATGTCCCATAGCCATACTCAAGACGCCTAGTGACATTAGGTAGGGTCCAGTCCAAGCTCTCCCAGCCCCACAGAGCAGAGCCTGGACCAGAACCCCAGCCCCTGTGTGGTGTGGCCGAGGTCTCAGTGGCGCAGGTGGAATGCCTCCCCTGGAGTGCTTGCTCCAGGCTCCTCCCCCCTGCCACTCGCAAGGCTCACATCGCACATCGTGTGTCTCTCAAGAGCTCTCCTGTCAAAACATAACGACACAAGGACTGACTGCAGTGAAGGGTGTAGACGTCGATCATGATAATTCCCAACCCTCTGTGTCTGCAAGACTGGTTTTTATGCTCCGGCACATGGAGTTATTTTTAAATCTGAACATATACCAGCATCTTTGCTGGTGAAATCCTGCGTCTCTCAGTTTGTTTAAAAAGCCAAAATCTGAAACATTTGCATCTTGACACCTCCTCAAAGCATTACATGCTCTGCTACAGTTTCAAGTCAAATGCCTGGAAGCTCTCGTGTAGAAAGCTCCCTCTGCGTCTCTCTAACCCTTAGAAAACACGGGGAAAACGACAAAGGACACAGTGAGCATCTACTGCAGGAGGAATCCCACTTCGGCTCAAGGGCTTTCAGAAGCAAAGTACAAACAGGACACAAGAGGCAGGCACTGATGTCTGTGCCGGGAATCCCCCCCTCTTTGCAAAAAGAATAAAGACGACAAACACAGCAAGAAGGCCTCTGCGGACTCCACGGCTCACCCTCCGCAGAGGAGCCGGACGCACAGCCCCTGATAGACACGTCCAAAAAGATCCCAAAGGTTCAGACGACAGACGAGGATGAGGAAAGGAAGGAAAGTACACGGAGCCATCTCACAATCACCCCTCCTGTCTCGAGTACAGACCCAGGAGAAGCTGGAAAAAAGTCTGCACAGAAAGTACACCTTAACCCAGAGTGACACGGTGGTTGGTATGCTCGTGCTCAGACCTCACATTTCCCAACATCAGTTCAAAGCACTTCGGTTTTGATTTTCCCCACTTTCATGCAGTGTTGGGAGTCTGTCTAGTTTGCCATTTTTTTGAAAACTGGTTACTGCTATTAAAGATGTCAAGAATTTATTATAAATAGTAGGTTTAACGATAACACTTAAATTAACACTTTACTCGGTGTTTTATATGTTAGTAGTTTGATATAAGAAGTGTGTTTCCATATGGTGCCACGGAAAGGTCTTTGCACTCTGGCCTGAGGTGACACACTGGAGGCCAGCCCCGGGTGTTAGGCAGCTCCCACCCTCTCCCCCAATTGTTCATCTCCAAAATGAATTCGCTCCCCAAACACCGTGTCCATGTGAGAAACACAAGAAGCACAAGACTTGGTTTTACTGAGAGGGGAGAAGAACAAGGAGTATTTTAAAAGCGCAACAGAGCTGGGAGCTGAGGTCCCTTCATCCGGTCCCCGGATAATTCGGATGAGGGTGCTCAGGGCCCAGGAAGTGACTGGTCCCGGGTCCCACCCATCAGCCAGGAGCTGAACTCCATCCCAGGTCTCCCATGGCCACTCCAGGGCTTCCTGCTCTGCACCGTGCTGTGCCTGCCAGGGCCAGGTCTTACTCTGCCACAGCACCCCCAACACGTACCTCCTGTCCGCCCTGGGGGAGCATGGGGCCACAGGCTCAGGAAGAGAGGGACTGGCTTTCACGAGACACTCACTGGGGCCAGGCACGAAGCCAACAAGAAAGACCCAGCAGAGGCTCACCAGGGTCCAGGGAGAGGGCAATGTTCCCCGAGCGGGCAGCCCGCCCTGATCACACTGGTCTCTTCTATTTGGGCAACATGTGACAGCCTCTAAGTTCCTGGCACGCCCTCCCGCTCCCCTGCTTGTCCTCCCTGTCCAACAGTACTTCCTCCCCCTGTCACACGTGGCTCCCACTCTGTCCCCCCGCACCGAGCTCAGCTCCACAATACTGCAAGTCAGAGGTACAGCAGGAAGGCAGGGACACGGGAAGCCACTGCCAGCCTGAGTGACCAAGCTGGCCTTTCTATGGGACAGGAGCTCTGCCAGAGAGGCTGGTCTTGGGACATAACTTGTCATCTAGAAGAACCTCTGTGATAGGCAGCGGTGCCCACAGCTTCCCAGTGGCAAGGACCAGCTGCCCCAGGCAGTTCCTTCCCATCCTGAGGGCAGCGAGCCTTCACGGGACCTGGTCAGCCAGCGGCCAGAGGCTGGGGCAGCAGCCCTAGACAGGGAGGCCCTTGTGGACACGGCCATTCAGGGAGGGGGAAGCTGCAGAGAGGGCAGCATCCAGAGCCAGGCAAAGACCCTAACAGGCCCCCCAAAGCCCTCTTTTCACCACAAAATGCACTCCAGAGAAGAGGGTAGAACAGGCAGAGAAGAGGCAGGGGTGGGGTGAGGTGAGCGAGGAAAGAGGGTCAGTGAAGAGGGAGGAACAAAGAGAAAGGAACAGTGTAGAGAACACACAGTCTGTCAGAAAGAAAAGGAACCCCCTCCTCGGCTGAGCACAATGAAGACAGTTCCGAGATTAGGGAGGCAGCCTGGCTAGAAGGCCGACCTTGGCTGACCCTGCCAGGAGGCGGCTGCTGGACAGAGACGGGGTCAATCCCAAGGGGCCTCATCAGACCATGGGGGAGATAAGATCCTCCCAACGGCACCTCAAGGCCAGGACCGCCAAGGCCACAGACCTGGCCTCCTCTGGCCAGGTGGGGAGTGGTCTTGTCTGAGAAGCCAGACAAACTGGAGAAGGAGCGGAGCGTTTCAGCTCTGGGAGCTGCTGGGACGGGAGCAGAGCTTCTCCTGTCCGGCCCGCTGACTCGGAACAGTGCCTAGATTCCTGCCTCAGCTGACAGGCAGACTTGGCATCCAGCCAATGCCCCCTGCGAAGGCCCAGAAACTGGGCTCCAGGCCGAAGGGCATGCTGAGTGCTGGGAGCAAGGGGGGGACGGCAGACCGCCACCAGCTGCTGGCACCGCGGGAAACTGGGAGCTCTATCACACCCCTACAAGAGCACCATTAACCTCCAGAACCTTGAAAACCCCTCGAGGGGGCTGCTGTCCTACCACCTTCCATGCCTTTTACACATTCTCCTGGACCTTCTCGTTCAGTGACTGACTAGTCACTTCCAAAGTTTCCTTCTTCATCGTTTTGTCTTCCTTCTTTAATATCCACATCCCCCAACAGTTAAGCTCTCAGATACCAGAATGAAAAAGCGAAGGGATGGTTTCTCTGGCACAATGCCCAAGTCCTAATATGTTATCTGTGCTTATTAAAAATTCCTTCATCATGGTCTTGTAAAAATTTCATCAAAGTAGATATTCCTTTTCATGAGGCTTTCGTCCTCACGGCCTGGATAAGTCTCAGCCCCCACCCCACCCCCCTTATACTAAATTGCTCCCATCCGGCCCACTTTTGCCTACAGAAACAACTTCATAGTGCTCACCCTAGTCCCAAGAGGCAGTAAGATCCAGACAGGCATAATAATCATCTTAACAATAAAGTAAACACTCAAATCATTCCTACTTTACGGGGCACCATTCTAAGTGTGTTTTCCACATGCATCCATTGGACTGTCACAGCTACCCTGTGAGGCACTGCTATTGTCTCTATTTTGTAGATGAGGAAACTGAGGCCCAGAGAGGTAGGAGGTCCCATGACTGAGGAGCGCCCCTCTCCAAGCACAGGGCCCTGTCCCTTGCATTCCCACAGCCCCTCGCACCGCCTGGGCATAAGGAGGCATCACTGTCCGCAGAGACCCTCACAGGCCTTGCCCCACCCCTCAGGCATCAGCCCTGCCTCATGCTCAGTCTGGAGGGCGCTGGGTACACTAATCTAATGCATGCTGCCCCTGCCTACTTGCCCGACGTTTAACACCTTGCTTTTCTCTTCTCACAGACCAGTCTTAAAGACTGCATTCTAACAGAGCTGCAGAGCAAGTAGAATGGAGAGGCAGGAATGGAGAACTATTTCAAGGGGATAAAAGTCTGCTGTGATCAATTTCAGCAGCTCTTCCCAACCAACAGGATGGGAAGGGAATCTCAAATAGGAGGAGTCCACCAGTCCACACAAGCCCCAGAAGCGCACACATGAACCTGAGGGAAAAATGTGTTAGCAACAAGGCCAAGGTGGCTCAGGTAGGAAAGATGTAGAGACTCCTTGCTGATCACTCAGGAGTCAAGCTTTCTGGCTCAGTTCTGATGCTACTCAACCCCTAGCAGCTGAACCTGGAGGCCATGTGCCCCAGGGAGCAAGGCTTTAGAAGGGCCTTGTGCTCAGCCTACTATCACATCTTCCCAGCCGGAGTCCAGATGATCCCTTTAAAGAGCAGACTCCTCAGATGTAGAGGGGAAAAAAATCCTTGAGGGTGCTCTCCTGAATTCACAAGGCCAAAGGTATGGATGGCTTTAAGCCCTTGTCCTTGGGATCCTGCTTCTCAGTGAGCAAATCTTTGAGACACACACTGACCATCAACACAAGGCTGATCTACAATCACTTAACCAAGGGTTTGGGTGTGAGAGTGCCTGTGAGCGGAGCCCACGCTTGTCTGTGCATGTCCTGCAACTTTCTTGCTATGCTCTAAGCTCCAAGGCCCGGACCACTGCCAGACTTCCCTTTGCATGCTCTGCGGCACGCTAGAGCCGGGCCCCAAGTGTGAGCTCAGCAGCTACCCAGACCGCATTCGATAACTCAGCCAGCACGCAGACCAAACAGGAGGAGGCTACCAGTGCGGATGCCGTGGCCCCCATCGCCCTGCCTTCCCCGAGGCGGGAGGCCAGCCGCCCCACACCCACCTGTCTCAGTGCCTCCATCTCCTCGCTGGCCGCCTTCTTCTCAGACGTGCTGCTCTTGAGCTTGGACTCGGCCAGCTCCACCTCGGTCTGCAGCTTGTCGAGCTCAGAGATGACCTGGTCGCGCTCGCTCATGATGAGCTTGTACTCGCTGTACACGGCATCCCGCTCCTCCTTGTACTTCTCCGACTCCTTTGCCATTTTTAACTGCATGGTCCTCAGCTCGGTCATCTCCGACTGCAGCAGCTCCATTTCCCACTGCAGGTCCTTGTTCTGGGCTGTGGCCTTGTTCAGCTCGTGGTGGATGGCCTCAAACCTGGGGGAGAGAGGCAGCTGGGACGCGGGGGGCGGGGACCTGCCCAGGCCGTGCCGCCGTACTGGACAGTCAAGCATGAAGTTTCGAGTGAGGTCATCCGCACCTCCGACAGAGGAAAGTCACGGAGTGCCGGTGCCCCCGGACCTGGAATTTTTCTCAGCCTTTACAAATACCAGAAGTTGATCTGAGGACTTCATGCCCTCTGCTCTACTAGGAATAACAGTGTATTTCTTCCACAGTCAAGCCACATTATTTTTAAAAAATAAAAACAAAACGATGCTAGAATCGCAGCATATAAGAGGTAAACATGGACTTAATGATCATTTAGTCCGACCACCTCATTTTTCAGATACAGATGATAAGGCCTGGGTGTGGGTGACTGGGGCGAGAACACAGCTCAGTCCTTCTGGCCAGGAGGCACCTTCCACACAGGCAACCCTGCAAATCAGAGCCTGCAGCTCTATAGAAGCATTTGTGAATGCATGTTCTTTAGAATGCCAATCCTTCATGAAGCGCCATCAAAAAAAAAAAAAAAAAGTGTGTTCTCTGATGGCCTTACATTGGGAAACACTGTGTCCCCCTCCTGGAGAGACTAGTACAGAGTATCAGAGTGAAGGCTCTGAGAAGTCCCGCAGACTTCTGTCTAAGTATAACCTGGCAACCGTATAAGTATAACCTGTCTAAGTATAACCTGGCAACTACTAATCCCTTTTACATCCAGAGAACAGCATGCATAGGACACCAGTGAACCCTCCAGAGAACTGGCGTTCTGCAGGAATGTACCTTACGAAACAGTGTTTGAGGGCAAGGGTCACTTCCCTACAGATTTTATACCTTTAAAAAAGTGAAATTTTAGAAGAAACAATGCCTAGGATGAATAACTCTCCTATGCTGGGCGGGTAGATGACACAGAAGGGAGAGGCTTATGAGGAGATGTAAGAAACGAGGTGATCAGAACACATCAGAGCTGTTCAGACGGGAGGAAAAAGTGCAATTCCCAAGCCACACTGAGTGCCAACAAAACATTTCCAAAGTATTCCAAAAAAATTTTTTCAAATGAAAACGCACAGTCACTTGTGCCTTCCCTTTTTTTTTTTTTTTTTTTTTTTTTCACTCCTTGGGAACAGCGGAGAGCCTCGCAGATAACAATAAGCCCACAAAGAAGAGCGGTCCCAAGGCAGAGAAGACCCACTTGGCCCTCTGGCCGTTCTCTTCGCACAGGAGACGGGCGGACGGGCGGCTCTTACCTCCTCAGGGAGAGGGCACACTGGTGCTGCAGCTGGATGGCCGTGTCCCTCTGCTGAGTCAGCATCTCCGTCTGCTTCAGCAGACGCTGGTTCTCCTCCTCCAGCTGTTCCAGGCGGCTCAGGTCGGAGTTGTGGATGGCAACTTTCTCGCTGTACCTCTTCCGCAGGGCATCATAGTCCTTCTTGACCACCTCCAGCTTGTCCATGGCCGTGTCGTACAGTTTATTGAGAATTTCTGACGACCCGTTGTGCTTCAACACCTAGGGACCAGAGAGGCACACTTACCAAGGACCTGAGGACAGGAGGAAGGGCGGGCTCGCCACTGTCCTCCGTCCGGGGGTATTACTGCTGACAAAGGAGGGGAGGCCACACCTTCTGGC
Source organism: Puma concolor (assembly GCF_028749965.1). Taxonomy (NCBI): domain Eukaryota; kingdom Metazoa; phylum Chordata; class Mammalia; order Carnivora; family Felidae; genus Puma; species Puma concolor. The sequence goes on from NC_141677.1 coordinate 38,854,544, forward strand.
CTTTGGGAGGCTCGAGATGTGATTCCACAGGCCTCTCAATCACACTGGCCAATTCACTCACTCACAAATATTTCCGAAGAGGGAGAAAGGAGTTACTGTTGCAGCCCCGAGACGTCTATCCTTAGAAAGACCTGCTTACAAGCTGACCCTTGGCTGGCAGCTGGGAACTTCAATGGCAAGCAGTCCCCTACACTCATGTAAAACGTTCCTCAAGGCAATAAGAGGGGGTCCCCGTGCCTGGACTGGACAGAGCGTGGCTTAGGCTGAGCACATGTTTTCTCCTGGGAGTCCAGAATTTCAGTACATGCTCAGCAGAGGGTGCCTGTACGGCCAGACCCCACTAAAACCCCGGGGCAGGGAGTAGGTCACAATTCAATGACAGAAGAATTAAGCGTGTCCCATGTGACTCCGCAGGGGAGGACTCTCAGAAACTCGCAAAGTCCTCTGGACTTTGTCCCACGCACCTCTTCCCTTTGTTGATTTTGCTTTGGATCCTTTCACTGAAATTTTTAGCCCTGGGTGTGATTATATGCCGAGTCTTATACATCCTCCTAGCAAATCACCAAACCTGGGGGGAGATGTTGAGGATCCCCAGTACAAGTACCTAACATATTCTAGATGCCGGTGATGCTGGACAGGTCATGTAAAGACTGTGACCTAGGGACCTTTTATCCTCATGGGCAGAAACAAACACAAAGAGACAAGTAGAGAGGTAGAGAGAGTTATCATTATAAAAATAATAACTAAAATAACTTCAGATCATAATCAGGGCTACTAAGAAAATATAGAGGGGCTAAGGCTTAAGGAGGCCTCTCTAAGAAGGTGACTTCTGAGCTTGGATGCAAATGAAGAGCAGCAGCTAGAGCACACAGAGGTGAACAAGTGCAAAGGCCCTGAGGCAGGGACCACCACACATGGTCTAGGCACAAAGAGAAGAGAAGGGCAGGGCTCCAGTCAGAGCCCCACAAACAAGGCTGAAGTGAAAAGAGGATGCAGAAATGGGCACAGCTCCAAAGCTCACAGCAAGCAAAAACTATACCCTGAGCGAGATGGGAACCATGCAAGGCTTGTAAGCAAGAGGATGGTCTACTCTGAATTACAGGTACTGAAGTTCACTCGAGGTGCTGCTCTAAAGAGTAAACAGCAAGATTTCATTAGTTGCCAGGGGCCTTCTGACTTCTGCTAAGCACGACAGGGGATCTGAGCCCTTGGGTGGGTCACTCCACATCTCTGGATTCCAGTTTCCTTACTCCTCCAATGATAGGACTCAACCAGAAAAGCTCGCTTAACTCTTCCAACTGCAACACACCGGGTGTCATCTGCTTATTCAGCGTGGACCCAGGGTTATCAGATTTTCGCAGCACCAAGAACCAGAAGAAGCTAGGATACCGAACACTCCCTTGGAAGGGAATGTCCACTCTCAATAAACATGATAAATGAGAGCCAGAAGTCAGAATCCCAGAGACAAGGAAGGTGAGTCTGTTCCCCTAAGATGTAAGCCCTAGCTCCCAGGATCGCAGACATCAGAGAGGAAGGGCACCCCACAAATCTGCCCATTTGGGACAGTTACTCTTGTTGCTCCCTTTTTTCCTAGTTGGCTTTCTTTTTTTCTTCTTTCAAGCAAAACTCTTTCCTGCAAAGGAAATCTCACAAGGCAAGGACACTGAAATACAAACTCATTTTTAAAAACCAGTAATATGGGCGCCTGGGTGGCTCAGTCGGTTAAGCCTCTGACTTCAGCTCAGGTCATGATCTCTCAGTTCGTGAGTTCAAGACCCACGTCGGGCTCTGTGCTGACAGCTCGGAGCCTGGAGCCTGCTTAAGATTCTCTGTCTCCCTCTCTCTCTGACCCTCCCCCATTCATGCTCTGTCTCTGTCTCAAAAATAAATAAATGTTAAAAAAAAAAAATTGGGATGGTGCCTGGGTGGCTCAGTCGGTTGAGCATCTGACTTTAGCTCAGATCATGATCTCACAGCTCATGAGTTCAAGCCCCGTGTCGGGCTCTGTGCTGACAGCTTGGAGCCTGGAGCCTGCTTCAGATTCTGTGTCTCCCTCTCTCTCTGCCCCTCCCCCACTCACTTGCATGCACTCTCTCTCTCTGTCTCTGTCTCTCTCTCTCTCTCAAAAATAAATAAACATTAAAAAAATTAAAATTAGATTAAATTAAAAAGCAATAATAGGTTCTTTGGCAGTTAAAATCCTTTTAATGTTTATTTATTTTAGAGAGAGAGAGAGAAAAAAAAAAAAAAACAACATGAGTGGGGGAGGGGCAGAGAGAGGGAGACACAGAATCTGAAGCAGGCTCCAGGCTCTGAGCTGTCAGCACAGAACCCGACACGGGGCTCAAACCCATGAATCGTGAGATCATGACCTGAGCTGAAGTCGGACGCTTAACCAACTGAGCCACCCAAGCGCCCCTGGCAGTTAAAATCTTGACTGTTTTGTAAAAATGCTTCAATGTGGCAGACAAGAGCTGCACACTTAAACCAGTCAGAAAACCCCTAAGCACACTCTACTGTCTCAAGTCTTTTTTTGTGAAAAAAACAGAATATCTTCCAAACATACAGAAAAGTAGAGCACCTAATATAACACCATTTTAAAGTACTCACCACCCAGCTCTAATCCTGCTATCTTGTCACATGTCTCGAACTGTTCTCCCAGGAAATAAAGCATTATGGGTGTTGCTAAAGTCCCCACCACATTTTTCCTCTATCCAGCACCCCCCCCCTGAATCAATCACTCCCCTAAATTTGCTGCCACCCATCTCCATGCACGATACTTTATTCATTCTCCCTATTATTCATAAAAATCTCTTATGGTATCGTACCATGTGTTCTCCTTTTTATTCAATGTTGCTTTTGAGATGCGGTCAAGCAACGCAAGTAGGATTTCACTACATGAACACATCTGCGTTCTTTGCCTGTTTGTTGGAAGTTTACATGGCCGCCATAACAGTCTTCACCATTTTCTTACATTTTTAAGTGTCCATTTCAGTAGTGTTACGTATATCCATACCGTTGTGTGACCCACCTCCACAACTTTTTCATCTTGCAAAACTGAAACTCAATCCCCATTAACAACAGCCCCCCCATCCCCCTCTCCCCTCAGCCCCAGGAGCCTCCCTTCTGTATTCTCTCTCTCTGAATCTGACAACTCTAAGCACCTCATACAAATGGAATCATGTAGTATTTCTCTTTTTGTGATGGATTGACTTCCTTTAGCAGAATGCCTTCAGGGTTCATCCATGCCATAGTATGTGACAGAGATTCCTTCCTTTTTAAAGGTGGATAATATTCCAGGGTAGATATTTACTACATTTTGTTTATCTTTTTTTTTTTTTTTTAATTTTTTTTTTCAACGTTTATTTATTTTTGGGACAGAGAGAGACAGAGCATGAACGGGGGAGGGGCAGAGAGAGAGGGAGACACAGAATCGGAAACAGGCTCCAGGCTCTGAGCCGTCAGCACAGGGCCCGTCGCGGGGCTCGAACTCACGGACCGCGAGATCGTGACCTGGCTGAAGTCGGACGCTTAACCGACTGCGCCACCCAGGCGCCCCTACATTTTGTTTATCTATTCATTTGTCAAAAACACTTGGGTTGTCTCTACCTCTTAGCTATTGGGAAAGTTAGATTTTTTTATAGTATTGCTAATTTCATAGACAAGTAAGAGCTCTTTTAACTCCCATCCCCAAATGACTGGAAAGACAGAGCAATTCTCCTTATGACTCCTGCTTACTGACTACACACATCTTCTCGTCTATCAACTGCCTGTCTGTATCTTTGATTTTCCTTCTTCCCTCCTTCCCAACCCACCCCTCTCTCTCCTCTTCTTGTAGGACTTATTTTTAAATTCCAGACACTAATCCTTTCCCTGTTATATTTATTACAAAATCTTCTCCCAGTATATGACTTATGTTATACCACAGTTTCCCATTTTGATACAGTAAAATCTATCAATCATTTCCTCTACAGTTTGGGCTTTGGTTGTTTTATTGAAGAAGCTCCTTCCTACCTTGAGATCACAAAGATACTCTCCTATTATTTTTATCTAAAAAGTTTTAGTTTTACTTTTCACATTTAAATCTTTCAACTACATGGAATATTTTTTTTTTCTGCACATTGTGAGATGGAGATATAACATTATTCTTTTCCATAAGCCACCAAATAAGAACTGAGCCCCTGAGTCCAGGACAAACTGAGGATACCAGAAGGTATCCAGGTGCAGGCCGTGAGGCCTGGAGGACACCAAGCACATCACCCAATGCGGTGCCCACAAGTGAGGGGTGAGAAAAATGTCCCACAAGGACTCATACCCACACAGGCCCAGGACACAAAGAGAGAAAGGAAGAGTTCTGACTTCTGCGTCAATCGGTGCCTCCACCAGTGACTGGAAAAGGTCCAGCTTTTAGACTGGAGTGTCCCGACTTGTGGACAGTACCTCAAACATTCCAATTAAAAATAACTTCAAATGTGGCACAAGAACAGACACTCAGATCAATGGAACAGAATAGAGAACCCAGAAATGGAACCACAAATGTATGGCCAAATAATCTTTGACAAAGCAGAAAAGAATATTCAATGGAATAAAGACAGTCTCTTCAGCAAGTGGTGCTGGGAAAACTGGACAGCGACATGCAGAAGAATGAACCTGGACCACTTTCTTACACCATACACAAAAATAAACTCAAAATGGATGAAAGACCTCAACGTAAGACAGGAAACCATCAAAATCCTCGAGGAGAAAGCAGGCAAAAACCTCTCTGATCTTGGCCACAGCAACTTCTTACTCAACATGTCTCCAGAGGCAAGGGAAACAAAAGCAAAAATGAACTACTGGGACCTCATCAAAATAAGAAGCTTCTGCACAGTGAAGGAAACAATCAGCAAAACTAAAAGGCAACTGACAGAATGGGAGAAGATATTTGCAAACGACATACCAGATAAAGGGTTAGTATCCAAATCTATAAAGTACTTATCAAACTCAACACCCAAAAAACAAATAATCCAGTGAAGAAATGGGCAAAAACATGCATAGACACTACTCCAAAGAGGACATCCAGATGGCCAACTGACACATGAAAAAATGCTCAACATCACTCATCATCAGGGAAACACAAATCAAAACCACCATGAGATACGACCTCACACCTGTCAGAATGGCTAACATGAACAACGCAGGCAACAACAGATGTTGGCGAGGATGCAGAGAAAGAGGGTCTCTTTTGCATTGTTGGTGGGAATGCAAGCTGGTGCAGCCACTCTGGAAAACAGTATGGAGGTTCCTCAAAAAACTAAAAATAGAACTACCCTATGACCCAGCAATTACACTACTAGGCATTTATCTAAGGGATACAGGTGTGCTGTTTCGAAGGGACACGTGCACCCCCATGTTTATAGCAGCACTATCAACAACAGCCAAAGTATGGAAAGAGCCCAAATGTCCATTGATGGATGAATGGATAAAGAAGATGTGGTATATATATACAATGGAGTATTACTCGGCAATCAAAAAAAATGAAATCTTGCCATTTGCAACTATGTGGATGGAACTGGAGGGTGTTATGCTAAGTGAAATTAGTCAGAGAAAGACAAAAATCATATGACTTCACTCATATGAGGACTTTAAGAGACAAAACAGATGAACATAAGGGAAGGGAAACAAAAATCATATAAAAACAGGGAGCGGGACAAAACAGAAGAGACTCAGAAATATGGAGACCAAACAGAGGGTTGCTGGAGGGGTTGTGGGAGGGGGGATGGGCTAAATGGGTAAGGGGCACTAAGGAATCCACTCCTGAAATCACTGCCTCACTATATGCTAATTTGGATGTAAATTTTAAAAAATAAAAAATAAAGTTAAAAAAAATCACTTCAAACGTTTTACTCTCGCAACATCCCCTCAGCCAGGTGAGAACCCCACTGGCTCCAAAAGCATCCAGTGGCTTCTGCAGAACAAAGGCACTGCTGCCATTCCTGGGCTTTCCCACAAGGTGGCAGCCCTGGGCAGACCAGCAGCATGCTCTCCTCAGCTGCCTCGTCCTCCAAGCCTCCTCAAGAAAGCAGCTAGCTCTAAAGGCAGCCTTGGCACAGCACAAAGACCTCGTTTTGGGCCATGGTATCTTCACAGGTCCACAACAGAATCTGGAGTCGACACTGTGGGGCCTTTCTTCCTTGGGCAATAGCCCCCAAATGCCCTAACCATAAGGAGCTTGGATGAGAGCCTGTGTGACAGTCCAGTGCAGTGAACCGGCTGTCAGGATGGGTCACAAGTTCCCAGAGAGACGGCGTCAGTCAGGGAAAATCCCGAGCAGATCCCGGAATCCTTTCTGATGCTCACTCCCAGCCTGAGCTGAGTGGTGGGATCCAGGCTGTGTTGTTTCAGCCGCGGCCCAGCACCACAGGTGACCACTGTGCAAGACCAGATCTTGCTTATTATGAGCTGAAATCCACCTTCCTCGACTTCTACCCTCTCATTCTCGTTCTAGCCCTAAGTCATGTAGAATAATTCCTTTCCCGACAGACAGCATCCACTCAAAGAGGCTAGCAGGCCCCCAAATACTTCTCAACTTTCCTCTACAAACAAGGCTCAGAATCATGCCTGGGGGAATGTGATCAAAAGCCTCTGAAGAAGTTTGGGAAAATCGTGACCACAGTTAACTCCAGAGAATTTGAAAAGCCATCTTATCTATTAGTGTAGAATTTTTCCTTTTCATAATCAGAAGACTATGGTCTTATTAGATAGATAGCTTGACCTACGTACATGCCTGCACACACAGTGCTTAGCTTCCCAGCAAGGCTAATGCAATTCCCAGTGAGAGAGAATACCTAAATTCAGTCCAGCATTCTAAGATGAGACGGGCAGGAATGTTCTCGTCTCAGGCAGGCGACTCTCCCAGCCCTCGAGGACCGGGGAGGAAGTGGCCCAGGGGAGGGGCAAAGCCAGGGTCTGGTTCCATCCACACAGCAGGACCAGGCCGCTGGGCTGCACCCCACAGGGAGGCCGATGAGAGAACTGCCCTCATCTCTACACTGGTCAGGAACACTAGTTTTGCTGGGCTTCTGTGAGGCCTGCCCATCAGAAACTAAGAAATACCCCTTTCTCGGGATATCTGAGAAAAGAAGTCAACTTTCAGGAGTCACCAAAAGCTGCGGTGGGGGGAGTGACTTCACTGTTGTCTGTAGTTTTTCTTTTCTAACCAAAGAGCGCGTGTCACCGCAGTAAAGAAGCAGACACTGCTCCCCCAGCCAAGGCTTGACAACCTCTGCCCAGGATCTCTTGGGCAACCAAGAAGAATCCAGATGGCGCATTCTGACTGCGGCACCTGGAGATGGGCCGGCCAGGCTGCAAGCCTCCCCCGACACACAGGCATGTGGACACACGCACGCGCACAGGGAAAGTGGGAGAGCCCGTGCCGCCCCTCCCCGCCAGGCCTGCCTCATTTCCTCGGAGATAAATCATGCAGAGGGCTGGGGAGCCCCACAAATCCCTCAAGCAAACACGCAAGTCAAACAGCACCATTTACCCCGCAAGGGCCTCTTCAAGTTAACAAGGCGTGGGAGGAGCCAGGCAACAAAACCAGCCTTGTCCAGCGAGGTCAACCTTTGCCCTCGGGCCCTATGGGGAGGAAACCTGTGGCCACCCCCGTGTCCCTTGCTCCCCCACTTCCTCAGCTGCTGGCCTACCCAAGAATGAGCTTCGCCTCAGTCCTGGTGAAGGTGAGGCAGCCCAGGCTGAGGACAGCACGTGGTCCTGGCAGTTCAGAGATGTCCCCTCACCCCCACCCCCACGGCAGCCAGCCTCCTTTCCTGATGGGGTCCCAAGGTGGCACTTGCCAAGGGACCCCAGTCCAGCTGGCCAGAAGTGGGGAAACCTACTGACCGTTGTAATAAACTGCCCCTCCACCCCCCCACAAGGGTCACAGCTGTAGGAAAGGACAAGAGAACAAGACATGGGCTGGAGGGGTCAGGGAGAAAACCTTCCCATGTCATCTGCGGGAAGAACAGGAAAGGGGAGGAAGGGAAAGAATAATCTCAGTCCGGATGTTTGTTCAAGCTGTAAAAGTCCTCAGGAAAGTCAGAGAACAGGAGGCAATGAAACTTTATGCCTCATGAGGGCAGACATTTTTTTACGACAAGGTGGCAACTGGAGTCTTGTTTTCAAGATATAATTCGTATGCTGCACAATTCACCCTTTAAAGTGCACAAGTCAGCGGAGTTGGTGTATTCACAAGGTCGTAAACCCACAAGGTTGTGTAGTGACGACCGCGACGTAATCCCAGAACACTGTCATCCCCTCGAAAGGAAACCCGTGCCCGTTAGCACTCACCTCCCTCCTCCCAATCCTCTGGCCCAGACAACTCCTCGTCTACGATCAGTCCCTGTGGGGTCCCCTGTTCCGGACATTTCATATAAATGAAATCATACACCATGTGGTCTTTCTGTGACTGGCTTCTTTCACTTAGCGCCACGTTTTCAAGGTTTATCCGTAGAGCGGTAGGTATCAGCACGTCATTCATTCTTATGCCGAATGACATTCCACTGTAGAGAATACACTGTGTTTTATTTACCCGTCCATCAGTCGGTGGACATCCGGACTGTTTCCACTTCTTGGCTGTTCCGAACGATGCCGCTATGGACATTCCCATTACCGGTTTTTGTGTCAACATGTGTTTTCAATTCTCTCGGGTATACACCTCGAGGTGGAACTGCTGGGTCACACGGGAACTGTACGTTTAACACTTTGAGGAGCTGCCAAGCTGACGGCAAAAGTGGCCCCTTTTACATCCTGCCCAGCCGTGTATGGGGGCGTGGCCACTACTCCACAGCCTCCACGAGAGGAGACTGCAGTCCAGCACTGATGGGACTAGAATAAAAGCGACGATAGCAAGCATCCATGGAGCGCTTCACACACGCAGGTACACAGTGCCACTGCTTTATATGCAACATCTAATCTCCAGGACAGACGACCACAGGAGATGAGGTCTGCCTCCCTGAACAAGTCCCCCTCTGCCACTTTCTGGAAAGACCATGGGGCTTCCCCTTAGGCTAAGATGGAGCCAGCACATCTGGAATGAGAAATCGCTCACAGAAAAATAAAATCCAAGCCAAACCCAAGGTGAAAGGCTAACTGAGCCAAATTTAAACCAGGGTGGGAAAATGTCCACAAATAAGTGAGCAAGGAGACAGTGGGGTAAAGGTAAAGGCAGGGAGGGACGGCCTGCCCTCAGATTGGGGCGGCCAGCACTCCCAGCCCCCGGGCAGAGAAGGCACACCAAACCCTCATCCAGGGCTATCATCCCTGCCTCTTGCTGTGGTTTCACACTGCCATAAGAGGGAGTTAGCAAAAACAGAAAGGGAGGCAAGTAGAATGAACCTAGGACATTGTTGTATTGGACTATAACTGGGAGTGTGAGATTTTCAAGATATATATTACATATTGAATATAAGGGGGGGGAGAGTCATGGAAATGGAGATGTAATGGGGGGGTGGTGATAGAGTACTCAGATATTCCCTACTCTGGCCACTGAGAGGACTTGGGAGCAGTGATACCCAGTAGTATCACTATACTACTATCACTATACCCAGTAGCTACATGCAGACCCAACATTCAGACCTTGCTTCTAAGTGCCATCCTCTATTAAAAGGAATGAGGACTCCTTGGAGAAATGGTTGATTCCCAAGGCAGGGGCAGGAAATAAAATGAGCCTGGGACATTTTCTTGTGCCAAAGAACAAAAAAGTGCTCAAAGAGTGGGAAGGACCTGTCAAAAAGACAGAGAAGCAGTCCTGAAGAGGCTCCCACTGGCGACAATGAATCCCAACCCACCAAATAAAACAGGGAATCAGGAGTGCACACAGAGAGAGACAGGCAGGCAGGCAGGCAGGCAGGCGAGGGGAAAACAAGTAACTCTGCAGTGAAGCCCGGAGAGCACACCTTCACTTAGCGATCAAAGGAAACATCACTGGTAATGGCTCCTATCCAGCCAAGTCCCAGTCTCTAAGACACAGGGAGAAGGTGGCAGTGTCCCTTCTATGGCAGTCCCAAGATGCACAAATGGAATCCAACCGGGAGCTTGGACAAATCCAGGTGGAGGGACATGCTACAAAGTAACTGGCCTGTAATCTTCTAAAGCATCACAGCTACGTACGTCACAGCCTGAGGAGCCCTTCCAGACTGAAGTAGACCAAAGAGACAGAAAAGTAAATGCACTGCTTTGTTCTGGACTGGATCCTCTTCCTATTAAAGACACTATGTATACGACTGGGAAAACTCAAATGGGGGCTGATGATTAGATGGTATTATGTATCAGTGTTGGCTTCCTGACGTTGATGTTTGTATTACTGTTATATAGGAGAACACCCTTGTTCATGAAAAGCACACAGGTTGGCAGTTTGTTCTGGAATAAGAAGGAAAAATTGTTTGTGCTACACTTGCAACTCTCCTGTAAGTTTGTGACAGTTTCACAATTTTTTTATTTTTTTTTCAACGTTTTTATTTATTTTTGGGACAGAGACAGACAGAGCATGAACGGGGGAGGGGCAGAGAGAGAGGGAGACACAGAATCGGAAACAGGCTCCAGGCTCCGAGCCATCAGCCCAGAGCCTGACGCGGGGCTCGAACTCACGGACCGTGAGATCGTGACCTGGCTGAAGTCGGACGCTTAACCGACTGCGCCACCCAGGCGCCCCCAGTTTCACAATTTAAAAAGTTTTAATTGTAAATGAAAAAAAAAGCAAAGAAGATAATGTCATGCTAAATTATCAGACGAGTTCAGATCATCCTATATGAGCTCTGTCTCGAGCAAGCCCCAACAGTCCCGCTTTAACTCCAGGAGCCATAAATGGTTTTGATGGGGACGGGGCGTTCTGTGACAGTGCTCAGAGGACACCCTGCCACTCACTAGGATTGCCTTCCAACCCCAAACATGCAACCATCGATGGACTAGAACATGGCCTCGGCTCCTACCATAAAACCAAGCAATTCCAGTCTCCAGTCCATAAGCTACAAGACAAGAACTGGCCAACATCACTCACAGCAAGTCAGTTTTCTGAAATGACTGGCCCACCCTTCATGCCTTTGCCCATGTGCAACAAGAGCTGAGCAGAGAAAAAACTAACTTGGAATGCAATCCAGCAGCAAAGGAAGAGGCCACATTCCCACCAAAAAGTAATGACAGTAACTACTCCATCTCAAATCTGCATAGGGCTTCGCTATTTCCAAGCTTCTCTCCATCTGTGTTCTCACACGATCCATATAAAGGAAGGAAACTACAGACCCCCAAGTCCCCTTATTAAGTCAAATTCCTATTACACAATGAACAGCACTGCACAGCACCTCCTCCATAGCCCTTGCAATGTGTACCATTGACAGTGATACACAGATGTGTGTGATTATTTGACTAGCCTTAGTCTCCCCCATTAGACTGCAGAGTTCAACAGAGCAAGGGTATAGTGTCTGCTCGGATACCCCAGTGCTTCACACTAGGCAGACACTCCAAAAATACTTGCAAAACGATCACATGGATACAGGGGAAGAATGGAAAGGGGTGGGGGTAGAAGGATGGATGATGGGTGGGTGGATGGGGGGTTGGGAGAATAAGGGATGGGTAGAAAGATGGATGATGGGTGAAAGGATGGACGGAAGGTGGGAGGATGGAGGATGAGTGCGACGATGGACGGGAGGTGGGAGGATGGACGGAAGGTGGGAGGATGGAGGATGAGTGGGAGGATGGATGGGAGGTGGGAGGATGGATGGGAGGTGGGAGGATGGAGGATGAGTGGGAGGATGGACGGGAGGTGGGAGGATGGACGGGAGGTGGGAGGATGGATGGGAGGTGTGAGGATGGAGGATGAGTGGGAGGATGGACGGGAGGTGGGAGGATGGATGGGAGGTGGGAGGATGGAGGATGAGTGGGAGAATGGATGGGAGGTGGGAGGATGGACAGGAGGTGGGAGGATGGATAATGAGTGAGAAGATGCATGGGAGATGGGAGGATGGATGATGGAGGGAAGATGCATGATGGAGGGAGGATGGATGATGGGTGGGAAGACAGATGATAGGTGGGAGGATGGAGGATCAGTGGGCGGATGGACGTGAGGTGGGAGGATGGAGGATGAGTGGGAGGATGGATGGGAGGTGGGAGGATGGACAGGAGGTGGGAGGATGGATGATGAGTGAGAAGATGCATGGGAGATGGGAGGATGGATGATGGAGGGAGGATGGATGATGGATGATGGGTGGGAAGACAGATGATACATGGGAGGATGGAGGATGAGTGGGAGGATGGACGGGAGGTGGAAGGATGGAGGATGGAGGATGAGTGGGAGGGTGGATGGGAGGTGGAAGAATGGACAGGAGGTGGGAGGATGGATGGGAGGTGGGAGGGTAGAGGGTGAGTGGGAGGATGGATGGGAGGTGGGAGGATGGACGGGAGGTGGGAGGATGGACGGGAGGTGGGAGGATGGACGGGAGGTGGGAGGATGGAGGATGGAGGATGAGTGGGAGGGTGGATGGGAGGTAGGGGGATGGCTGATAAGTGGGAGGATGGCTGATGAGTGAGAAGATGCATGGGAGATGGGAGGATGGATGGTGGAGGGAGGATGGATGATGGAGGGTGGGTGGGAAGACAGATGATAGGTGGGAGGATGGATGATGAGCGGATGAACGAGTGGGTAGGAGGCTACCCAACCTCGGTCTGCCCCCAGCCACCCTGCCTGGCTGTACCTGCTGCTGTTGGGCCCGGAGGTCACCAATCTCCTTCTGATCCTCCTCATGGAGCCGCTTCATGTCCTCCCATGACTGCTGCAGCAGGTTACGTTCCCGCAACAGCTGTCCGTTCTCCCGCCTCAGCATGTCCACATCATCCTTCAGCTGGGTCTGGTCGCTCAGGAGCCGGCTATGGAGTGTGCTATAATCCCCGCACACACAGTGAACCCCAGCCAGCCTCCAACCCTCTCCAGCCCCTCCAGGTCCCAGGACTCCCAGTGGGAGCCCACACAGCAACCAGGGTAGCGGCACTCAGAGGCAGGCCAAAGCTTGGTATCAGCCAAATGCCAGGAGGACCCAAACCACTTTTTAAAAACCTGACACCAAAAAGGGCACACGTATGAAGGCCAAGGTGAGGGCTGAGCCCTTACCTGGTACAGGCCCGGCACCTCTGAGTACTGAGGCAGGGCAAAGGGCAGCAGACGGGCAGGTACAGCCAGCCAACAGCCTCAGAGGGGCCCCAGGAGACCAAAGGGGAACATGCCCATCTGCCTCTCCTACTGCAGGAGCTGCAGCTGGGTCCTGGACCATGACCCAGGAGCGCAGCAACCTGACGGGCCTGATCCTTTTCCTGCCCGCTGCGCTTCCAAGGCTGTCACCAGATGGTGTGAAGGCTCCACACCTCGCCCCATACTTAGAAAAACCCACTTGAGACCCAAAGACCCAAACCCACTTGCTGAAGGCCCACTGCCTGCTAGACGGCACCAGAACCGCTGGCTCCCAGCCCAGAGGCAAAGAATGGGCCCACTCACTGGTAGAAGTCGGTCTCCTTGGCCACCTCCTCACACCGCTTCAAGGCATTGGTGTGCTGCTTCTGCAGGCTCTGAAGGTCCGACATGGCCCGCACACACTGGATCTTCAGCCTCTCGTAGTCGGGATTCAGTCTGTGGTAGGGCCTGGCCCAGACAGCAACAGTGAACACGGGCTCTGGGACCACTCGGACAAGGAAGGTCTCTGCCCCAGGAAACCTCCAGCCCAGCATCCCCGGATACTGGCTCCTACACACCACGACCACCTGGGGTTTGTTCTGCTCAGACATCCTGGCCTCCCCAGACCAACAAGACCCCTAGGATGGAGGGCCTTGGTTGCCTGGGCTCCCTGCTTGAGCCTGGAGAGCTAAAAAGGTACTGTCTTATTCTCTAGCAGCTCCAGGGAGACTGTGCAACAGGCCTTCACACACAGTGGGCATGCCAGAAACCTAGGATGGAGTTTCTCCTCTTTTTAGGAAAGTGACTGCCAATCCTGGGTGCACATTAAAACGCCAAGGCCCAGGCCAAATACATCAGCATCCTTAGGGATGTGACCCAGACATCAGGATTTTTTTTTAAACTCCCCCAGGGATTCCAGTGTGCAGCCACGGTTGAGAACACTGGCCAGGAGTAATGCTTCCCAGAGTGGGGTTCCCAGACCTGCAGCGTTCATTTCACCTAATGCTGTGAGAACTGCAAACCTCAGGTCAGCCCCAGAACCCCTGAATCAGGCACCTGGAAGGGAGGGAGGGCTAACCAGCAAGCGGTGCTTTAACAAGCCCTCTGGTGATTCCAGTGCACAAATTCGAGAACCCCTGCCCTACAGCTGGCGTCAGTAACCTTTCTCGTACAGGGCCAGGCAGTAAACACTTCAGGCTTTGCCAGCTACACAGCTCTGTGTAACTACCCGCTCTGCCTTGGTAGCATGAAAGCAGCCAGGGACAGTATGGACTCTAGCACACTGGGTCTCCACTGGCCCTCCCTTTGTGCTGAGGACCATATCGTCATCAACACAGCCTGAAAGAACAGGCTTTGCAGCCTTGACATCACCCCAGAGGAACCTTCCTCAGGAAGAGGCACACAACTCTGATGCCCCTAAGGGCAATCCCCCTCCCCTCAGAATCCCTACCAGCATCTCCCGAAAGGATGAATCACACTGTATCCCTCCTCCTCCTCTATGAAGCCCCCCTGGACTGTGCAGGTGGGTAAAGACTCTCCTCTGCCCCACCCCATGGACCACCCTTCCTTGGTATCTACCTCTAAATCCCAAAAGAAGCAAAGATTTTCTTCAAAACAACAAAGAAGCCAGGTGGAATATACCCTCCTAAAACACATGTGGCAGGGAACAATTAATGTGTGAACATATAACGACCCATGTATCAGTGAGGAGGAGCGGCACACGCGCATGCAGACACACACACACACACGTGCACACACACGCATGCACGTAGCTGGGACTGGTCGGGGGCTCAGCCATGGGATCACTATCTCTATTAGGACAGGGGCTGCATGCAAGCAGCAGACAGAGATAGAGAGGAAGCACACCATCTTGGTGCTGGAAGGCAGAGGCCTAGAGAGGGGCAGTGATGAACCCAAGACCACCTAACAAACCGGTGAGGAGGCACCAGAGTGGGACCAGGCCCCGCCAGCTGCTGCTAAAACCACCCACCAAATGATCATGAATAGAGGACGGATAGATGACAGACACGCCCACACTTCTCAATCTCCATGTGGTATGTGACTCAGGCCACAAGCTCCAGTCTGGCTTGGAGGAAGCATAAGCAGCCTGTGTTCCCTCCCCCCCACCCAGGGCTGTGGGGACAGTGTTTCAAAGTGCAGTGGGGACTGGGGCAAAGGGACACTGGCAATGCCATATGCACCACCGGGAGCTAAGGATGAGCATGCGGTGGGGGGCGGGGGGGGGGGGGAGGGGGGGCACGATGGCATCAGGAGAGTAGCCCCTGTCCATCGGGCCCGGGCAGGGGAGCAGGTGTTGATCACCACCTCTTGTCAAAGGTCGTCCCATGTGTCGCGAAGGCCAGGCG
Source organism: Puma concolor (assembly GCF_028749965.1). NCBI lineage: Eukaryota > Metazoa > Chordata > Mammalia > Carnivora > Felidae > Puma > Puma concolor. The sequence continues at coordinate 38,870,105 of NC_141677.1, forward strand.
CTTCCGCAGCTCGTTCCTCTCTCGGGTCATCAGCCGCAGCTGAATGGAGAGGTTCTCCACCTTCTCGTTCACTTGCCGGTCAGGAAGGAGGGGTGGAGGGGATGGCGCCTTCCCGGTGGTACCTGGCGGGGGAAAACAACAAAGTGAACTTGCATTTAGCACTCACTGGGTCTGCCAGGCACTGTTCTGAGCCCTTGGCCTGAGTCAGCTAAGCCCAACAACCCTACCAGGTGGTCCTGCTAGCATCTGCCTTTCAGATGACAACACCGAGTCGGGAGTAAGAGGGGGAACTGAGACCCAAGCCCGGGCTGTCTGCTCCAGCATCGAAGCATCACCCACCCACTCTGCTGGTCCTGCTGAGGACTCCCACTCTCTTCCCAGCCCAGCTTTGACACCTCCAAGATAGAACCCTTCTAGGGCCTGATTGGCACAACTCTGCCTAGTCTGGAAACAGCAGCTATCCACACCTGGGCATGGAGAGGCCAACATGAGCCCTGAGCAGAATGGAAGACACGGCTTGCAGAAGGAGGGACAGGAGGGACCCAGAGAAGCTCCTGAGGCCCAAGGCAGCCGCCTCTGAGGCTGGGGCCCAAGGTCTGTGTCCCTGCCCCCAACAAGGGCTAATGAACACTGCACAGCTTCCTTCTCCACCTCTCCAAATGCCCCAAGGACCTGCCCCAACCAGCCCAGGTATATGGGCTCCTAGAAGGCTTTCAGAGAGAGCTGGTCACGACTAAGGTCAATGTAATGTGCTGCAGGTAAGTCCTGGGGCCTCTGGCTGCTCAGTCCATTCATATCAGGCCCTCATCACCTGTGCCCAGGACTGAGAGTGTCCCAAAGGGCATCCTATGCCTTATGCTACTACTAAGGAACAGCCGCAGCAATGGCCACCACCAGTACCTCTGACAAGATCCAAATCCTTTTCTAAGAAGAAAACATCTCACCCAAATGTCAGAGACACAGAGACAGGTCAGTGGTGCTTCTGTCTTCGACTCTGTCCACATATTCCCCTGGGACAGCCACTACCCCCCCCCCCCCCGAGATCCTAGGTGGGGTCACGGGAAATCACAGCAGCCATCTCATTTTATGGATGTGCTCTGGGAGGGTGATTCACAGGGAACAGAGTGCCTGTCTCCCCAGCAGCCCCGAAACACGCAAAGGGCAAGATGAAGGTCTTCTGACCCTGTGCCATCTTGACCACCAGCCCCCCGACTGATCCTTGTTGGCTGACTGCTTATGCAAGCCAAGTGTCCCCCACGACAAAAGATGGGCACTTCGACACTTTGGGGGGACAGGCTAGAGCACAGTGTGAGGCAGGAGCCTCCACCACTCAGTTCAGCATTATGCAAAGTGGGTACCCCCACCACCTGAGTGTAGTACCCCCTAAAGTGCATGCTATTATAAAACCATCACCACCATAACACCTAGGGTTCCTGTGCTCCAGGCCAGACCTCTGGGTCAGAATGCCCTCTGAGGTGGGGCCCAGGACCAGCATTTCCCACGAGCACTTCCCCCGCCCCACATGGTTCTACTCCACGGCCTAAGAAGCCTTCCCTCACCTGTCCCCAAAAGACCCTGGACCCTTACCCCTGTCCCCAGAGTTTTAGAAATCAGCTGGTTACAGCTGTGCAAGCTGTAACTTTTTCCTCTTCTGGCAAATGAAGTCACTTGTATGAGCCTTAACCCAGAGCCAGGTCTACACTGTCATCCAGTCTGCAATAACTCAGCCAGCTCTCTGACAAGTGGGGCTTCCTCTGGACATGTGTCTGATGCCTCTTCTAGTAATGCCGATGAGCCAACCCTCTAAACAACTTTAGCAGGCAACGATCCCTGCAGGACTGGCAAACCCAAGACAATGGGATAAAAAGACAAGGAGCATCTGGATGAGAGGAATTTTGATGTTCACGGCCACCGCCAACCCATACAAGAGCAGCCAACACAGATGTCCCAGGCATTAATGTAATCTCCCAACAAACCTGGGTGGGCACTAACATTATCATTCCCATTTCATAGCTGAGAAAAATGAGGCCCAGCAAGGTTAGGTAACCGACTCAAACCTGCACAAAGAGCAAGTGATGCCCTGGAGGAGAGCCCAGGCACCTGGATTCAGAGCACGCCCTCTCCACCTCCGTGCCTCGCTGCCTCCCACAGGACCACCACGACTAGCACTTACTTTGTACCTGGCAGTTTTTGAGATGCATCCCATCCCCTTACTGAAGACACTGCTGTCATTCCCATTTCACACATCAGGAAACAAAAACTGTCCAGGTCACAGAGCCAATAAATGACACCACTGAGAATTAGACCTCCCTCTGTCTACCTGACCCCAGAGCCCAAGGTCTTAACCTTAAAGTCCACAAAGCTTTTGATCTTAGGACCTCTTTACAACCTTAAAAATGATTGAGAACTCCCAAGAGCTTTTGTTTACATGGGTTATATCTATCTGATGATGTCTACCAGATTAGAAATTAAAACTAAGAAAGAATTTTTAAATATCTAATTTTAAAATAAGCAAAAATGTTCACATAAGACTTTCTTTCTGAAAAAGTTAACTGCCCCTTTCCATTACAAAACAAAAAACGTAGCAAGAAGAGTGACATCGCATCTTTACAATGCTGTTGACATCTGGCCTGATAGAGATGGCTAGAGTCTTTTCTCTGTGTAATATCACACACGAGGGATGGAGCCTCTAGAAAATTCTGCCCTACAGCAAAGTCTGTGTGAGGAATGACAGTGGAAAAGGCAAGTGGCTTCTTACGATCATTAGGAAAACAGTTTTGACCTCACTGGCCCCAGAAAGGGCCTCGGAGACACCATGCCATGCGAGAACAGGTGCTCTGTACTATAATCAGGTCCAAGAAGTATCACAGAAACAGCAAATCTAGAGTTTGGGAAATGAAAAGTACCACCAGGCTCAGCAACTTGCGTCCCGGGAGGTAAAGAATTTTCACCCCATTTTGTAAACGAGGCAACAGAAAAATGTATCCCTTCCTTGGCTTCTGAGGAAGCTGGAGAGAGAAGCAGGACATAAAGAGAGGCCATCAGATCTGTCACCACACACAGCTACGGCCTCCTGTCTCAGCCTCCGGCAGAATGAGGACACTTGCTCGAAGATGCGAGGACCTAGGGACAGCCAATCATACAGACAGTGAAATGAGTGCGGACACTGCACAACCCAGGTACTGGGTTCTGTGCTAAGTGCACTCTGTCTTTACTCGATTAACCCCCAGAGCGCCCTCCCACGGATGTGCTATGATCATCCCGTGAGAAAGTGACATCCACAAAGACTGTACAGCCAGGAAAACAGTCCACCCCCACGTAAACGTGGCTCCAACTGGAGAGCCAGGGCCTCAACCACTACGTTACACTGTCTCTGGACAGGAGTATCCCTTTCCTGCTCCAAAGGTGTGAACATACATGAAACACACAAGAAATAAGGCTGCCCAGATCTGAGAAGCCAACACACAGCAGACTGACAGGGGAAAATGCTGCCTGAATGCCTATCCTTCCACAATAAGGAAGGTAGAAAGCACAGTAGGACCACAGGGCACCTCAAGAAGACTCCCAAGATATGCTAAGCCTGGACGTTCCAAATTAATGGCAAGTGTTGCAGAAAATCCTCCCCATCCCCAGTCAATTAAAAATAAAGTTTTTCTTTTTTTGCTTGCACCTCAAGGTTGAAAGATGTTTTGAAGAGGTACAGCCCCTCCATCCAGATGATTGCCAGAATCCCCCAAATGGCCACCAAGACTGTTTGGTGAGGGAGCTCACTACTTTATAGCAAAGCCCAGCCAAACTTGCCCCATAAAAATTATGCTCTGTACAGAGTTAAAATCTGTCTCCCTCTACTTCCCCCAATGACCTAGATATACTCCTAAGGGCCACACGATACAACTGTAATTCCTCTTCTACACAACAGACTTGCAAGTGTTTGAGGACAACTACCAAGTCCCTGTATCACTATCAGAATAGCTTAATTAAAACATGACAACACCGGGGCACCTGGTGGCTCAGTGGGTTGATCACCCAGCTCCTGATTTTGGCTCAGGTCATGATCTCACAGTACATAGGATCAAGCACAGAGCCTGCTTGGGACTCTCTCTCTCTGCCCTTCCCCCATTGGTGCTCGATCTCTCTCTCTCTCTCTCTCTCTCCTGGTGTCTCAAAATAAATAAATAAACTTTAAAAATTTTTAAAAACTTGAAAAAAATTAAAACAACACCGCCTCCAAATGCTGGCAAGGGGCACGGAGAAACCAGAATTCCCAAATATCGCCAGTGGGAATATGAAGCAACATGGCCACTTTAGAAAACACTTTAGCAGGCTTGTTTATTATTATTTTACGTAAGTAATCTCTACACCCAGTATGGGGTCTCAACGTACAACCCCGAGATGGAGAGTCACACGCCCGACCGCCTGAGCCAGCCAGGCACCCTGTCCGTCTTTTACAAAGTTAAACATGCACGTGCCATACCGCCCAGGAATCCCGCATCCAGGTATTTACACAACACAAAAGAAAACGTACATGTACACCAACACCCACACACAACTACTAAAGGTAGACGGCGAATGGATAAACAGCAGCGTTTCCTTCCCACAAAGGAATACTATCCGGGAAGAAAAGGCCTCTGATACAAACCACCAGGACACATGACAGCCGGGGAATCTAAAAGCCCTCTGCTAAGTGAAAGAAGCCAGACTCAAAAGGCTATACCCCATATGATTCCATTTATAGGACATTTGGAAATAGGCGAAAATATAGGGCAGAAAAGAGATGAATGGCTGCCAGGGGCTGGGGGACAAGGGAAGAAAGGCTAAGTACAAAGTCACAGAAGAGAATGTTTCAGGGTGAGGGAACTGTCCTGTATCTTACTTGTGGTGGTGGTTACAGGACAACGTGTGGTCGTCAAAGCTCGCTTAACGATATAAAAAGGAGAGACTTTACTGTAGGCAACTTATATCTCAATGACATGACTTTCTAAAAAATTAAGCAAAAACAAAACCCTTGGTGCCCCTAAACTGAAGCCAGGGTCCCAACAGCGGCATGGTTGGTGGCCCTGTGGACCATCAGCACCCCCACCCCATCAGTCACCCCAGGAATAGCAAACATCGTAAAGATCAAGCAAAATAAAAACTGACATCAAGTGAGTTGTCCACAGAAACCTCACACATCTTTCCCTTGGCTCTCCTCTCCCTGCACAGCTGTTTTTTTGGATTCAAACGCAAAACTGTCCACTCTCCCCAACTTTGCTGCTTCCTCTTTCCAAATGGGGAACCGCTGGGGAAGGCAGATTTCCTTCTTCCATTCTGTGTCCAGAATGGGGCTCCAGGGGTAAGGGGTTTGGACTGTACTAAAACAGGGGTGCTGGGAGATGCCAGGAGAGCGGGCACAGGCCCTGGATTTTGGACAAAGAGCCCTCACCCACCGGGCCTTGGTGTGAATGGGATGGCAGGAGCAGAGTCTGGCCAGGAGACTGGGCAGGCCCCTTTCACCACCACAAGACCTGGCTCTGCCTCCCAGTCGCCATGGCCGGTGCGGCCACCTCTGCAGGCTCAGCGAGCAACTCAGCAGCTGGGTGGTCTTAGCCAGAAGACCCTCTGTCCTTAGCTCCCTCACCACCACACTCCAGCTGAAGGCCACCCCCTATGTCTTATTTACAGCCGGACAAATGACAATCCGCTCCAGAGCTCCGTGGGTCCATGGTGCCAGAGCCAAAGAGAAAACTGGCACGGGCCAGCAGTGGCCGGGTGGAGGGGCGATGCCCAGATAAACTTCCTGGCTACCCCCAGGCCCTGGCGGTCGGGGGAGAATCAAAGCAGCAGCAGAACATGGTCACCATAGGCAGCAGCAAGTGAAACCAAGCCATCCTGATCTCCAGCCCAGGAGAGCCAGCTCCATCAGGAGAGACACAGTCCCACGCTGTGAACCAGTGATTCTGAAAGCACCTAGCGTCACACACTTGTTAGAAATGCACATCTCAGGGGCGCCTGGGTGGCGCAGTCGGTTAAGCGTCCGACTTCAGCCAGGTCACGATCTCGCGGTCCGTGAGTTCGAGCCCCGCGTCGGGCTCTGGGCTGATGGCTCAGAGCCTGGAGCCTGTTTCCGATTCTGTGTCTCCCTCTCTCTCTGCCCCTCCCCCCGTTCATGCTCTGTCTCTCTCTGTCCCAAAAACAAATAAAAAACGTTGAAAAAAAAAAAAATTAAAAAAAAAGAAATGCACATCTCAGGCCCACTCAGACCTCCTAAGTCAGAAACCCAGAAAGTGAAGTCAGCACAACCCTCCAGAAGATTCTGATGCCTGATCAAGTTTGAGAGCCTCTGGCCTGGAGTTGCATTTGCTGGCCAGAGTGGCTTTTTTCTCCCTTGTTTTACTGGCTGCCCGGGAGCCACTCCATTTAAAGCCATCACCCACTGATAACATGCAGGGAGGGGCCCTCCCCTAACAAGGGGGATGCCCCCCTTGGTCAGTCAGTACTGCACGGCAGCTCAGCTCCTCCCAGGACTGACAGTACAATGCAACGGCTACAGCCATGCCCAACTCCTAGGTAAAACACTTGCTCTCAGAGCAGATCCTTCACTCAGGGTCTGCTCTGCAGAAACCCAAAACGAGAGGCACTGATGGCCTATTGTTTCCTAGCTGCTCCTACTTCCGAAGCACCATCCATAAAAGACCCAACATAAGGACCACCTCCTCCTTGAAACTTGCTCTGACACCCCCCCCCCCCCCAATCAGAAACAGCTGCTCCTCCCCTTGAGCTATTTGTTTCCTTCAGTTCTACACAGGGCACAATGGCCAGTCGCTTAACTCTCTGATGCTATGGTCCGAATGCTGGTGTCTCCCCACCAAATCCCTACAATGAAATCCTAACCCCCAAGGTGTGGTATTAGGAGGTGAGGTCTTCAGGGGGTTATTAGGTCACAAGAATGGATCCCACATGGATGGATCTAGTGTCCTTATAAAAGGACCCCAGGGAGCTCTCCCCTCCTTCTGCACGTGAGGACACAGCAGGAAGACGCCATCTATGAACCTGAAGCAGGCCCTCACCAGACACTGGACCTGCCTTGATCTTGGACTCCCAACCTCCAGAACGGTGACAAATAAATATCCTTTGTTTCCCAGCTGCCTGGTCTGTGGTGTTCTGCTTTGGCAGCCTGGACAGACTGGGACATCTGGCTGGACTGTGAGATCAGGGGCCAGGGCTCTCTGTGACCCCCACAAGCATTAAGCACGTACTCCAAGAGAAGAAACTGCCCACATGCTGCAGATGAGCTGGGAAAATAGGCCCCTGTTCCAGAAGGACCAGGAAAGGGTCAGAGGGCACAAGGAGTCAGGGTGCACGCAGAACCGGCCTCCAGGCTGACTCACCCGACCTTCCTGTGCCAACCCAGAAGCTGCACTTTCAAGGAATCTTCTCTGGGAAATGAAGGAAGCCCTCCGGCTGCTTCTCCTGCTGACAAGCCAAGAGACTTCTTTGTTTAATAAGAAACTTCTCCTTTATGCTTCAATTTGCATAAATTTAAGGCTTATTTTATACATGCTACCCAAGGATGTCTGTTTGCCTTAAAACCTCCCCAGCAGGGGCGCTTGGGTGGCTCAGTCGGTTAAGCAGCCGACTTCGGCTCAGGTCACGATCTCGCGGTCCGTGAGTTCGAGCCCCACGTCGGGCTCTGGGCTGATGGCTCAGAGCCTGGAGCCTGTTTCCGATTCTGTGTCTCCCTCTCTCTGACCCTCCCCCGTTCATGCTCTGTCTCTCTCTGTCTCAAAAATAAATAAACGTTAAAAAATTAAAAAAAAAAAAAAAAAAAAAAAAAAAAAAACCTCCCCAGCTGTCCCAGGTGAGAAATAAAAGGCACCTGAGAAATTAGGTCAGGGTGAATGGGGAAGAAAAATATCCATTGCCTGACATGAGTGTGCGTTCCCTGGGCAGATCCGTGAGGCCTACCGATAGGCAGGTTACCTACCGTTGGGCTGCATGGGATGGGGGAGGCCTCTGAGAAGCCACACGCGCTCAGCTGATGAAAACTGCCTGAAAAGGCCTCTGCAGAAGAATTCTGCAATCCTTAGGGCTGTTAACCCTGAAGGTTAGCACAGGCGTGGGGAGTTGTCAGCAGTGTCCAGCTGGAGAGCTGGAAGGGGACAGGCCACCCGCAGATCGAACGCTAGCCAGGGCAGCCGATCAGGCACAAGCTGTCACAGAGAAGACACCACATGCAAGGCTTCCCCTACCAGTATTCTCGTCTGCTGACTGTAACTTGCCGTTCTTTCCCCAAATGTTGTTTGTGACGTGAGTGGGAAAGCGGAAGTGACATTTTTATCGTAAGACGTTGCTCTTGCCTCGCCCTTCCTGAGGTTCATGGAGAGAGACCATGCACAAACCAAAACAGCCAGTCCCCATCTGACCTACCGGCCCCCTTCTGCCAGGGCTGTGGTGCAGGGAAAGAGCACCGCCAGTCATTAGGGGAGGCCGGGCCAGCCTCCTCCTCCAGGAGGCACAGCAGTGGTCCCCATGGCCAACCCCACCGCTCATTCCACTCCAAGGGACAGGTCCAAGCCAGCCTCCGACGCTCCAGTGCCCTCGCCAGGGACTAAGTCAGGTCAACCCATGTCAGACCAGGAGTCTGTTAAATGTAGATGCTAGGCCCCATCCTCATAGCTTCTGATATAACAGGGATGGGGTGAAGCTCAGGAACCTGCATTTCTAGCAGGTGCCTGAGTGCTGCTGATCCAGAGACCATACCGTGTGAGCCACTGATTTGGGCACAGACAAGCTACCCAACTATAGTCGGTGTGAGGAGACCCTGCGAGGGAATTTCTGCAGAAGGCTTCTTTGCTGACAAAGAGACAGTAGAGGAGACAACCCCCTTCAGCCTCTGGACCATGTGATGACAGAGATGTTCTTTTATCTGCTCTGTCCCATGTGGCAGCTAGTAGCCATGCAGGTAGCCAGAGAGCACATGAAATGTAGCTGGTGTTACTGTTGAAACTAGAGGGGTATCCGGGTGGCTCAGTCAGTTGAGCGTCCAACTCTTGATTTCAGCTCAGGTCATGATCTCACTATTCGTGGGACTGAGCCCTGCATCTGGCTCCAAGCTAGGAGAGTAGAGCCTGCTTGGGATTCTTTGTCTCCCTCTCTCTCTCTGCCCCCTCCCACACGTGCACATGCACTCTCTCTCTCAAAAATAAACAGACCTAAAAAAACTACAAATTTTATTTTTAGTTCATTTTAATTAATTTGAACTGTAAATAGCCACCTGTGGCTAGTGGCTCCCATAAGGGACACTGTAGCCCTGGACACTCCCAGGTCTAGATGCGACAGCTGGAACTGTTGCTACAAATGCCCTGCCATCAGCCTGAGCGGAAGACACACACAGAGAGGAACACAGAGCCACATCCTGATGTACTCAGCCCGACCTCAGCGGCTTCTGTGAGATCACACATTTCTCTACTGTTTAAGGCAATGTGAGAGGGTATTCCCTCCTCTACAGCCAAAGGTCTCCAGGCTAACACAGTCTGCACAAAAATGGGGCCACTCAACCCAAGGACGATGTCAACTGCTGGCATAAGAACCAGAAAAGCAACACTTGGGTCCCGGTGAACTGAGGAGGGTCTGACCCAAAGGGATACAACCAGGTCTTTCAGCATCCAAAATCCAGGCACCAACAAGCAAGGCTCAGCCTACACAGGACGTCCAGCACAGCACTGCCTGCTTGTCAACAAGTACCTGGGGACAGTGTTCACCCCTCCATCCCAAGGGCCAAACCAGCTCCAGGTACGCATAGAACCAAAGGTCAGGTCAGTGACATGAAGCTTCTTCCAGAGTTTACGGAAGTCCGGCTGCATAAAAAATACCTACTCCTACTCCTCCTTGAAATTCCACTACTAACAATAACCGCTGTGGTTTCAGTAATCGCGCTCTCTTTGGAGAGAATGATGCAAATGTTCCCAGGAAAGATACCACTGTAAGCCCTGAAGTGTCGATGTGAATGAATTTGTCAGGTATCTGTTAGATCACTGCACCTCGTTTCCAAGGGGAACAGGGAGCCAACAGAGCAGAGCATGAGGCAGGAGAGGTGCACTCAGGATTCAACCCCCTCAGGTTTACAAAAGCCCCATGACAGCGTTCCATTCATCCTGACTGCCCCACCCCACGGGATTCCCAGAAGCCAGTCCCGTGTTCAAAATTCCAACAACCCCTTCATTGAGTCGATGGACTCCTAGCAGACAGCACAAAGTAATAAACACTGAAGTTCTGTCCTGTGGTCCCGGAGGAGTCCTCCCAGACAGGGAGGAAGGAAACTGATTGGCTGCTCTGTGTCCTCCCCAAAATGTTGAAATCCTGACGGCAGCAAATGTGAATGTGACTTTATCAGAGATACAGTCAGACACTGAAGATAAGGTCATCCTGGAGTAGGACTAGTGTCCCTTGAAAAAGTAGAAATCTGAAGACAGACATGAACACAGGGAGAACACCATGTGAAGACAAAGGCAGAGACTGGGATGATACATCTACGAGCTAAGGATCACCAAGGATTGCCAGCACCCGGGCAGAAGGAAGGAGAGGTGCCTGGGACAGACCGTGCCTGATGCCGTCAGACTAACTATGAGAGAATACACTTCGGTTACATAAGCCACTCGGTTTGTTATACTATGCTATGGCAGCCCTAGAAAACGAATACAATACCTCCCTGCTTGTAGCTCTCTTACTGGACTGACCTCACATGTTATATTTACTTATGAAACCGTCTTCCCCCTGGACCCGAAGATCTACAAGCACTAGGACCACCGTCTGCCTTACTCACCACTGCATTCCAAGCCCACTTCTGGCGTTACAGAGGTGTTCTGTAAGTGTCAGTCGAATTAACGCATGAAAGGTCTGCCCCCGGCTGGGTCTGGACTCTCTGACATGAGACTTGCCCTCTCTCAGTGTCAATTTCCCCATCTGTCTACGTGGAAGAAACAAAATAATTGGACCAGATGACCTCCGTGAGCCCTTCTGACTCGGAAACTCCAGGACTCTCCACTGAAGGTGTATGCATCCAACAAGGTCAGATCAGGACATCAGAAACCGCACGAGGGTGTTAAACAGAGGGCACATGACACAGTAACAGGTAACAGAGGTGTGGGAAGGCTACGAGACCATGACAACCTTCCTGCTGAGATATCTTCAGTAAAGTAAAGGCTTCTGGAAACACTTGGCTACCCCTGTCCCTAGGACAATACACTGCCCAGAGGGCTGCTCCTGCTTACAAAGGACAGTCCCAAAAGGGGCCATTCTCATGGACAGTGGTCACTGAAGTACAAAGCCTGGGTCAGGGGGACAACAGCTCACTGAGAAGCCCCATGCTCTGACAAAGTGAAGAAATGGTGAAGCACGGCCTCCCCTACCACCCGCCTCCATTCTAACACCATATCCAGATTTCTGCCCTCCTCTGTTAAGAGCATGTATTGCTGGGGCACCTGGTAGCTAGGTCGGTTGAGTGTCCAACTCTTGATTTTGGCTCAGGTCATGATCTCATGGGCATGATCTCATGGGCATGAGATCGAGTCCCACATAGGGCTCTGTGCTGACGGTGCAGAGCCTGCTTGGGATTCTCTCTTCCTCTCTCTCTGCCCCTGCCCTGATGGCGCCATCTCTCTCTCAAAATAAATACACATTAAAAAATAATAATAATAATTTTTTAAAGAAGAGGATAGATTGCTGATGGAGAAAATGTGAATGGAGTCAATAGGAGATGACCCCATGAATGATCTGACAGGGGAGGCCAACTTCCCATCCCATAGACTCAGGGCTACCTCAGCTCACACCCAGACCCCCCACCTACCCGGTGCCCTCCAGGAAGGAAGGGTGTCCAGGTGGTACTCACCCACACTGCTGAGGGAGCTGCTGCTTTCTGAGTCTGAGGGCATGATGGACAAGACGCTGTAGGTGGAGCCTGGGGACAGAAGGACAGACCATTTGTTACTAACCCCAAACCACTGTCGGACCAACTGGTCTTTAGTCAACGCCAAACTGAGAACCAACACCACGTCAGGGACTAGAAATCAGATCTAAGGGGCGGGCAGGGGAGGTGTGGTCAGCAGGGCCTAGTCTCTGGTATTTCTGCCGATGTCCCACCTCACCTTTCCGCCACCCTCCTGCCCTGGAGACCTATCTACGCACAGACAGAGGAGAACTTGGAGCCAGTCAGATGGCTTCTTGTTAAGACATCTGGGGAAAAGCTTAGCAAGGGAGCAACATATGCCCCAGGCTAAAATAGGGTCTCGGGATTTCCTACAGATCTTTATCAATATGACGCTGGCTTCCATGCAGACAGCAAGAGAGGAGAAGCTAAACATCTATGAACTATTTTTTCTTTTTGCCCGACTGTTCTGCTCTCGCGTTCTGACTATATTCAAGCTCAGTCGTTAATGATATAGTCAGTGCCTGCCCCCTTATTAAAAGTTACTTATAAAATTTTGAGCAATTACACGGTCACCAAAGCCAGGGAGCAGTACGTGCCCTTTGTTTGGCCAACACTTAACGTTGTTAACCCCTGAGGTGGGCACACAACTGCCACACCACAGCTTCCAAGGCTAGGATGTTACCTGCCTGGCATCAGTAAAACCTCTGGGTGAAGAAACCCAGCTTCTGAACCTAGCTCTCATCCACTGAGCAAGTCACTTGTTTCCTGGAACTGTGCTCCCGACCTGAACAAGGATGGGGTTCAGCCAGACAGCTTATGAGGTCCTCTCCCCTGTCCCATGTCAGGATTACACGTTCCCCCTGACTGCATGCTTTGCTTGTGGCTACAGGGGACACAGTGTTAAGAGGGCAAGCCGACCAAGACTACCTTGGGAGCTGAGAAAAGCACCCATGTGCAGGCGGTGGGTCAAAGAAAACAAGGTAACAGCAGGAATGCAGGGTTTTGTCCTGCACAAAACTACACAGTGAAGAAGTGTGTGTACCAGGCAGAGCAGGTGAGCGAGAGACGGGATTTTTGCGGTAAAGCCTTTGCATAAGCCTCAGGGCTCCCATGTGAGAAAGCAGCCAAGAACTAATGAGATCTAGGGCTCCAGGACCTGAAACGTGGGGGCCAGATGTCAAAGTTTCTTCTTTCCCACCTCAACTCTTTTTAAAAAAAAATTTTTTTTTAACATTTATTTTTGAGACAGAGAGAGACAGAGCATGAACGGGGGAGGGGCAGAGAGAGAGAGGGAGACACAGAATTGGAAACAGGCTCCAGTCTCTGAGCCATCAGCCCAGAGCCCGACACGGGGCTCGAACTCACGGACCGTGAGATCATGACCTGAGCCGAAGTCAGCCGCTTAACCGACTGAGCCACCCAGGCGCCCCATCTCCCACCTCAGCTCTTGACTAGCTACCTGATACCTGCGCACTCCCCAAAGGGACAGCAAAGGGATGAAGAGATGGGGGTAAACAGGGGAGAGAAAGAAGGAGACCCGTGGGGGCGGGGAAGGGAGAGGCCAGCAGGGTGACAGATGACCCTGAGCAGACGGGAAAACCTGGGGGGAGGAGAGGAAGGGCAGACAGCCGAGCAGCCCTGGCATAATGGTAGGCGGGAGAGCTGGCAGGTACGCCCACCAGAAAAAGAGACAAAAGCGGAGAGCAAAAAGAAAACACAAGGAAAAGGGACTTTCATAATAGCAAGAACTAGGACAGTGGCCAGGATGACCAGTGGCCTTGTGACCGAATTTTCTGAGACTCTCTTAAGACCTTAGGTGTTTAGGGTGGATTGAAGATGTTCTGTCTTCAGATGGGACTGTCAAAGGGATCTGTTTGTTCAACACAGCTTCTGGCACCAGAAATGGACACAGCAGGTAGGTGCCGGAGAAAAGCTGCGGGTGGGGGCGCCTGACAGACAGGGCTGGCTCGGTCTGCAGATACCTAGGAAGGGCAGAGCCCCCCTCGACACACGCGTTCACTTCACGGAGGCCCCGTGCCCACCTGGCAGGGAGACCACAGCACAGTTCTGCACATCACTTGAAGGGAAAAGGAACTAGAAAACCCTGTTCAGCCCTGAAATTCCTTGATCCCACCAAAAAACGAGTAGCAACATTCAGTGAAATACCTCCCATATTTCAAGTCCGACCCACACAATTCATTTTGCTGTCCATTCAACGTTTCTGCATTTTTGTCCCAACAAAACAACGAGCACAAGTTTCTTAAATCATCTCTCTTCCCACGCCATAAACATCAAACATTGCATAAGGATCCACGAAGCAATGTCAGATGCAATTCAGGCAATCCGCTGGTATGTCAAAGGACAAAAACGTAACACAATGCCTGTTTTCTCAACTCAATTGCCAATTTCTTAATTATTTTTTTCTTTATGGGGACGAGGAAGGCTAGCCAGCTGGTATGTTGGTGGACTGTTTTCAAAAGATGCCCACTCAGAAAAGCAGGCGCAAATAAACTCTCCCACTCACACCTTGCGGATCTCTGAGCTGGATCGTGCTTGCGACAGCACGGCCCTGCGCTCCAGCAGCCGCTCCTCGCGGGAACGCCTTGCCTCTTCCTCACTACTGGCATTGGCAGAGCCCCATCTTCCAGTAAAGCGCCCCTCCTCATCAAGTTGCCTCCCTCCTCCCCCACGGCCAGTTTCCACTGTTAATTAAACTTGGCAGACGCCCTTGTCTTTCTCCGCCCATCTCCCTCCCTGGCTGGGGGAGTCAACTGGCCAACCAACACATTCTGTCCCTCTTCTCTGTCCCCAAAGTCCTGCTGGGGTTCTGGGGCCTGACCTGGGGGCAGCGTGACATCTCTATCTGCATCTCTGGGCATCACCACCCCTGAGTCGGCTGGCAGGGCTCCTAGGAGCTGGGGGCTGGCGGGGAGTGATTAAAATTGGACAGCGCCCAGTTTTTACAATGTTCCCAGGGCCTTAGACGTCATTCAGAGGGAAAAAAGGCCCGAAGACGACGCTGTCTTGGTCATGCTTTGTCTCTGCTGCTATTGTTGTCTTAAAAAGCCTGTGTGGTCAGGATGTCGGGAAAAGGCAAGAGGAGTCACTCTCCTCCAAAGTCACGCGGTGTCCTTTCAAAGCCGGTGGCTTCTGAAGGGCGGGTGTCAGGCGTCATCTACCTCTGGGGTTTCACAATCGAATCTGGAGGCCAACAGCAGCCTCCTCTCACAGGCACACGCCTCCCAGCCACCCCCAATTCCCCAGGAGTTCCATGCAGGCACTCACACCCCACCTGCCCTGAAACCTAAAGCATACCCCCACCTGGCAGAGAGGCCCAGGCCAGTGAAGGCTGAAGAATCAACCCGGCTCCCGCGCTGGCACTGCCCCCACTCCCTCCCCATGTGCCCTCCCACATCCCCTCAGGACACCACCACTCAGGGCAACCCCACAAACTGAGAGGACCCAGAAGTCGATGGTCTGGAAACGTTTCCAGGAAAGGAGAGCAGGGCATAAGCCCAGCTTTTCATGGACATGTAGACCACAGAGGGACACAAGGGAGCTCTTTCCTGCCATGGGGGCTACCTGGGGACCCAAGCAAAATGTAGATTCTGATGTGGGGAGACGACGGGGGCCTGAGACTCTGCATTTCCAACAAGTCCCCGAGGGCATGTGGTCGACAGACAGAATAAACGCAGGGCAGCAGGGATGACTGGAGTCATCGGGTGGGAAACCAATGCAAATCGTGGCAGAGGCCCCGAAAGGCAGCCAGCAAGCCGTGGGACCCACGCATTGTCTGCATCCTTCCCAAGAGCCCAGCCCCTGTTAATTGTGTTTACTCTGTGACTCAGCCCCACTGGGTCAGGGAGACCACTTCAAAAGAACTTCCAGTAAAATCACCCAAGCGATAACAGAATGCCCCAGCCCTCCGACAAGGCCACCTCCCGCAGCCTGTGGGGCCCAAAAGAGACAAGCTTAGCTTGTCACCTAATACACCCCTCCATTCACCTGGAGCTCATAAAGGCCCCAGTGACTCACGCTTCCTCCCCATGAAACCTGTAGGCACCGAAGGGACTTGTTCCAGCCTTGAGCCAGCACACAGAGTCCTCCCTGTGCTCCGGGAGGGTGAGGAGAGGCCGGGAGGACATGCCAACCAGCCCCCCCCAAGCACCTGGGAAGCGGGAGGGAGAAGGCGAGCCACTCTTTTCCTGGGGGCTCTAGCCAGGAGGTCCTGGAACCCTCCCCCAGGTCACAGGCAGATGACCGAGGGCACCCGATCGCTCTTGTGCTTGCACGTGTCCACCAGGTTCCTGACGCACGCCTGAGCCCTGCAAGGCCCTGGGCCAGGACTGGTGAAAAGAAGACAAGCCAGGGGCTCAGGAGGCTACTCAGCTGCTGTGAAACCGTGCAGAAGTCCCTTCCCCTCTCTGAGCCGGGGTCCCTCAACCTTAAATGAAGGCAGTATTGACTAGAACACCCACAGCGGTGCCAGCCTGCCTGGGCTGAACTCCCCCAACTCTGCCACTTAGCCGCTGTGTGCCTTTGGGAAAGCCACTCAGCTCTCCCTGCCTCCATGTGTTTATCCGTAAAATGGGCTAGGAGGAGTATTTTCCCAACAGAGGAATCTACTGAGTTAATGTGAAAAGGACTTGAGACAGCACCTGGCACAGCCAGCGCTCAAAGTGCCAGCTGCTGCCACCGTGGTCAAACCAGGCCTTCCAACCCTGCCATTTTCAATCCTCTGCTTATTGAAAGTCATAGCGGTACTAGAGTGACAAGGTCAAACAGTGCAGGATGAACAGACTGCCAGACTATATGGTACTAACAATAATAATAATAGCAGCTAATACACACTGAGCACTAGTGTCCAGCTGTGCTAAGCACTTTAGGAATTCCCAAAGCAACCCTGAGGCTGTCATTAGGCCCATTTTACAGAGTAGAAAACTAAGGGTTAGCAAAATTAACAAATTTGCCTAAGGTCCTGATAGAGGGACGAGTAAGGGTATGAACAGGACACAAACCCAGTCTAGCCCCAAGGGTGTGCTCCTGATCCCTACACACAACACTGCTGCCAGGCTCTGAAGGTAGAAGGGCAGTCAAGGGAGGCTTCATGGAGGAAGCAGCCTGGAGCTGGCCCTGGAGGATGGTGAGCTTGGACAAGCACCTGAGAAACCAACTCAGCCTGGAAGCAACACAGGCAGAGCCTATCCTGCTGTGCAAATGGAAAGTCTCAGAGTGGAGCCAGCCTTGCCCATGGCCTTACTGCCTGGATGCCCCCTACAGTGGGCTTGTCCCCTCCTTGCCTTCCTTCCCCCACCAAGAACACACTCAACAGGCACTGTAAGCTAAGCCAGAGAGGGGACTGAAACTGGGAAGAAAGGGAGTGAGAGGAGTCATGGCTCCACGGCCTTGACAAGTGCTGCTGCTTCCTGTCCACCCCAACAGCCATGCCAGTGCTGGGTGCGTGGCAGGTCGCAGAGCAGAGGCACCCTCATTCAAGAGGCACCAACTCTGTGAGCTGCAGAGATGAGGAAGGCGGCAAGAGCACGAAAAGTGCTTCGTGCTGTGTAGAGAACACCTCCCCTGCTTCTGAGGACCTCAGGAGTTGCTGGCGGGAGGTACTTTGGCTGCTGAGAAGTCCTTTTGCAGAATCACGGGTCAGTGCAGCAATGCCCCCCCCCCCCCCCACACACACACACACACCAGGGCCTCAGCTTCTCCTTCCGTTTAAAAATATGAGCCAAGGTGGGGTGCCTGGGTGGCTCAGTCAATTAAGCATCCGACTTCAGTTCAGGTCATGATCTCGTGGTTCGTGGGTTCCAGCCCCACGTTGGGGATGCTGACAGCTCAGAGCCTGGAGCCTGCTTCAGATTCTGTGTTTCCCTCTCTCTCTGCCCATCCCCCACTCATGCTTTGTCTCTCTCTCTCTCTCTCTCTCTCTCAAAAATAAACATTAGGGGCGCCTGGGTGGCGCAGTCGGTTAAGCGTCCGACTTCAGCCAGGTCACGATCTCGCGGTCCGTGAGTTCGAGCCCCGCGTCAGGCTCTGGGCTGATGGCTCAGAGCCTGGAGCCTGCTTCCGATTCTGTGTCTCCCTCTCTCTCTGCCCCTCCCCCGTTCATGCTCTGTCTCTCTCTGTCCCAAAAATAAATAAAACGTTGAAAAAAAAAAATTAAAAATAAACATTAAAAAAATTTTTTTAATCTTTTCCTTTAAAAAATAAAAATATGACCCAAGGCTGTGGATACCGAGACCCAAAGTGGGAGGCTGGCAAGCCTCAATATGTCAGAGAGGTATGGGGTGACCACGGCCCCAGAATGGAGCAGCCAGAGCCTGGTCTATCAGTGAAGGAAGTCCTGCTTCGTGCACCCCATGTGCCTGCCTCAGGACAGGCAATTCACCTTGTCCCTGACCTGCTGTCATGGGTCAAGTGATGATGTACCTCTGGTATACATAAGCCACCCCCCTAAGTGTCAGGTTTGTAAGTGAAGACTTAGTTTTCCCCACTGAGATACAGCTGTAGTATTCTCTGCCAAGTTTAGGACAAGAATAATGAACTTGCTAAGATATCACAGTAAGGATGCTTACTTCTCCCTTCCTGGGGTCATGATAAAAACCAGTAGACCCTCTTTCAAAGGTGAATGGGGGTGTTCCTATCCTGGCTAAATGGAGGGTTGACATCCAAGTGTGCAGGTGAGATCTGCATGGGGGGAGTGTGAAGACGGATGCCTGCTGGGCTTGAGGCTCACTCCTTAACCCCCTCCCGCTGGACTCTGGAATCATCCATGAGATAAGGAGCTAAGGAACTGAACTACCTGATCCTGAGGAAACTCAGACGTCAGTGTTGTAATCTGTGACCCACCTCCATCTCCTGCCACAAATGCCCCAAAGCGAAAGTATGAACAGGTAGGGAAAACAACACATGCACACCCAGAACTGATCACTCAGTAAGATTAAAATAAAGATGCTTCTCTCACTGTCGGACCATTTGAGGTTCCCCCCCCCCCAAAGGCACAAGAGGAAGATGGAAGTTTGTTGATTTTCCAGAGATTAAAAACAGCAGTCAGAAAGCTTGCTCCCCCTCATCAGCTGGAAAAGGCTCCTGGAGGCTTTGTCATCTCCCGTCGGGGGGGCTAAGCTCCAGGATGGGAGGACCTGGGACCATCAACCTGGCACCAGGTGGGAACACTTCTCCTCGCTTCTGGCTTTCTGTCACCCAAAACAACAGAAAAAGTCCTGTTTTCTTCTGTCACCTCCCAGCTGGGCTGGGTTACAGTTCTGAACCTAGAAAGCACAGATGGTGGCCCAAAGCAGGGTCTGGTGGGCTCCCTGGGAAGGAGGCTAGGCTGTCACTGCAGGGATGGGGGTGGGGGGAGGGAGATTGGGATTGGTGTTAAGAGTTTCCTACTAAAACGCAATGATCTGGCACAAAAACAGACACTCAGATCAATGGAACAGAATAGAGAACCCAGAAATGGAACCACAAACATATGGCCAAATAATCTTTGACAAACCAGAAAAGAATATTCAATGGAATGAAGACAGTCTCTTCAGCAAGTGGTGCTGGGAAAACTGGACAGCAACATGCAGAAAAATGAACCTGGACCACTTTCTTACACCATACACAAAAATAAACTCAAAATGGAGGAAAGACCTAAACGTAAGACAGGAAGCCATCCAAATCCTCAAGGAGAAAGCAGGCAAAAACCTCTTTGATCTTGGCCGCAGCAACTTCTTACTCAACACATCTCCGGAGGCAAGGGAAACAAAAGCAAAAATGAACTACTGGGACCTCATCAGACTAAAAAGCTTCTGCACAGGGAAGGAAACAATCAGCAAAACTAAAAGGCAACCGACAGAATGGGAGAAGATATTTGCAAACGACATATCAGATAAAGGGTTAGTATCCAAAATCTATAAGGAACTTATCAAACTCAACACCCAAAAAATAATCCAGTGAAGACATAGACAGAAGACATGAATAGACACTTCTCCAAAGAAGACATCCAGATGGCCAACCGACACATGAAAAAATGCTCAACATCACTCATCATCAGGGAAATACAAATCAAAACCACCAAGAGATACCACCTCACACCTGTCAGAATGGCTAACATGAACAACGCAGGCAACAACAGATGTTGGCGAGGATGTGGAGAAAGAGGGTCTCTTTTGCATTGTTGGTGGGAATGCAAGCTGGTGCAGCCACTCTGGAAAACAGTATGGAGGTTCCTCAAAAAACTAAAAATAGAACTACCCTACGACCCAGCAATTACACTACTAGGCATTTATCTAAGGGATACAGGTGTGCTGTTTCGAAGGGACACATGCACCCCCATGTTTATAGCAGCACTATCAACAACAGCCAAAGTATGGAAGGAGCCCAAATGTCCATCGATGGATGAATGGATAAACAGGATATGGTATATATATGTGTGTGTGTGTGTGTGTGTGTGTGTGTGTGTGTACACACATACATACATACATACAATGGGGTATTACTCGGAAATCAAAAAAAATGAGATCTTGCCATTTGCAACAACGTGGATGGAACTAGAGGGTATTATGCTAAGCGAAATTAGTCAGTCAGAGAAAGACCAATTCACTCATAGGAGGACTTAAAGATATAAAACAGATGAACATAAGGGAAGGGAAGCAAAAATAATATAAAAACAGGGAGGGGGCCAGAACAGAAGAGACTCTTAAATATGGAGAACTGAGGGTTACGGAGGGGTTGTGGGAGGGGGGATGGGCTAAATGGGTAAGGGGCACTAAGGAATCTACTTCTGAAATCAGTGTTGCACTATATGCTAACTAATTTGGGTGTAAATTTAAAAAATATAAATAAATAAATTTTTTTTAAAAAACACAATGATCTAGGGGCATGTTCTCCACCAATGAACGTGACCAAGCCTGAGCAGCATCTCCCAAATCACAGCTCAGGGCTGCTACCCTTGTGACAGCTTATTTGCCTGGCACAGCAGCCAAGAGGACACAGCAAGAGGGAACAGGGAACCAGAGCAGCACGAACACCTAAGGGGCAGCCGAGCCTCCACGATGCTGCAGATGGACAGCTCACTGTGGCACATCTGCCCTAGAATTAAGTAACCGTGGGCAGGAAGCAGCTCTCACAAGGCACCCGGCACTGCCGGCTCCCTCCTGCTCTCAACTAGGACTCCCCCTCCACTCCTCAGTAAAGGGAGAAGAGGCCACGTCCTCTACACAGACTACAACCAGGAGGCACCGCCCTGCACCACTGCAGGGTGTCAGCGCAAGCCCCCTGCGCTGTGTGATCCTGGGCAAGTTGTTTCCACCTTCTGTGCCTCATGTCCTCGTTCATAAGACAGGAAGGGGCACCCGGCTGGCTCAGCGGGTGGAGGGTGCAACTCTTGACCTCGGGGTTGCGCGTCCGAACCCCATGTTGGGTGTAGAGATAACGAAAATAAAGAAAACTTAAAAAAACAAAATAAATAGTAAAATAAAATAAAATAAAAAATAAAACAGGAAGAATGATGGGTCTGAGGACTAAGTGAGTAAAGAGAGGTAAAGCCCTGAGGACAGAGCCAGGGACAGGGCACGCACTCCATAAACCCTAACTCTTAACACTCCACCTGTTTCTTTGCCTGTAGGATAAGGAGGCCTCTTTTCCCCTCTTCCACCACTGTGCCTGGCCATGGCCAATTCCAATCCATCCCTGGCCTTCCTTGCGGGGCTCTAGTTTCTGAGTCACATGGAACAAGCCAGAGTGCTCTCTGCATGCTTGGCATCATTCCAGCCCACCCCAAACCTTCTCACAGGCCTCACTACCACCTACCTACACACAGGCACCGGTCAGCCCACCTCAAGAGAGATGGAGTGAGGGCACTCTGCATCAGACACCACCCCTTGGTGGGCGGGCACGTCTGCCCCGGGGGGAGCACAGAGCCCATTCATTCACCAAATGCTCAGTGAGCACGGTGCTAGGAAGTCCTGGGGGTGCCGCAGAGAACGAGAGAGCTCATGGAGCTCACACGGAGCTCACAGGAGTGGGGGCAGAAGAGGACAGCCTCACTAATAAACAAGTGCAGACTGCATCAGGTAATAAGTACTACCAAGAAAAATACTACACAGTAAAATGGAAGGTGACTGGGGTGTGGTGAAGAGATAGGCACTGTGATACAATGGCGGGGGGAGGGTGGTCTCTCTGAGGTCACATCTGAACAGAACCTTGAAGGAAGTGCAGAATGCTGAAACATTCAAGTAGAGAAACAGCAAGTGCAAACTGTACCTGCACTCCACTTACACCCTGAACTTCCTGGGTATCAAAGAGACCGATGGACATGAGTCAGAGTGACAGGGAGAGCTACCAACGAGCACTCGCCACCTTACATGTTTGGGCTCAAGCTTTACTTGAATATACTAACCACCGAGTTCTGACTACTCATAGCAGCTAACGTTGATTAAGTACTTGTCGCAGATAAGTACTATTTATATGGATTATTTCATTTAATCACCCCAACAACACTATGAGAAATGGCCTATTAACAACTCATTTTCTAAATGGCAAAATACAGGCTCAAAGAGACCAAGTAACTCACCCACGTCCACAAAGCTAGTAAGCGGATCCAGATTCAAACAAGACTCTTATCTACCAGCCCTGTATTATTTCCTTTGCAATAAGATCAGAAAAAAAACAAAACTCACCAGTTCCTCGTCCCAGTGGACAGCAGAGGCTGTGAGCAGCCATCCCCCTACTCAGTGACAATGCTCAGGTGAGGAGTCACAACTGATGGGTTAGAAACTCTGGCAGGGCTGTGCCAAAAAGTGGCTTATGCGCCAGCATTTGGCACTGAGGCCAAGGTTATCTTTCCAACAGCGGGAAGGAAGAAGAGAAACAAGAGAAAGATGGGTTCTAATCATCTCTGCCACACCTCAGACACCAGCCTTGTCCTCTGCTCCTGGCTTCGACCCCTCCAACCTTGTCACTCCTCTGGCCATCAGCTCATCCTGACCCACCAAGGGAGACCAGCACAATCTCTGGAGCAAGCCAGATAGGTATTTCCACCCTGGCTTAGAAGGCAGCAGGAAATAGAATGAACCAATGGGGCTTGGGGAACCTGTTCATGATTCTAATGCTCAGACTGAATGCAAAAGAACTGCAAAACGTCTCCCTCCCACCGTCCCCTTAATGCTACGTCATCCCCCAAAATGGCCATTTTCCATTAATCTCAGATCAGGTAGGCTGAGGAGTCAGCCAGAGGAAATGATGGCTCTGGGAACAGCCCAAGTCTCAGGGCGTAAGCTGCAAAGTAGGCAAGGACACGAGACCCAAGCTAGACAGGTCAGGGACGTTCAGTCCACAAAGGGCAAAGAGGAAAGGTCTTGCTCTCATCAGCAATGAGCTGCCACTTCTGCCCCTCTTCCTTCAGCAGCATCAACAGCACCCTCCTCATCTGCTTTGCGGGGCACCTTGAAGATTACTGACCACCAAGCCTGGGTCCCCAGGACTCTGAGACCATGGAAAACCACTAACTTCTCCCTCCTCACAATGTTCCTGCTGAGTTTGAACCCACCAAGACCCCTGCCACAGGGGTGGGAGGTACAGAGTGACTGCACAGTACACACGACAAAGGGCACAGGATCAGGAGCTGGATGGACCTGGGCTCTCCTTGGTTTGGTCACCTAATGGGTGACCAGGGGCAAATTATTTTTTCTGAGCCTCAGTTTCCTCATCTATATGCCAGAGCTATAAAAAGTCTTTATCTGTATTTCACTGATTATTGTGCCGGGCAAATAAAGTAACAGATGCTGAAAGTACTTTGTAACTGGGCAGGAACTGCTCACACATGCTAACCTGCCCCGGAGATCCAAGTCCCCCTGCTCCCTGACTCCACTGTACGTCATCCCCAGCTGCCGTAACTCCCCTACTCTTCACTGCTGGCCTCTCCCGGAAACTCCTTTTTCAGTACTCTTATTCAAAACACAACACTGCAGCAACAAAACACAAGGAAATAAATAAAAAAGCAAGGGCTTTGTTAAGATGCCAACATCAGCCAACATGATCTATAGTCTCAACGCAGTCCCTATCAGAATCCCAAAGACCTATTTTGCAGAAACAGAAAAGCCCATCTTAAAATTAATATGGAGCCTCAACGAACCCCAAATAGCCAAAACAATCATGAAAAAGAAGAATAAAGCTGGAGGACTTATATTTCCTAATTTCAAAGCTAATTTGGAACACAAATAAACCTTCCCATAAATGCTCAAATACTCCTGACAAGTGCCAAGACCATTCAATGAGGAAAGGACAGTCTTTTCAAGAAATAATGCTGGGAGAGGCACCTGAGTGGCTTCGTCAGTTGAGCATCCAATCCTTGATTTCAGAGCAGATCATAACACCAGGGTCATAGGATTGAGCCCCACATCGGGCTCTGTGCTGAGAATGGAACCTGCTTAAGATTCTCTCTCTCTCCCTCTGCCCCTCTCCCCTGCTTGCATGCACTCTAAAATAAATAAAATGAAATGAAATGAAATGAAATGAAATGAAATGAAATGAAATGAAATGAAATGAAATGAAATGAAATGTAATAAAACAAAACAAAACATGCTGGGGAAACTGGATATATACATGCAAAAGAATGAATCTGGACCCTTACCTAAAACCATAAACAAAAATTAACTCAAAATTAATCTAAGTCCTAATATCAAGTCCAACCCAGAGCTAAAACTATAAAACTCTTATAATAAAATATAGGGCTTCATGACATTGAGCTTGGCAATATTTTCTTAGATACAACACCAAAAGCATGGGCAACAAAAGAGAAAGACATAATGAGTACTGAAAGGCACTACTGACAGAATAAAAATGCAACCCACAGAAAGGGAGAAAATATTTCCAAGTCACATATATGATAAAAGATTAATATCCAGATAGAGAACTCCTAAAACAACAAAATAAAACAAAATAAAAAATTTTTAAAAATTTTAAAGCTGATTCAAAAATAGGCAAATGGGGTGCCTGAGTGGCTTGGTTGGTTAAGCCTCCAACTCTTGATTTTGAATCAGGTCATGATCTCACAGTTTGTGAGTTCGACCCCTGCACAGTGCAGACCCTCCTTGAGATTTTCTCTCTCTGCCCCTCCTCTGCGCTCGCTCTCTCTCTCTCTCAAAATAAGTAAAAATACTTTTAAAAAAATAGGCAAATGACTTGAATAGACATTTCTCGAAAGAAGACGCACAAACAGCCACAAGCACATGAAAAGATGCTCAACATCACTCATCCTTAGAGACATGCAAATCAAAACCACAATGAGATACTACCTCAGACCCCTTGGGATGGCTACTACCAATAAAGCAAACAAAAACAAAAAACAAAAAAACAATGTAGAGAAATGAGAACCCTCGTGCACTGTTGGTGGGAATATAAAATGGTATAGCCACTATGGTAACTAGTATGGTGGTTTCTTCAAAAAAAAGTAAAAATAGTATTACCACATGATTCAGTAAGTCCACTTTTGGGAATATACCCCAAAACACTGAAAGCAGGGTCTCAAAGAAATATCCCAATACCCATGTTGACAGCATTTCTCATAATATCTAAAACACAACACAACTAAATATCTAAATATCTCATAATATCTAAAATGCAGTACAAGAGTCCATTGCTGGATGAATTGGTAAGCAAAATGTGGGGCATATATACATCGGAATGTTACTTAGCCTTAAAAAAAATAGGAAATCCACACATGTTCTACAACACAGGTGAGTTCTGAGGACATCACGCTAAGTGAAATAAGCCAGTCACACACAAAAAAGACAAACATTGCTTGATGCCATTTATAGAAGTACTTAAAATAATCAAAATCATAGACATAGAAAGTAGAATGACAGTTGTCAAGGGCTGGGGCGAGGAGGAAAAAATAGGGAATTACTGTTTAACGGGTAGAGTTTCAATTTTGCAAGATTGAAGAGTTCTGGAGATAAATGGTGGGGGTGGTAGCACATTATGAATGTGTTTAATACCGCTGAAGTCTACATTTAAAAAATGGTTAAGGGGCGCCTGGGTGGCTCAGTCGGTTAAGCGTCCGATTTCGGCTCAGGTCACGATCTCGCGGTCCGTGAGTTCGAGCCCCACGTCGGGCTCTGGGCTGATGGCTCAGAGCATGGAGCCTGTTTCCGATTCTGTGTCTCCCTCTCTCTCTTCCCCTCCCCCATTCATGCTCTGTCTCTCTCTGTCTCAAAAATAAATAAAGGTTAAAAAAAATTTTTTTTAAATAAAATAAAATAAAAAATGGTTAAGACAGGGGGTGCCTGGGTGGCTCAGTCGGCTGAGCATCTGACTTCAGCTCAGGTCACAGTCTTGTGGTTCATGAGTTCAAGCTCCACATCGGATTCACCGCTGTCAACGTGGAGCCTGCTTCGGATCCTCTGTCCCCCGTCTTCTGCTCCCCCCCAACTCGTGTTGTCCCTCAAAAATGAATAAACGTCGTTTTAAAAAAATGGCTAAGATGGCAAATGCTACATTATACATATTTAATCACAGAAAAAAAAAGAAAAAAGAAAGAAAGGAAGGGGAAAAAAAGGCAAGGGCTTTATCTCCCTATCTCTCAGTTAGTTGTCCAAACTCTTTGGGCTTACAGGGTGCTCCAAACCCCACCTAGCTTCACACAACCCTATAATAATAACCTTGGTTCCTACAAACGAAAGCCCCAGCTCCTCAGCCCTGGAACTCAAGGATACCCCCTGTTTCTGAGCACAGGGAAAAGAGAGCAGGGATGAGCTTCAGCAACTGTCCCCAGCAACTGTGAACGAGGAAGATAAAGCA
Organism: Puma concolor; assembly: GCF_028749965.1. Classification (NCBI taxonomy): domain Eukaryota; kingdom Metazoa; phylum Chordata; class Mammalia; order Carnivora; family Felidae; genus Puma; species Puma concolor. The sequence continues at coordinate 38,896,809 of NC_141677.1, forward strand.
GAAGGGCCTGGAAGTGTGGCAAACAGCTGGAATGCTCACGCAAGGAGCTCCCCTGAACCAGTGTCCACAGGGTATGGACGGGGATGGAACATGAGGACAATGCAGGGGTGGGGAGGAAGGGATGAAGGAGACCATGTGGGAGGGGAGTGGAGGTTGCTGCGAGGAGTTTGGGTTGGGGTATCTGGGAAGGTACTGCAGTTGATGTCTTAAGGAAAACCCCTGTGCGCACAGCCTGTTGATGGTGGGAAACTGGAGTCTGGAGTGAGGGGAGTTTCAGACTAACACAGTCCCCTTGGGACTGGAGGTCGTAAGTGACAAGCCCACGGTCACTACCTGGTAATGCGAAGCCCTTGGGTAAGAAAGGAGCCAGGGAAAGGGGAGAGCGGGATCTAGCGCTTCCTATAGAGCAACCACACAGAAAGTACTATTCTGGGCATACACAGGACAAAATCCTGGCATGCACACTCTGTGAGGCTAGGAGAAGGAATAAAAATTTCTGGAAGAGACAGAGACCACTCAGGGAGTCAAGAGAAGCCAGAGAATGGAATCTTCTAGATGGCAGTGGGGTTGAGAGTGGTCAGAGGGGTGGCCTGCTGCACCAAATGCTGGCGTAGGATATGGAAGGCAAAGAAACATCTGATTTCATCATCCAGAGGTCAACAATGCTCTGCCAACTAAGTGAGGCAACTGACTGGCTCTGGTTTCTCCATCAGAATGGAAGTGCTGGGATTAGACCAGAAAAGGCAAACGGTCCTTCGGTCCTTCCTGAAAGAACTGCCAAGTCTTGTTAGAACTACCCCAAGTACTGTGCTAAAAGAGCTTGAGGCCACACCTGGGCTTGTGGAAAAAAGGAGCCCGTGATGGATGTATCTATGTCTGCCGAGAAGGGAAGGCATGCACCACACTCCCTCTGGGTGGTTCCTAAGGGGCAAGTCCACCAACAAGAAACACAAGGTGCTCAGCTCTTAGCAAGGTTACTATCATTGATTATTGGTTGGAATTAAATCTATAATCCAATCTGTTTCTCCAAGATTCTTTAAATGACCAGGACCACCCAAAGGGTCCTCAGAGTAAAATAAAAGGACAATGATCCTCTATGTATTTTTTTCTTTTGAGGCCCTGAGAAACAGAGAACATTAAAGAAGGGTTTGGCCTTTCAGAGGGGTTCTAGGAAGCCCAGACCAAAGCAGATGGTTTTCCTGTCCAAGAAGAGCCCCCAGACACTTCCTCTCGAATAAGGAGACACCGTTCAGGAGGGTTCACTCCTTATTCTCACAGCGCCTTGTGTGGATTTTGAAAAGGTGACCTCCAGAAGTGGGTGGAAAGAATCCATTCCTGAAACCACAGGGACCTTTTACACTGTATTACAAAAGGGACAGCTACGCGTAGTCACCTGCAGAAATGCACTCAGGTACGACATGCTCACCTCTGTCACACCCAGAGCAGGGCACACCTGGGGCTACAGACCCACTGCACCAACACATTCAGGCTGTGAGTGTTCCCCTTGGCAGGCACCCCACATCCCATCAAATAAAGGTGAAACATCTCGAACATCTTTCTCCCTAAAAACCTCGTAGCAAAGGCTCCCTTCTGTCATATTCCAGTTTCACACCTATTTCAGTGGATCTAGTGCTCCCATTAACCTTCAACTTGAGTGCATAACCGATTTCACATTCTCATGTTCAGAAAACAGGCCCATGGTCATTCTTTCATCAAACGCAGAAAGAAGAGTCCCCCCACCCACCCAAGGCAAAATCTGGCCACGCAGGGTCTTCAAAGTGCCCCAAGTCAACCCCAGGAAATGGGGGAAGAAATCAGAGGAGGATTTCTAATGCACACAGGGATGTAGGTTATCTTTCACACACAGGCAGCCCTCAGGAGAAAAAGTAACAAGATCTTGGGTAACGAGAGGAAATATTTCAAAGCAGAAAAAGCCAAAATCCACATCCACAACCACAGAGTACAACAAATGAAACCAACATGTACCAGCCCCCAAAGGTCACAGTCTTCTCCTAGCTTTTTGTCTACTGGCCATCTGCAGGTCATCACAACAGCAAACACACCCAGCCTCCTCCCAGTGGACAGGACACCCCCAAGCCTGTGTCACTCTGCCTGCCGTCCCCAGTTAAAGTCTGAAGAGTAGTGTTAGATCCACGTTTCCCAGTTACCTTCAGCTGCCTCAGAGCTTACAAGGACCCCTGTACAGCCGGGCCCTGATGCTGTGCAGATGTCCAGATGAGGCACGACTGAGCCAGGTCACACTGAGAGCTGGAAACAGTGCCAAGGCCAGCTTCCGGGCCCCTCATCACTACAGAACCATGCATAATAGAAATAACCGCTATGAAGGGCTGAATTGTGTCCCCTCCAAAATTAAAAGTCTAAGTCCTAAGTTCCCAGTACCTCAGCATGTGATTGCATTAGAGATAGGGAACAAGAGGTGATTCAACTAATATGAGGTCAGTAGGATGGGCCCTGATCCTTATAAAAGGAGGAAATTTGGACACAGACGTGAGCACACACACATGAGGACACAAAGACAGTCATCTACAGGCCAAGGAGAGTGGCCCAAGATCACCCTGCCCGACACCTTGATCGGAGACTCCCAGCCTCCAGAACCGTGAGACAATAAATGGCTGTGGTTTGAGCCATCTTGTCCTGGGTACTTTGTGCCCCACACTCCCAACATCAACATTTTTTGTCACGGCACTAATACAGCTGCTACCGTGCCAGGCTCTGTGCTGCCCTTTCTAACACAGACACTCAATACAGTGCCAGCTGTGAAAAACCATCAAATCGTAACTGAAAACTCACAGCACTCCAGGAAAGAGGTATTGTTATTAGCCCCTATTTATAGACAAGGACCCTGAAGCTCAGAGAAATTAAGGAACAAGCCCTTGATGACTCAGCAGCACCCACCTCCAAGCCCTGCACCTTTAACTATGGCTAAGCTGCCTCTAAACCAAACCCTTCTGCCCATCCTCACCCACCCAGCAGTCACAGTATGATCCCCTAGAACACCCTGACCACCGTCTGAGGCCACTGAGCCTCTCCCCCAGCCTTTGGCCCCCAGCAGATACTCAGGTTTAAGGAAACTCAGGCTTTCTACCTTGTTACATGGTTCTGGAATCTTTTCCTTGATTTTTTTTTTTTTTTATGAGCATTACTTTGGTAATCAGAAAAAAATATACATATTATTCTTAAGGAAAAACACTGTAACACAGTTAAGGAATTCTATAGAATCTGTGGCCTGTGTGCAAATAGACAAGTAATCAAAAGGAATATATTTGTAAAGACTATTAAGAATAAAAAGCGGGGGTTGCCTGGGTGGCTCAGATGGTTGAGCGTCCGACTTCGGCTCACGTCATGATCTCACAGTGGGGGGGTTCAAGCCCCAAGTCGGGCTCTGTGCAGAGTCTGGAGTCTGCTTCAGATCTGTGTCTCCCTGTCTCTCCTGCCCCTCACCAACTCGTGCGCGCGCGCGCACGCTCGCGCTCTCTCTCTCTCAAAAATAAATAAATGTTAAAAAAAAAAAAGAATAAAAGGGGAGGGATGGGGGACACAAGCAGCCGTTATCAGTGTCCTATCAGCCAAAATGAGATAAGGGACTCACGGGGCAGAAAGAAGACCGCCACAACCAATAATCCCAGCCAGGACATCATCCCCAGAAAATATCTATTTTTAAATTTTTTTTTTTTTCAACGTTTATTTATTTTTGGGACAGAGAGAGACAGAGCATGAACGGGGGAGGGGCAGAGAGAGAGGGAGACACAGAATCGGAAACAGGCTCCAGGCTCTGAGCCATCAGCCCAGAGCCCGACGCGGGGCTCGAACTCACGGACCGCGAGATCGTGACCTGGCTGAAGTCGGACGCTCAACCGACTGCGCCACCCAGGCGCCCCAAATATCTATTTTTAAAAGCACGTTCCATTTCATCACATTTCAGAAAAACAAAGAGGAGACCCTAAGGGGCAGACAAGCAGGCTCCAAAGCCACTCGCAGCACGTGTGCATGCTTGCGGCCGAGGCAATGGTCGCCCGTGGCCAGCCAGTGATTTTCATCTGAAAAATTCAGATCTCTAGTGACAGACGGGGGGCTCCGACAGGGAGCTACCATCAGCATGCGGCCCATGAAGCGCCAGTTTTCATATTTCCTACAGCCTGCTGGGCCCCCAACTTCTTAGCTAAAATGAAAACCGTCAGACAGGATTTTGTGCAAATATGCACTTTCCTTGGGGGCAAACATTGTGAGTCTACAATTTGTTCTTTCGTTTTCTGAGCTCTCTGTCCGAGGCGACTACATCAAAGATGAAAGAGGCAGGTGGGGGGGGCGTTGGGAGCACAGCAGAGCAAATGCAAAGTGCAGGAAGAGCAGGCTGAATGACTAGAAGGCAAAGACGCAGCAGGAGCCCCTTTGCTCAGCCTCTCACAGTCACAGAGAAATGACCTCGCGGGGCCCGTCCTTCAGCAGCTCCTGTGTGGCTGTCCCCATCTGTGTTAGCACATCTTGCCTCCAGATGACTTGAGAGGAAAATAATGTGAAAGAACATGCAAAAAAAAAAAAAAAGTTTCAAGGTGGGGAGCAGCGACAATACCACGATGGACGACAGAGGAAAGCAGGATTCCCATCTGAACAGGATTAGACGAGCGGCTTAAAGCTATCAGTCATGTTGGTGGGGCAAAACTGTTGAATGTAGTTTTCGTTAACGATACTGATTCTTCCGGAACCATTTTATTTTTTTTTTTTAATTATTTTTTTAACGTTTATTTATTTTTTAGACAGAGAGAGACAGAGCATGAACGGGGGAGGGTCAGAGAGAGGGAGACACAGAATCTGAAACAGGTTCCAGGATTCGAGCTGTCAGCACAGAGCTCGACGCGGGGCTCGAACTTACAGAGTGCGAGATCGTGACCTGAGCTGAAGTCGGCCGCTCAACTGACTGAGCCACCCAGGCGCCCCTTCCGGAACCATTTTAAAGGGCCGGCCACTTTTTCATTGTCAGATCATTCACTGGAGCCTCATCAAATAGCCTCAACACACAGACAGACATGTGCTCAAAGCCACCTTTACACCATCAGCGCGTGTGGGGCACGTGGCATTCTGAGGCAAGAGCATCTGTAAGGACCAGCCCAGCCCCTGTTACTAAATACATCTTCCTCTCGAGTTTCATCATTTAAAGCTAATTAAACCACGTCACCTATTACTTACCGAGTTCCCTTGAGGTGTGTGGTCTTTTGAAATGTGTGGTATGTTTGGGGTTTGCGTTGAGGAAGGGAGTGACAGAGAGATTCCCTCAGAGACTGCCAAGAATTGCCAAATTTGAAACATTCAAACCTCCTACAGTCTCATTTCTCCTCTGTTGGCATCTCAAGGAGACATGGTAAAAGCCTGGCCATGAAGAAGGGTCACAACCCACAGGTGACCTCCCAGGCCTATGTCAGGTAGAAGAACCAATGAAGTCTCTTCATATAGACACTAGAAAACCACTAGAAAATACTGACTTCAATAGTAACCCAAAGGGGAGAGAAGTGGTCCCTGCAACTCTGTACCCCACACCCCCGACATCAAGAAAAATGGGACCCGTTGTGGGCCTCTCAGCTCAGAGCTGGCTGCCCCGGGCCCCACCCAGCCCAGAAGGCCTGCGTGTGCAGCCACCTCGCCCATGCTGACGGCCACTCTGTCCACCAGCTCACCACAAAGGCCACTTGTTTCCCATGAGTGCCCAGAACAGTGGCTCAACCAGTTGGCCCAGTCAGGGACTGTGGTCCTTGTAGATGGGTGGTGACAAGGGCTTGCTGTGATCTCAGCAGACAATTAGCAAGGCAGTGTCAAGTTACCAAGCACCTGCCAGGCTGGGAGACGGTAGGCCTCAGCTTCCAGACCCAGGAAGGGTCAGGCAGGGTCAGTTGCAGGCTATTTCATCTCCATCTTGTCTCTCCACACTAAGCATCAGATCTTCCGACACTGGGGACAGAAGAAAGGTGTTCACAAGGAGAGGTCACATGAATAACCACAGCAGGCCTTGGGGTGCCAAGTAGAAGAGTATAGTCGTCCAAGGGGGTGCTTGGAGATGTGCGGGGACACGGTTCAGTAGACACATGATGGGAAGGGGCACACCAGCCCCCCATGGGTGGAGGCCAACAGACAATGAACATCTTAAAAGTGCAGGAAGATCCAAAACCCAACAGCATCTGCTGAGACGTGCTGAAAGTCAATCCCATCTATCCCAGCTGCTCACCACACCTGAGCCACCATACGCAGCATAAAACCACAACAAACGTAGGAAGGGGAGGAATGAACCAGGGGTTGCAAAAAAGAAAGAAAGAAAAGCTCTGGAGGAACAGACTATGGTCTCTACATGCCCAAGGGTGATGATGAGGAAAAGGAGAAACTTAGAGACAGACTGGGGCCAAAACCCAAGAGGTAACAACCAGCAGGATCCACTGATGAGAAAAACAGGCAGCTTCTCAAAGTCAGGACCGCCCCCCCCCCCCTTGCCGCTGCAGCAGGATGCCACCCACCAGGACCGCAGATCTTCGGCTGCGGGGCACTCCTGACAGTGAGACGCGCTCAGGTGCCCACGTCCACCTGACCCACCTCCAGGCCCTCTCACCCTGGTCACCTCTCCCCCCTGCCACCATCCTGGTACCCGGGGCAGCTCAACTGTTTCGCCCGCCTCCCGATTCCCCTCCACATCCCTAGGGTCCCAGCTCTACCACCTACGACCGCAGGCGAGGTTCGTGACACCTCTCTGCACCTCCGCTTCCTCATCTGCACCGGCCTGGGAGGACTGAGAGAACAAGTGTAAAGTGCATCGACATCAGAGCCATTCCGAGGCTTTGGAACATCAGCGAGGACCAATCCCCAAAGTGCTTCCCAGAGCCCCACGGTGCCATCTCCAAGTTCCCAGCAGTCGCCGGTTGCAGAATAAAGCCTCCCTTGAGGCTGGCACCTGAGGGTCTCCGAGGGCTGAACCCAGCCTGTCCACACTCCCAAATGCTGCCCACCACCACCCAGCCATCCAGCCAGGCTACAGCGCCGTGAGTTCATCACTCCCTGCCCATGCCCACGGGCCCCTGCCTCCACCCTCACCACCACCTTCACCACGTCTTAGCCATCCCTCCAGGTCTAGCTTTACTAGTATTATCACTACTATTATTTTAGAGGGAGAGAGAGCACACGTGAGCAGGGGAGAGGCAGAGAGAGAGAGGGAGGGAGGGAGGGAGGAAGGGGGGGGGAGGGGGAGAGAGAGAGAGAGAGAGAGAGAGAGAGAGAGAGAGAGAGAGAGAGAGAGAATCCCAAGCAGGCTCCATGCTCAGTGTGGAGGCTGACATGGGGCTCGATCTCACGATCATGACCTGGGCCAAAATCAAGAGTCAGACCCTCAATTGACTGAGCCACTCAAGCGCCCCCAGCTCCAGCTTTAAATGGGACCTCTCCAAGGAGCCCTCCCAGATCCCTCCATCGGGAAATTACTGTTCTACCATTATCTTGCTTGTACTTCCCCTACAGGTCCCCATGAGGCTGAGGACCAGGACCAGTGTCATGGAGCACAGCCTGTACAGTCTCAGGAACCTCACACCTAGCTTCATGCTCTGCTGTCACCGTCTTGAAACTCTTAATGATTTATGAGCAGGGACTCTACATTTTCAATTTGTACCAGGCCACAAATCAAGTATCCAGTTCTACTGACGACTTCCCAAGGAAGAGGCTTTGTCAAACCTCTATACTCCCCACAGCACACAGTAGTACCTGTTACACAGCAGGGAATTCAGTGAGGGAGGAAAGGGTGTATCTCTGTGTGAACAGCTGACGTACATCCCTGCCATCCTGGGCAGCTCATTCGCACATGGCAAGCTGACCTCCCTCCCTCCCAGCCCCCAGTACTCACACAGCAGAGGAGGGAGCAATCCCCCTCAGCCCATTCTCTACACCCACATTCCCCTCTGGTCCCTACTACACAGCGCTCCACAGGAAACCATGAGAAAGTTCTTTGGGCCCGACTGAAGATGTAGCATCTCGGGGCTTCATCTTAATGAGACACTGGTTTGCTGAAAAGCTCATTCTCTGGGGAGCTTCAGGACGCAGGAACATGGACTCAGGAGTCATCTGGCTCTACCCCTTGCTGACTGTACAGCCTTGACCCAGCTCCCTAGCATGAAGCCCAGAAAGGAGCCCCAAGAGGACAGGGCCCCTCCAACCCTCCCCAGCCAGCATCCCCCTCCTGCAGCCTGGTCCAGGGGCTCGGGGCCACCCCGACCACCTCACCCTGCTCACAGTCTGTATTTGCGGTGCCCACAAGCCCCAGACTCAGGACAGACACACCCATGGGCCAGACATGGCCTTATGAACCAGGGATGGTGGCTGCTTCCCTGGGACACCTCAGCCAATGGAATCACACCCAGTCCTGGCTCAGATCCGCAGTAGCACATCTGACACGTGCCCTCAATCCCTCTCTACCCCGTGACCCATAAGCAGCCTGCTGGCACCAACACACAGCCATAAGCCAAACCAACTTCTGAGAAAAACATTCCCTGGCCATACAAAAACATTCCCTGGCCCGTCAGAGAATGCACGATTGTTTGTGAAAAGAGATACAGAACCCAAGAGACACCTCTCTCTCCGTCTGACTCGGGAGCACTTTTAACATAAAATTTTGGTTGACGCTAGGTGTGTTCTAACCCTCAGGATTACACTCTTTTCACAAAGAGTCCCAGAATGTAAAAGACAGAGGGACCCCAAAGACCAAGTAGTCTAACGCACCCATTTAACAGATGGGGAAACTGAGGCTCCAACAGGGTCCAAACCGCCTACTTCTGTACTCCCAGAGTCCCACCTTGCTCTGCTCGGACACTGCACCCGCCTGCTGTATTAGCATGGACTATTTACAAACTGTCACCCACACCAGACCATGAGTTCCCTGTGACCAGGGTGTTACCTCTTTTGTGTCTGCAGATCCAGCATATCTCCCACAGGACGAGGCATGCATCTGTGCTCAGTAAACAACCAGTGAACGAACAAGTGACCCAGAGAGGTATCCCAGAGCCACAAAGTTGGGCAAACAGAGCTGACTGAGTCTGGACCCCTGGCTTCCCGCTCTCTTTGGACTGAATGCAGTGCTCGATAACTGGGTGAAGAAACACAAAACTCAGAATGGCAAGACCAGTATGCTGTGTGCTGCAGGGTTAGGGCACTGGCCTGGAGGCCACACCTGCTTCCAGCCCTGCCTCTGACACTGGTGTATGGGTCATGTGACCATACGAACAGCCCACTCTGAATGGAGGAGAAACAAGTCTCACCTTGCCTGCCTGCCTGCCTGCCAGTACCAGAGCAAGGAGAGAGAAGGAAAGTGCCCGTGCGCTGAGGACAAGGCACCAGTGGGACTGAGCTCCCCAACGATGCCTCGTCTCCCTGATCCCCCGGCTCATTATTTCTCCCGTAGCTCTGGGAAGCAGCAAGAATAGACACCATCAGCCCACTGCACATCGGGAAAACAAGGTACCGAGAGGCTGTTCCAGTCCCTGCAGTGTCCCTGGAAGCCCAGGTGATTGCTCCTGCTCGAACAACTGCCCCAGGGGCAGGGAAGGTTTCCAGGAGTGCCTGTCCCCAGGCAAGCAACAGCGGCCAATCCCACATCCCACATCTCGCTGGGCGGCAACTCCTGGCTGTGAACCGCCAAGTCCACAGCCAGTCCCTGGATGCCACAGGGAAGTACCAGCTGTGGACCATCCCATGCCTTGGGACAGAAGGACAGAAGTCCAAAGAAGCTCAGATGGCCAAGTAAAAAATAACCAAAAAAGAACCACACCCTACAGCCTAGAAATCACCGCAGACACCATTACCTGGTTTACCAATTCTCCTTGGAAGGAACATTATTAACAGCAGATGGGGGGAGGAGGGGGACAGCTTTAGTCCCCACCTGCCCCCAGGCCTGAGATGGGGAGCCCCTCGTTCTCCTCTTCCCAACACGGCCATCTTGGGTCCTTCCCACTGACGGACTGATTTACCTATCCCTCAGGCAACTAGAGCAAGTAGATAAAACCTTGGTTTCTAAACCCCAGACCACTGAGCAAAGGCTTTTGTACAGGGAGCTATGGGATGGAAGACGGTACAGAACCGCGATGCCCCTCCATACGCACCTCTGTACGGTGGTTAGCAATTCTCTTCACAAACTGCGAATCTGAACCGTAGGCCGTGTGTCTAAGGACATGTGCGCACATCCACAGTGATCAGATACCTGCAGGGGTGGTCAGTACCCCAGCGGGGTTAGCAGTATGAGTTCCAGACCCACCTGCCTGCTGGGAATCCCAGCTCAAACACGGTCTGAGTGACTCGGGGCACCTTCCTTAACCTCTCTGTGCCTCATTTTCCTCTCCCATAAAAGAGGGATAATAAAAGTACCTACCTCCCAGGGTTTTTGTGAGGATGAAATGAGATAACATTTGGCACAATGCTTGGCATACAATAAAAGCTCCATTTTCCCCCAGCACAATGTTAATAGGGTTGCCTCTGGGATTCTGTGTGCCTTTCCTTTTTCTTCTTCATTAATTGAATTTTCTACATGAATGTGCATGCTTTATTGTCAGCAAAGAATAAAGCTTTTTTTTTTTTTTGAGATGGGGTAGGAAGAACAACTCATAATCCCAAGTAACCCTTTCCTCGAAACACACAGTACTAAAGCAGCCTTCTCATTGCCAGGCTGTTTGGTGGTGGGCGGGGGGGGGGGGGGGGGGGGGGAATCTTTTTTTTTTTTTTTTAATGTTTGGGGGTTTGTTTTTTTTGTTTTTTGGTTTTTTTTTGTTGTTGTTGTTGTTGTTGAGAGAAAATGCACAAGGGAGGAGCAGAGAGAGGGGGAGAGAGAATCCCAAGCAGGCTCTGCACTGTCAGCACAGAGCCCGATGCGGGGTTCAAACTCATGAACTGTGAGATCATGACCTGAGCCAAAATCAAGGGTCGGACGCTTAACCGACTGAGCCATCCAGGTGCCCCTTTCTCAGATCCCTGACTCTCACTATACCTCTTCTCTAGCCAGCGCATCCAGTAAGACTCAGGCCTGACCTTGTGCCAGAAGCTCCTCCTGTGGGCGCACACTGCAACCTTCCTCTCCGGGAACACCACCTGTCCTCACTTCTGTCCCCTCCTCGTTGGCACTTGACCCCCAAGCGCAAGCTGGTCTTATACCAGTCTCTGACAGTCCCCAGGAGGATGAGCTTATCAATCCTCCCCCACCTCCTCCGTGGACAGTCTTGAAGGGAGAGCCACCTCCTTCCATTGCAGTTTCAAAGAACTTACCCAAATCTCCTCTCGGATCCTCATGACAACTCTATGGACTGGGGATGAATGGTTCAGGGAAAGGAGGGAATGAAACAGCCTCACAGCTGGACTTAAAACCAGTTCAACCAACGCCAACCAAGGACTCATTCCCAGTGCTGAGGGAGACGTACAGCAGGCCCTCGGCTAACAGACCCTCGGGTCAACCGAGTGGCCCAGCTCCTTAAGGGCAGAACAACAGTGGCCACCATGGCACCTCTCTCTGCTCTCTTCCTTCCACGTCCTGTCACCCATATCCCTTCTCTTCCCTCTTCAGGATTTCCCTCCTCCCCTGGCTGGGCTTTGGTCCTTGGTAGCCCCACTGCAGCAATCAACCCTTCTGAGGGTGTCCAGAGCTAAGAAGGCCAGTGACCCCACACCAAAAGGGGAGAGGGGAGGAGGAGGTTCTGAGCTTTGTAGAAGACACTATCAGTTTTTCTCTGTTTTATGTCAAATGACCTATAACCCTCCAGGCAATGGTATATTTGAGCCCTGGGTACTTAAAAGAATTTAGCAGGACAGTTTAAAATGTCCAGACTCGGAGGTGTCAGATTTCATAAACCAAAGAAATTCACAACACATATGCAGACCTCAACACTGGGATACTGGAAAGGTCTCTCTGATGTTCAGACACAGATTCTGTAACAAAGAAGAGGGTGCATCTCTCCCGGGCCCCTCCCAAGTTTCAAGAATTCTAAGACCGCCTAGGGGATATCAATGAATATGGTATATGTACACATCCACAATACAGCACTGTGTTCTAACAAACATATGTCAATCACGGATAATCAAGTGTATAATCCAGGGTTTTTTTAAATAATGCTAGCCGAACAACCAAATGCGTGTTTATTAGAGCCTACACTTTTTTAAATTGATAAAGGCATATTTAGGACAACCAGGAAGACTTGGAAGAGACCATGTAGTAGAACATACCATATATGCCAGCCTGGAATTCAGGTTTGGTAATGGTGATGTGTCACGTAGGTGCATGGCCTGGTTCACACGTGACACACGCGTCAGTGCTTTGGGGTGAAGTGTCCTGATGCCCGCCATTTTTTGTCCGAGCAAATCGGTAAAAAAAAATTGTACTTGAATATAGAACGTGACAGAATGAAAAAAGCAAAGACGGCAGGCTGTTACCCACTGGTGAATCTAGGCAAAGACCATACAAATGTTTATTGTACTGTTCTCACAACTGTTCTGTGCGTCAGAAAATTTGCAAAACAAAGTATCAGGGGGTAAAAATATTACCATTAAGAAATTTGTTTTAAAACAGAAAAATAGGTCGGGGCACCTGGGTGGCTCAGTAGGTTGAGTATCTGACTTTGGCTCAGGTCATGATTTCATTGTTTGTGAGTTCAAGCCCTGCATCGGGCTCTGTGCTGACAGCTCAGAGCCTGGAGCCTGCTTCGGATTCTGTCTCCCTAGCTCTCTGCCCCTCCTGTGCTCACACTCTGTCTCTCCCTCTCTCTCTCACAAAAATAAACTTAAACACACACACACACACACACACAGAAAAATAGGAAGAAAAATAAAATGCCTCTTGATGCCACTGACCACTGCCTACACAACACTTTAAATTGTTGCTACTTAATCATTGATTTAAAAAGAGGTGGATAATGCTGCACGTGTCACAGCTATGTTTTACCTACCCCAGAGGGAAAATATCCTGAGAGCATTTTTTCTCTTAACAAATGAATGTTTAAGCAAATAAATAATACATAAAGAAAAAAGTCTATTATACCATTTTTTAGTAGTACAATGAATTAAAAAAAGAAGAAAGAAAAAAAGATTTGATTCCCAAAATGAGGGCCTGTCCAAAGATAGGTGACATGGGGAAGAAGCTTGGTAATATTTTACCAAAATATTCTGGTCCCCTTGCCTGTGGGTCACCTGAAGGCTCCGGAACTTCCAGGCAGGGCTCTCCTCTCCCTCTCCGCTGCCCACAGGCGGTACAGCCATCCTGGGGTTGCCCAGAGAGCCTCAGGAGCCCTGTGACCACCTCCCCAGGGTCCAGGGTCATGGTCCCACCCAAGCCCACTCCCAGCCACGCCAGCTGGGAAGCAGCACCTACCTCCCCAGACTCACAGGTCCTCGAGGAGCCAAACAGCCTCCTGCATCAGCGACATCGAGCCACGGCTGCCAGCTCAGCCACAGTGGCCCTGCGCTTCCCCCCTCAACCTGGCACCCCCACCAGCCTAGCCTCAGTCTCCTCGTCTCCACCTTGCCCCACCACACTTCTGTCTGCAGTTCCAGGGAACTTTGTTTTTCTCAGAGAGGGAGACAAAGGAAAGCAAATCTTGTTGAATTGCTCGTTAGGATTTTAAGACCCGTCCCCAGAGGCAGACGGGGGCAGAGGTGCCATCTGAGGAGGGCAGTCCCGGCAGCAGGGGCTGGGAGCACCTGCACGGAGCTCACCAGGGCCTGGTGATTAAAGCCAGCAAGGGGCCGCTCCTCCTGCCAACGGAGTTATCTTTTAATCCAACCCCCGGATGACACCATCTGGCACCAGCCCAGGAGCAGCTCCTGAGGGCACACGAGTCACGAGGCTGGGCCCTGGGTCTCTCCTTTCAGGCTGGGGCTTGCTCCTTGCTCCCGAGGAAGCAGGGCCCCTGCCCCTCCAAGGCCTGGCTGTTGACAGGCCCGTGCACGCCTGGGAGGGTGAGGCGGTAGGTGAGGAAGTACAGGAAGCTGCCGCACTCTGTAGGTCACCAAACGCTACACGCAAAGATTGGACAAAGGAAGGCACTGGTCACTGAGCATGCTGTCATCATGCCGGGATGAGGCAGCGATCCTAGGATCTCCTTTCCATCCAGATGTGGCAACAAGGTTTGCGGCGCAAGAACAGCTGCTATCAGCGGGCTGTGACGGGCTGCCTGGGATTCACGGCAAGAGGAATTCCGTGGGCAGGCTCGGCCAGCAAGACCACTCGGTACCGCCCCAGACCTGCCACCCCTCCACGCACTCTGACAACCCATGGACCAGCCTGGAGTTAGTGCCACCTGCAAGGCTGATTTCCAACGGCCTGCAGTCATTCGGGATATGGTAGCAACACTCTCTAAGACATGATGGGTTTATTCCCACCCCCATGCAAGGGGCTGTCTCTGTGCCTGTGTCTATGAAGGACGTGGGGGAAGGAGGTGTGGGGGAGGTGGGGACACCAATCCGGATGTCTGGAGGCTGCCAGGGACGGGGGGGGGGGGGGGGGGGGGGGGTAGGGCAGCCCCTCTCCTTAGGAGGTGCAGACCCGCCTTCCCCCACGCGTGCAGCGGCCGTGGCACACAGCCATCCAGGCCCTCCAGGACTTGGGAGCATACCACCTCCAAAGGCAACCATCCCATCACTGCCCAGCTCTTTGTGCCCAGCGCGCTTCCTTGTGGGCAACTACAACCTACCACCAGGAACTGGGAGCCAAAAACTCCAAACCTAACAGCTGCTCCAGTTCCCACCACAGCTCAGTGGATATGCCCTCTAGATTCCAACCACCAGGGGTGAAATCCGACTCACTAGCCTGCTGGGACTCTGGGCAAGTAACTTCCCCTCTCTGTGCCTCAGTTCCCTCATCTACAAAATGAGGACGTGCCGCGCCTGGGTGGCTCAGTCGGTTAAGCGTCTGACTCTGGATTTCAGCTTGGGTCATGATCTCACGATTCGTGAGATTGAGCCCCGAATCAGGCTCTGTGCGCTGGCAGATTCTCTCTCTCAACTCTCTCTCTGCCCCTCCCCTGCTCTCGCTCTCTCTCTCTCTCTCTCTCTCCCCCTCTCTCTCTCCCTCTTTCAAAATAAATAAATTTAATTTTAATAAAATAAAAATAAAATAAAATAAAATAAAATAAAATAAAATAAAATAAAATAAAATAAAATACAATGAGGACAATAATAGCCCCTCATCTGGTGGCTGGGATGAGCCCATAAGCTCCCTATCACACACCCAAAGTGGTCAGTAAATGTGTATGCGACTATGGTTATACTATTGTTGCCACCATGCTAACCATCACTATCATGGCCTGTTCTGCAGACTCGAGCCCAGCCTTACGACACTCATCCCACTTTCTCATGACCAGACTCAAGTCCCACAAGTATCCAGTTCTGTAGTTTCCCTTAGCGCTAACCAGCTCCCTGGGGACACATTCCAAACCCTACCCTCTCCTGGCAAAGTCTCTGCCCAGAGCTCGGGCAGGGCATCCCAGCAGCCCACTGCAGCTGGTAGACAAGAAATTCAGCAGGAGACCATGTGGGGCAGGATTCTTCTCACCCGTCCTGGTCTTGGCCCATGGCTCTAGCCTCACCACCCGAGACCCCAAAAGTAACCTCCACCAGAATAACACACAAACAGGGTGCCTGGGTGGCTCGGTCGGCTAAGTGTCTGATTCTTGATTTCAGCTCAGGTCATGATCTCATGGTTAGTGAGACTGAGGCCCTCGTCGGGCTCTGCGCTGGCATCTCAGAGCCTGTTTGGGATTCTCTTTCTGCCCCTCCCCACTCATTCACGCACGGGCACACATTCTCTCAAAATAAAGAAACTTTAAAAAATAAAATAAAACACATAAACACCCAAGTAAACAGATATAATCTTATTAACCTTGTGTTCCACAACCTTCCATGGCTCCTTTGGCCTACTAGGATAAAGCCAAAAAGTCTCACCCTAGCATTGCAAGGAAGGAAATAAACATTTATGGAGCATGTGATCCTGTGCCAAGTTCTGGGCTACATACTTTATGTGTATTACACACTTAATAGTTTCCTCCAAGGTTGGTCTGATTACTGCATCTCATAGGGGAGGAAGTCAAGGCTCCAAAATATTAAGCGCCTTGCCTAAGCCAAAGAGCTGAGAAGCGTCAGAAGCAGACTTATAGGCCAGGTCCATGGCCCGGCCCCTGCCTCCTCCAGACCCTCCCTGACCACCCAATCACCACGGTGCCCACGATTACCCAGCAGGCCTGGCTCCTTCTTGACTCGATGCTCTTTCTTCCCCTGCCTGGAAGGCACCTATCCAACATTTGACAACTTCTACTCAGCTCTTTTGCCCAGCTGTCTAGTTACGTCCTCCATGAGACAGCCCTCAGCCCAACTCTCCCTTCCATCAGACAAAATCAGTCCCTTGCTTGGCTATGCTTCATAGCACAGTCTCTAACCACATTAGAGCACAACTTAGCAATCCCCAAGCTGGCAGTGTTGCTCCCTGCTTCCTAACGTAGATCATTTATTTTGACACCACCACAGCTCAGCGTGTTTGCTTGAGTAAGTGAATGAATGATCTCCCTTCTAGATTTACGGACCAGGAAACAGAGGGCAGTCAGAGGTGGACCTGGCTTTTGCAGGGACAACTGGTAAACAGCCTGTCTAGGGTAACCTGCTGGAGATTATACACGGCAAAGCAGTTTATCCTTAGCTGGGGACCGCTTGGGCAACCCCATAGGGACTATCAACTCCAGTGTTAGGACGCAGCACATCCACATGGGGACCCTGTGGTCAAAGGCAGCATCAGGGACTCCTGGGGCCACACTGCTGGGGAGTGACCTCCCTGCCTTCTCCACCACCATCCTCCCTGGGGCTCTGCCCTGGGCCTCTTGGCACTCTTGATGGTGGACACAGGAGGCAGCAATCCAAGGGCAGAAGCGGTTCCTCTCTGCCGACCAGGACAGAAAGACACCAGTGCCTGGAGGGGGCCTCAGCTGGCAGCACCCTGCTCCAACAGTTTATCAGTCCCAGGTCCCCTTGGGGAAGAGGTGGAAAGAGGAGCTCTGCGTCCTGACCCATTTTTCCCAGAGCTCCCTTCCCGGATCTAGCCTGGCCCAGTAAGATCCTGCTCACCTGTGACATCAGTAAGAGAAACACTCACACATGTATTCACATAGAGAGTATTTCGGCTCATCAAAACCACTCTGAGACACCCACTTTACAGGTAAGGAAAAGGGTGCCCAGAGGTAGGTCCTTGAACTGGCTCTTCTGGCTCTGAGGCCTGGCCGTGCACTGAGTGGAAGGGTCTCCTGTATGTTGAAACATACAGATGTGGAGACCAGCCCACTCCCAGATTCTGTTTCAGGAGGCCTGGGGTGGGGCCCTGGAGTCTCATTTTTCAGGAGCTTCCCAGGTGATTCTAAAGAAGACAGCCAAAACCACACCCAGAGAACCTAGGAGTGACTCAGTGCCATCAGCCTGCCAATGTATATCAACAGCCCCCCAAAACACCCACACCCTTTTACCCAAAAGAGTCACCACTTCCAGAAACTTATCCTGAAGAAATAAAAAAGTACACAAATATCTATGCATAGGGATATTCACTAAAGCATGATTTATACTGAAAAATGGGAAATCTCTGAATCTCCAGCTGGGAGGAACTGGTGATACACTACATAATAGGGTAATACTTGCAACCATTAAAGATGATTCCTTTCGTACTCTTAAAAGAAAAAAAAGGGGGCGCCTGGGTGGCTCAGTCGGTTAAGCGTCTGACTTCGGCTCAGGTCATGATCCTGCGGTTTATGAGTTTGAGCCCCACGTCGGGCTCTGTGCTGACAGCTCAGAGCCTGGAGCCTGCTTCGGTTTCTGTGTCTTCCTCTCTCTCTGCCCCTCCCCTGCTTGTGCTCTGTCTGTCTCTCTCTCTCTCAAAAATAAACATTAAAAAACAATTAAAAAAAAAAAAAGAAAAAAAATGTACATAGGTTAATTCCAGCTGGTAAGATGACCTATAAACTTATTTTCCTTTTGATTATCTACCTTTTCTAAACTCTTGACCATACATACGGCTAATTATATTTTTTTAACCAAGTAACTTTTCTGTTTTAATTATCAGCATGAGCCCTAAAATTTAAAGCCCCATTCAGTCAGAACAGGAAGGACTGCAGGAAGCATCTATTCCAACCATGAACATGACAGAACTCTTTCTATCTTGCCTGAAGTTCTACTTGAATACTTCCAGCAGCCAGGAGGTCAACCCTTTCCCTAAAGCAGCACCTTCTGGCAATTAAAAAGTTATTCCTGGGGCGCCTGGGTGGCGCAGTTGGTTAAGCGTCCGACTTCAGCCAGGTCACGATCTCGCGGTCCGGGAGTTCGAGCCCCGCGTCAGGCTCTGGGCTGATGGCTCAGAGCCTGGAGCCTGTTTCCAATTCTGTGTCTCCCTCTCTCTCTGCCCCTCCCCCGTTCATGCTCTGTCTCTCTCTGTCCCAAAAGTAAATAAACGTTGAAAAAATAAATAAATAAATAAATAAATAAATAAATAAATAGTTATTCCTAAACAGGATTCTACCTTCCTAAAGCCAAAATCCCCAGTCTCTCTATACAGTTGGTAGTACCTGGCATCATATGATCAATAAACACATGGAACAGCTGTTTTTCAATGAACTGACTTACAGGATAACTGCCCATACTTTCCCACTATGACCAAGATGAGAGTGTGGGGTTTTGCAAGCATTGTTCACAATGCCAAGTTTAAAGCAAGCATTGTTCACCTCTTACTCCTCACAATTACCTAGATGATTATTAAAACACCTGTGTCCCTACTGAGTCCACTGTTCCATGAACAGCCGCCCCTATCTGGTGACCCAGTACCAGGATGGATAACTCTTCACTGAGGCCAGTTTTGGGTGAACCATCTGCTGGAGGTTGCCAGCTCCACGAAGACACACAGACGCTGCACCACCAGAAACGGAGCAATCGAGCACAGACGAGAGAGCAGGCAACAGGCCCTTCCCTCAAAGACAGCAGCCTGGAGGAAAAGTGATGTTCTTTCCTCCCTCGCTTGATTTCCTCTTATTGCCATTTCCCTGCCCATTCTCCTCCCCCACATCCACAAGCAACTGTTCTTTTGTGTTTATCTTGTGTTCTTGCAAAATGGGTATCATCTGTATGATTAATTTACATAATAGCACCGCATCATCCACCTTACTCTATTTCTTTCTCGTTGAATGCTATGCTTTAGGATCGATTCCACTGCCACGAGTGTCTCACCAGCCATTTGCAACTACTGCAGAGGACCCACCGCTGCACCCACCAGCTCCCCCAAGGACAGATGCCACCCCACAGGGCACTGCAGTGAACCTAAACCTGTCCCCTCAGGGACCTGTGTGAGAAGCTGGGCGATCTCCACCCAGGAGGGGAACTGCAGGGTCACGGCTTTGTGGGAGCCCTGCCAGAGGTTTCAGGATGGCCACATCAGCAGGGGTAACCTCCTGCACCCCCAACACTCTGCTGTGCACGGACAGCATCCAGCTTTCGAGTTGCTGCCAGCCTAAGAGGTGGAAAGGGACAGAGTTCACAGTGGATTCTTAACAAACCTGCCAGAACCACACTTGCTAAGAGAATAGCAAGAAAGGCATTTGCTACTGTGAGCGTCAACGGCGCTGAATGGAAACAAACGCTCATTAATAAAAATCTCCATGGGGAGACCTCACTGCCTTGAGCTGTCACAGACTGCCGAAGCACAAACATCACGCACTGGCTTACAAAATGCTGTGGATTCACCTGGTCTGCTTGGTTGGCAGAGGTTCCTCCCAAGGAAGCCAACTGTTCAGAAGTGGGCAGCAACAGAGCCCAGCTATCACGACACTCCACTTTTTTATCTGCAGTCACACGGTCCTACTACTGATGATGATTATGCACGGCTCCTCCCACGTGTGACTCCCCATGTGATCTGACAGCACCTGAAGCAGTCTATGCCTGTTCAATGAGTCTTGGCAAGGTCAAATCGCTCTAAAGGTTGCCAAACACTTATTCTGATCTCTGTGCTAACTTCATCACAGATCAGGAACCAAGAGTTTACAGACCGGCACTGGTCTGGAGACCACACCCTGAGTGTGGGATAGTGTGGGGAAACAAACCAAACCAACCTGCCCTGGAAGTCAGTTTAAGGTGGCACTTAAACAGCCATGGGACAGGGTCACTAATAACAACGTAAAGAACAGCCGCTGCTTACATAGGGCTGTGTGCCAGGCACTACTCTAAACAATTTACAAACAGTAAATCCTTTACTCCTTACTATACAAGGTACGATTTCTATCCTCATTTCACAGGTGAGAAAACTGAGGCACAGAGAGGGAAAGTGACTTGCCCAGAGTGTGAACCCAATACTTGGCTCAGATACAGGCTCTTAACCATTCTTCTGAACTAACTCCCAAAGGGACATGGCCTCCCCAACCTGTACCCTCATTTGTCAGGTGGAATAAGCACCCCCCCACACAAGGGGTTGCTGATGAGATGAAATGAGACCATAAAAAATAACAGACAAAGCATCCTGTGCAATAGAAACGTGAACCATCTGCACAGCACACAACCACCTATGTGCACACTTTCGCACCAGCTCTCAGAAGGAGGCGGTGTCACGGACCCCATCAGACAGACAAGGATGAGGCCTGGAGAGGCTATGTGAACAGGCCAGGGGGCACAGCTAGAGACCAGTGGTCGCTCATTACCCTCAACCACCTCATTCCTTAATCACCCCGTCTCCTCCCCAAAGAGCAGGCCAGCACATGAGACAGCAATCCCTACACTACTCATGAGCTGACTTCTAAATATCCCAGCCGTTAACTCTCAGACTTGCACCTTAGGAAACATTTGACTTTTCGGTCCCGCTAACAGATCACAGAAAGCCAATCACACATCTCCAGGGATTCTGCAAAGGCTGCTGGGCCTATTCCCCTCACCCCATCCTCCTCTGGCAGCACACCCTCCCACCCCAGGCCAACGCTACCCATTCCTCTCTCTCCAGCCCTGTGCTCAAGGCGTCTCATGGAGAACCGATCACAGGAAGAACGACTGGAAGCAGCAACCAGGCCTGCCTTGTGCCTCCCAGGGCCTGGTTGGCCTGGCCTCATCTTCCCAGTGCCTGCTGAGTGCGCACCCCAAGCAGAAGCCCGGAATTCCCGTAAAGACCCACCATTCACAGAATGGATTCTCCTCCGAGTCTCCTGCCCCTGCCCCGAGTCCCGCCTTCACGGGGCCCGCACGCCTCCTTGTGCCTCCTCAGCACCCATCCAGCCTGTCGGCCATCTGCCCACACCCAGCTCGCTGTACACTCCCCTCTCCTTGAGGCAGCCTCATCTGCTCTGGGGGATGTGCACTGCTGGACGGCTGCTCCCTCACGCTGGGGCTCTCCAATGAGACACTAAACTCCTAGTGGGCAGGAACCATCTTCTTCGTCATTCGGAGGATCTTACAGCTTTTTACAAACAAAAACCCATGCCATTTGCTTGAAACCACCAAATGGAAGGTGAGGAACAGGAAGTCAATAAGCCGGGCTGATAACTTTCTGGCATTCCTAAAAGCTCCATGACAGAGCAACAGAGAAGAAAAACCTTCGATGAACGATAGGATATATACTGCAGCTAAAAGGAGTGTTTGGTACAAGTCTGTGGAGCCATTCACGGAGGATGCTAAGGGTTTTCTCACCTTTTCACACTCAGCACTTAGCAGAGCACTGACCAGGGACATGCTGCACGGATGATGGGTGGGCAGATGGATGGATGGACCCACTGGCAAAATCTGAGTCTGAATCTGGGCTCCACCCTAAAGCCAGGTGACCTCACACAAGACGACACTGTGGCCATGTCCAGTGAGTTTTCACGAGAAGCCTTGAAATGAGGGGGGCTGACGGAAGAACAAGCTTACACGAAACTCCACAATCTGGCACAGAAAGTAAGGACAACTGTTCACTGCTTTGCTCCCTCCCGCTGGGTTCATAAAATGGGAGAGAAAATAGGACAGGATTTGATTTATAAAAAATGGCAGTCCGCCATTTCCTAGCAGAAATGAGCTAGGTGAACAGAAAGGCATATATACATACTCGCACACACATAGCCCCTAAATTCTAAGCTGCTTCAGGTTCAGCTGTATTTTTTTCCATAGAAAGACCCAGAACTAGCACATTTTAGTTTTATCTACTTTCTTGCTTCTTCCTATATCCAGCTCCCACCAATGTTAGGCATGAAGGTAGGTCCCAACTCAGCGTCCACAGGCCTCTACCCTCTTATCTTTGTTGACAACTTTCTCCTCTGGGGCAAGAGGCTCGGTGGCGTCATTTTCCTGCTTGAACTCTGTCCTGTGACTAAGCAATAAGAAGCTACAGCACTGGAGGTTTTTGCTGTGTCACAAAAAGAATGAGGCAAGGAGGTATCTCCTGCCAATACCAAACCCATTCTCTGACTCAGCACTAAATTTAGATGTCATGCCCTATGTCTACATCCAGACAGTCCCCCATGTGACAGGTGCTGAATGAATGAGTGTTGCGGCAAGAAGTGTCCAAGGCTCAGGACACAGACAACTCAATGGGGACCTGCACCGGATGGGCCGGAGTACACACAACAAATGCAGTCTTTATAAAGAAACTGACAAGGACTCTGAAGCCTGTCCAGCCTCACAGCAGCTGGTGGCCCTGAGCAAAGCCAGCGAGCCTCTCTTGGCCCAGTCTGCCCATCTGTAGAACGTAAACATCAGTCGCACAGACTGGTAAAGGCTGTTCTCAATGGTCAGGAATGAGAAGCTAGAGCACAGCTCCTCAAACTGAGACACCTGCTTCTTGCTCTCCCTCGCTGGAAAGCCGGTGCTTGCAAAGCCAGGCCAGATCAGGAAAAACCAGCTAAGGTTCCCTCAACTCCCCACCCAGCCTATGGCTGACAGAGATGCCTTGGAAGGAGCCCCCACCTGGGAGGACATCTGGGTCCTGTATTCAGCTCTGCCAGTGGTATGCTATAAGATCCTGGTGGAGTCCCTTTGTGTCTATGGACTGCTGTTGCTCATTTACAAAATACGCTGTTTGGGCAAAGGAGTCTCCAAGACCCTTCCCAACTGTGACATTCAACAATCATAAGCTGCTTAAGAAATAGAAACAGAAAAAGAAAGTTCTGGTCAGATAAGAAAAAAAGGCTACTCTGGGTAAGAATAGAGATTATCGGGAATATTGAAAAGGTCATTACAGGGATGCCCGGGTGGCTCAGTCAGTTAAGCATCCAACTCTTGATTTTGGCTCAGGTCACGATCTCACAGTTCATGAGATCAAGCCCACATTGGGCTGTATGCTGACAGCAAGGGACCTGCTTGGGATTCTCTCTCTCTCCCCCCCTCCAGCTCGTGCTCGCTCGCGTGCTCTCCCTCTCTTGAAATAAACATTAAAAAAAAAAAAAAAAAAAAAAGGTGATTGTAACTTTTTAAAGCATGACTTCTTACATCACAATATAAAAATAAAATTTTCTTTCCAATTGTTCTCACATCACTCCCCATTGGCTGGACAGATTTTCACATGTGGACAGCAGACTCACAACGGTCAAAATGATGTCTCAGAAGACTCATCTGGGGATCCCAGGCCATCCTAAGGAGTCAGACAGGTACCATCCAGACAAGCAACCTGAGGTTGACTCAGAAAGAGGCCTGAGAGACACATCACACCTAGAAAAACACTGTGGGCAGAGAGAACACGCACTGGCTGGAGATGGCCACCAAGGCAGCAGCTCAGGTTTGTGGCTGATTACCTGGGAAGCTGCTGCTTCACACACAGGCGGCAGGCGCAGGGACTCCGCCTGCAGGATGCATATCAGCAGGGGCTTATTCATGCACGCAGCAACCTTAACAGTTCCCTTATGCAATGTAGGGGTAATGCCAGCTAGTGACAATATAAACGAACAAGCAAACAAAAGAATAAGAAGAATTTTTCAAAAACGGCACTCACTTCCCACTACAAGGGACCCCAACGGATGGGGTTGCACTGTGCTCCTAACCACAGTACTGTCTTGGATAGCAGAGAGCGTGGTTTGTTTTTTTTTTGTTGTTTTTTATCAGCCGCATTGTGGTCATTTGTCATTTTTGAGAGCATGGGTCATCCCAAAAGGAAACCTACAAAGGTAAACAGAGGAAGCAGACAAAGACAGGAGTATCTCCTGGAAACATAGCTGTCACTGATGGCAGCCTCTGGGTCCCAGCTGTGACTCGCCAGCCCAGCTCAGCTGAGGCAAAGGAAGGTGGCTCTTCTCTTTCTCCACATGGGGAGCATCTTGAAACAAAAGCATCCCAACAAGTGGTTTTCAAGCTGTGTTCCGTGAACCCTGGAGAACCTCACGCACCTCTGCAGAGGGGCCTCGGGGAGGCCACAAGGAAAACCGGCACGCTCTAGGCCTCCACGCACACACTCACCACTTTTGTCGTCACTTTTCGTCTGCTTTACACAGCTGGCTTTCACGTACAAGTCCACTCAATGAAAAGAGCCCTACAGCTTAAAATCAAAATTTAAGGGGCACCTGGCTGGCTCCATCCGTTAAGCATCCAACTCTTGGTTTTGGCTCAGGTCATGATCTCACAGTTCCTGAGGTTCCACACTAACGGTGTGGAGCCTGCTTCGTATTCTCTGTTTCCCTCTCTCTCAGCCCCTCCCCTGCTCGTTCTCTCTCTCTCTCTCAAAACAAATAAATAAAACTTTTTTTAAAAATTTAAGTCATAATAAACATTCACACTTCCTATGTTTTCATTTAATTGTTTGTAACAGCCCCATGAGGAAACTGAGGCCAAAGAGCTTTATGGTTGGACTCCACAGCCCATTCTCTTAGTAACCACCCTGTGGTTACCCTATGTGGACTCTCCGGGAAGAGATCTAGAACAGTCGACGCCATGGCTGGATGGCACTGGCAGGCTCTTTCTTAAGCAAAAGACCAGAGGCAGGGAAGCTGCCGGGGATTATGAAAGAGACTCAGGAGGCAGACATCAACTAAATGCAACGTGTGAGCCTTATTAAAATCCTCACTTGAACAAACCATCCATAAAAAGGCATCTCTCTTTTCTTTTAACGTTTATTTATTTGAGAGAGAGCACAAGAGCGCGAGAGCGAAAGAGTATGGGTGGGGGAGGGGAGGAGACAGAGCAGGAGAGAGAGAATCCCAAGCTGGCCCCGCACTGTCAGAGCAGAGCCCGATGTGGGGCTCGATCCCACGAACCCTGAGGTCGTGACGTGAGCCGAAATCAAGAGTGGGATGCTCAACCGACTAAGCCACCTAGGCGCCCCAAAAAAGGCGTTTCTGAGACCAGGAAAACCGAGTATCAAGTGAGTAGGAGACGCCATTGAATTATCAAGAATATTGTTGGTTGTAAAAATGGTCTTCTGGTTATGTTTCTTTCAAAGCCTTCTTATCTGTTAGAGCATTTATAGGGAAGCAGTACACTGTCTAGAGTTTGTTTTACACTACTGAGGAAAGCAAAAGTTGTTAGGAGAGTGGAGCATGCTTTACATTACACGCTCCGTCCCTGTGTGTGTTTGAAAGATGTGTAATATGGGGGCACCTGGATGGCTCAATCGGTTAAGTATCCGACTTCAGCTCAGGTCATGATTTCGCAATGTGTGGGTTCAAGACCCATGTCAAGCTCTGTGCTGACAGCTCAGGGCCTGGAGCCTGCTTGGGATTCCGTGTCTCCCTCTCTCTCTGCCCCTCCCCGGCTCACACTCTGTCTCTCTCTCTCTTAAAAATAAAAAACTCTTAAAATTTTTAGAAAAAGAAAGATGTGTAATATAAAGTTTAAAAGGAAAGGAGGGAAGGGGGCAGGTCCCTCCTTAAGTCAAACTCAGTTCTACTTCCCAATATCTTTAACCTGTCAGACCATGTTTAGCTCTCTGGTGTCCAGAAGAATCAGGTCTCACCACTGCCCTGTATCCATTTGAAAATAGGTATCCAAGCCCCTCTAAGTCTCCTTTCCTCCAAAATAAGCTATTCCCACAGTCCTTGTGAAGCCAGTGGCAATGCCCTCCTCCAAACGTAGGCTCCATGGGGCACCTGGGTGGCTCAGCTGGTTAAGTGTCTGACTTCGGCTCAGGTCATGATCTCATGGTTCATGGGCTCAAGCCCTGCCTTGGGGTTGTCAGTGAGGGGCCTGCTTGGGATTCTCTCTCTCTCCCTCTTTGCCCCTCCCCGACTCGTGCTTTCTCTCTTTCTCAAAAATAAAATAAATAAACTTTAAAAACAAATGTAGGCTCCAGGGCCAAAGCAACCGTGAAAGTGTGTCCTGAGCAGCCCAAGGAGATGGGCCTCCTGGTCCGTGCACACTCTAGACTTCCCCTGACTCCAGGAAGGGCATGGCCCCTATGATACCTCCTGACTCCCAGCCCAGATGGGACACTGGCTCTCCTCTCAAGGACAGGACTCTCCCAAGAGCAGCAGCAGCTCCAGTAGCTTGCCCTCACCTCACATAAATCGCCTCAGTCCTCACCAAAGCCCTGGGAGAATACTATTAGCCTTTTTACAGGTAAGGAGAAAGAAGACCCAGAGAGGGTAAGCAATTTGCTGAAGTCCCACAGCCTAAGATGGAAGAGCCAGGATTTAAATCCCAGTCTGTGGAAGGCCCCAAGACTGGTTCATGACACCCAGCCGTCTCCAGTCTTATGGCCTCCCTCCCTGGCCCCAAACCTACCACCGATGCTTGAGCCACCTGGCTCATTCCTCTGTGTCAACGGTCTTCCCAGAAATGATGTAGCACTCTCAGGGCAGAGACTATCTTCCTGCTCCCCAGTCCAGTACCAACGGTTAGCCAGTCCCGGACCTGCAGGTGTCACACCACCAGGACAGATCACACATGCTCACCAGGCGCCCCCGGAAACCCTGACTGGGGACCAAAGCCCAGGCCTACTCACTCAGACCCAAAGAAGACCACAAGACAGGGCGCCGGGCCAGCTCAGTCAGTGGAGCGTGTGACTCTTGACCTCGGGGTCATGAATTCAAGCCCCATGTTGTGTGTGGAGCCCATTGAAAAAAGTAAAATAAAATAAAAATATTCAAAATAAAATAAAAATATTCAAAATATTCAAAAATATTCAAAAATAGCGTCTGGGTGGCTCAAGTTGGTTAAGCGTCAGACTTTGGCTCAGGTCATGATCTCACAGTCCGTGAGTTCGAGCCCCGCTTTGGGCTCTGTGCTGTCAGTTCAGAGCCTGGAGCCTGCTTTGGATTCTGTGTCTCCCTCTCTCTCTGCCCCGCCCCCACTCATGTTCTGTCTCTCAAAAATGAATAGTCGTTAAAAAAAAAAACAAAAACTAAAAAAAAAATATTTAAAATAAAACAGACCTAAAGAAGACCACAAGACAGGGGGCACCTGGCTGGCTCAACTGATGGAGCATGCGACTCTTGGCCTCAAGGTTGTAAGTTCAAGCCCCATATTGGGCATAGAACTTACTTAAAAAAAAAAAAAAAAAAAAAAGACGACAATGACCACAAGAGGTTTAACCATCTGAAAGAACAGCCATCATGAAGTCAAACTTCATTCTTGTCGAGCCACACTGGAGAAATGGAGGCCCAGAGAGGTCACGGTTCACACCACTTCAACATCTTCTGGTCCCAGATTCTACGGCATATCTAAGTTATTCACACATCCAAAAGATCTGGCCCCAGAATCGCACATGCCTACGTCAGCTGGTACTGGAGTTTAGGAGATGAGGAAGTTCAAGGTCCGGCACCCCAAGAGAGAGAGAACGGGGAGAAAGTTTGAAAAAAAAGATGGCGTACACTGATGTTCCAGCTCCGTGCACTAATGCTAAATTTTCCAGAAAGTACGCTTCTCAGAATTCTGATGTCGCAAGATGCTCAATGAAAAAAGATGTTGTGGTCAAATCCGTTCGGGAAACACTGCGTGGTGAACCCACTCCAGTGAAATCTCCAAGCATACTGGCCTATTAGGGCTCTCAAGAGGCTCCCAGTAAGGGAGCCTGTATGACCTGCTCAAACCAGCACTGCTCAAATGCTTTGACCACAGAACACTCTCGTCAAGTAACACCACTAACATCCCACCAGGCCAGTGTTAAGAAGACGTTTCCTTGGGAAATGCTAACCTAGGCCTTTTGAAAGAAAATCTTGCTAGCCATTACCCTGGATCCAAGACTGAGAAAGCAAACTAAACCAACCCAGAGTGGGGTAAGGAGAAAGTGTGCACAAAGCAGAAATAACAAACATACTTCAAGGCCTTTGGGGATGGAGATATTAGTACTGGAAACGAGATGGAGATGCGTGAACACCCTTCAGCTGCCAGATGTGAATGTTGCTGGGATTGTAGTTAACTTCTGGCCTCAAAAGTCAGACATAACTACTGAAACTGAAATCTTTCTTTAAAGTCCAAAGAAACTGTCCTGAACTTTCCAAAGTAGGCTGCAGGCAAAAATCTACAAGTTTTAGAAGAAAAAAGGAAAGAAAATGTTGGAACTTGGACTCCAACCAGGCCATTCATCCTTGAGTCAAGATGCTTGGACCTTATGGATATCATAATTAAAACTCAAAGCAAACAGGACAGTTCCTCAAAAAAAAAAAAAAAAAAAAAAAAAAAAAAAAAAAATCAAATGTAGAATTACTGGTATATATATCCCCAAAAGACTGAAAGCAGGGACTCCAAGAGGTATTTGTACATCAACTTTGATAGCAGCTTTATTCACAAAGCCAAAGGGTGGAAGCAACTCAAATGTCCACTGACAGATGAATGGATAAATAAAATGTGGTCTATCCATGCAATGAAATATTATTCAGTCATACAAAGGAAGGAAATTCTGACATTTGCTACAACATCAGATGTTACAAAGTCAGATGCTTAACCAACTGGGCCACCCTCTGAGCAGACTGATAAGCAGCTCAGCCCTCTTGCTCTATGCCCAATTTTTCTGTGGCTCACGGCCTTCCCAAGTTTACAGAACTTATTGAAGAGCCCCCTTGTACTGGTCTGTACTGGTCTGCATTACTTTGTCAATGCTAAACTTCTAGTTTGACTGCTACATTGGAAAAACCCCCAAGCACCAGGTGGCTAAGAAGCTCATCCAAGGTCAAGATGTCGCACAGTTAGAAGCAGATCCCCATCCAGGTCTCTTTCGAGGACACCAAGCTGATATTCAAATTCTGAGTGTGAAAAGGAAAGGTCTCTCCAATCCCTCAACAGCCAATGTGGGCACTCCACATGCCTCCTGGCAGCCAGCCCCACCGTGCTGATACCTGATGGGTAACCTTGGGAACTTCAGACATCAATGTCACACCACCTGCTTCCATCACAGACGTACCGTGGGTGGTGACATCCGTGTGTGCATCTGGGACTCACTCTAGCCTTCCTACACTCCCACAACCTTCTGTCACCGTGAAGTCACCACTTATAAACGCATTTCGGAAGCGAACCTGGACTTACGCAGGACACACCATTCATTCTACACACAGCAGACTACTCATCCATTCAACAGAAGTTTACTGAACACCTATCTTGGGCTAGGCTCTATTCTAGGCATCAGGAATACAACAGTGAATTCAGAGAGATTATATTCTACTCTTGATGACCCACAGCCACGGTAAACGCAGCTCTAGCACAGTTTACAAGGAGCTCTCAGAAAAATCAGGAGAATGCCAGGTTTCTGGTCCTAAGGCTGCTTCTAGGCTGTATTGCTCGCCACAATAACAAAATAACTTCGTGCTACTGATTGTCAAATAGCATAGTGAAGCAGTTATTGTTTCATTTGTTTTGTAGAGTAGGAGATAAGCTGAACTGCTCTGCTCAAAGTCTAAAACTTAGTAAAAGATGGCCACCTTGCCCCACCCCACTCCAGTGATGACCTCGCCTGTGAGTTGCATCATCATACAAAGATGGGACCACCTATGGTAGATATTCATCTGATGTTTTAGCCGCACCAACATCCTCCCTTTGGAGAATCACTTCCCCCCAGTCGAAAGAACCATGATACTGTACGGGCTGCCAGTGACAGCATCCCATCACCCTACTCTATTCATTGTGTCAGCTGCTGAGCCAGTCTTAGTCCCCTAGCCCTGGCCACAGTGTCTGGGCCTGACATGGCCAGAGACCCTAGTCCGGCCACGCAGAACCCTTCCATAAGATGTTCTGCCTGGGCTGATTAGATTGAGCTCCCTTTAGTCTCTGGCCAGGGGCCCTGAAGATGAAATCCTTGGGGTCCTGAGACCATGCTCCAGGCCCACAGGAAAAGCATCACATTCGGGAATCAATCACCCCAAGGCTGGTTTCTCCCATCCATCCCAAGCTCTTGGAATACTATACAATAAATTTCTCTTTTCTGCTTACTTTAAAGTTCCTCTACCACTTCCTCTCAAATAACACAGTTAAAAGAACCAAAAGAAAATCTACAATGGTTGGAACTTTTACTTATGTCTCCGTCCCTGCTGACCCTCCAGGCTGGAGTAGATGAAGACAATGTAGCTGGTACCTGAAGAGAGCAGATAGAGAACAAAAGGCCCAGGAAATCTCTAATGAATAATAAACAATCCACACCTGACAAGTGGCAGTCACCAGCTCTCATCCTGCTGGAAAAGCCTGGCAAGTTAGTCCTTTAAAAAAAAAAAAAAAAAAAAAAAAATTCCTCCAGCTTTAACTTCTGACAAGTGCACAGTGTCTAAACTCGTAGTGCCATCCAAACCCCTCACTCAGCCTAGCCATCGCGGTCCCTCCAGATCACCTTTGCACCCCTATCCACCCAGAGCCTAGGCCGCCCTCTGCTCAGGCTGGTCTCATTTCCACAATCTGAACCAGCACGTCCTCCTCCTTTGCCTCTGCACATCCACACGGCCTCTCTGACACCCAGCTTGAGCCCCAGTCCCTCCTCGAAGGCCTTCGTCCAGCAGCCACCGCTGTCTCCAGTCTCTTGCCTCTGGGGAAGCCAAGTCAGCAGCTCGCTAGGATGCTGCAGAGAAGGCACATAGAGGGGATGAGAAGGAAACTTGCATCTCTGAGCACACAGGAGCAGCTACCAAGTTCTGCCACTTCTGTCCCATAAGAGACGCCTGGGGTGACGTGGTTTGAGAAGACCTTCACGTTTGGGTGGTACTTAGAGCCACCAGAGGTAGATGAGAGTATTCAGGGAAAGTATGTGCTAATCAGTGTTTTAAAAGGAAGAAAAAGCCTACCTGTGTCTATATCACTCAACTGATCTATCGCATAATGTCACTCTCCTGAGTGACCCATTCCCCCAACTAGGTGGCAAGCTGCGGGCTGGAATTACATCCTACCCACCCCTGTCTCCATCTGCAGTGCAGCCCCACCTGGGGAGAGCACAGGACCAGGCACTTCCATCCTCCCCAATTACATTCCTCCCTCCCAGTGGCTGAGACAGGCAGCCTAGCACCCTTAGCCCCATCTCACAGATGAAGACATTGAGGCTTCCGGCCAGGAAAGGACCCTCACTCCAGGGACAGACAGTCAAAGGTCTTCAAGCGAGAAAACCTAGGTGTCAGTAACTGAAGCAAAGAGAAACAAATGACAAAGGACCGAGCAGGTTCTGAATGACCAAACAAGATCCTGGTACACCTGCAGAAAAAACATGAGACACCTGAGCCATTCCAAGAACAAGAGTCCTCCCTCTTACTACCACTGCCAGCAGGGGCAAAGGTGATCACCTCTTCCTCACAGATCCATGTATTGGGACAGGAAAGGCTTCATAATTCCAGAGTTTCCGAATGTAGGAGATGGCCTGAAATTGTACTGAGGGGGCCTAATCAGGTGACAGGAAAAAACACCCCAACACGGAAGCAGGAGCACTGAGCTTAGTCTCGACTCAGCCTCCTTTCTGCCCCTTTCTGCAACTTCTGGCCTGTCCTCAAACCATAGAGATGTGAGTGCGGAACCCAGTGCAATGCAAATAAGGCACCACCACCCCCATCTTCCTGGGGTTGCTACAGAATTAAGTGAGACATGGAAGTATGCAGTGAGATTCGAAATGCTGAGCAGCAAGGTACCATCAACCCTGGAATAGGAATGTCCCTGCCCCCGAAATAAAACAACATGGTATGCTTGTTAGTCATCTTCATACCCCAGGCCTGAGCACGGTGGGTTATAAATGTCTGGGGCTCTGAGCATGAGCCCGTGGTTGGCTCACCTACCCAGGACCTCCCAGGCTAGTTTCGCCCTGGGCTCCAGGCCCTTGTGGGGAGCTACCAGCCATCACTTGCCTTCAGTGGACCAAAATCCCAGTGCACAGGTGCCAGCCAGGGAATGGGCATTCTGGACCAGGGGCCCACAGAGGGTGCGGAAACCACCAGGAAAGTCCCTAACTGGATGATGGCAGCACCTGCAAAGTAGACATGACAAACTGGCTGCCCCTTGATGCTGTGGATCCTTGGAAGGCAGCTGGTTTGTCTCTCGGGCTCTCGCAAGGGCCTTGCACAGAGGCCGACTACAGGCAGAGCCATGGACCTGCGTGCCTACGGAAAGGTGCCTCCAGCCCTGTACTGAGCTTTGCCCCAGAAGAAGAGCTCGCTGGCTAAGAGAGAAAAAAAAAAGTTGGAAAACCAGTGCACAATAACTCATCCTTTACAAAGGTCCCAACGCTACTGTTTATTTGCACACCACATCACCCCTTCCCAGAAGCTCTACTTTGCCATACCAAATGCTGCCCTAATTTTTCTCTAAAGCGTTAACTAAAATGAACATAACTTTCCCCCCGACAACTATTTTCCTGAGGCTTGCATGACCCTCTGGAAAGCCACAGAATTCTGCTCTGTGGTAAAACTAGGGTCTTCAATCACTGCCCTCAGGAGGAAAACCCAAACCATATTCCATCCCTTCCTCAGAGGTCAGGACCAGCTCCTACAACCTCAGCCCAAGCGAGGCCCCACCTCCTCTGCCAGGCACAGAGCAGGGGGAACTAACTAATGGCAATCCGTCCAACTATTCCAGAGATTAAAGCTAGCACTGATTCAAACACATCCCAGGGAGGACGTGGGTCTGCACTCTAACTTATGCACTTCCTTGACAAACTTTCTCCTTCAAAAATAGAAAGATGAAAGCAATTAAGGAGAAAAACAATTACCCCAGTGAGAGTTCCCTGTCTCTTTATCCTCATGGACACATGGGACAGCCCTCCTCAGCATCCTCCAAACCACCGTCCCAGGAGACTGGGTTTGCCCAGCGACTCAAATACGACCAAAACTGGGGGGACAGAACGCAGGCTTGAGGGATATAAATGCTAGAGTCAGAAATCCCAAAGTGGAGACAGAGGACCACCGATGAAATGATGTACACTGTGTGACCAGCAGCTTATTCCTTGTATATCAGTTTCCTCCACTACAAGATGTGAGGTTGAGATGGCCAATATACACTGCAGCTCTAACCAGGAACAGCTTATAAAATCACCCCCTTAATAAGTGAGGCTTTTAACAGCCAAATAAATGGGTTTCATCAGCCTCTGGCCTACAGTTACTCAGGGCTGCTTTGTCAGCCCTCTCTGTTCACTCTTAAAACAAGGACAAGACATAGAAAAGGTGGCATTTGCCACTTTCGGGCTCTGAACGTGTTAGACAAAACAATAGGTCATAATTGAAAACTCCTGATGCCTAATACTGTGAGCATTTTAACCACTCCAAGCCAGAGTTTTCTCTCTGGCAAAGTAATAATAAGTAGACAGCTCACAGAATGGTAACAATAAATGTAATAAGGCAGAGTGCCTGCCACAACAGTAGGTGCCTAATAAATGCAGGTTCTCTTCCTTCCTCAGTGCTGTGCCTTTTTCCTCAAGCTTCTGTCTAAAAGGCTGGCTTTCCACATTCCCCAACCAGGCTAGGCCTATCATTTATCACAAACACCCAGCAGTACCCCCTCTCCCCACCCCCCCCACCCCCCCCACACAGGAATACTCACAAATCCATCACCCAAGGGCACCAGCCACCAGCCTTCCCTCCTCAGGCAGCTCAGCACCGCCAGGGAGGGATCTGAGCCCCAGCAGCCACTACTAGGATTTTCCCATGGTGCAATGCAACTTCCCCAACTTTTCCAGGCCCATAGTTTCCAAAGAAACCTAGCAGGCATTGTGCATAATCAAGCACAAGTCTGGGCGAGCAAACAGACTGAGCTCTGGGCAAAGGGAGCAGAGAGAGCCAGAAAGTGAAACGGCACCAGTTATCATCAAACGGGGTGGCAGGGACCAGAATTCAGGAGGACCAGTCCTGGCCCAATTTCCATTCTTCTAGACCGTATCACCGATTAAAAGCTAGCAGAGACTCCAAAACGACTGGTGGATGATGAAGAGCCTTAGGAGAGACTGCCGGACATCCCTCCGAGGTCGCCCCGCGGCTGGACCTGCTGGTCTCAGAGCACCCCGATGCCGTGGCACCCGGAGAGTCAAGGCCCACAGTGCCGGGCATTGTTCACAGCGACAGGCGGGGACTGAGGGAGGAGGTGCGAAGTAGTGGACCACGCAGGGCCCCCTCCCCAGACCCGCTAAGGGAGAGAAGGCTCCACCCGCGCGGCCGGCGCCAGGTGGATGAGTGGCCCTCGCGAGTTCCCCCGACTCAGAGCTGCAAAGAGAGATGGTGGAAAGCGGTCCGAGAGGCCGGGCCGCGGGGGTCTGCCACTCACCGGCGCCCTCGGAGGGCTGTGGCGGCCCGACGACGCCGTTCAGGTAGAGAATGGGCAGCAGGTGAGGCTGCGTCTTCTCCAGCGCCGCCCGCAGGTCCTGGAAGTGGTCCCGCTCCTTGGCCAGCAGCAGCTTGAGCAGCAGCTCCGCCTTGGCGCCTCCCGCCTCCTCGTCCAGCTGCCGCCGCTCGCCGGGGCTCAGCGCTCCCGCGGCCTCGAGCAGCCCGAGCACGGCCTCCACCTCGGTCATGGCCTGGGCCAGGCTCTGCTGACACTGGGCGAGCAGCTCCCGGCGCTGGGGCTCCATGGTGGCTGGCCGCCCCGCCCCGCCCCGCGGACGGCTCCGGCTCCCCGAGGCCGGCGGGCGGGCGGGCGCGCGCGGGCGGGCGGGCGGACGGCGGCGGCGAGTGGCCTCGGGCGGCGGGCGCTCGGTTGCAGCCCTAGCGCGCCCGGGGCCGCGGGGCCGCGGGGGCCATGGGCCGGAGCCTGGCGGGCTGGGGGCCCGGGCGGCGAGCAGCGCTCAGCAGCGGCCGCCTCCCGGGCTCAGGAGCGCAGCCATGTTGGCTGCGGCGGCGGCGGGACTGGAAGAGGAGGAGGAGGAGGAGACGGAGGAGGAGAAGGAGGAGGCGGAGGAGGGGACGGCGGCCGGGGCGCGCCCCGAGGCCGGGCTCCAGCCGGGCATGCTCCCCCGCCCCCTCCGCGCGCGCCGCCCGCCGCTCCCTCGCCGGCCCCGCGAGAGATCGCGCCCCGGCTCTGGGGCCCCGCGCCGCCCCCCAAACTAGACCACAACTCCGCGGGGAAAGTCGCCGGCGCCGCGCTCGCCGGGCCCCCGACGGCTCGGGCCCGGCTCGGCGGCCGCCCCGGCCCGGCTCACCGGGGCCCCGCCGCCGCCGCCTGGTCAGCCAAGGCCCGAGCCCCGCCGCCGCCGCCGCCGCCGCCTCCGCCGCCTCCCGTCCCTCCGCCCTCTCCCCTCCCCCGCGGTCCCTCAGTGCGCCCGGGAGGCCGGCCCCGAAGGGATGGCGAAGGGGAGGGGAGGGGTCCCCGCCTCCCCGCCTCCCCGCCTCCCCGCCCCCGGCCCGCCCGGGAGGCGGGGACGCCGCGCTCGCCCGCTCGCTATCCGGGGCCCCGAGGCCCGAGCGCAGCCGGGGTTGGGACTCGGAGTTAGAGAACCCGCTGGAAGTAGCAGGCTACCCCTACCCTCCTCGACCAGGCACACGGCCAGCCCCCAG
This sequence comes from Puma concolor, assembly GCF_028749965.1. NCBI lineage: Eukaryota > Metazoa > Chordata > Mammalia > Carnivora > Felidae > Puma > Puma concolor. The sequence goes on from NC_141677.1 coordinate 38,932,643, forward strand.
GCTGTTGGAGCCGGCCGCAAACAAAACCCTGTCCCAATCCAGGGTCTTCAACCTGAGAAATCCAAAATAAAGCCTGGAGACAAATGAGGGGGTGGGGGCCCCCTGAATTTAGACATCTCAAAATTAAGACCTCTTCTGAATATGTGAGATTTCCCCCACTCCCAGGAACCCCTAGATAATTTCCCAGTAGACTCCCCTGAGTCTCGTTTCATCAGGATGTTTCCCCTCACCCCTATTTGAGACGGGTTGACGGTCCCCGAGTCTTAGAGGGGTTTGGATTTTGGAGGAGGGGATGTGTTGCTAGATGAAGAAGGAGGGGGCTCTGTGGTGTGGAGCCCTTGGTGTTTTTCACCCGAGAGGTGCACCCCCTAGATGTCACCCCGAGATTCTAGCCAGGCAAATCAACGGGTGCAGAAACCTTGTAGCCTGATGCACTCAGTGAGGATCTACAGTCCCACTCCTAGTCCAAGAACTCTTCTGCCTTCCTTTATAGGCTTTCACAGACACATTCCACATACCCCCCAAATGCAGGAGGAGGTCCTTAAAGCTGGAATCCCAACTGTTGGCTCAGTAACCCCACAGCACTAGTGTAAAGTGGGATCCTGGGACCATTGCAAATGTCTGTGTTGGAGTGAATGAATCTCAATTACCAACGCCAGGGGCCAAGCAAGGGTGCTTTTCCTACTGACTTTCACTCCTACCCCAACCACTTCCTTTCCTCCCACCAAAAGCAAAATTTTCTTCAAATTCTGCCTCTTTAAGGGAGGAGTCACTTTTATTTAATGGAAACAAACTCTATATATACATAGTGGTTAGAATGGGCAGACCAGAATTTGCACTTCACTTTTGGATTTCCCTTTAAATAACTGTGCAGTGTGGGAGAAAATCAGTTGCTCTGGATGATCTTACTTTTCTCCTCAGAAAAACAGGGTGGGAAGGGTGTTTTTAATCAGGGGTTATTGGCCTTGGGTTCACAAATAAGCTGGAGGGTGTCAGTGAAACTTTTGAAATTATCTGAACCTTTGTGTGCACATGTATGTATCTCTGGGGCGGGGGTCCATAACTTTGATTAAATTCTTTGAGACCTCTGTGACCAAAAATGGCAGAACTAAACTCTTAAGAAGCCTCCCTGCTCAGATACTCTGAGCTTCGATAGCCAAGCAAGGTTCTAGGGTAGCAGAAGCCTGGTTATTGCACAGTGCCAGGGTCTAGACAGGCTCCCTAGCTGTCCCTTCACCCCTGCCCCTGAGAGATGGTTCCCTCTTCTGGCCACTACCTCCTCCACAGCAACTGCAGAAACTAAATTATCCACAAAGGCATCCTTCAGGACACACCTGAAGGATGGGCCCTTTGTTCTTAGAAATCTAGGGGGTGGAGGGGTAGACGAAGGGGAGAGGAGAAGCTGGAGACTAATTTGGCTTATGGTTGGAACCATGTAGGAGTAAGTCCTGATCCAAAGGGTGCCTGAGACAGCAGGGAGACCCAGTCTCCCAGTGCCCCCTAAAAGGAATACAATGAGGAAGCTCATTTGCTAAGAGCATTATTTCCCAGTGATAGACACTACTTTCAGCAAACCCTTTATTGGAAACTACAGCATTGTATGCAATACATAAATCCCCAGGAGGAAATAGTTTACTTTACAAACATATTTAACTTTAGCATTTCTTTAACGAATGCCTTTGTATTTCTGTACCATTTTATACCCTTTAGGGCACGTTCTCACACACTATTTCCTTTGTGCCCTCTTCTGGGTTGAATTGTATCCTGCTAAGAGATATGTTCACACCCTAACTCTCAGTACCTATGAACATGACCTTATTTGAAAATAAGGCCTTTGAGGAGGTAGTCAAGTTCAAATAAGGTCACATAGGATTAGGGTGGGCCCTAATCCAAAGGCTGGTGTTCTTATAAGAGGGAAATTTGGACACAGACACACACACACACACACACACACACACACACACACGAGAATACTATGTATTCTATCTCCAAAAAGATGGAAGCAGAGGTTGGAGTGATGGGTCCACCAGCCAAGGAACACCAAGGATTGCCAGAAGCTAGTAAAGAGGCCTGGAATGGATTCTGCCTCAGAACCCTCAGAAGAAACCGGCCCTGTGAAGCTTGATTTCGGACTTCTGGACTCCAAAACTGTGAATTACTAAATTTCTGTCGTTTTAAGCCCTGCAGTTTATGGTAACTTGTTCTGGCAACCCCAGGAAACTAACACAGTTCCATCACGATGGGGGAGGTTGGAAGGACAAGGCTGGGCATCCCCATTTTACAAGTCACCCTGTCACCTGACTATTACTGCTTAGGAATTTGTCTGTAGATGGACCCATTTTTCCTTCTTTCTTCTGATCTTAGAAACAGAGGGCTCCCTCCTCCTTGGAAACAGCCCTTTCTTTCATGCTCTGGGTACAGTCTCCACACTCTCAACACATATGCGTGCTCACGGTCTCCCTCTGCTCTGATGCAGGTCTCCCCATTCTCAGAGGCCCCCTTTGCCTCTCTACTGTCCTCAGGAGACACAGAGACCTCCACAAGCTCATCGACCACTCACTACTTAGTTGGTGCTTTGCAATCCGCCTTCCGAGCACAGCCCCCCACAGAAAACTGCTCTCTCCTGGCAGGCATTCACGTCCTGGTGCCACCCAGGCCCTTCCTTCACACCTCCTGCAGTGTCCACTCTGCTCTGCTTCACCCCGCTCTGAGAACTTGTTGTCCCCACCCCTCCCATCCCCACTGGCTCTTTTCTCCCCACGGCTGACCACCTTCTTTCCTCTTGTCTCCTGAGCTCCTTCCCTCCTGAAGGGAAATCACTCAGAAATATGCACTGAGATCCCACTACACTCGCTGGCTATGTATCCCTGGGCTAGCTACTTAACTTTCCTGAGCCTCAATTTCTGCGTTTCTAAATTGGTAAGAAACATCACCCTTTGGCAGGGCTAGGAGGATTCAGAGATAGGGCTGATACAAAGCCCTAGCACAATGCTTGATGTCTGGTGGACATAGAACCTCCCTGGTGTAGCACTTGAACAGGCAACTCTGCAGTCAGAAGGCCTGATTTAAATATTAGCCTTGCAACTTATTAGCTGGGTGCTGTTGGATAAACCTCTCTCTGCACACACTCAGTTTCCTCATCTTTAATATAGGGATATCGATAACAGTGAGTGCTCATTCAATAGTAGATGTCACCGTGCTTTTGGCTTCCACTCTCTCTTAGGTCTGAAAGACTCTCCAAGGCACGTAGAGACAGGTTTGAAGCAGATGTTTCCAGATTCCTGAAGGAAGGTTGTGGCCTCCGGCTTAAAGACTTCCACTTGACTTGTATTCAGCTGGAAGGGGCAGGGGCCCCTTTTACCTTGTTCTCTGCTTTACTGTCCTAACAACGGCGCCTGGCATGTGTTAGGTGCTCAAAAGATCTTTTTTAATTAATCGGTGAACATATGAATGAATAAACAACTAAAGAGTTTTGCGTTGAGGCCACATTTCAAAAATAATTTCTGCTGAAAACAGAAAGATGGGAAGGAGAATGCCTTAAATAGGAGCAGCTTCGGAAGCAAAGTGACATATCCCCGGAAGTGGGCAGCAGGTTGAGTGGGTACAGGTGCCTGAACTCCTCCCACTTCCTCCTACCCCCTGGATGCTGAGCCCCTCCCACCCTCTCCTGTCTGGCCCCCCCTTCCCCCGCCCCGCTTCCAGCTCCACCCACCAGACCCTGAAGAAGAAGATGCCCTAGCTAATGTAGTCTTGAAGGCAAGGCTCCCCTTCAGGACTGCAAACTAAGTCCTGCCCCGAGGGTGTTAACCCTTCAATTCAGAGCCAGTTCTTCACGTTTCAACTCAGATGTTATTTACTTTAAGAAGCCAGACATGCCTCACCAACCTCCTCTCAAAAGGTGTCTCTGATCTGTGCTCTCATTTGCAACTTTTTACCTCCCCCTTATTAACATTTATGGGTGTGTATTAAACTTATCAGTTTACTTACCTATATATATCTGCGGTAGGTAGGCAGAATGGTCCCCCTAACGCGTCCACGTCTAGTCCCCAGGGCCTGTGAACATGAAGTATGTTATGTTACAAGGCTAAAGGGTCTGTGCAGATGTGATCGAATTTACAGACTTCAAGATGAGGAGAGCTGCCTGGATTATTCAGGTGGGTCCAGTCTCATCACATGAGCCCTTAAAAGCAAAGAATCTTCTCAGGCTGGAGGCAGTAGAAGGGGAAGTCCAAGAGATTCCAAGCACAAGAAGGACTTGACTTGCCGTTGCTGGCCCTGAGATGTAAGGTCCCAGTGCAAAGACCCAGGATGGGCTGTTAAAAGCAAAGGAAGGTCCCCAGCTGACAGTCAGCAAGCAAACAGGCTCCCTGTTAGGGCCTGGCTGGCTGACCCCTTGATTTTTAGGCTTGTGAGACCGTGAGAGTAGAAAACAGTTGAGCCCACTTGGACCTATGGCCTCCAGAGTTAGGAGATCGTAAATGTAGGTTGTTTTAAATCCCTACATTTGAGGTAAGTTTGTTATGGCAGCAACAGAAAACTGACAATCCCCAAAGACTCTGAGCTCTGCGGACCCAGGAACAATATCTTCTTGTTCACTGCTGAACCCCCAGGACTTACCATGGTGCCTGCTGTTTGGTACGCACTCAAAACAAACCCTCTTGTATGTATGAGTGAATGGGAACCTACTCTTCCAGCAGGACTTGGTTTGGGGGTAATTATTTATGGCATCTTTAAAATTTTTTTTCCCCAATGTTTATTTATTTTTGAGAGAGAGAGTGACAGAGCGCAAGTGGGGGAGGGGCAGAGAGAGAGGGAGACACAGAATCCCAAGCAAACTTCAAGGTCCACGCTGTCCGCGCGAACCCACCAACCATGAGATCATGACCTGAGCCGAGGTCGGACGCTTAACTGACTGAGCCACTCAGGCACCCCTATTTATGCCATCCTTTAAAAACAAAATCCAGGAGCACCTGGGTGGCTCAGTCGGTTGAGCATCCAATTCTTGATTTTGGCTCAGGTCATGATCTCAAGGTTCATGGGTTCAAGGCCCACATCAGGCTCCCATGCTGACAATGGGGAGCCTGCCTGGAATTCTCTCTCTGTCCCTTGCTCTTTGCCCCTCCCCCGCTTGCACGTGTGTGTGTGTGTGTGTGTGTGTGTGTGTGTGTGTGTGTGTGTGTGTGCTCTCTCTCAAAATAAATAAATTTTTAAAAAATTTTTAATGAAAAAAAAATTTTTTAATGAAAACAAGATTCAGTTCCCCACCAACAATTGGAGAGGAGGCTTTCAAATGAAGAAACCTAGAAGCTTTGTCTGCAGGCTGAGTGAGCTGGGGCCCCAGAGGCTTCTGACCCTGAATTTTATGTTCTAATAGATAAGCAACAGCTGTTCCCTGGAGAAACAGAGACTGATGCTTTGCTCCACGTGCCCAGCTCCTTTGACAGGAAACGAGGCTGCACGCGAGACAGTGTGTGCGCATGTGTGCACAGCAAGAATGTGAGGGCAGGGCGGGACTGTTGTGGTGTGAGTGCGGGTGTCTGGGAGTACAAACTGCACTAGGATGAACACCTGGATGTGTGTGACTAGAGAACTAACCCTTTCTAGAGTAGTTTCTCTGCCCCTCCCCCCCCGAAATTGCAGGTGGCCCTACATCCGAGGTGTGACATTTAGATTTCCTTGAAGAGTTCTTGAAGAGAATGAACTTCCCCAGGATGCTGAAAATGGAATTCTATTTATAATGATGCTATGTTTCACACAACTTTTTTCGGAATACTATGGCAATGAAATGGACTATATACCTGTTAGGAAAAAAATTAGCTTAAGCTAGGCTCTTGGTAGCTTCTCAAATCATGAAGACATTTTTCTTCCAGATGGCTTTCGTTCTTAGTTCAGGAATAGCCTAGGGGCAAATTTCCTGCAATTTTAAAGCAGGAAATCTGGGAGAGTCTCATTTAATAATGAGTCTTGTCCAGGGTACCTGAGACCAGGCAAAATTCTGAGATCAGAGATTCAAAGCATGTGAGAACCTTAGAAAGAAGTAATTAATGATTAACAATTAAATAAATAATTAGCAACTATTTATTGAGTGCTCACTGTGTGCCATGCCCTAGGCTAAGGCCCTAAGGCTACCCACCTCATTTTGCAAATAAAGAGCCAGGAAGTCGCTTGCCCTAAACTACACTGTCAGAACTGGGGCAAAGATTCCAGTTCATCACCTAAATCCATCGCTCTTTCTGCACTAGTCCACGCCCTCCCTGGAGTCTTCCACTCCAGTTTTTTAGTCCCTCTGCATACCCACACAGTTTGTGTGCAGCAACCCTGTAAGGCTCATGCCCCAGCTCCTCACCCTTCATCCCTCCCCTGCATTAAAACACTTCCTGGGTGTGTCCCTTCTACAGAAACCAGCTTAAAGCCACATTTGGAAAGGTTCTGATATCATGTGATAGCATCTTCCTTTGGTTACTTCTCCCAAAGGATGGTCAGTTTAACAATGTTGCTGAGCCTCGGGTGTGAGCAGTCACCTTCATGAACCTTAGCTCAGTGGGTCCGGACTGGCTGCCTAGTCTCCCATCCATGCTTAGACAACTGCAGGATTCCCCTCTTCAGAACACTGCTACCTCTTCGCTTCCTCAAGAGTCTTCACTAGCTCCCCATGGCCTACAGGACCAAGTGTACCTCCTTAGCTGGACGTCCAAGGCTCCTCATTTCCTCTATCATCCCAGACCCACCCTTACCCCACAATGTTCCAGTGACTGACCCTCTCTGCTCTCGCCTTGGAGCCCACTCCTCCTGGCTCCTCTTTACATGTCCAAACCCCTTCCATCCCTTAGGACCAGGAAAGCTTCCTGCTGACCCCCGCTCCCCCTCCCCAGAAGTCCAGAGGTGCTTATGCCTTGAACCACTTCTCCCCCAGTGGCCATTATCCACTGCCTTGCATTGTTTATGTTTTCCCGGGGGTAAGTTCCACCACCCTGAACACACTGGGACAGGGACCTTGCACTGTTACTCTTTTCAGAGCCCTTCACAGTATGGCCTATGCAGGTAGAGGCCTGCAGTAGACACTTCAGAGGAGCTGAGGATTGGGGCACCTCGTGGCTCAGTCGGTTAAGCGTCGACTTCAGCTCAGGTCATGATCTCACAGTTTGTGAGTTTGAGCCCCACATCGGGCTCTGTGCTGACAGCTCAGAGCGTAGATCCTGCTTCCAATTCTGTGTCCCCCTCTTTCTGCCCCTCCTCCACTTGTGCTCTGTCTCTCAAAAATAAATAAATATTTAAAAAAAAAAAAAAAAAAAAAAAAAAGGCTTTCCCAGAAAGACCTGAGGATTGAAAGAACCCAGACAAGGGAAAGCAGGGCAAGCACATTTTTATCTTTTAGATCTCAGGTTTTTTTTTAAGTTTATTTATTTTTTGAGAGAGAGAGAGCAGGGGAAGGGCCAGGGGCGGGGGGGAGGGACAGAGGATCCAAACAGGGCTCTGCACTGACAGCAGAGAGCCCGACAAGAGGCTCGAACCCACGAAGTGTGAGATCATGACCTGAGAGCCAAAGTCAGACGCTCAACCAACAAAGTCACCCAAGAACCCCTTAGATCGCATTTTAAAGGTCACTTCTGCAGAAGCCTACCTAGTCCCAGCATCTCCCCAAGTTATCAAAATGGGGTTCTACCCCCTTTGAGCAGCAATTTCCCTTCCTGGCGCTCCTCACAATTTACATCATTTCTTATGTGACTCCGCGCTTAGCGACCGCCTCCCACTGGACTATAAGCTCCACGGAACACCTGTCTGGCTCACCTGTGTGTCCCCAGCATCCAGTCTGATGCATGATAGAGGCTCAGAACTGTGTGTAGGAAGAACAAATTAGAGAAGGTGAGGATATGACCTGCTTCTGGTGCCCGGAATTGCGCTCAGGAACTCCCTAGGGGGCACTTCTGTCTCCCTAGTCTAGACCAGAGATTCTAGTCTGAGGATCAGGGTCTCTGGGGTTACTACAGCCCCAGCCACAGAGGACATTATGACAGTTCCCCTTACATGCCCTGCACTGTACTGAATGTCTCCCTGCCAGCCCCCAATCCCTGTCCACTACACCCACAGGCAGCACTGGACCACGATCAGCTCCATTCTACAGGTGTGGTGCCTGAGTCTCGTTTCCTACCCTTCCCAGCCCTACTAGCTGTGTGCGTGTGTCTCTCATCTGGTAGGGCAAAGAATCTCTACTGCCAGGGAACAGCCAAGAAGTCTCAGAAGAGCTTTTGAAAATGCACCGGAAACTACCCCTGCTTTCAAAGGAATGAAACCCCACTGCCAGAGAACAGGCTAGAAAGCAACAGCTGTCCTGCCGTGCAGACATATGTACATCAAATGCAAATGGACCCACGAGCCTGGCGAACTCTCTCTCGGAGGTGGTGAGAATGAACCAAAGCCAGAAACTGCGTGCTAGGAGGGACGGTGCAGCTTGGGAACTCTGGTTTGGGTAAATCAGAAACCCACTTGGGCGCGCCAGTCCCTTTAGGGCATTCAGAATCCTTTCACGCATTCTCTCCATTGTCTCTCCTTCCGCCACGTGGCAGTTAACAGTGCCTCTCCTCCACATGGAGGCTCAGAGAAGTCAGCCTGCTCAGGATCACAATGGGAGAACGCGACAGAATCAGGGTTAGCACTGATGGCATTAGGAACATGCCGTCAGGGCGAACCTCCTTGTTGCAGAAGCAGCAGCTAAAGAAACAGCTGCCCGATGGAACGCTGGCCTCCAGTTTCCAGCCAGGAAGCATCCAGCTCCGTGCAGCCTTCCTGGGGTTGTTCCCTGGGGTGAAAGTCCCTGCATGGAAGGCCTCATTAGGCATGCACACCCAGGCATTTCTGCATCTGCAGCAGCAGGGCCACAGCAGAGGTGGCCGCTGGAGTGCAAAGCCAGGAAGACTTCTGAGAGACTGAATATGCAAATGGACAATGGCCAGGGGCACCTGGGTGACTCAGTTGGTTAAGCGACCGACTACGGTTAAGGTCAGGAATCCTGCTTCAGATTCTTTCTCTCTCTCTCTCTCTCTCCCCTTCCCCCGCTCACGCTCTGTCTCTCAAAAATAATAACCATTAAAAAATTAAACGAACAGGGGCGTCTCGGTGGCTCAGTCGGTTAAGCGGCCGACTTCGGCTCAGGTCATGATCTCGCGGTCCGTGAGTTCGAGCCCCGCGTTGGGCTCTGTGCTGACAGCTCAGAGCCTGGAGCCTGTTTCAGATTCTGTGTCTCCCTCTCTCTGACCCTCCCCTGCTCATGCTCTGTCTCTCTCTGTCTCAAAAATAAATAAACATTAAGAAAAAATTAAACGAACAAACAAAAAAACACAAATGGACAACGGCCAGACCATACATAAAAATAGAACTCTGACCCTCAATCTGAAGCAACCAGTTTGAACAGCCACCTCACTGCCTGAAGCAACACATAGGCCCCAAACAGCCAGAACTTCAGAAATGACAGCTTCCCTAATTTCTGCCTCTGCTTCAGCTTAGGACCAATTGGAGAAAGCCAAATGTGCTCCCCTAGCCAGTCCTACAGGGTACTCCACTTCTAGGTAATCTGCCTCTGGCTTCCCCTTGCCAAGCCTCCAATCTGGTATGGTAGTACCTGAAGTCTTCCCCATTTCCTCTCTAAAACTTTACCACTTCTCCGCACACCAAAAAGCATGTGATGGTGGCTGACTCCCTTGCACACTCAGAGTAGATGGCCTTTGCTTGTCCTCATTTGGGTGGTCTTCATTTATTTCCACATCTCTTCATTGCCTAGTTGCTTTGTGACTCTGTTTTCGTACCTGTGAAATGGGATAATAATTCTGGGTATGAATCTTTGGGGAAGAAACTGCCTTGGGTTCCGGGAGAACCTCCTGACACTCCCCCGCTCCCCAAGTCACCTCTGATCTCAATTCTGCAGGCACATAACCCACTACCCTCTTGTTCTGAGCACGCCTGGGCATATCCACTTGTCCACGGCCCTCATTTTTCTTTCCCAAGGAAGGACCTTGAAGCCCAGGGAGGGAAAGTACCTACTTACCACAGGTGAAAGCAAACACGTGAGCCTTTGCAGGAACTCCACCGGTGTCAACCTTTACCTATGGTGAAAGTGAAGCAGGCTAAAGAGAGCAACCACGCACCCAAGGGTGAGTTACCAGGAGCCTTAGTACAAGCCTCCCAACCAGGGAAGCCTAGTCATGGCCTGTACATGGAGGGGATTTTCCTCCTTGGTTTTGGGACACCCCACCCAGCCTCTCTCAGCCTCTTTTCTTCAGGTAACTCACTCCCGAGTCCCTCTTCCTTTCTTGAGGTCAGCTCCACCCACCGCTGGCCCCAGCTTCTCACCACAAGACAGAAGCAACAGGAGCACAATGTTAACAGTTACCATTCTTTAAAGCTTATTTATTCATTTTGAGGAGGGGGAGGGACAGAGAGAGGGGGAGAGAGAGAGAATCCCAAGCAGGGCCACACAGGCAGCACAGAGCCCGACTAGGGGCTCCAACTCGTGAACCGTGAGATCATGACCTGCGCCGAAATCAAGAGTCGAACGCTTAACTGACTGAGCCACCCAGGCGCCCCAATAGTTACCATTTTTTTAGCCCCGGGCAAGAACTATTTTACCAGGTTCCCGTGTATCAGCTCTCTTCATCCTCAGAACAACCCTCTGAAGTGTGTGCCATTATTAGCGGGCCTACTTCACAAATGGGGAAACTGAATCACAAGGAGGTCAAGTGAGGTGTCCAAGGTCACATGACTGACTAGCAAGTAGAACAGCCATGGAAACCAGGTCCAAAGAGGCGAGCTCCTTCAGCACCTCACGGCACCACCTCTACGTGTTTCCACATGGACACAAATACTAACAGAAGCACCTGTGGGGGATTCCCGAAGTTGGGAGCACGCTTCTTCTAGTTTCAGAGATATGCTGGGTTGTGTCTCATTCATTCTTCCATCATTTTGATTCCACACACGCTCTTTAACCCCAAAGAGAACAAGAGGACGGTTGTGAATAAGGCCTTCTCCACCTGAGATCTAGTACCTTTCTGGGAATGAAGAGGTCCCCCTGCTAATGGCCCTGCCAGTCACTTCAGGGCCTCCCAGGCGGTGAAATGCAGCTTACGTTCGGAAGGAAGCAGAACATACGTCTCTTTGGACAACACATGTGACACAGAGGAGAGGGTTTGACATCCAGACTCGGGAGCCCCAGTCTACACCTGCAAGGCCAGGCCCTCCAGGGCAGCAGCCTGACAACCTGACGTTTTAACCGGCACGCCAGGTGAATCTCACCACAGTCTGGCAAACAGAACCCAGGACCCGCACTCTCTGAATGCATCGTGCAGGCTAAGCTCACAGAGCCTCACACTGTCTTGCACACCGGCCCTGACCAACACTGCGAGTGCCGTTGAGGCCTTGCTGGGAGGCGAGGGACACAGAGCTGCAGGAAGGCCCATCCAGCCTCTCAGGTAGATCACTCCTTCAAGCTCAAACACTGCCACCTCTATGGAGCCCAGCCCTGAAGGCACAGAGCCGAATATGGCCACGTTGTTGGAGGCTTGTGTGTGTCCCCAGCCAGATTCCAGATGCCAGGTTTGTTCATCTTTATTGGCTGACTCCCTCCTGTCGCTCCCTCCCTCCTGCTGACACTTTGGGGACTTTCAGTAATTGTCAGCTGAATGAATAAATTAATGACAGAGGGAGACAGACGTGTTAACAGCTCAGAGTAATTCAAGCAGAATGGAGTAAGTGCTAAATGGTGGTGGAATGAGTCATTATTGCTGACAGGGAAGGAAGAGGGGAAAGGCATTCACCCTCTCTCCCCTGCGCTGTCAAAATAAAGCCTTAACTCTTCCTCCCTCCCTGTCTCGCCCACATTCAGAGGAGAGCAGAAAATGTATGTGTATAGTTTACAGTGTCATGCCAGAGCAAATGCCCATGCAGTCACCCCCTCTCCTGCCCCTCAGGGCAAGAAATAGCATTTCACCAGACCTCAGAGTCCTCCTGGGCTCCTTCCATGACAGCCCATCACCCCTTCTCTGCCCTTCCAACCTCCATCCCGAATCTGGTGTGAACCATTTTTGGCTCTTCTCTGAAGTTTGGCCCTATATATGTGCATATATATATACACCACTATATATATACCACTAAACAACACATTGTCTAGAATGGCCTGGTTTTGGGTTTTCTAGGATTGTGCATTTTCTTCTGTGGCCCACTGCTTTTCTGCAACATGATTTTTTTGGAGTTTTTCCCATGTCGATGCTTGAGGTGGTTCATTCTTTCTCCCTGTTGCATGGTCAATTCTATTGTGCGAACACACCCCAATTTATGCAGCCATTCTCCTGCTGATGGTCATTTGGATTGTGTCCAGTCTTTGGTGATTGCTAACAAGGCTGCTGGATGTGACTCCTGACTGATGCACATGTGCACAAATCTCTTTCACATATTTCAGGGGAATTGCTGGGTCACGGGTATGAGAGTTTTAACTTCACCAGGTAATGCCTAACTGTTTTCTGAAGTGGTTCACCTGCTTCTAGGCATCTCATCTGGAGTTCGTCTCACTCGACACCAGGGTGGTCTCTCTAACACGGGCCTGTAACACCAATTGAATTTCCTTTCATCGGGCTGAGAGTTTGAGGGAAGTCAAAAGCAAAAATTGTTCAGAAAGACCACCAAAGGGAATAAGCCCAGAGTTTATTGGCTATGACAGTTAAGATTGTTTTGCTGTGTTTTCCTGAGTGGCTCAGTCGGTTGAGTGTCTGACTCTTGATTTCTGCTCAGGTCATGATTCCAGGGTACTGGTATTGAGCCCTACACCGGGCTCTGCATTGACAGCATGGACCCTGCTTAAGATTCTTTCTTTCCCTCCCTCTACCCCTCTCCCCCTGGAGTACCTGGGTGGCTCAGTTGGTTAAGTGTCTGACTCTTGATTTCAGCTCAGGTCATGATCTCATGGTTCAGGAGCTTGAGCCCTGTGTGAGGCTCTGTGCTGACAGCGTGGAGGCTAGTTGGAATTCTCTCCCTCCCTATCTCTGTCCCCTTCCCCTGGTCACTCTCTCTTTCTCCCTGTAAACAAACAAAAAAGATTGTTTTGCTGTAAGTTACAAAACTCCACAAATAATAGCAGATTAAGCTATAAGTATATTCCTCTCCCACATAAATGAAGACCACAGATCAGCTACCTAGGTTGATATAAAACTCCATGGTTTCTTCTATCTTGTTCCACTCTCCTCTGCATGTGACTTGAGCTGCTTAAACTCCCATGAGGCCGCGTGACTCCAGCCATCATATCTATATTCCAGCCAACAAGGATGAAAGGAAAATAACGTTTCACCCCTTTTTCTTTGAATACACTTTCTGAAAGGTACACAAGATACTTTCTCTCATATCCCAGTGGCTAACTGCAAGTAATTCTAGGAAACGTAGTCTTTATTTTTGTGCCCATATGCCCAACTATAAGAAAAGAGAGAGAATGCATTTGTAGGACAATGAACAATCTCCTCCAAAGATGTACTTGCTCAGAAGAGTGCTTCCAAACAGGTCTGCCTAATGTTCTTACCACACAAACATACACACATACACATATTTCACAACACAAAATGTTGGAGAGAAAAATACATACTTAACAAGGCCACATTCTTAAATGTTGCAAGCTATACTATCTGTTCACTGAGGAAACTGTGGTGCCCACATGGCCAGTTTTAAAGTAAGTTTTCTTTTTTTTTTAACTTTTTAAAAATGTTTTCGTTTATTTTTGAGAGACAGAGTGTGAGCAAGGGATGGACAGAGAGAGAGGGAGACACAGAATCTGAATTAGGCTCCAGGCTCTGAGCTGTCAGCACAGAGCCTGATGTGGGACTCGAACCCGTGAACCGCAAGATCATGACCTGAGTGAGTCAGATGCTTAACTGACTGAGCCACCCAGGCACCCCTTAACGCAAGTTTTCTTACCAAATAAAAGCTGTGCTGTCTAGTTAACAGTAGGTTTACAACCTATTGGAAATATATATGACCCACCCCCACCCCTGCATAATGGAGTTCACTTCCTGGTTCTTCTTCCCCTCTCCTTTTTGAGGGCTTATTTTTGTGGGCTTTGCAATGGCATGTGCCAATGCACAAAGGAGGGACCGAAAGTCTTTGCATCACCTCAGGAAATGTACATTTATTCCAATCAGACTACTTTGGCCTTACACGGACATAGGCAACATCCAGGGAAGGCTGTCGTGTCTGCAGTACTCAGCCAATGAGGAACCAGGGGAGGGACTTGTGTGCTAGGAGATAAATTGTCTGCTGTGACTGCCCCAGTGTGCCGGTCCATCAGACACCCGCTCTTGCAAGAACGTTGATTAAAGCCTCGCTTCACTGTGAAAATAAATAAATAAAATAAGTAAGTTCTTTTCCCCAGTTACAATTTCACCACCCTCCTCTCTGGGTCTTCTACCTCTGTTTTTTAAAGCCTAGGGCTTTTCTCCTGGGCTCCTCCTGGAACTGGTACTTAAAACCCCTCTGATCCATAAACATGGCACTGAAACCCAGATGGGATGGCCTAGAAGCCCACACATCCAGCCCAGATAAATATAAGGTAAATATATAAACTTGGCTGCAAGCAAATTCAGTTCTAACATCCCACAGCGTCTCTTCCTCAAAAGCCTTCCAGGGCTCCTAACTCCTGGGAAAATATGACTAATTTCTAGGCTGTTCAAGACCTAATCTGACTCTGACCTAAGTTTTGGCTTTGTCTTCAACCATTCCCAACATGGATTAAAATATAACGACAATAATGGTGATGATAATAGTAATGATACTGTAAGCTACCATTAAATGACTGTGTATTTTGTGCCTATTCCTGTGTGAGACTATTGATATACAGTCTCTCATTTAATCCTCATGGCACCCTTACAATGAATGAGGAAACTGAGGCTCAAAGGAGTCATGGAATTTTCCCAGAGTCCTAAAACTGGTGTGATAGATAACCATGATCTTCTGTTCTGATCAAACCCTACTTCCTGTAAAGGGTGCTGCTCAAATGTCCTTTCCTCCCAGAACCCACCCCCCATCTCCATGCCCAAGCAAAATGAAATGCTTCCTCATCTGTGTTTGCTCATACTGTGTGCATTCTTCTTTACAGCACTTTCCAAGAAAGCCGTCACTGGTACCTATGTGTACCTGTATTCCCATCTCTCTGCCCAGCTGTATCTGAGTATGTTGGTAGAAGGAATTGTGTCTTTTTAAAGGACGACTCCCCATTCCCCATCCCCTCAGCCGCTGGCCATCACCATTCTTTCTGTTACTATGAATTCACTATTCTAAGTACTTCATATAACTGGAATCATGCAATATTTGTCTCTTTGTAATTTGCTTATTTTACTTAGCATAATGTGCCTAAGTTTCATCCATGTTGTATCATGTGTCTGAATTTCCATCCTCGTTAAGGCTGAATATCCCAGTATACGTACATTTCACATTTCGTTTATCAATTCAACCATCAATAGACACTTGGGTTGTTTCCACCTTTTGGCTATTATGAATAATGCTGCTATGAAAAAGGGTGTACAAATATCTCTTCAAGACCCTCCTTTCTTTTTTTTTTTTTTTTTTAAGTTATTTACTCACCTTGAGATAGCGAGAGGGAGAGCATGAGTGGGGAAGGGGCAGAGAGAGAGAGAGGGAGTGAGAGAATCCCAAGCAAGCTCCATGCTGTCAGCACAGAGCCCATGAACCATGAGATCATGACACGAACCAAAACCAAGAGTCAGCCACACCGGCACCACATGAGACCCTGCTTTCAATTCTTTCAGGTATATACTCAGAAAATGCTGGATCACATCTTTGCCAACACTTTTTATTTTCTGTTGTTCTTTTTTTAATAGTGGCTATCCTGATGGGTGTGGGGTGGTTTCCTTTATAGAGTTCTTGCTAAATGAGTCCAGACCCTGGCATATCAGAATGTTTGTGGAGAGAGTGGATGAGTGGATTTGACCACAAATGGATGAGGTAGTTTTGTTTCCCAGGGTTTGTTTGATGAAGAAGTAGGTATCCGAGAGGCTAATATCTTTTCTAAGCTCAAGAGCTTGAATTGGGATCGTTTGACTGTAGGACTGCACATTCTCTATACAACAGTGGTTCTCCCCTGAGCCCCAAGAGGCTGGTTTCCACCTGCCAGGCCCAAAGGCCCACCCTCAGTCCTCTTGGGGAGCAGCTCCTGGAGGTGGTGGGGAGAAGCAGCCTCTCCTAGAGTTAGCTCCCCAACCTGGCTCCACTCTGCACAAGGCAAACAGATCATTGAGAAAGAAACCAGCAGGCTTGCCAAATCCATGGCCCCCCAGCCCACCAGGGATGCTCTGGGGGCCAGGGGAGGGCACGGGCAAGAGCCCCCCACCCTACCCTCCCACCCCAGGGCTCAGTGGGGCAGAGCAGAGCCACATTTCAGGGACACTCCCAAGCTGACTCGAAAGCCCAAATAGGCAGCCTTCCCTGCTCCCGAGAACTCCTGTGGGTGCCTGCAGGCTTTTGCTGGGCTGAGTCACTTCCTCACCTTAATTCTCCCTAATACCTTCCCTTTCTCTGCAGCTTTACTCCCGGCACCACTGTCTGAGTGTGGAATGTCTGGTGAAGCTATGCAGGTGGGTCGGCTGAGCGGTGTGCCCAGATATTGTAGACATGACCATGACGGGAGTTAGAACATGCGGGGGTTGGGGTGGGGGGCAAAAGTAAAGCCAGGTTTGTCTGCTGGCTCTGAAGCACATCCTGATCCCCACAGCCGGTCTGATCTCTGCAAGCCTGAGCACAGGTCAACACCTCCAGGCAGTCGTGAGGGGCAGGAGCAGGGCTGGAGGGTGGAGCGAAGGATGGAGAGGAGCGGAGGAAAGGGTGGGGAGCCATGGCTGCTTCGCCTTGCATCCCGTGCCACATTCTCTAGAGAACAGGGCTGCATCCTGAAGGTCAAGTTCAAAGATTATGTTCTGTGTACCAGCTTCCTGGGTGCGTCTAAGGATGCCTCACTTTTACCCTGAGTCCATATCTGGAAGCACCACTGTTCCTTTTACGTGCAGGTACTCTTTCCGTCCCTGTCTACCACTAGAGTTTTCTTTTAGGATCCTAGATTCTTCATTTATATCTTAGCATTGCTTCCTGGGCCGGCCTGCCTGAGCTTGTATATTCCAAGATAGAAATCAGGGCAAGGTTTTAATTTCTAGTAACGTTATTCATTCACACAGCTCAAAGAGTCAAAGGGTGGCGCAAGACTTAGGAAAAAGAGCCTTCTCCCTCATCGGCGAAGCCACCTTCAATTTCTATGGCTCGTTCTTACTCCCAACAACCCACTCACTCTTTTGGCCCCCGTCCTTCCAGTGTCGCCATGTGATAATCTGGTTAGAGCAGCAGTAGGTGTTGACGGTACTGGTACTAGATAAACGCTATTCCCATGCGTTTATACCATGAGCTATGGATAGACTGTGATTACTTCCCATTTCATGCACAAGTTTTTTCATTTTTTCCTGGAGGGAATAATTATCCACCCTGCCCCCTCATTTGCTTCATTTTCTTTGTACTCAATGCCAAACTCTATCAGTTGTTGAAATCTCCCCTCACTAAATTCAGATGATAGTCTACCAGTTTCATTTCCGTTTTTTTTTTTTCCTTTAAAGTTTGCTTTTATTTTGAGAAAGATACCTAGAGCAAGCAGGGGAGGGGCAGAGAGGGGGAGGGAGAGAATCCCAAGCAGGCTCCTCACTGTCAATGCAGAGCCCCATGTGGGCTCAAACTCACAAACCGTGAGATCATGACTTGAGCCAAAATGAAGAGTCGGACGCTTAACTGACTGAGCCACCCAGGCGCACCACCCCCCACCCAGTTTAATTTCCTTAATGAAATCTCTCCTGGAGTTTTCTGACCTAACCTGAGTTGGGCTGTTTGCCCTCTAGGCCTGTTACACTGCTTTCCTCCTGTAGTCAGGCTGCCTGCAGAAGTATCCTCTGGGATTCTCTCTACACTTCTCTCCTGGGTCAGATTCCCAGTTTCCTTGGTCTGTCTCTCTTTTTTTTTTTTTTTTTTTTTTTAAAGCAATCTCTAGGCCCAATGTGGGGCTTGAACTCACAATCTCAAGATCAAGAGTTGCATGCTTTGCTGACTAAGCCAGCTGGGCTCCCCTCAGTTGTCTTTTTCTTAGTTTATTGCCTTATTCTGGTGAAACATATCCTCCAGCAGCATTTCTAACTAAGTACATGAGAACAATTTTTTTTTTTAATTTATTTATTTTGAGAGAGGGAAAAGAAGGAGAGAGAGCACAAGCAGGGAGGGGGAGAGAGAGAGAGGGAGAGGATCCCAAGCAGGCTTTGCCTTGTCAGGAAAGAAAAAAAAACTTTTTTGATCTTTAAAATTTTTTTTTCAAGTTTATTTATTTATTTTGAGACAGAGAGAGGGAGAGAGTATGAACTGGGGAGAGGCAGAGAGACAGAATCTCAAGCAGGCTCTACAAGGTCAGTGCGGGGCTTGAACTCACAAATCATGAGATCACGACCTGAGCCGAAACCAAGAGTCAGATGCTTAACGGACTGAGCCACGCAGGAGCCCCAGAAGCTTTTTTGATCTTAAATGACTGAAAATGCCTTTTTCTACTTTCAAATTTGATTGATAACTTGGTTGGGTATGAAATTTTAAGTTGGGGATAACTTACGTTCAGAATTTTGAGAACATTCCTTACATGTCTTCTGACTTGTGGTGCTTCTTTTGAGACATTCAAGTCATTCTTCTTTCTTTTTTTAAAACAAAATTTAATGTTTATTTATTTATTTTATTTATGTAATTTTTTTTTTCAACGTTTATTTATTTTTTTGGGGAGAGAGAGAGACAGAGCATGAACGGGGGAGGGGCAGAGAGAGAGGAAGACACAGAATCGGAAACAGGCTCCAGGCTCTGAGCCATCAGCCCAGAGCCTGACGCCTGGCTCGAACTCCCGGACCGCGAGATCGTGACCTGGCTGAAGTCGGACGCTTAACCGACTGCGCCACCCAGGCGCCCCAATGTTTATTTATTTTTGAGCAAGGGAGAGAAACAGAGTGTGAGAGGAGGGGCAGGGAGAGAAGGAGACAAAGAATCCGAAGCAGGCTCCAGGTTCTGAGCAGTCAGTACAGAACCTGATGTGGGGCTCGAACTCAAGAACCATGAGATCATGACCTGAGCTGAAGTCAGACACTTAACAGACTGAGTCACTCAGGTTCCCCAAGCCATTCTTAAATCTGACCGGTTCCTCTATCCCTTTGGAAATTTGTAGAACCTTCTTTTTGTCTTCTGTGTTCTGGATTATGATGATTTTTCTTGACGTGGTTCTGTTTTCATCCATTGTGTCAGGTATTTGGTAGGTCCTTTTATTTTTCACTTATTTATTATTTATTTTTATTTTTTAAAGATTTTATTTTGGGGGCACTTCAGTGGCTAAGTTGGTTGAGACTCCAACTTCAACTCTTCAGCTCAGGTCATGATACCAGGGTTGTGGAATTTAGCCCCATATCCAGTTCCACACTGAGTATGAAACCTGCTTAAGATTCTCTCTCTCTCTCTCTCTCTCCAGCTTGTGCTCTAAAAACACAACCAAACAAAACAAAACTTATTTTAAGTAACACCCAACGTGGGACTTGAATCCAACAACCCCAAGATCGAGAGTCACATGTTCTACTGACTGAGCTGGCCGGGTGCTCCTTTGTGGCCCCCCCCTTTTTCTTAAATGTTTATTTAAAAAAAATTTTTTTTTCAACGTTTATTTATTTTTGGGACAGAGAGAGACAGAGCATGAACGGGGGAGGGGCAGAGAGAGAGGGAGACACAGAATCGGAAACAGGCTCCAGGCTCTGAACCATCAGCCCAGAGCCCGACGCGGGGCTCGAACTCACGGACCACAAGATCGTGACCTGGCTGAAGTCGGACGCTTAACCGACTGCGCCACCCAGGCGCCCCATTAAATGTTTATTTTTGACAGAGACAGAGAGTGGGGGAGGAGCTGAGAGAGGGGACCGAGGGTCTGAAGGAGGCTCTGAGCTATCAGCAGATAGCCAGATGCACAGCTCACACTCATGAACTGTGAGATCATGAGCTGGACCAAAGTTGGGTGTTTAACCTACTGAGGCACCCAGGCACCCCTGTATGTCCTTCAATTTGGGGAAAATTCTTTCAAGTATTTTTTTTTTTTAGTGTTTATTTTTGAGAGAGAGAGCATGAGCAGGTGAGGGCAGAGAGAGAGGGAGACAGAAGATCCAAAGCGGCCTCTGCACTGTCAGCAGTGAGCCTGATGCAGAGCTCAAACTCACGAGCTGTGAGATCATGACCTGAGCCAGTGTCAACGTGCCTTAATCCCACACTTTAGGTACAGAACCCCACGCCTGGTTTAGCCCAATATCTCCTAATCTGAGACCCTCTGGTTTACTTTCTCCTGAAAAAAAACTTTTAGTGTTACATAGTAGTTTAGATGGTAGAATAGGAGTGGGTATTTGGGGCGTCTAGTCTCTTCTTAAATTCTCAAACAATTCTCTTGTTCTTAGCCCGAACTTCACTGCTAATTCTGGCGCCACTGATTCCTGAGCCTTTTGGAGATTCCACATAGTAAACCTAGTTGCCTTTCGCTTCTCCCCCTGCCGATTTAGGATTCAGCCCTTGCGGACCTGCTGAATTCGTTGCCACTCATTAGTTTTCCAGCTTCCAAAATTGAGTTGTGTTGCTGGCTCCAGGCTCCATTCCCATTCCTAACGCCTGGCCCTTTCTACACGTTCATGGTCCTTGTAGGGTCTCAGCCGAAAGACCGCTTAGGTCTTTGCCAAGGTCTGTCTACTGTGGCTGGGGCCAGACTCCAGCTGTCCGGGTGCTGGACAGCTAGAAATCTCCACTCAGCTGTCCAGCAGAGGCTGATTCTCTGCTCTGTTCCTGAGTCTGACGCTCTGGGTGGGTTGGTTTAGGGGTCAGCCAAGTTTCAAGGGGGATTCTGAAATAATCAACTCTACTGATTTAAAATACAAGATATTGGGGCGCCTGGGTGGCGCAGTCGGTTAAGCGTCCGACTTCAGCCAGGTCACGATCTCGCGGTCCGTGAGTTCGAGCCCCGCGTCAGGCTCTGGGCTGATGGCTCAGAGCCTGGAGCCTGTTTCCGATTCTGTGTCTCTCTCTCTCTCTGCCCCTCCCCCGTTCATGCTCTGTCTCTCTCTGTCCCAAAAATAAATAAAAAACGTTGAAAAAAAACTTAAAAAAAAATACAAGATATTGATTTACTTACAAGAACATTCGCTCATTTAAGAGTACAATCTTGACAAATGTAAACACCTGTATGACCTTCATCACAACCAAAATATAGAATATTCCCATCACCTCAGAAAGCTTCCTATGCCCCCAAGGGAGATTGTAATGTAAATTTGGGGGGGGAGAGTCTCCTTTTCTGTATCTCCTCACCATACCCTTGCCTTGGCAGCCTTGCACGCTGATCTGCTTTTCCCACCAAGCGAGACGGCCATTGTCTCCTTGGACACTATTTCCCACAGTTTAGAAAATGTCCTCAGGGCGCCTGGGTGGCTCAGTCCATTAAGCATCCAACTTTGGCTCAGGTCAGGATCTCTTGGTCCGTGAGTTCGAGCCCCACGTTGGGCTCTGTGCTGACAGCTCAGAGCCTGGAGCCTGCTTTGGATTCTGTGTCTCCCTCTCTCTCTGCCCCTCCCCTGCTCATGCTTTGTCTCTGTCTTTCTCAAAAATAAATAAACATTAAAAAAATTAAAAAGAAAAAAAAGAAAATGTCCTCAAGGTGACCGCTGAGGCAAACTTTCTCTTAACAAGCACAGCCCCACACTCGGTGTCTCATGTGGGCAGAGAGTTGTTTCGTATACTTGGTCCAACTTCTACAGCTGCTTACACCAGGAGCAGGAAAGGATACATGTGATTCCAACTATTCCATCATACCTGGAAACAGAAGTTTATAATATCTTTTTTTTTTAAGTTTATTTATTTATTTTTGGGAGAGAAAAAGAAAGTAGGAGAGACAGAGAAAGAGGGAGAGAGAGAATCCCAAGCAGGCTCTGCACTGTCAGTACAGAGCCCAACGTGGGCCTGGAACTCACCAACCATGAGATTATGACCCTAACTGAAATCAAGAGTTGAATGCTCGGGGCGCCTGGGTGGCTCCGTCGGTTAAGCGTCCAACTTCGGCTCAGGTCATGATCTCGCGGTCCGTGAGTTCGAGCCCCGCGTCGGGCTCTGTGCTGACAGCTCAGAGCCTGGAGCCTGCTTTGGATTCTGTGTCTCCCTCTCTCTCTGACCCTCCCCCGTTCATGCTCTCTCTCTCTCTCTGTCTCAAAAATAAATAAGTGTTAAAAAAAAAAAAAAAAAGAGTTGAATGCTCAACCAGACTGAACCACCCAGGTGCCCCCCAAATATTTATTTTATTTTATTATTAAAAAAAATTTTTTTTCGGGGCGCCTGGGTGGCGCAGTCGGTTGAGCGTCCGACTTCAGCCAGGTCACGATCTCGCGGTCCGGGAGTTCGAGCCCCGCGTCAGGCTCTGGGCTGATGGCTCAGAGCCTGGAGCCTGTTTCCGATTCTGTGTCTCCCTCTCTCTCTGCCCCTCCCCCGTTCATGCTCTGTCTCTCTCTGTCCCAAAAATAAATAAAAACATTGAAGAAAAAAAAAAATTTTTTTTCAACGTTTATTTATTTTTTTCTCTTTTTTTTTTTTTTTTAAATTTTTTTTTTTCAACATTTATTTATTTTTGGGACAGAGAGAGACAGAGCATGAATGGGGGAGGGGCAGAGAGAGAGGGAGACACAGAATCGGAAACAGGCTCCAGGCTCCGAGCCATCAGCCCAGAGCCTGACGCGGGGCTCGAACTCACGGACCGCGAGATCGTGACCTGGCTGAAGTCGGACGCTTAACCGACTGCGCCACCCAGGCGCCCCAACGTTTATTTATTTTTGAGAGAGACAGAGTGTGAGTGGGAAAGGGGCAGACAGAGAGAGGGAGACACAGAATCCAAAGCAGGCTCCAGGCTCTGAGCACAGAGGCTGACGTGGGGCTCGAACTCACAAGCAGGGAGATCATGACCTGAGCTGAAGTCGGGCACTCAACTGACTGAGCCACCCGGGCGCCACCCCCCTGGCAAAAATATTTTTTTAAATACACATTCTATACATTTTTTCCTGGCTAAATAAGAGAACATGAAGAAAACACCCCGGCAAAAGCTTCCTTACATCAATCAGGTGGGGAGTGGTTGTGTTTGGAGCCTTCCCGGACCTTGAAGAGCATCCAGAGATCCTGATAGAGCAGATCTAGCCGGAGGCTCCGGGGTCACACTCTGCTACGTGCTCTCTGGGTGGCCTCTGGCCACTCCAGGGGAGGCAGGTGTTGTGACTGGTCAACCACGTAGAAAGCCTGGTGACTTCAGAGTCAGATGGAACTGGGTTTGTTTTCTGGTTCCAACATTTATGTCTGCCCTGGAAAAGTGAAAGAACCACTCTGGGCCTCAGTTTTTTCACTTACAAAACAGGAACAAGCATACCTGTAACAGGATCATTTGAAGAGTTAATGCCAACATTTGATATGTTCACCGGGGTTCTTGCTGCATAACCCTATCAGCAAAACCCGATAAACAGCGGCTGGTGATTGCTACTCTTATGGACACAAAGTACTTGGTGTTTCTCATCTTCTGGACGGCCCAGCATCTAAATCTCTCCTTCCTCCATCAAGTGAAGGCATTTCCTTGTCTCCTGTTCCCCAGGACAGGAATGACAGACCCTTACTACCCCTGCCCTTGGTCCCTGGTGGCCAGTGTGGTCAACCGGTTGCCCTGCAAGGGGAGAATGGAGAGTCTTAGCAGTAGGGCCAAGGCGGCACCAGGCCCCCCAGCAAGGCGCCCCGGGCCCTCACCAGACCACGCAGGGGTGCGGCCCCGTTGGTTCTCTGCTGCTGTTTGCCCTTGCGTTTTGCTTATCTCCTCATCGTGAATCCCTGCACTGCCTTCCCAGCCTTTGTGACGGCTCTGTGCGCTGCCTGATACGTTTCCAAAAACAAACAGAACAAAACTTTTCCACATCGTGAGCTGGATTTGGTTTCTATTTCTTGTCACTAGGAATTCTGACTGAGACACCTGACGTCCAAGACTAGCGACTTCTCAAAAACAGGGCAATGACGTTTGAGGTGCCAGGGGGACCAGGAAGCACTTGTGTTTCTGGTTGTTCTAGGAGCATTGACAGCAGGCCACTTGTGAAAGATGAAAACCACCAGTCAACAACAAGTTGAACCTCAGGAGAAAACAGACAAGTGCAAATTAGAGAGAGAGCATTTTCTCCTGTCACATTAGCATGAATCTATGTGCGTGCGATTAACTTAAAATAGCTCATACTAATACAACACTGTAGGTTAACTATATTGGAATACAAATAAAAAGGAAAGAAAATAAAACATAAAATCGCTGGTGTGAGCAGGAAACCTCACGTTCCAGGCACCTCACGGACAGAGAGCTCAGCCTCCGCGGGCTCTGAGGGGTCCAAACAAATGTTACCACCTGCCTAGTGGAGAAGCACTTTACTTACTTACTTACTTACTTACTTTTTATTTTTCCCTTCTTCGGTTTAAAATTATTTTAATAATTTATTGTCATGTTAGCTAACATACAGTGTATACAGTGTGGTCTTGGCTTTGGGAGTAAATTCCCACGGTTCATTGTATATACAACACCCAGTGCTCATCCCAAAAAGTGTCCTCCTCAATGCCCATCACCCATTTTTCCTGCCCCCAACCCCCTACCTCCCCATCAACCTTCAGTTTGTTCTCTGTATTTAAGAGTCTCTTATGGTTTGCCTCCCTCCCTCTCTGTTGGTAACTTATTTTTCCTTCCCTTCCTCTATGGTCGAGAAGCATTTTAAAGATCGCTCCCCACTGCCCTGAGCAGTTTTCCTAAAGGACGAGGGTCATTACTCTCCTGTGTATGGATTTGTTAGCAAATGACTTGGCTGTGCCTTTAAAACGAAATTGTGGTAAAATACACATTACATAAAATCTATCACTTAAACTATTTTTAAGTGTATACTTCGGTGGCATTCAGTACATCCACGTTGTTGTGTGGCCATCAACACCATCCATCTCCGGAACTTTTTCATCCTGTAAAAACTGAAACTCAGTGTCTATTAAACAACAATTCCACATTTCCCCCTCCCTTCAACCCCTGGCAACCACCGTTCTACTTCTGTGTCTGTGGATTTGACTCTTCTAGGCACCTAATATAAGTAGAATTATACAGGATCTGTCTTTTGGTGACGGACTTATTTCACTTGGTGTAATGTCCTCAAGGCTCATCTAGGTTGTAGCGTGCGTCAGAATTTCCTTCCTTTTTAAGGCTGAATAATATTCCATTGTGTTCATAGTATACATTTTGTTTATTCATCTGTCAACAGGCACTTGGGTTGCTTCCACATTTTGGCTCTTGTGAATAATGCTTCTATGAATGTGGGTGTGCAAATATGTGTTCATTTGTAGACTGGGCGTCAGCTCAGTTCATTTTCCTTTGAGATTTAAATGACATCGGCTAGGGGTGCCTCGGGGGCTCAGTCTGTTAAGCGTCCTGACTTCGGCTCAGGTCATGAACTCACGGTTTGGGAGTTTGAGCCCCGCGTGGGGCTCTGTGCTGACAGTTCGGAGCCTGGAGCCTGCTTCGGATTCTGTGTCTCCCTCTCTCTCTGCCCCTCCCCCACTCACGCTCTGTCTCTCTCTCAAAAATAAATAAACATTAAAAATTTTCAAAAAATTAAATGACATCGGCTTAAGTACACCCATGGCCCCTTATCCCCCAAAAGCAAAACAGAATGGAACCCTTCCTTGGGGCGCCTGGGGGGCTCAGTCGATTGAGCGTCCGACTTCGGCTCAGGTCATGATCTCACAGTTGGTGAGTTCGAGCCCATGTGCATCGGGCTCTGTGCTGACAGCTTGGAGCCTGGAATCTGCTTCAGATTCTGTGTCTCCCTCTCTCTCTGCCCCTCCCCTCACACTCTGTTTCTCTCTCTCTCAAAAATAAATAAAAACATTTAAAAAAAATTTAAGAATGGAACCCTTCCTTGATACCGTCACGGTATCTAGGAACCCTGTCCTGCCTTCTGGGACCATGATGACACTATTTCTGGCATGCTAGGTGCTGTTCTAGGTACTCCACAACTCTTAACCCTTTCAGTCCTGCTAGTAGCACTATATGGTGGCTGAGGGCCACTGCTGACCCACCGGGGCCTTTTTATGTATTAGGAACCGATGCCCTTTTTTCCTGGCACACCCATAGCTTGAAAAGCAGAGCAGGAGCTGGACTGGAGTGCCCACTCGGGCCCTTGGCACAGCCTTCTTTTGTAAGCCACAATGGATTATAAACACAACACCGGTCTGTGAGGATCCTGAGCCCGGCCCTGTGGAGGAGCGCAGGGAGACACAGAGGTGGAGGGCTTTGTCTGAGGTCATGGGGGGCCAAGGCAGACTTAGAGCAGAACGAGGCCTGCTTTAAAACATAGACCTCATTTTTATTTAGGTATGGTGAGGCCAACAGATCGGGGGATAATTGTCCTAGGAAAGGTAGTGTGTGTGCCCAGCATGGTGACTGTAGCTAACAATATTGTACTGTATGTCTGACAATTGCTAAGAGAGTAGATTTTAAAAGTTTTCATCACAAGTAGAAAAAAAGTTTTATAATTATGCATGGTGACAGATGTTAGCTAGACTTACTGTGGTGATCATTTTCTTTTTTTTTTTTTTTAATGTTTATTTATTTTTGAGACAGAGAGAGAGCATGAACGAGGGAGGGTCAGAAAGAGAGGGAGACACAGAATCGGAAGCAGGCTCCAGGCTCTGAGCCATCAGCCCAGAGCCCGACGCGGGGCTTGAACTCATGGACTGTGAGATCGTGACCTGAGCCGAAGTCGGACGCCCAACCGACTGAGCCACCCAGGTGCCCCATGTGGTGATCATTTTCCATGTACACAAATATTGAATCATTATGTTGTGCACCTGAAACGAATATAATGGCATATGTCAATTATTCCTCAGTAAAAAGAAAAGAGAGTATGTTAGTCACAGTTCCCAAGAGGAGGGGACGTGCCATACAGGGGCACACTGGGAAGCACCAGAAGGCAGGTGGGGAAGGGGAAACATGGCTGAGACCCTTTGTTGTGGTTTCTGCAGGAAGGATAGGGAAGGTGGGGTAAGCACATTCAAGATTGTCTAGTTTGAATAGTGTCAGTGGCTCTGGGGCATAGGGCTGTCCCTTGTTGTCTGGTACCTGGCCCTGGGGTGATTAGGGCAGGGGAATAGTGGCTGAGTGTAATAACAAGGCTATTGGGGTACCTGGCGGGCTCAGTCGATGGGAGTATGTGACACTGGATCTCAGGGTTGCAAGTTCAAGCCCCATGTTGGGTGTAGAGATTACCTAAAAAAAACCAAAAAACTTATATGTATTAAAAAAAAAAGGGTGATTGGGATATGGGCTCTAAATCAGTTGGTTTGCATATGAAAAGTGCACTCCCAGGACAATTCTTTATCTCCAGGAATTGGCTAGTCCTGGAAGGGGTAGTCTCTCCAGGGTCAGCAAGTCCCCAGCATATCAAAGCATCAGAATAAAAAGACAGGCTTCCTACAAGGCCAGTGGCTAGGTTCTTAATCACTTTGCCATCCCTCCTTAATACTTTCTCTGGTCAGTGGCTTTCAAACTTTTACTTTTCTTTCCTTTTGACAGTGGACCCCTTTCTCTAAATGAAATCTTGAGGTTGTCCCATTTGTTAAAGAATGATGGTCTGGCTGAGGGCCGTGGGGAGGAGGGCACGATCTGAAGCCCCCAGCACATGGCGCCCACTCATTTCAGAAACAGCCTGAGAAGCCCTACTGGCCCTCCTAAAGAGAACGGGTGCGAGGAGGCTGGCCGGGAGCCGGGACCCCAAAGCAGCCACTAGTGGTTGTGCGACCTTGGGTTAGTACTTTCCCTCTCACTCTCTTGTTTAAGCGGCTTTATTGAGATACTATCCACGTAGCATACAATGTACCCACTTAAAGTATACAATTTAGTGACTTTTAGAATATTCAGAGTCATGCACCTGTCACCACAGTCAATTTGAGAACATTTTCACCACCCCGGAAGAAACCCCACAGCCATTAGCAGTCACCACCCAATCTTCCCCGCCACCCCACTCCCCCGCCCCCTGCCCCGAGCAGGCGCTAACTTACTTTCTGTCTTGACAGATACCCCTGTTTCATGTAAGTGCCATCATATATATGGTATGTGGTTCTGTGTGGTGCTTTGTGAGTGGCTTCTTTCCCTTAGCATGACCTTCTCAAGGATCACCCGCATTGTAGCGTAGGTCAATACTTTGATCCCTTTTGGGGCCAAATAACATTCCATTTGTGGATGTGCCACATTTTGTTTATCCACTCATCCACTGACGGACATTTGGGTTCTTTCCACTTTTTGACTGTTTTGTAGAATGGCGCCGTGAACATTCATGTCCCTGTTTTTGCATTAACCCATGTTTTGAACCCTCTTGGGGATACACCTAGGTGCAGAATTGCTGAGCCATGTGATACCTATGTTTAACCCTTTGAGCAACTGCCAGACTGTTTTCTAGAATTTTTTTCATGGACTGAATGTTTGCGTCCATCCGCCCACTAAATTAATGGTTGAAGCCACCATAACCCCCAATGTGATGCTATTAGGAGGTGAGGCTTTGGGGAGGTAATTACATTTAGATGAGGCCATGAGGGTGGAGCTCCATGATGGGATTCGAGCCCTTATAGGAAGAAAAGAGACACCCGAGCTTCTCCCTCCACCATGTGAGGATACCTTAAGCAGGTGGCTGTCTGTACATGGGCCCTCATGAAGAACTGAATATAGTGGCACTTTGATCTTGGACTTCTCAGTGTCCAGAACTGTGAGAAAGAGGTGTGTGTTGTTTATTTTGTTATTATTATTTTTAAATGTTTATTAGTTTTTGAGAGAGAGAGTGCGAAGCAGGCTCTAGGCTCCCGGCTGTCAGCACAGGGCCCGATGCAGGGCTCGAACTCACAAGCCATGAGATCATGACCTGAGCCGAAGTCGGACACTTAACTGACCGAGCCACTCAGGTGCCACATAAGTGTCTGTTGTTTAAACTATCCAGTCAATGGGATTTTGTTGTAGCAGCCTGAGCTGAGACACAGCTGAACCATTTGATAGCTGTGTATGTAGGTTCCAGTCTCCCCACTAGTAGTGTATGGAGGTTCTAATTTCTCAACATCTTTCCAGACACTTGTCCTGGTTCATCTTTTTTTTTGTTTGTTTTGTTTTGTTTCCATGATAACCACCCTAATGGGTGCGTGGAGATAGGTCACGGTTTGGGTTTGCATTTGCCTGGTGGGTCACCTTCCCTCTCTTGGGCCACACCCTCCTCCTCTGCTAAGAGGGAATGTAGAGCTTCTTCAAAGGTCCCTCTGGCTTGGCTCTCTGAGTGAAGTGTTTCCTTTGGAACCCTGAAGATGCACTGCTGTGGATGGGGACCGGAGAGTGGCTGAGGGAAAGGGGGAGGAAGAGAAGGGCTCTGGTGATCGTTCTCAGAAACCCTTCCAAAGAGCCCCCAGTCACAGGATGCCAGCGCTATAGCAGGACTTTAGCTTTCACCCAGTCCCCACCGCCCAACTGTTGCAGGGGAAGACACTGAGGTCCAGGGGTGTGACAGTCACCTAACAGTGCTCAGCGGGCCAGAGGCAGATCAGAGAACTCAGACGTGCTGGGGGTGCTGGAGAGCCCTGGGTTTAATTCCCACTGATCTGTGTGATGGTGGGCCGCTTTCTGAACCCCAGTTTGCCCATCTGTGTAGTGGGATCGATACCTAACCTTATGGGGTTGTTTTGAGGGTATAAATATTGAATGTAGTAAGTGCTCTGTAAATAACTTATTTAATTTTAGTTTTGGAATATTTAATATTTACATACCTGACAAAACAAAGTCCGACAGTACACAAAGGAGCACACGTGACGAATAAGTCTCTCTCCCTCACCCCCTTCTTTGGGGCCACCAAAGTTTCTAGTTTCCCGACTTTCCCGTCAGATGGATTCTGTGCATACGGTAGTTCTTTATCACACGGGACCCTAGACTTGGTGGAGATCATTAACTTGCCCCCCTTCCCAGGCTGGTCTTTCCCACCCTGCCCTTTCACCCCCTCCTCCTGCCAGTACACAGAACTGTGGGGCTCCCTCATGTGCCCAGCTCCCCCTTCTCAAGCCCCATCCACCTGGTAATGATTTCCTAGAGAGTCTCCCAGGGGTCTCCATGGGGACGTTTCCTGCTCCAATCTCCATGGCAACTCTTCAGGTTGCCATGGTGACACTTAAGTGATTATTTGGAGACCCTTAAATAAATCACCCATGGTGGTATATGCTGGAAGTGTTTGGCTCCGACTCTTCTGTTTGGGGCCAGGGTTGGGGCCCAGGCCTGCAGACAGGAATGGGAGGCGGGGAGGTGCTCATCAGCCACTTGCCCCGGTTCCAGCGCGCTGCGAGGGGCCCGCCCTGGGCAAAGGTGGAATTGAGCCTTTGGTGGGGGAAAAGTGGGAGACGATAGTCCTTGGACGGAGACCCTGCAGCGAGGACACCCTTAACGGGCCTGTGGGCTCAGGGCTCCGGGCAGCTTCGAGGAAGCTGCAAAGTGAGCAGAGATAGAAATCCAGGCTGCTGGGCTCCAAGGGCCTCACTCCTTGATGCTACTAAGAGGGAATTCAAGACTGAATCCACTTCATTTATTCCACCCGCTCACTTCATTTATTCCACCCGCTACGTGCCAGGCACCATGCTAAGCCTGGAGGACACAGCGGGCGATTAAAACAAAAGGAACTACCCATCCTCGTGGAGCCTGCATTCCACTGGGGGGAGACACAATTAGCAAAATAATTAAAATACGCAGGCCAGACGGTGGTTTGTGGACTGGGAAACTGGGAGGGAGGGAAAGCAGGTAAGGCGGCTAACCCAGGCAGGGTGGGTCTTGGCTCGCTCAGACCAGGACCATTTCTGCCGGACCCGTGGAGTTCTTGGCACCTCTGTGAATTCACACGGAGCCTGAGCGCTGTCTCACTGAAGGCTGAATACATCGCTTGCCTTGAGCACCTGGGAGACTGGTGTAGTCTAGCCGGGAGTCTGGTCAAGTTTACTTCTCATGCCAGCCTCGGGTGGTTACGATATGCTCCCCGACCTGTATGGGGTGAATTGGTCAGGCCTGTTGTTTGGTGGTGAAGTGACTGCAGGGGACAGGGGCATGATTCTCCTCACCCCTGGCTTCCCTTGGAGGCAATCCCTCCTCCAGGAAAGGAGTATGGAAGTACAGGCCCCAGGCGCACTGTGAACACGGAGCGAACTCTGTGCCAAAAAGCTTCTGACGGAGGCTGTGGGACTCGGTCTTTCTCCGCGAGGCTCCCTCTGCCTTTTCAGAGTGTGGATCATCCATCTTCTAATAGGACTTGGGTTTGGGGCCAGGTGAAGAGGCCACAGAAAATGCCTTCTGGACACTTCCAAACCCCAAGAGATAGACGTTCACCAGAAAGCTCCTTGGACAGTGACTGGGGGCAGCCGAGTGGCCAGCCTCAGAAGGCACAGAAGTCGGTGGAAACTCCCTGGGCCTGGGCTCAGCTCAGATACCGGTTAGAAGTTTCTGGAGAGGATGTCACTGGCTTCCTGCTGGTGGCCCTTGGCCCTTGAACGGGCCAGGCTCCCCTTCCCCAGGGCCTCCCTGTGCACCAGTCCCTCTTCCCGGAGCTGTCACCCTTGCTCTTCTCATCCTTCAGGTGGCCCCTGCTCTGAGGCCCGCTCAGACCACCGGCTCTACATTCTTCTTCATTACTGTAGCTCTTCCCTGGCTCAGCACAGGACGTGATTGCATACCATTTACGGTCTCTCCTCTTCCACTAACCCATGCTTTCCAGTCTTAATACGATAGCCACCAGCCACATGTGGCTATTGCACACATGGAACTTGGGATGTGCTGTTAAGTATAAAACATACAGTGGATTATGGGGCACCTGGGTGGCTCAGTCGGTTAAGTGTCCGATTCCCCCTCAGGTCATGATCTCGCAGTTCGTGGGTTCGAGCCCCACATCAGGCTCTGTGCTGATAGCTCGGAGCCTGGAGCCTGCTTCGGATCCTCTGTCTCCCTCTTCCTCTGCCCCTCCCCTGCTCTCTCTCTCAAAAATAAATAAACATTAAAAAAAAAATACACTGGATTTTGAAAACTTAGCATGAAGAGAGTAAAATACCTCATAAATTTTAAATTGATTACGTAAATAAAAATATTTATTTTGGACGTGTTGAGTTAAATAAAATATATCGTTGACATTAAGCTTACCATTTTAAAAAAATGTATGGATGCTAGAAAATTTAAAGTTACATTTATTTCTGCTGGAGAGTGCTGTGACTGGATTAAGTCAACAAGGTAAGGGGCCACGGAAATTTTGCCCACACTCTCCACCCAGCACCTGGTAGCAGGCGAGCAATCATCAGGGCTACTGAATGAATGTTTGAGTTATATTCTCCAAGAGCCCAAAAACACTTTGAACAGCCTGCTAAGGGAATGTGATCTAATTTCAGTATCAGTTTATTAAAAAACAAAACAAAAAAACCAAGCCAAAAAGCCAAAAGAAAAACTGTCAGGTGTAAAATTTGCCAGAAGGGGAAAAGAACAGAGGGAATGAAGGGGTCAGGGTCTCGGTCCGTTTCTTCTGAAGAGGAAGAGGTTCCTTGGTCCCACCTGCCCCAGCAACATTCTGTTCTGAGGGGTTCAGGGGGACTTGTGGACCTTTGTCAATCAAAACAACGAATTAACAACAAAACCCTGAAGGTCCTGATACACCAGAAGCAGAGACACGATTGTTTCCCACTTCCTGTTCCTCCGGTTATCTTCGCTAGGCACACGGCTACCCAGAACCCGAGCGGCATTTGCCAGCTTCCCTTGGAGCTAGGTTCGGTTAGTTCTGGCGGAAGGGATGGAAACAGAAACGTCATGCAGCTTTTGGGAACTTTCCTTAAAGGAAATGCTATGCCTCTCTTTCCCCTGGTCTTCTGGCTAGAATGCCAGGAAATGGAGGGGCCGCCTTGGATCATGAAGGATGAGTTCAGGGCCATAAACCAGAGCTGGTACAAGGGGAGAAGCAGGGCCCGGGTCTGACAGCTTCGTGGAAGTGCCGTTTCAGCCCTGCAACGCCCACTACGGTCTTCTTATGTCAGAAGAGAAAATCGTGGGGGTTTTCTTTCTTAAAGGTTTATTTTTGAGAGAGAGAGCATAAGCATCGGGTGGGGGTGCAGAGAGACAGGGGAACAGAAGATCCAAAGAAGGCTCCTTGCTGACTGTGCAGAGCCCGCTGCGGGGCTGGAACTCACGGACTGTGAGACCACGACCTGAGCCAAAGTTGGATGCTCAACCGAGCCCCCCAGGCATCCTGAAAATCTTGGAGATTTAAGGCCGTGTCAACTGAAGACATCTTTGTCACCTCATCCCAGTGACCGTGTCCACCCTGCGTATCTGGTGTGTACTTGCTGTTTGAGTAACTGGGAGCCACCACTCCGCTACTTTCAAAACACCTGAGCACTTTCCAACACGACTTCGTTACCATCAGATACTGATTTAAAAAAATGGCAATACCTTCAGAAAGCACGAAATTAGAAAAGCCCAACAGAACAGTGTGAAAAATAACCTCCATCCT
Source organism: Puma concolor (assembly GCF_028749965.1). NCBI lineage: Eukaryota > Metazoa > Chordata > Mammalia > Carnivora > Felidae > Puma > Puma concolor. The sequence continues at coordinate 38,966,341 of NC_141677.1, forward strand.
CCGTCATTGCTTCCATTGCCAGAGGCAACCGTTACTGCCGGTTTCTTAACATATTCTTTGCGGAAGGCTTTTAAATGGTAACCTCTCGTTTTGTAATGTTTTTCTACTTTATTTTCGAGAAAGAGCGAGCGAGCAGGGAAGGGGCAGAGAGAGGGAGATAGAGGATTAGAAGCTGTCAGTGCAGAGCCCAATGAAGGGCTTGAACTCATGAACCATGAGATCATGACCTGAGCTGAAGTCAGATATGTAAGCAACTGAGCCACCCAGGCACCCCGGTCACCTCCCTTTTAAAGAGAAAAACGTTGCACCTCCTGCGACACCCTATTGTTTAATAAACCCATATAAATAAATATATCAATATCCACCTCTATAAAGACTCTGAGTTATTTTGGTCTTACTGCCCACAACTCTTAAAATGAGGTCACATTTACTTTATGGCCTAAAGTAAAACGTTCAAGGCCCCAGTCATATGACTGCCTAATGTCAGTCCCCTCCCCTAGCCTTCTCCCTGGTATGATATACTTCCTGGATCTACTGATCAAGCGGACTGTGGGGCAGAAGTTATGACTAGGGAGGCTGGATCCTCAAGGCCACAAAGGACAGCTCCATCTGGGTGAATTAAAAGGATCAGAGTTTGGGTTTTATTTATTTTTTTAAAGTTCATCGGGGTGCCTGGGTGGCTCAGTCGGTTAAGCATCCAACTTTGGCTCAGGTCATGATCTCGCTGTTTGTGAGTTCAAGCCTCACGTCGGGCTCTGTGCTGACAGCTCAGAGCCTGGAGCCTGCTTCAGATTCTGTGTCTCCCTCCTCCCCTGCTCACGCTTTCTCTCAGAAATAGACAAATGTTTAAAAAAAAATTTTATTTTGAGGGGGAGAGAGAGTGCAAGCAGGGGAGAGACAGAGGGAGAGAGGGAATCTCAAGCAGGCTCCACACTGACAGTGCAGGGCTCGAACTCACGAACCATGAGATCATGACCTGAGCTGAAACCAAGAGTTGGAAGCTTATTTGACTGAGCCATGCAGGTGCCCCATATATATATATTTTTTTAACTAAAAAAAAAAAAAATGTTTTAAGGATATATTTTACTTTTAGAGGGACAGAGTGAGGGGAGGAGGGGCAGAGGGAGAGAGAATCTCAAGCAGGCTCCACACTCAGTGTGGAGCCCATCGTGGGGCTCAATCCCACAACCCTGGGATCACGATCCGAGCTGAAATCGAGTCAGATGCTCTACTGACTTGAGCCGCCAAGGCACCCTGGAGTTTTTTAGTTCTGAATTCTCAGACCATGTTTTTCATAAAAAATACTGATAGTCACCATAACTGTGAACATACTTAATGAGTGTGTCCTTTGTGCCAGCCGCTATATGTGGATCTTACCTGCATAATCACACTGAAATTTCACAATGACCCTATGAATTAGGTACCACTAAACAGCACTCCTATCTTATACAATGAGGCAGAGAGGTTAAATCATTAGTTCAAGGGCACCAGGAAGAAAGGGGAAATTGGGATTTGAATTCTGATAGTCTGTTCATGGAACCCAGGCTCTTAACCGCAAGCTGGCTGACCAGATGGTAAGTCCCATGCATGCAGGGATTTTCTCAGAGGCGGGCACACCACCTGGCACAGAGCAGAAGCTGAACAAATCTTCCTGGACTTAAATGTCCACTTAGTAACACTGTACATGGAAGGTGGGGTAAGTATGGGAGCGTCCTCTCCCAGGGGCCACAGGACACCCAGTGAGTGTCCTCCACTCCGTGGCTACCTTCTAGAATCCAAGCCCTAGGGACAGAGGCCAAATCAGCAGGGAAAGACCCTGTAGAGGGGCTGGAACCAGGGGGCTGTGCTGGCTGAGGGAACTTTCTCTTTTTCCCAGTGAGCCTGAGTTGGCGGGCCTCCCACTGGATCCTCAACTGTGCAGCTGTGACCCTAGACGGTGCTGGACACACTTCTGCAGGCTTGATCCACAACCTCTTTGCCCTCTTCTGCTGAAGAATGAGTTTTAGGTGCATTGGCATCTGATTTGCCTGTTTCGTTTACTGCTGCTCTTCTAGTACCTAGCGCTTCGGCAGGCCCTTATTAGCTGAATGAATTTAAGAGTAAGTTAAGAAAAACTCGAAAAAAAAAAAAAAAAAAAGAAAAAACCCAAACAGGCAAGGCACTTGATCTGGCTAGGTGGCACTTCTAGAAGTGCACAGGCTTAGGAGATGCTGCATTGTGTCCCACGGAGTTGGGAGTTGGGAGTTAGGCCACATGACAGGGGCGGGGCACAGCACTCCTTGCTGACCTCCAGCACCTGGGAGGTGGGCTTGTGGCAGGGGACATTGATTATTTCAGGAGTGAGAGTCCACATGTGTCCCAACCCACAGGCCTGAACTGTTACCACTGTATGTATAGCAAGTTTTCCTCTTTTCAGTTCTACTCAAAGAGTAGAGTTCTGCAGAGATGCTGCAAAAATTCAAGAAAAATAATCATACAGTGTCAGGCTCAATCAGACACGAATCAGTGTGAACATGCAGGGATACACCCTGAAACAGAAATGAAGCACCGTGATTTAACTCTGACACACTTTCTGACAGACTCCAGAATGTCTCTCCCACCCCCACAGTGCTGAACAAGCAGGGGGCTGTAACTGAGCTGATGACAGCTATTTAATCCCCTTGTACAAGAGGTGTAAAAAGGGCAAAGGACTAGTCAGAAATACGAATTTGTTAATATGGAGGACACAATTTAAAAAAAAAAATTTTTTTTTTAACGTTTATTTATTTTTGAGACAGAGAGACAGAGCATGAACGGGGGAGGGTCAGAGAGAGAGGGAGACACAGAATCTGAAACAGGCTCTAGGCTCTGAGCCGTCAGCATGGAGCCCGACATGGGGCTCGAACTCACGGACCGCGAGATCGTGACCTGAGCCGAAGTCGGATGCTCAACCGACTGAGCCACCCAGGCGCCCCTGGAGGACACAATTTAAATGTGTTTTTCTTGGGGTGCCCGGGTGGCTCAGTCGGTTGAGCATCCGACTTCGGCTCAGGTCACGATCTCACGGTTTGTGAGATTAAGCCCCGTGTCGGGCTCCGTGCTGATAGCTTGGAGCCTGGAGCCTGCTTCGGATTCTGTGTTTCCCTCTCTCTCTCTGCCCCTCCCCTGCTCATGCTCTGTCTCTCAAAAATATGTAAACATTACAAAAAAAAAAAAAGTAAATGTGTTTTTCTTATTTCTTCCAAACAGGCACACAGAAAAATCCTAACCTCGTACTGAGCTTGCTCTGGAGGACACTGCCACGTGGATCTGGGGTCCGAGTTCCGTGCTTGCCCACGGCCCAGTGCCAGAGCAGGGCGGGTGACCCCTCCGGGAGAGGTGAACGCCCACTACGGCACCCACGGTGGGGAGCAGGGCGGGGGCTGCCAGGCACCCCAAAGACATGTGGTTTCTTCCCAGGCGCCACGCTGACCCACACGTGGCCCGTGCCCGCATGCAGCACAGTCACACACATCTCCTGAGGGCACCCAGAGCACTGGCTCGAGCGGGACGCGGCTCCCGGCAGGATCGTCTCTACCGTTCACGGCAGCGAGCGTCATCTTTCCTCTGCGTTTGTGCACTCCAGCAGTTCTGCCTCTGGGCAGGCCGGATGCTTCCCTGCCAGGCTGGTTTTCAGGAAGGCGGTGGTGTGGCTCTGAGGTTTCTTTGCAGGTTGTGCGAGAGAAGCGGTGCCCGTGGTGACGTTTCAAGCGACCACCCTGAACAAGCCAGTTGACAGGCTTCACCTGTGTCACGAACCAGGCTAGCTTAGGTCAGAGATACAGGGGTGGGAGGTAGAACCTGAAAAGTGAGTTTTCACCTAAAGAGGAGTTCCTAAGTCAACCTCATGGGTGCAAGGAGACCACAGGGCCAAACTAATTTTAACAGAATTTTAAGCCAGAGAATGGCCAAACGCTCAGGTCAAGAATGCTGAATTCAGAATCACTTCAGTACGGGAGAGAAAGCATTCATTCTAACACAGACCCCAGAACGAGTGGTTATATGAAATATACCCCAGCAGCATGAACTCAGAACTGGGGGAACCAGCTAGGGAATGTCCGAGGAAGCCAAGCATAGTTCTGTGTAATACTACTTGAATTCTGTGTATCTTCTCTACTTTCTCTTTTCTTTGCTTGTTAATGTTTATTTTTGAGAGAGAGAGAGAGAGAGAGAGAGAGAGAGAGAGAGAATATATATATATATATATATATATATAGAGAGAGAGAGAGAGAGAGAGAGAGAGAGAGAGCAGGGGAGGGGCAGACAGAGGGGAACAGAGGATCCAAAGCGGGCTCTGCAATGACAGCAGAGAGCCTCAAGCAGGGCTTGAACTCACAAACCATGGGATCATGACCTGAGCTGAAGTTGGATGCTTAACTGACTGAGTGGTAAAGAGGTAGATGGGGGGGGCCTGGCCCCCCTCCCCTACTTTTACCACATCCGCCTCTTCAATCAGCCACACCATCTTCTTACTCAACAATAAACTCCTACGTCTTCAGTTTGGGCTGCTGTTTCTTCCAGCGGCTGGATACAATGAGAGAATGGCGACATCATTTCGGAAGTAGACCTTCTCAGGTACATGGAGCCAGGAAGTAGGGTCAAAGCCCCACTTTTCACTACCATCTCACTTCCAACTAAACAGCCTTGGTTTCCCAAGCCTCTGGTGAGGAGGTAAGAACCAGATCAGTGGGACTCGGCCCTGGACAGGGAGGGGAAGGAGAGCAGACTTCACAGAACATTCTCCAGAGACAGTAGAGAGCTGCGGCCATCATCACTCTTCTCCGTGACCCTGGCCCAATCTTAAGGAGCTAATTCAGTACAAAGCACCGCAGTCTCCAGCAGTAAAACCGTCTGCTCTGAGACATGCTATATCCATTTCTTTCCTCTGTTGCACAAAACCCCATCTCAAGCCCTGGAAAACCCACCAGTGATGGTGCAGTCACCAGCAGAACACCAAGAAGGCAATTAAACGTGGGTTTTCCTGGGATACCCTGCTGGCTCTCCTCCCAGCCTGACAGGTGCTTTCGATTGTTACAGATTTACCCTTTGAGTAGCCTGCTATTGCCAAATGGGGCACACCGCCAGCTCTGACACTCCACCCCCATGTGGTCCTCCTTTCCTGTCTGGGTGGCCCGTTCACCCCTTACCTGTATGTAAGGAGGATGCCTGTCTGTACCCAGGAGGGCCCTATCCCACCGCAGCCCCCGGGGCACTTTTTAGGCCACAGCTCTGCACCTGCCCTGCTTGCTCTTTGGATGTGGGAGGCAGGGCAAATGCGCACATACCTCAGGGGGTGTGGTCGCCACCCAGGCAGTGCAGGGGCCTGGACCAGCCTCATGCATCACCTCCATGTACACTGACAGTCCCCACCTCAGCGGGCTCCAAACTTTGGCAAGGCTTCTATTGGCCACAAAGGAGGGTCTGACTCCTGTCACAAGGCAGAGACTCCCCCTACGGGGGTCAGAGGTAAACAAAAACAATGGGGTGGCCAGGGGTGTCTGTTAAAGATGTTTCAGAGTATTGGGGCCTCATAACAGTTTCAACTTGGTTACAAATCCTAGTTGGTCCCTTTGGTTAACCAGTTTTTCCCATGATACTCTGATGCTGGCTCTCTTAGTTTTTATAGCTTCTTGGTTTTGAAAGTAAAGCCAAAATAATAACAAATAACGAGACTCTTTACTGAACAAATAAATAATGGTGATAACATTTACATGAGTAGGCCATGTTGAGAGATTCTAGCATGACTGAGGGACAGAAAAACCAGGAACATGCCCTGACCGTGAGGCTTATAGCTGGCTCTGGGTCATGGTGTGATGGGTGAAGTGAGAAGGACAAAGATGCCTGGCCGGGGTCTCCTCGTGACTCCAGGGTTTCAAACAGACAGACAAACCTCAGTTCTCCCAACCATGCACCGTGGTGTGATCAGGGCCACTGGTGAGCTGCTCCTGGGGTGCATGCCGGCTGCATGCCGTGGCGCCCGGGAAGAAACCACGTGACTTTGGGGTACCTGGCAGCACGGTGGGGATGTCAGGGTCTGTCTCAGGAAGCCCAAGCTCTCCAGATCGGCCGCCAATGTCGACCCTTTCCAGACGGGACAAGGAGCCAAGGTCAGGAATGGTCCCCTCTTCCCTGGACTATGTGACAAGGGGGATGTGGAATTCATTTGTGTCGAAGATCAGGGGCCTCCTGGGAGGGCTTGGGTCCCTGTCGGCCTTGTGTAGCAGCTTGAAGAGCCCAGTTCCAATGTTCATGGGGATCCCCATGATGATGCATTCAGACACCCCTGAAACCAACCAGAAAGGGGATGAGAAGGCTTTTCAACACAGGGGTGGGCTCACAGCCCAGCAGGTCCCCGCTGTCTGTAGGCACGCCTTCACGTAGACAGCAAGGATACTGAATGATGCTCAGGAAACACCAAGCCACCCAATATTTCCTTAACTTAGGGCCTAGAAGAAAATCAACCAGGCTGACGGTCGGTAGATGCCAATCCCCTTGGAAACAGCAGCAGAAACTTGTTCCCTGTGCTCGGGGTCAGGGCTGGGCCAGGCCTAACAGCACACCTGTGCCTTGGAAACCCACAGCCCTAACCAGACGCACTTAGAAGACAAGGCTCCTGCACAGACACAGGAGTGAGGTGATGGGGCAGATTCCTTCTCTAAACTCCACTCCAACTTTGGATCAGGCTTCTGCTTCCATAATGAGTGCCTGCCTACTGTGTTCTGGGCTTTGTGCTACCAGGAGACCAGAGAGACAACCACCCAATTAAAGACCAACTGATGTGAGGGTTGACAATGAATTAGCAACATTAAAGGACGAGGAAGGGGGAGATTTCAGAGTGGGAATGGTGTGACCACGCCAGGCCCTGGAGGCGGTCGGCATGGAGAGAGGTGGCAGTGTGTGGGGTGCGTGCTGGCTGTCAGTCCCATCGTCAAGCATGCTTGCTCTTACTTTTGCCTTGCCTTGCCCTGTTCTCCTGCCCCAATCTCTGCTCTCTTTTCTTTCCTCTGACCATTCATTATCTTAAAAACGATGTAGTAATTTCTCTGTCCCTCTATCTGCAAGCTGCGTCCCTTCCGAAAGGAGGAAGAGTTAGCCTTAGGAACGAAAAAAGCAGAGGTGTCTACCCTGATGGGCACCCCCACCTGACTGCCACCTGTTTGGCAAATCCACCTAAGACTGGGAGAGGAGACGGGAAACGACCGCCAGGAAGCAGAGCTCTGGTGGCGGGGACGGCAGCCAGGCTGGGCATCCCTGCTTGGGCCAGATGAGAATGTGACCTTGGGCAGGCTACTGAGTCCCCCGGGGACTCCCGCCTTGGGCCTGCAGGGTCTCGCATGAGAAAGGATAGAGGACAGCAGGCCCTCAGTGCTGGGACTCAGGGAAGAGCCAGCTGGGCAGCGGGCACTGTCGTGATGGCTCCCCCACAGCTCTCCTCTCCCAGGCTGTCATCAGAGATGCACTGCATAGCGGGGGGAGGAGGCCGGTGTAGGGCGAGACCTGTCAGCAAGCAAGTTAGTTTCTTCTTCTCGCCTATGCAGGGTTTAATACCTGCACCTCACACATGTGCTGAAGGAAGTGCACGCACGGTGCTGGGCCCGGCGGCTCTTTCCCGGGGGGGTCATGACAGCAGGGGCGCTGGACGCTGTCCCTCTCCTGTCAGCCCAGGCACCACACAGAGGGTGCAGGATCAGAGTGGCTGACTGCAACTCCAAGGTTGAGAAAATTCCTTGGTGCCCAAGGTTGATCTTTTCTTCTTGGCCCCAAAGCCGTCTGTACTGACAGAGGAGCCATGTAACAGAGAGGGAGGGACGCAGGGTGCCACAGCCAGGCTTTGGAGAAAAAAAGATCATCCGTGATTTTATTCTCAAAAAATAAAAGCTCTGCCTACTCAGTTCCCTCACCTCCTGGGAAGCCCTAGCCCACGAGATAAGCTATCAACAAGGGCCTCTGGTGAAGCTCCTAGAGACACCAAACCTACCACACACGGAGTCCTTCTGCCCGAAGTAGGCAGCATCGAAGAGATGGTCGGCTGTCTTCTCAAAGGAGGCCAGCATCAGCACACTCTCTTTCATCTTGGCCAGGCCAAATCTCGTAATGCCCAGGACTTCACCCTGCATCAGGAGAGGAGAGGACAGGCTGGTACTCACGCCCCTGACAAAGGCCCAAAGCAACCCCATCAACAGAATAAGCAGAGGTCAGCGAGGTGGCAGTTCAGGTCAGTCTCAGGTGTGAACAGGACCCTAACGGCCATCTGTCCCGCCCGTACCCCACGGCGACACGGACCCTTACACTCATGACCACGTGTCATTGGAAGAGAGAACTAGGAACTGAGAGCTAGAATTAAAGACCTAATTTTAAAAAAGAGTATTTCTGAAGATGTTTACTATGGCTCAAAGAACTCCAAAGTCAAATAATTTGAGAGTTTCAAAGTAGGGAAAGAGTTAAGTAAATTTAGGTGCCTTCATTCAAGCAAATACCGCATCATCGTTTAAAAAGGATATTTATAAAAACTACATAACAATGTGGAAGGTACTCACAACAAATGAAACAGGATAAAAACGGTATGTCCACTACTCACTGCAACTACGTAACACATACGTGCGTAGAGAACAGCACAGGAAGGGAAGACTTAAAAACGAGAGCCTTTACCACAGGGTGGAGGAAACAGGTCATTTCCCCACCTCGTTCTATGCGGAGGCATCCTGAAAATCTTATGGCACTACTCCGGGGAATATGATTTGTGGGAAAAGAGGAAAACAAAATAACCAATCTCATTCCCATCTAACCTCCCCTTCAGAACACATTAACTTATCATTTACCTGGAAATGGCTACAGAAGTGTGATGAATGGGTTCGAAGGGAAATAAACACCTTGGTTTTCCATGGAAATCCCTAAGCTTTCGGCAATGGCCAGTTTTGCTTTAGGAGGACATTTCTAATAAGGACAGAAATAACATCCCACCTCATTCCATGAGGTGGCACATTTCATACTGGAAGTTAACCAGAACACCCAGCCTGACCGCATGCTTTGGCTTTTGGGTGATGGTAACATCTGATTTTCTTTCAATGGTGTCATCACAGCCGTGTGTGAGACATTCGGCACGCCACAACCCTCCCACGAACCTTGTAGGTCATCAGGTCAGATAGCAGCATCACGTGCCTCCTGTCAATGCTCATTCCGTGGTTGACCATCGTGTACTGGATTTCGTTGATGATAGTTGTCCGGGCAGCTTCGATGCCCAGGGTTTTCTCCACCTACAGAGAGCCAGGATGAGTGCAAGCAGCCTCTTCTGGCAAGCCGTCCCAAGTTCTCCCTCAGTTCTCCTCTGCCCGGAAGCTAAACGGCAAACTCCGAGCCCTCTACCAGAAACGGACTGCTGGGCAATCTTTAGTGGTAGGTCCAGGGCAAGCGGCAGGGTCAGAGGGGTGTGCGGGGACAACTGGGAGGTGACCCTGGGCAGGAGCTGTACCTCGTAGGTGTTGTTGGAGGTAGTGCGGGTGCCCTTCACACCGTGAGTGGCCATGACTGCCCGCAGGTTATCGCCCTCCACCAGGAGTTTGTACTTTTCCTTTCCACTCTGCTCGTCGATGTGGATGACAGCTCTGGAAACCTCTGGGATGCCCTGTACCACCACCTGCACTCGGAGACACAGAAGGCTCAAGGCCCTGCGGTGCCCATGGCCCCATGGCCCCCGTTACCCTCAGAAAGCACACAGGCTGTGAGAACTGGGTTGGCACCTTGACCATCCCCGTTTCTCAGGTCTTACCAAACCGAAAAGTGCCTGTGTGCTGTTAGGGGTTATGCAGAAAACGGAAGATCAGGGGACCATGCCATATATACTCCATCAGTTTTACGACAGAACAGACAGGAATCTAACAAGCAGAGTCAGCATGGCAGTGCTAAGATGGGAAAAACCTGATCCCAGAGGGACGTGGCAGAAAAGAAGAAACAGGCACCACCTTCAGTCTCCGCAGGACCTTCAGTCCTCAGGTTGCCAGACAGCTGGGTATTTGGGGGAGAGGTAAATGCCACCTCTCCCTTTACAAATCTCTGGGCATACGCTGGGGGAGGGGCCAAGAAGGGACTTTTGTCTCACCTTGGGGAGATCCTCTTTCAGGAACTGCAGCACATAGTACATGGAGCTTTTGCTGTTCTCTCTGGGGGTGACGCACACCACGGCCTCACCGTGAACGGCCACGTCACCAGGCTTCACACGGAGCTTAGACATGCAGATGGAATACCGCACTGTCTCAGCGTTCACCTGCAAAGTGGCCGGGCACGGGCCACACACGCAGGACGTCACTGACGTGTGTGGAGGCTTCAATGGCTTTTTCCCATCGCTGCCCCCCAGTGAGCCACCTCATTTCCCCCCCTAATCTTGCTTCTCACCGTGAAGTTTTAAAATGAGACGTACTATGTATTTCCTTGTTAGGTAGAGATTTTTTTTTTTTCACAACCTCCCCTTATCCCCAAACCAACGTTTTTCCCCACTGAAAATGGATGGTCAATTCACAGCAACACACACAGGCTCTGAGGTTCTGGGAGCGGGGGCTGGAGAGCAGGACAATTTAAAAGTGTCAGTGAAGCCTCCCCCTTACTGACCTCACTACAACTGCTCATGTGCCACATTCCTCAATGCAACCCGGCTCTTCTGGTAGAAGAGCCACAAGGCAGGTGGCCCGAGCTAGGCTACAGAAGCCCCCAGGCCGGGGAACTGGGCACTCAAATCTGGAATCACAGACTACGGGCAACACAAACTTGGTACTTGAGAGAATGGGCTGAAACAATGTATTAAGGGCAGTATGGATGTTAACTACCTGGGAGGAAGAGGAAAGTGCCAGGAAGTTACTCAGTTTGCAACCTTGCCTCAACTGATCTGTGAGAAAGGCTGATGTTCTTTCAATCTTTATGTATTCAGGAACACCAGTAATAGTAAGCCGGAGTAAGCCACCCAGCCAAGAACATTCGCTGAGCCAGACAGGCGCTGTGCTGAGGGCCCACAGAGGAGTGAGACACGGGTGGCCCTATGCTCCCGCCAGACCCCGTCCGTAGTACTATGCTATAGTGAAAAAGTATCGTGGCTTCAAAAAATTTCAACTAATTTTCTTGCGTGTCTTTAGATGGGAGTGTGTGTGTCAGGGTCGGGTTTAGAAAGGGAGAAAGGGGGGAGGGTCTGGGTGGCTCAGTCGGTTGTGTGTCTGACTCTGGATTTCAGCTCAGCTCACGATCCCACGGTTTGTGAGATGTGACTCCGAGATGGCAGCCTGCTTAGGCTTTTCTCTCATTCTCTCTCTGCTCCTGCCCCACTCGTGCTCTCTCTCTCAAAATAATAAACTTAAAAAGAAAAGAGAGAGAGAGAGAGAGAGAGAGAGAGAGAGAGAGAGAGAGAGAGGGAGGGAGGGAAGTACAATGGACTCTTACAGAGCAGAAACCTAAATAAAGCCTCTGCAGTGCTTCTCGTGCCTCGCTTAGCTCCTGCCCCAGTTTACTGGCGCCCATCCTGGGACTAACGGAGGATGACTTCCTGCCCACATTTAATTACGTGACTCACTTCCAGTCTCAGAAGTCTGATCCGTTCCAGGGAGAGTTTGACGAGGATAAAGCAATCATCCGGAAGAAACACTTCTTCAATATACTCTGAAATCTGTCATGTCAAAAGAGCAGAACGTTACACAGTCACTTCTCCCTTTCCAAAGAGCATACGCTGCTTGTGGTTAGGGACATGGGCCAGCATGGCCACAATGACCAGTACACCCACCACTGGTGTTTACGCCTGCTCACAACGTTGCTGATCTAGTGTTCTTGTTGCCAAGAGGGATTTCTTCTTACCTCTCCCAAGAGGGTTTTCTCAATTCTGCCCTTCACGAGGCGAGCGTAGTCTGCGTCGTCGTCCTTGTCCAGCTGGGCTGTGATGATGGGAGTGCTGAGAAAAGGCAGGGGGACAGTGGTTACAGCAGGAGAGAGCCCGCCGGGAGACGGCTGCTCTGTGAAATCCAGGCACTACCGGATCCTAACGCTAAACACAACTGCAATTTCCTGGGGCATTTACTGGGGGCTTCACAGACATTCTCACCCAGACTTACTATTTTTAGAAATCACGCCGCGACCCACTCTATCAGTGAATGAGACAGTTTTTGGGACGTTCTTCCTGACCAAGTGAACCTATCTCTTCCTCTCTGGTCCTCGCAGGTGTTATTCTGGTTCTGCTCCCCGAGTGAACCGACCCTTCGTGTTTGTGTATTATAGCTTCCCATCGCTGTGCCCTACCCGCACCACCGCCTCTCCAGGACATCTCCAACTCTTCCAGTCACTCTCTACCAGCCTGTGCCCTGAACGTGCTGGCTGGCGTCCCCCGAACACACTCCTGGGAGAGACTGGAGCCGCCCAGGGAGGCTGCAGAGCCCCTGCCACCCTGGACGCCTCCAGGTGCTGCTCTAGAACCAAGCGTGGCGCTCCTTCGTTGAATGCTACCTGTCATCCCTTTGTTGGACGTGGAGCGCGAGTGAATCATGATTTTGTCACAGAATGCACTGTAACATATTTTTTTAATCTTTTTCTTTTTTTTTTTAAATTTTTTAATGTTTATTTATTTTTGAGACAGAGAGAGACAGTTTTTAATCTTTTTCTAGTCTCAGATGACCTACAAGCCCTACCACGAAATCACCTGGGAGTCACAGAATATGGCCAATAGTCAAGTGACACACTCACTGTCAGGCGTGATTAGGCTGGGAATAATCAGATCTCCAGTTGAAATCTACAGGGACATATTAATAGCTTTCCCAGTCATTTTTTTTTTTTGTTTCTCCCTTTCATGTGACTTGTGGCCATAAGCAACCACTGCCTTAGTTTTCACTGTATCTAATTTTGACTTTTCTCAAGCGGGTCTTTTAAAACCCCAGATCTGATTAACACAAGCCTATCACCAGAGTTTACCACACAGCCCATCAGAGTATCACACGTGATGAGAGAATGTGTGACGGGCACAGGAGAACAAAAGGGAAACGGAGGGCGGGCACCTGATGGCCTTGGAAGCGTTGATGATCTCTTTGATCCGGGGTACACCCAGGGTGATGTTCATGGAGGCCACGCCCGCAAAGTGGAAAGTCTTCAGGGTCATCTGGGTGCCTGGTTCACCAATGCTCTGGGCACAGAGTGCACCCACCGCAGAACCCGGCTCCATCTGTGCCCTAGAAGGGAAGGGTATGGAAGAAAAGCCCAGCAAAACTGCTGGGAGGAGACTCCGCTTCTCTCCTCCCTCCACAGACAAGAACGCAGGTGTCATCAGGGTCAGGAGCGAATACGCTACGAGCTGGGCTGCGCTTGCAACAGGTCGGCAGGAGGTGCAGATGGAGGCGGGGAAGGGGTACGACAGTCAGGGGGCTCTGATAACGGAAGTGACCACTGGCTCCTTGTGGTCAGCATGTGGTGACTGGGCCCAAACATCGACTGCCCGCAGAAGATCCAAGAGCCCTGCTGACACATGGTGCCGACGGTGGACAGAGCAGCTGGTACCCGCCAAACATATCGATAGTTACTCCACAGGGAGAGGACACTCGGAAATGTCTTTGAGATTATTTCCACCGCCTGCAGCATCCAGCCTACCTCCCCACCGGAGCCCCTAAGAGATGAGGGGACAGAACCTGCTCAGATGCTGACAGTCAGGAAGTGGTGCTGACGCAGGATTTTGCTCCACTGGGGAGACAGGAAGGACAGGAGGCCCATGCAACTGCCTGGCAGTCTGAGAAAACTAGCATGCGTACCTCATGTACTTGTCCCTGCAGGTCTCCAGGAACTTCTCAATCTGGGTGGGGGTGATCCGGTCCAACTGGTACAACACCCGGGGCTGGAAGGACAGAAGCCGAGTGCAGGGTCAGGCTGGTGGCACCTGAGCCCACGAGGGTGCCTGAGCTGGTCGGGGAAGGCCGCCCGTTACCTCTGTTGTGCCGTTATCGTTGATGCCGTATTTGTCTCTGGTTTTCTTGATCTTCTCAGAAACACCCTTAATGAATTTTTTTATTTCCTGAAAGATTACACAGCAAGCATCAGTTGTGTATTTCTCGGGAACTTAGATGGCAGTTTGTTTTACAAACGTCAATAATGTCAGGTGTCCTCTGGTTTCGTGATGGCTAGCTCCGCCCCCTGCGCCTGCTCCACGAGACCCTGGCACGGGGAGCGCATCCCACGCTGTCGCCTTCTCCTCTGCTCTCCCATCACCTGCACTCACACAGCTCAGCACGGCTAGAACAAACCTGTAGTCTCTAAGCAGACTTAGTCTGAGGCTTTCTTCTGAACTTATGATCAATTTAAGTAGCAGCTAATGCATAGCTTTGTAGATGCTGTATATACATCACAAACACGTGGTTTCAGCCTGCCTTCATTTCAAAGGAAACACTCCCAAATCCCTGCCTCTCTTTCTCTCTCTGACCCTCACCTCTGCATCTCCCCCACCCGGGGTCACTTTCCCTTCCCAACAATTAGGACTTTGTAAGAATTCCTGGAAAGCAAAGTTGGAAATGAAACATCTGTGTATTTGTTGTCCCCTCTGTATTTCAGAATAGTACTCAAAGCCCTGGATGAGATCTACATGGAACAAGGAAGAAGGCGACAAGGACATCATGTGGAGGAGGCACAGGGCAGGGCTATCGGCCACAGGCCTAACTTTTCTGGCAACCGTTCAAAGGGGAAGACCCATCTGTTCTGCAATTTATGGTGTATCTCTGAAATAAATCCACCCTGTAGTCACTCCTGGAAGCAGGACTGGCCAGCACTCAAGGAGGACTTACAGAGGGGTGGTGAGCTTTAGTGAGCTACACCCATCAAAGTCCGGCTCCCAGGCGCTCACACGTCAAGTGCTGACTCTTAGGGCAGGTCCCAGGTGAGTTGATGGCACACGCCATGCAGCAGCCATCCTTTAGAGGCGGCTGTGATGCAGGCATGGGGGCTGGTGATTAGCTGCTTTAGTTTGATCCAGGGGCGTTTTTGAGAATATGGGAGAGTAGACGGACTGCACTTCCCTCAGCAGCCCTCCTAGAAATGTAATTTCCCTCACTGATCGTGGACAAGTTAACGGTGGCAGTGAGCTTAAATGTCACTCTTGAATGTCAGTGCAGGCACCCAGCTGCTCTGTGTGGCTGGCAGAGGACAGACCCACACACATGGACAGCCCGAGGGTGGATTGCATATTGCGGTGGCCGCAAAGCTTCAAGAAGTCTTGTTTCTTGATTATAAGGCAGGCTGAGGGACCCTAAGGAGAGACCAGTATGTCCTACCCAAAGTCTACTCAGTCTGTATCACATAGCTGAAAATGTCTAATGTTTTGTCTGAAACAAGTATTTTAAAGCAGATGGAACCAGAAGCCTACTTCTGCAAAGATAAAATCCTATGGGCACCCACAGAGAGCTTAACACTTACTAGAGCCCAGTTTTATCATAACCTTGCAAAAATTAATCTCTTTAGCTTCCCACAGACCACCTGGCGATTTCTTACTATCTTTTCTGAAAGCAAAAACCCCCTAACACTTACTGTTGTTATGTTTAAATAGCCTTAGGTTATATCCACACAGTCCATGGCTCATGGGCCCTTCTCGGTCAGCAGCTGCCCAGGGGTTGAGACCTCCCCGTGAGGTGGTATGACATTAACCCTAACAGGCTAGAGTGGAGGGCCCTGAGGGGCTCTGGGGGGTCATGGGCTTGGCCAAGGCAACAGGCCTGTCCCTGAAGTCAGATGCTTTCTCTGAAGACTGGTCTTGGGCCAGCGGTTTCTGCAGTGCCACCTCTGCCCACTGGGAGCCCAGCTAACCAAGGGGCTACCAGAGATCCACTGCCCTCTGGCTGCCCCCCCGTTCACGAATGCAGCTTCCTCACAACGAGTGCTCCTGTGCGCCAACTCTCTTCCTTCTCCTCGACCAAGCGTGCAATACACGAGGGGTACTGTGCCCCATTGTCATTCTACTCAGAAAGGACTTTTATCAATTTATAAGAACTTAAAAAAATTTTAAGTAACTCTTTAACAAGCTCTCCAGATTTACTCACTAACTGGGAGTTTGACACTACACTTTAGACAGTCAGCTCCTGCAAACCAGAGCAGGGAACCAGACCGGAGAGGGCACTGGAACCGTCTCTCCTGGCATGGCTCTGCTCGACGGCAGGAGCGTGCAAAGGCACGAGTAGGTGCTACGGCCTCGTCTTCCTGCTTTGCCATTCAGCGTGAAGAGTCTCTCTCACATTGGTGATTTCCTCCCCCAGCCTACTCGTCTAGCTGTGCTTGTGTGCCCTCAGGGAGAGCTCCTGAAAGCCCTCTCGGTCCAGGTGTGGTCATCTCGCGCCAGCTGTTAAAGGCTGCCCCACCTGCCGGCACAGCGAAACCGGAGGAGAGCCCAAGGCTGAGCAGACCCGTGGATTTTCACCTGTGAGGAACTCTGCGCGCAGAAGGAGTAAAAGAACACACACCTACAACCATTGCTCAGCTTAGGCACTGGAGAGGAGTCTTTCAGCTACCACCCAAATGGACATTGCTTCCAGCGGCTTTGCTGAAAGGAATGACTTTCCTTACACAAAAGTTAGGGCAGATATTCTGAAAGTTAGGTTTAAAAAAAAAAAAAGGCTCATTTTGTAGAAATGAAAACTGAAATAAGCTACTAAGAACTCAACTGAATGAACCCATGCATACTAAAAGAGAACTCACAACACGGCAACTGGCAGGCAATTAATCACACGGTTAAGCGGCAGTTACGTCTTCACACCCTCCGCAGCACAACTGTGGGCACCGGCAGCAGCCTCTGGGGCGGCCAGGGCTCCGTGCCACTCAGGAGTGGCCTCCGTGGCCTCAGATAAATCGGGTTCCGGCCAGTGGATTTTGGACCTGAGCTCATTAGACCGTCAGCCCGCAGAGGGCAAGGACACAGTCATCTGGGTGTCCCCGGGATCTGCAGGGCGTGTGACATATTGAGGGCTAGGAGTGCTCACTGAAAACGCACACACTCCTGGTCAGGGAGGCACCCGTAAAACCCTGCAAAAGGCAAGAAGGGAGCCAGAGTGATGAGCAGGGAAGCCGATTGTGCCGGGAGTGAGGCGGAAGCTCGCCGGGGCGGGCAAACAGCCGGACTGCTGCCAAGTTCACCCCTTAAGCTCAGCACTCCCAGCATGCTCAGCACGTTACCTCGTTGTACTTCTCATAGCCTGTCTCAGTTAAGGTCTTTGAGGATAAACAGAATAGTAAATAGGTGAATATAATATAATCATGCATAAACACCAAATCACAATTCTAATTTGTTAAAAAAAAAAAAATGAAAATTTGGGAAAAATCACAAAGGCACCCAGCCCAACCATACTCTGGATTTAAACTTACTGAAATCTGGAAGTCTCTTTTTTGCCTTTCACACCTCAACATAGGAAAAGAAAGAATCAAGGGCATACTTGACTAGAATACTCTTTCAGTTTCACATGACTGTTGTCATTTTTGATATACTGAAAGGGATAGATTCCTGCCAATTTTGTGCTGCATCTGAATCACCCATTGGCACACAAAGGCAACCATTTACTGGCTTCTGTATCCCTCTGCTTTTGATCATAACCGTGATAATAAACAGGAAGGAGCTGCTCCAGCAGGTCAGTGAAATTAAAAAAAACAAAAAAACAATAAACTAACAAAGCCCTAAGAGGTTATCAAGGTAACAGCTCTCTGGAAAAAGGAGGCTGGCTGACTCCATGAACTACTGATCCACACTATGGTAACAGGAAGAGCAATTTATACCACCACCACCAGGTGTGTCTGGCTGGTTAAGGCAGTACAGCGTGAGACTCTTGACATCCAGGGTGTGGGTTCAAGCCTTGCGTTGGGTGTAGAGATTACTTAAAAATGGAAGTCTTGGGTAGCTCAGTTGGTTAAGCTTCTGACTTCAGCTCAGGTCATGATCTCACGGTTTGTGAGTTCGAACCCCAAGTCGGGCTCAGTGCTGACAGCTCAGAGCCTGGAGCCTATTCGGATTCTATGTCTCCCTCTCTCTCTGCCCCTCCCCTGCTCATGCTCTGTCTATCTCTCAAAAATAAATAAACATAAAAATTAAAAAAAAAAAAATGAAGTCTTAAGTTACCAGGATTCGCAATGACTGTGGGAAGAGCTGGTCTGCAAGATGAGACAGCAGGTAAAGGGGTTGACAGGGGGACAAGGTTAAAAAACAACAACAACAAAAAACAATAGTTCTCTAAAGGAAGTATTTTTCTTCTAGCAGGGTGACACCTGCGTGAGAGACAGACACTAAGAAGGACATGACACGAATTCTTCATGTCGGCTGCTGAGAGTTTGCCTGGGCCATTCCTGAAATTTTTAACAAAGAAAACACTTTTAACACACTCCACCCCACGGCCCCCACCCCTTGCTTATAAAAACCATCTGCTGGCACCGGGCAACAATCTCTTGCTGATGACCAAGCTGGGTGCTCCCACCAGTAGAGAGCTCACCTGCAGGAAGCTGTCCTGGCAGCAGAGGAACTCCGTCTTCTTCATGATTGACTCCGTGGTCAGGACCAGCTCGTTTTTACTCAGCGCAGGCTCGCTCTGACACGGGAAGACTGCCTCAAGTATCAAAAGGAAATAGTGTGATGTGTATGGGGGTGACTGAGGGTGGGGGCAGGATTAAATGAAAGAATTTACAAGAGACAAAATGACTTTTCTCAGAGTGAGCATGATTTTTTCTCACCAATCTATGATTTTTTTTTCTTTCAAAGCATATTTTATATTCTGAAGACAGGATAAACCCACTCCATCTCACATAAAGAGTGAGTGTGAGTGATTCAGTGGGTACCGTTCCATTACTTCTCAACCTTCACCCCATCCCAGATTTGCATTGAAATTATGTATCGCTGTTTTTTTAAAAAAATAAAAAAATAAAAAATAAAAAAAAAATCAACAAAAAAATATAAAAAAACCCCAAACATTTCAGGAGTGAAACTACTCCCCTACCCCAAAGCTCACGGGAGTCCCCCAAAGTTTTAAAGGCTGCATATTACCCTAATATATGGGCAAAAGGTGCTAGAAAAACATTCTTGGTACATTTAAGTCATTTCTGTTGGGCAAATTCCTATAAGTGGAATTCCTGGGTCAAAAGACACCCACATATAAATTCAGATTAGTATTGTCAAACTACCTTTCAAAAAGGTTTTTTAAAATATACCCCTAGTTAAAGCATGTGCTTTAGTAAAAGCTTAAAGCTTGCTTCTCAACACCCACGACTTTTAACACTGGCTGGTAACATGCTTCACTAGATAGAAACCAAAGCCCTCTTCTGTTGGCATTGGATTACTACCAGTACTAGACTTTGAAATTGAAAAAATATTTTTCCTTCAAATTTGGGGAAATTATGCAGGGTAACACAAGACGAAAAATACTACCGGTGGCTGGATAGATACAACTCGAGTATTAACTGTGTGTGATACTCCAAAGGATGCCTCCATTGTAAACACACGTCCTTGGAAACACTCTAACCCCAGATATAATGCTAAATCTTACTTTGATGTTGTCCAGAACCCTTTTGAACTCTAAAGGTTCATCTTTTCCCTCCATAGCTGCAGGATCCAAGCCATCTCCCCCGTAAATGAACTGGATAATATCACCCGTAGAGCTTCGGACTGTCAGATCGTATTGTGAGCAAAGATCTTCAAGGGACTTGACAAGCCTTCTCTGAAGGAAGAGGAGGAGAGGAAACAAACGCTCAGCTGCTTTGAGAAGGCCAGTCACGTGTGCAGGGGATGAGATCTGCAATGCTAACTTTCAAGGTTACCAGCACTTTCATCATTTAAAATATTTTATTAGAAATCCCTTAAAAAAGAGTCCCCTGGACCTTTGGAACAGCAAGCCCAGAAGTGACCCGTAAGCCTGTGCAGTGGGATTCAGAATATGCCCAACCTCGAGTGCTTTAGTGTGTTTTTGAATACATGTAATTTAAGGCCCATCACCCCCAAAGGATTCTGTAAACACTGTTTTCCTAGGCCCTTTTGCCCCTTCCCTCTCTTTCTCCCTAAGGTATAAATTAATGCAACAGCTTTACATTTCTAAACACAGCTGAATCCAGGACCCCTGTGGGTGGACTTCAATATGAATTACAGAGGATCTCAGGTGCATACCCCCTTCTGGGACCCAGGGGGAAGAAAAGAGAACAGGGATGGCATTGTGTCTGAACCAGCAGGCAGCAGCCATTTCTCACATCTGCTTAGGGAGAACCTTCCACCAGTAGAATGCTCCAGCCAGCAGTGTGATGGTGGTGCAGTGAATTAAAGAGAAAAGAAATCTTCCTCCAGGCAACCTCAAAACAAAAATCCCTCGTGCCAGAACTAATTTGTTCTAAGTTAACACACTGCTCTGGGAAAGTCATACTCTCTACTTCAAAAAGGTAAAGTCAAAAAATACAGTCAAAAGACATTCTGGCAAGAGTGGTAAAAGCATTTCACAGTCTGTTGGGTTTTTGACAAAAGCAGCACACTCCAAAACTGAAGGGCAATTTCCCATCAAAACGTGATGAAAAGGGGAAGTACTGATGAGGACACACACATATTTATGGAAATAGCTATTTCTATGGACTCCAGTCTGCTCTCACCTTCATCAACCTTGTTTGCTCTGCCTGTCTTATTCACACCTCTGGTTGATCAGTTCTGCTTTCCCAGCCTGCAAAGGGCTGTGCTTCTTAAACTGGGATCCACAGTGGGGACAAAGGGGACTCAAAGCCACAGCAAGTTCACAGCCTAGCAACTGGGAGATTTGACTTTATCTGATGTTATAAGGAGACAGGAACATTGAAAAAATATAAAAGCAAACACAGGTCATGGAAGACAGAGGAGAAAATGATAATCAGGGAATGAAATGAAATCCTCTGCTTGTGGTCTTATATAAGGAAGAATGAAGTCGGGATGTGTTCTTACTTGTCTGCCATTAGGGATATTTTTATGGCGGTCTGAGAAGCATGGGAACAGGAAGCCCTCTAGTTTCATCCTGTCACCCTGAGCCTACTGTCCTGGAGCTGCACATATGATGGAGAGCCATCCCTCCAAGTGTCCAAGACCTCCTGCAGGCACCGGAGTAAGTTCTTGGAGTCAGTTAAAATTAAAAAACAAGAGGCTACATAAATAGCTGCCAAGTGTGGGGCGCCTGGGTGGCGCAGTCGGTTAAGCGTCCGACTTCAGCCAGGTCACGATCTCGCGGTCCGTGAGTTCGAGCCCCGCGTCGGGCTCTGGGCTGATGGCTCAGAGCCTGGAGCCTGTTTCCGATTCTGGGTCTCCCTCTCTCTCTGCCCCTCCCCCGTTCATGCTCTGTCTCTCTCTGTCCCAAACATAAATAAAAATGTTGAAAAAAAAAAAAAGTTGCCAAGTGAGAAGCAGAGTCCTCTCAATCACTGGGACGTAGGTACTGTCATCCACATCTTCATGGATTAGGAAACAGAGGCCCAGTGAGGCTCAGTAACGTGTCCCCGGATACACTTCCAGTCCACGTTCTCAGTACAGCTTTGGTGAGTGTGGCCCTGGCCTGGTCTGAATCACTTAAGGCATAAGGGATGAAGTGAACATATTACCTTTTTATGCTGTTTATTTCCAGGGCTCCCGCATTTCCCAATTATTCTTTTTAAATACTAAGACTCGATATGTGACAGTTCATGTACAAAATATGTAACCACTCAGCAGTCAAAATCCTCGGAACCCTGTCCTGCTCTGCCGCTAATGGCCTACATTTCTTCAAATTACCTGCATGTATCCCGTTTCAGCAGTCTTTACGGCTGTGTCGACTAGACCTTCCCGGCCAGCCATTGTGTGGAAGAAAAACTCGGTCGGTGTCAAACCGGAATAAAAGCTATTAGCCACAAAGCCTTTGGCAGCTGGGAGCTAAAGAGAGGTGGGGAAAAAAGAAAAGCCAGACAAAAAACCTTCAAGGTCCACAACTTCAAACCTCATTCAAATCACAAAATGCCCCACCTTTAGACTATAAATACCTGGCCAATGCACGCTTATGAAGGGGCAGACTTTACACGCCCTTTCTGAAAGGAGAAAGAACTTGGCATAAACCATCCTTCCCAGAGACAAGGAGGGTGAGCTCCCAGGCAGGGCAGGTGCTGGTGCTGGTGCCAGTGGCAGGCAAGTGGACCAAGCAGTTTGAATGCCCCCAGCCTCCCCTTTAAATGTGTCAGGCTCCCTTAGAATTCTGAGCCTGACATGCACAGATGGGCACCATTCCAGTGACCACTTGGCTCTCTGACTTCTAGTGAATTCTGATCTTGGACAGAGTCCCTAAAATGTTCCTCAGACTGTATGATACAGAAAATACCTACACATTCCCAGTACAGCAGTCCTGTCTCCCCGGGGGGGGGGGGGGGGTGGCTGGACAAAAACCCCACAGTCCCATAGGATAAGAGCAGCTGCAGTATCTGTGCTTTAATGGGAATAAGAGCTGATTCCAAATCCAGAAGCTGAGTGACCAAACCTACTCTAAGTTCCTCACCTAGATTTAAAAGTTGTCTGTCCTGAGTCCCAGAAGAGCCTAGCACAGATTTGTCTATTTCTGCTTATACCAGTGCCCAAACCACCAGCACCACTGAAACCCAGAGGTCATTTAAAAACCGAGTTTGAGAAGTCGAGAGGAAAATCTGGACTTTCCTGGTCGTTTTAGTGTGGTTCATATTATCACTATTTTAAAATCCCCATACTTTGATGTCAGTGTTCCCATAATCACACATTGATCAGACATGAGGTATCTATAGATTTTGATTATTGGAAAGGACCTTGAAATCCTCCCTCTTGGAGAGAAAACAAGAGGGCATTGATCAAGTTTGGTAGCAGCAAATCTAACAAGGCTCCCACACGACTCTGTAGGGGTTGGAGAGGGAAGGCCCCAGAGGAGCCCACCCACACACGCCCCCTCTGGGAGCGCTGGCAGCACAGGGCTCCCAATACTCTTCCGCACTCCCCACGGTTGCCCTCCAAAGTTCTGTCTTAACCACTACTACTTACCTTTGAGTGTTTTTCAAAGTGAGGCAAGGACCTGTTTTCAAAGCCATCTGGCACTCGAGAGCCACTGATGGCTTGCTGTCCTACACAGGCAATCATCTGTGATATGTTAATGAAAGAACCTGGGGAAACAGGTCAGGAATGTAACATTTGTTTACCGAACCACGTTAATTAAGCACAAGAAGATCCGTGGGATAAAACAGGAATATGACAGCGCAGGCTCACAGTCTAGGGACAGTAAGAGCCAGAACGAGAATAATACAGGGTGGAGCCCTCAGCAACAGAACAAAAGCGGAGGGAGAGCTGCAGGGCTCAGCAGGGAGTGTAAGCACTTTGGGGCTGGAGCAAAGACTTGCAGGGAAGAGTCTGCCACCAGGCTGAACTTCTGGAGGACAGTACAATGTGGATATAAGAAGGGATGAGGGGAGAAATTCCAAAGAAAGTGGAAAAGTGGGAAGCAAAGACACAGGAATGGGAAAGTGGGGGGCATGCTCACCAGGAGCAGGAAGGTGAACACTGCAGGGGGCGGGAGGGAAGCAGCAAAGTTGGACTTTATTCTGCCAAAAAAATTTACAGAAATAGAAGCATGGAGGTTTTGAATCTGAATGCAGTACCGTGAAACTTAACGCTTTAGGTCCTAGACAACTATGAAATTAAAGCATTTACCATATCACTAAATACATTAATTTAGAAAGCTTTTTTAATTTTTTATTATTTTTTTAATTTTTATTTTTTTAACATCTATTTATTTTTGAGACAGAGAGAGACAGAGCATGAATGGGGGAGGATCAGAGACAGAGGGAGACACAGAATCTGAAGCAGGCTCCAGGCTCTGAGCTGTTAGCACAGAGCACGACGTGGGCTCAGAGCCTGGAGCCTACTTTGGATTCTGTGTCTCCCTCTCTCTCTGCCCCTCCCCTGCTAATGCTCTGTCTCTGTCTCTCAAAAATTAAGTAAACGTTAAAAAAATTAAAAAAAAAATAGGGGGGCGCCTGGGTGGCTCAGTTGGTTGGGTGACCGACTTCGGCTCACGTCATGATCTCGCAGTTTGTGAGTTTGAGCCCTGCGTCGGGCTCTGTGCTAACAGCTCAGAGCCTTGAGCCTACTTTGGATTCTGTGTCTCCCCCTCTCTCTACCCCTTCCCTGCTCACACTCTGTGTCTGTCCCTCAATAATAAGCGTTAAAAAAAATAATTTAAAAAAATTAAAAAAAAATAGGAGTTAAATGTCTAAGATGTAAATAATTAAGTCTCTTTCAATACATAGGATTTAAAAAGATATGCCCTGGGGCACCTGAGTGGCTCAGTTGATTGAGCGTCCAACTTCAGCTCAGGTCATTATCTCACGGCTCATGGGTTCGAGTCCCATGTCGGGCTCTGTGCTGACAGCTCAGAGCCTGGAGCCTGCTTCAGATTTTGTGTCTCCTCTCTCTCAAAAATAAATATACATTAAAAAAAATTTTTAATAAAAAAATATATGCCTTTATATATTTTTTAATATGTACATATTTATATATTAAATATACATATATTTATTTTTCGAGAGAGACAGAGGACATGAGTGGGGTAGGGGTAGAGAGAGGAAAGAGAGAATCCCAGGCAGACTCTGTGCTAAGAGCATGGAGCCAGACACGGGGCTCTGACTTACAAACCTCAAGGATCATGACTTCAGCTGAAACCAAGAGTCGGATGCTTAACCAACAGACCACCCAGGTGCCCCAAGGCATACCCTTATAAATGAACGGTCTGAAATTACTCCTGCATTTTCTGGGAGAAAACCTGTCAACCCATACAGAGAATGCAATGAGGGCAGTTGGTGGAGGAGCGCACACCTTTGGAGCCACACAGAGCCATAGTGAGTGGGCTATTGCTCTTATCCAGTTCCCGGAGGCAGGCACTGCCCGCGTGGTCGCGGATCACAGACAGCTCCTTCAGGATCAGAGCCTGGAGGGAAAAAGCGAGGTGCATGAGGACTCTGCTGATTACCAACATTCAACCTGACTTTATTTTATTTTATTATTTTATTTTATTTATTTTTTTTTCAACCTGACATTTAATGAAATCTGACAAAATTTAAGCCAGATGTCAGATTTCCAATAGAGAAAGGATTTCGAGCTTTTGAAGATCAATATGCCTTATCTATAAAGACCCTAACCTTCCATGAGGACGGAAAGGTTCCAAATCAGTGTTTAAGGTAAAAATGATTAGTAACAAAGTCTTGAAAAATCCTTTAAATGGCCCCTAAGGCACAAAGTATATAGCATGTGTATAGCATCCTCTACAATATGTCTGTATACATATCAACTGTACATGCACACGTAGGCCCAAATACACTTAGGAACAGAAGCTACCGTGTAGTATGTAGTAATGGAAAACTGTTTATGCTAATTCTAAAATTTACCTCTTATTTTTACTTTCCAAACACACATGTGAATTCCCACAAGTTAAGCATGTGATGAGGTGACTCTACAGGAATATTCTAGTCCATGAGCTCACCCACAAGGTGTCCTTTCTCAGCTCACAGAGAGGGTGCTAAATCAGTTACGAGTCATGGTTCCACTAAAAACAAATGCTGCTGGAGCCTCAAGTAAATTCCTAGGTAAATGCCAGTGAAGAACATCCATTTCTCTCTCTCTCTCTCAAGACTCAGAGAGATTAATCAAAAAACTGCTAGAACTGATAACATGAATTCAGCAAAGTCGCAGGATATAAAATCAATTTACAGAAATTGGTTGCATTTCTATACACCAATAATGAAGCAGCAGAAAGAGGACTTGCTCTCATTGCAATTGCACCAAAACCCATAAAATACCTAGGGATAAACCTAACCAAAGAAGTGAAAGATCTATACGTTGAAAACTATAGGAAACTTATGAAAGAAATTGAAGAAGACAATTCTGACAATTTTCCTTTTTGGAAAAACATTCCATGCTCATGGATCAGAAGAACAAATATTGTTAAACTGTCAATACTATCCAAAGCAATCCACATGTTCAATGCAGTTCCTATCAAAATAACACCAGCATTCTTCACAGAGCTAGAACAAACAATTCTAAAATTTGTATGGAACCAGAAAAGACCCCGAATAGTAAAAGTAATGTTGAAAAAGAAAACCAAAGCTGGGGGCATCACAATTCTGGACTTCAGACTATATTACAAAGCTGTAATCATATGGTACTGGCACAAAAACAGACACATAGATCAATGGAACAGAACAGACAACCCAGAAGTGGACCCACAAATGTATGGCCAACTAATCTTCGACAAAGCAGGAAAGAATATCCAATGGAATAAAGACAATCTCTTCAACAAATAGTGTTGGGAACACTGGACAGCAACATGCAGAAGAATGAACGCAGACCACTTTCTTACCATACACAAACACAAACTCAAAATGGATGAAAGACCTAAAAATAAGACAAGAAGCCATCAAAATCCTAGAGGAGAAAACAGGCAAAAGACCTCAGCCACAGCAACTTCTTACTTGATAAAGGCAAGGTAAACAAAAGCAAAAATGAACTACCGGGACCTCATCAAGATAAAAATCTTCTGCACAGTGAAGGAAACAATCAGCAAAACTGAAGGAATGGGCAACTGAAGGCAACTGAAGGAATGGGAGAAGATTATTTCCAAATGGCATACCAGATAAAGGGTTAGTATCCAAAATCTATAAAGAACTTATCAAATTCAATACCAAAAAACAAATAATCCAGTGAAGAAATGGGCAAAAGAAATGAATAGACACTTTTCCAAAGAAGACATCCAGATAGCTAATAGACACATGAAAAGAAGCTCAACATCACTCATCATCAAGAAAATACAAATCAAAACCACAATGAGATACCACCTCACACCTATCAGAATGGCTAAAATTAACAACTCGGGAAACAACAGATGTTAGCGAGGATGCAGAGAAAGGGGAACTGCTTTTGCACTGTTGATGGGAATGCAAACTGGTGCAGCCACTCTGGAAAACAGTATGGAGGTTCCTAAAAAATTAAAAATAGAACTACCCACAATCCAGCAAATGCACTACTAAGTATTTATCCAAAGGATACAAAAATGCTGATTCGAAGGGGCACATGCACCCCAATGTTTATTGCAGCACTACTGACAATAGTCAAAGTATGGAAAGCCCAAACGTCCATCGACTGATGACTGGATAAAGATGTGGTGTATATGTATGTGTGTGTATGTACACACACACATACACATACACGATGGAAAATTACTTGGCAATCAAAAAGAATGAAATCTTTGCCATTTGCGACAATGTGGATGGAACTCGAGTGTATTATGCTAAGTGAAATAAGTCAGAAAGATAAAAATTGTATGATGTCACTCATTTGGAATTTAAGAAACAAAACAGATAAACATAGGCGAAGGGAAGCAAAAATAAGATAAGTAGAGCGAGGGAGACAAACTATAAGAGACTTAAATACAGAGAACAAACTGAGGGTTGCTGGTGGGGTATTGGGTGGGGGGATGGGCTAAATGGGTGATGAACATTAAGGAGGGTACTTGTTGGGATGAGCACTGGGTTTTCATGTAAGTGATGAATCACTAAATTCTATGACTGAAATCATTACTACACTATATGCTAGCTAACTGGGATTTAAAAAGTAAAAAAATAAATTAAAAGACTCAGTGAGATTAAGAATGAGCTAATGGTGAATGGTGCCTACAACTCTGCTTTCTTCCTATTTCACAAAAAATTCATGTCATCAGAAAATTTCTTATTGCTTATCCATTTTTCCACACTTAGGTGAGTTAAAGCTCTGAGCCATGGGCTGCAGGGGAGACAGAAGAAAGCCAGGTGAAATCCTGGTGCAGTCAGACTGCCGACCCAGGCTGCCTGAGAGAATGCAGAGCTCCCAGAGGCTGGTCCTCATTCTGATTCTGACCCTTGCTCGGCACGTTCTCAGCTAACCTAGTTTCTAATGTGACAGGGGAAGCAGATAGGCATGTGATATGAATTTTCCCTCTTCTGTGCCCCAGTCTCTTTTGAAGACCATCCATTGAGTTTTATTTTTTTAAAGATTTGATTTTTAAGTAATCTCTATATCCAATATGGGGCTCAAACCTACAACCCTGAGATCAAGAGCTGCACGCTCTACCGACTGAACCAGCTAGGTGCTCCTTCAAAGACCATCCGTTTAAAGAGCTGTGGTTGCCAGTCTCTACTCCACAGATGCTAGAAATAGAAAGGGCACAAGCATGTGAGTACCAGTTACAGAAGGGGCCTAAGTGTGACGCTGGAACAAGAGCAGCCCCATGTGGTCAAGTGAACAGATGGCCCTGTTTTCACCACCTAGAACGTGAAAGCTGCTAGGGATGTAAAGGATCCGATTGAAGGCCCTCCCCTTGTTAAACGAGAACACACACGCCGCACAGGGCTGACCTGGGGCTAAAGGCACGGCCTTTACTTCCCCCTCCCTTCTGCTACCTTCTCTTCAGGCTTGCAGCACAGCCCTGTGGGCATGAAGTGGCTAACCCACCCGAGGAGCAGACTCACCTCTAGAGTCTCCTCAGCGGTGCAACCAGGCTGCTGCTGCAGCTTTCCTGTGTTTAGGGCTTCAATGTATTCATCACATTTTTTATAGCCAGCATTCAGCAACTCATACTTGGCCTTTAGCAACCCTTGACCAGGTGTGACGTCACCAATCCCGATGGAGAATCCACGGTTTGCTGCAGAATAGTCGGCAGGTAGAGCAGAAAGAGAGTGCCATGGATGTTAGTCAACCCACTATATACAAACCAGTTTATACCTTGAGAGAATATATCATGACCCAATTAAATAAAAATGTATCAGTCTGTAGAGAGTTCCATCAAAATGACCAAGACTCACTGAATCCTGTCAGAGACGTTACAACCCAGTGGGGAGCAAGTACTGTCCCCAACTAACTATGATATACAGCAGGCCAATATTAAATACCAAAGAGCAGCTGGACAAAGTCAGCAACGGAAAGCGAGCCATCTGACTTCTTGTTCTAAGACATCATCTCAGATACCTTTCTGCCCACACCCCCTTCCTTCTTCAGAAATCCTCCCCAAACACAGAAAAACCCCACCTTTGAGGGAACTACACGTGGTCAATAATCCCAACGCTAACATATGTAGAAAATGGGTGGATGAGAGGCACCTGGCTTAGCAGGGTGGGGAAGGGACACCTAAGAGTGGCTGTGGAAATGAGGACCCATGAGTCTGGAAATGCTCAGAAACTATACTGCCAGCTTCTGCAGATGCTGGAGACAACGTATGTGTTGGAGATAAGGAAACCTGATGGAAAACCAGTATTTTCCTGTGGAAGATGAGAGTTTATGTCCCAGTATACGGAATTAGAGAGCTCTAGACTGAGGGATCCTAAGTGCAAACAGAGAGGGAGGACTGTAAAGCAGGGCATGAGGTCTGTATATACCATGACTGTGAT
This sequence comes from Puma concolor, assembly GCF_028749965.1. Taxonomy (NCBI): domain Eukaryota; kingdom Metazoa; phylum Chordata; class Mammalia; order Carnivora; family Felidae; genus Puma; species Puma concolor. The sequence goes on from NC_141677.1 coordinate 38,995,771, forward strand.
TCCTTAGTCCCTTTCCCTGGCCACATCCCAGAATCCTGAGAAGCAGGTCTCAACTTTGGGTGGGAGACTGAGAGCGGAAGATATGTCCCTGGAGAAACCAAGCCTCCCTAGAGAAAAGTATTACTGACAGGGCTATTTGGTAGTTCCTCAATGAAAACGTTGCCTTGCAGCTCAATCAAGGGACTGAGAAGTCCATCAACCAACAGGCTCCATCCATTTCCAATCGGTGTTTGGTGTCTCGCTCCCCAAAATATGAATGGATAGCCAGGGACCACCAGATTAAAAAAAAAAACTTAACGTTTATTTGTTTTTGAGAGAGACAGAGAGAGAGACAGACAGACAGACCACAAGTGGGGGAGGAGCAGAGAGAAGGAGACAAAATCTGAAGCAGGCTCCAAGCTCCGAGCTATCAGCACAGAGTCCGACGCAGGGCTCGAACTGACAAAATGTGAGATCATGACCTGAGCCAAAGTCTGACGCTTAACCAACTGAGCCAACCAGGCGCCCCTGGGACCACCAGACCTCTGAGGAAAGTCTTCAACATGAAAGACTAAAGACAACAAATGCACAGAAAAACGAGACTAAAGAGAAAATTCAGGGAGAATTTTCAGATAAATCTATGAAAAACATTGTCTCTATGATAGAGAAGAGGTATCTGGAGATCAAGAACAGGAAGTCTTCAAACAAAAAAACAAACCCAAAAATCAAAATCTACCTGCAAATAAGAAACATGGAAAATATAGTTGGAAGTGAAATAAATGACAGTTAAAATAAAAAAAAAAAATCAATAGAGGAATTCACTTAAATTTTTTTTTAACTTTATTTTTGAGAGCGAGAACATGAATGGGGGAGGGGCAGAGAGCAACTGAGGGGAGGAGAGAAGAATCCCAAGCAGGCTCTGCAATGTCAGCACAGAGCCCAGGGGGAACTCATGAACTGTAAGATCATAACCTGAACCAAAACCAAGAGTTGGATGCATAACCAACTGAGCCACCCAGGTGCCCCGAGGAACTCACTTTTAATTTTTTATTTATGTATTTACTTTTGAGAGAGAAAGAGAGAGAGAGAGGTGTGAGTGGGGGAGGGGCAGAGAGAGAGGGAGACCCAGAATCTGAAGCAGGCTCCAGGATCTGAGCTGTCAGCACAGAGCCCAACGTGGGGCTTGAACTCACGGACCATGAGATCATTACCTGAGCTGAAGTTGGCCCACTCAACTGACTGAGCCACCCAGGCACCCCCTAATTTTTTTTTTAATGTTTTTTATTTATTTTTGAGAGAGAGAAAAACAGAGCACGAGCAGGGGAGGGGCAGAGAGAGAGGGAGACACAGAATCCGAAGCAGGCTCCAGGCTCTGAGCTGTCAGCAGAGCCCAATGTGGGGCTCAAACTCACAAACTATGAGATCATGACCTGAGCCGAAGTTGGTCACTTAATTGACTAAGCCACCCAGGTGCCCCTCTAGGAAATCATTTTTAAAAGTTAAACTGAGAGGCACCTGGCTTGCTCAGTCGGTTAAATGTCCTGACTCTTGCTTTCAGCTCAGGTCATGATCTCATGGTTCATGGGATTGAATCCCCCCTACTGGGCTCTTTGCTGACAGTGTTGGAGCCTGCTTGGGATTCTCTTTCTCCCTCTCTCTGCCTCTTCCCCCACCCAAATAAATAAACATTAAAAAAAAAAAAAAAAAAAGATAAAGTGAATCCAGAAACAAAGAAATGGACAACAGAAAAGAAGGTAAGAAAAATCATAGAGTCAATCTAGAAGCTCTACTTACAAAATGAACAAAAATTCCAAAAAGAACAGAGAAAGTTAAGGTGAGAAAATTATCAAACAAAAACAAAATTTCCACAACCAAAGGACACACGGAGGCAGATTAAGAGAGCTTACAGAGTGCCCAACACAATGAATGAAAAAAAGACTCATACCAAGCGTCTACAGTGTGAACTTCCAGAACAAAGAGGATTTGCAAAGCTTCCAAAATGAAGACACATACAAAAGTTGAAAATAAGAATAGAAATACACTTTCACAGCAACTCTGTAGAGTACAGCAGTACCTTCAAAATTCTGACGAAAAATAAAATTCAATCCAGAGCTCTATACCCAGCCAAACAATCGATCAAGTGTAAGGGTGGAAATGAAACGTTTTTGGGCACGTAAAAACCTGCACGTATGGCATGCTCAGAGATGGGCCAACAAAGGAAACAGAACAGTGCAAGGAGAGAAGGGAAACACAGAGTAACCCAGCACAGCTGAGCTGTGAGGGCCCAGAGGGCCATAGGTGGAGCGCAGGTACCTTGGAAGCAGCCTGCGGAGGGCCCTTGTCTAACAACCCTGTCTGACTGGCATCTTGGAGCTATTGGGCATTTTGAGACAAGAATTCAAGAGCAAGTTCAAATCTGAAACCAGGCAAGTCAGTACTGAGCTGATCCCATTCTGTAAGTCCCAAATGATTCAGCCTGGAGTAAGTCTCCTTTCCTGTGTGCAGGTATGTGTGTGGCACGTGGGGGCTGGGGGAAGGAAACAAAGGTAAAAGAACAAACTAACGCACAGCCCTGAAACCCGAGCAACCACCACCATACGCCGAGGACGCTGGAGATACTCACAGAGGTAGACAGGAGCCAGCCTGGCAAGCCGTGACATTGCATCGGCAGCTTCGTTCTGCCCCCAGTCTCGCAGCAAAATGTAAAAAATATTGTTCTTCGATCCTGATCCCAACGTTCCCTTGTCCATGCTGCCGCTCATCAACTCACTGTTCTGGATGGTAACGTCTGCAAGGACAGCAAAGATTGGGCACTTGAACAATTACTTACTACTCAGCCTCGTTCCAACGTGGGGCAGTGGAGAAAGCATGCTCCCATTATGAAAATTAAAGCAAAGCAAAGCAAAATTCTCTCAAAATTTTTTGAGGGGAAAAAGAGAGAAATCTAGGGACTTTTGAAAAGCATGAAAAGCCCAGTGGTTTACCTTACAGTCCTAACTCTGAAAAGTACTACAGGACCCTCATTTTCAACTGTGAACTATAAGTGACAGCACCGAGCACTTATCCTGTGTCACAGGGATGTTGTGAGCATCTGATGAAATCACATGCCACAAACTACTCCATAAACTGTAAAGCACTTTGTTATTCCCCCAAGATGATGAAAACTGATGACACCACCATGAAGAGCCTATACAACAAAATGGAATTACATGGAGAAGAAACAAAATACAATCTAAAACAAGGAAGCCAAAACACCTGAAAGACCAGAGGTGTGTTTTCAAAGCAAAGGCTCTAACCCAGAGAAAAATCGGTGCCCTTCAACACATTTACTCTTCATCACAAAACAGGAATCTTGACCTTCAGAGACTCTGTGGTTCAGTTCTTCAGCACAGAGTCCTGGAGATCCATTTCGTGTCACAAGACCTTGCTAGCAAAGCCCATTCAAAGTCAGTGCCGTTCAGAGGAGCCTGCTGGGGAGCTGCCGGTTAGCAGTCTGGGGTGAGCAAGGAGGCTCGCGTCAGAAAGGAAACGCTGGCTGAAAGGCACTGGTCTGTGGACTATACTTTGGGTTGAATTAGTCTGGATGACTCAGATGGTTTAACATTTATATCCTCTTGTGGTTACACCTGATCTTCGTGTTATAAGAAACAAGTTGACCAGGAGGCGATAGAAAAATAGTCCCATTATACTTTTAGACAATGAACACATTTTTTGGACATAAAATGATAAATTATATGCCTCATATGATGAGATACTTTCTTATGGCAAAAAGGGGGGGGGGCAGAATAAAAGAAATTGCATTAATTTACAGACACTAGTCATCTAAAACACATCCAGAGAGGAACACTCTAATCACTGGATCATGTATCTACATGATCTCTACTTTTTAGAGAAATGGGGAATCACAGTTGAGGAGACATACCAACTACACTTCCCTAAAGAATAAACTTCCTGCCTAAGAGAAACATTGCATTTGCTTGCTGAGTGAAGGCAGTCATTGGCCACCTGCTTTCTGCCTGCTCCCACCCCGATGCTTTGACTCACAGGAATCGTTGACACAGAGATCTTCTCCTTTGCCACAGTACTGCTTTCCCTTGGTTCGGAGATTGGCCCTTACTGGATTGTCATCACTAGGTCTGAGGATGACGCTGAATATCTGCTTTCCTGTCCACAGGGTGACAGGCTGAAGGAGGAAGAAAGTCACAATGTCAGCTGGCTGAGCCTGGTCTGCAGAGTACTCACATGCAAACCTGTACCCGGCATGCCTGGCTCCCGCACAAAGCTTTACTGTCTTAAATGTATAGCTATTTGCATAGAGAGAGAAAGAAAATGTATGCGTACACATGGGGAAGGGACAGAGAGAGGGGAGAAAGAATCCCAAGCAGGCTTTGCAGGCTCAGTGCAGAGCCTGAGGCAGGGCTTGATCTCATAAACTATGAGATCATGACCCGAGCAGAAACCAAGAGTAAGATGTTTAACCGACTGAGCCACCCGGGTGCTCCCAGCACAAACCTTTAATATTGTAGGTGGTGGGAGGCGAACTTTAATTTTCTCGTCCTTGCCAACTAATATTGAAGCAATGATTTGGCAGGCCTTGGCTCGGTCAAAGAAAGTGTCCTTAAGAGTGAGGAGATAGGCACCTATGAATGTTGCAAACACCACAAAAAGAAACGGAGTGAATGTGCGAGACAATTACAAGGTTTCAATTTTATTTTTTTTACCTTAAAAAAGTTTATTTATTTTTTTGGGGGGGGGGGGAGGCACAAGCAGGGCAAGGGGCAGAGGGAGACACAATCTGAAGCAGGCTCCAGGCACTGAGCTGTCAGTACAGAACCCGACGTGGGGCTCAAACTCACAAACTGTGAGATCATGACCTGAGCCGAAGTCAGACGCCTAAATGACTGAGCCACCCAGGTGCCCCAAAAGGTTTCGATTTTAAAAGGAATCTGGAATATTGCTAAGGAGTGAGTTAAAACCTATAGCTGCTTGCTGGCTCCCTCTTCCACTAGAATCTAAGCTCCACAAGGGACTTTGACTCACTGTCCTATCTCCAGTGCTTAGAAAACTGTCTAGTGCACGTCAGGAGCTAAACAAATGCTTACTGATTCAATGAATAACCAGCCAATCCAAAATCTCTCAAGCAGATTCAGAATCAAACATAGTAAACAACAGAATTAAACACATGAAATTAAATCGCTTCTCAAGTTGTTACATGAATCACTGTGAATGAGAATCCTAGTGTTCCATAGTCTCCTCTCAAGTGAATTCATAAACACACCTGTTAGAAAGTCCTGAATAGCAGCAATCAGTGGTTCTCCATTCCTTGGTGTTACAAGATTTGCTTTCGTCTAAAGGAAAAACAAACACAACATGTTAGCCATTCTCGGACACTCTTTGGATTGCATGATGCAGTCCAAAGAACTGCACCACAAAGGCTCTGAATTGTCACACACAAATAAAGAAGAGCAGGCGAGCAGAAAAGTGGGGCTGAGAAATGGCATCCAAGGCTCTCAATCCCAGCTGTCACCAGCTCCTTGCTCCTTCATCTGTTAAGAGGTGTCAAAGCATACCTGCAACACTGACGTCAGACGTTCCTGCCAACACTAAATACTGAGTGAAGCTTTGGATCCCTGTAAGAACTCTGTATGTGTAAGTAAGACTTCCTAGTTATTAATAAATTCACTTCTCCAAAGAAAATTCACTTCTATGAATGATAAATAGCACTGTTCTCTTTGAGGTCAATTTCATACCTCTCCACAACGAGGGCACAACTGTTGAACTCTTAATGAAGACAGTACTAATGATAATTAATGACACGATTTAATGAAAATTTAATGAATGCCTACACTGAGCAAAAAGGGGTGCTAGCTGTCCAGTGCATAATTAACAAATTAAAAAAGATTCTGTGCATCAGAGTGCATATGCTCAAGTTTTGCTGTTGTTCTTGGGAAATAAGCAACATGTAAATTTGCTCAAATCATGATGTGGAGATGCTTATGTTATTTGTGGGTTGTCTAGGCCACCTCACCTGGAGTAAAAGGCCCTCCAAGGCAGAGACCTGTTCCTGCTTTATTGTGAACATTCACAGAACAAAGATCCTCCAATGAGGGCTGGAAGGTAATCGTTCATGATTGTTTTCAAGAATCTCTCTGGGATGGGAAATGGAGTGGTCTGGGGCTGAGCACGTGAAGCTGGGATTTGCATATTTTGCAAAAGTCTCCCCAGTAATTTGGGACCACATTCAGGCTAGAGCCCTACCTATTGAGACAGAACTGCTGAGTTGATACAGTTAGATGATAACTTTCTTACATGTAATTGAGGGGATTTGTCCTGATGGTAACAAAGATCTTCCATCCTGGCCTTAGAGCCTGTGTTTTATTGTCATTTTTAACCAATGATATACGCTGTGTAACAAAATGGATCCTCAGTACCGAACTCAAGGCTGAAGTCCAAGTAGTTGGCTACAGGCCATTATCTCTAGCAACTAGCTTACACAGCTGATATCACTAGCAACATTCTAATTATTACTTTTTTGTTACAAAAATAGTATGTTTTTTACAGAAAGTCTAAAAATATAGATAAACGAAAAAAACCAAAACGACAACAACAAAAAAACCCCACCCAGAATCCCAAAAAACATCTCTGCATGGAACTGCCAAACCAAAAGAACTGCTGTTAAAACATTTTGGTACATAACCTTCCCAATTTCTGGCTATAAGCTTTTTTACAAACACGGAAACATCTATTTACCAAATGAAATAAGAGCATGTCTTACACACAGCCTGCTTTTTAAATAAAAAATAAATCATAAGTAGCTTTATGCTGACAACAATACTACATCATCATTTTTAAGGGCCATGCAGGATTTTGTGGTACGAATGTGATGTGATTTAACCTAACCAACTTTTTTATTGGTGGACATTGCCTGCTTCTAATGTTTTTATCATTACAAGTGATTTTGCAACTGGTTATTATTTCCTCTGGAGAGCTTACTAGAGTAAGAGTACAAGGTCAGAAAAAATGACTGCACTGGTCAACGCACCATCTGACTGTGGGAGTGTGGATCTCATTCATGGCCATTCGCCCTCCTCATCCTCTCTCTTGCTATCTCCCAATACAGAGCACAGCACTCCTCACAACTGCTGCAAATACAAGGCTTAGGAGGAAACAGGCTAGCCTCGTTACCTCATGTATGATCACACCACAGGGTCTTTGTACCTGTTGGTCCTCTGCTTGGACTGATCTTTTGCTGACAACCACACTGCTCGTCAACTTCTTTTAGAACTTGCCTTGAGTGTTATCGTTCTAGTGGCCCTCTCAGACCATCCTCCATGAAACAGGACCCCTCTCATTTTCTTTCCTCCTTGTTGTGATTTATTCTTTTCTTCTCAGCACTTGCCACCACATGACCTATTTTATATTGGGTTATTCTCCACCTCTCCCCATTCGAATAAGGATAAAAGCCAGAATTTTGACTTTTTTCTTCTGTGTTGCCCTCCTAGGAGAGTACTTGGTGGCACACAGTAGGTACTCATTAAGCATCAACCGAATTCATTTAAAAAGGCTGAGGGGTCTGAAGAAACAACTCGGAAGAAAGACTCCAAATGCACAAAGATGGCCCTTAAGGGATTTGTCCTCATAGCAAACAGGGAAAACACCCTAAATTTTCAGGAGAAGGTAGGTGAATCATGGTGTGCTAAGCTTGTGAAATACTGTGAAGCCATTATAATCAATAATTATGAAAACTTTACAACAAAGGTGGGCATTTATAACATGTTAAGTAGATAAAAGCAAAACCAAGGCTACTAAAAACCATGACTGCCACCATCTAAGTTCGTGGATAAGCAACAAACAGATAAAAATAGGGGTGCCTGGGTGGCTCAGTCGATTGAGCATCCAAATCTTGATCTTGGCTCAGGTCACGATCTCACGGTTGTGAAATCGGGCCCCGTGTCAGGCTCCACACTGAGGGTTGAGTGTGCTTGGGATTCTCTCTCTCCCTCTCTGTCTGCCACCCCTCCATTCTTTCTCTCTCAAATAAATAAACAACAAAAAAAAGAGATGGAGATAAAGAAAAGAGATGTGATCTGTAAAAACCTCACCTTATTTAAATAACTCCATTACACTGCAATGTTTGAATAAGTAAGAAACTGATGTTCTAAAAAAACTGAAATTACCCGCATGAATTTCTTAGTATTAAGTGTGTGTACAAAAGAAGTAACACATCAGATACTTTACTAGAAAAGATGTCGACTTTAGGCATGAAAAACCGAGGCACAGGCCATGAATGCAGCCACTTGTTCCTGTCCCCACCAAATCCTCATGTACTTTTTAATAGATCTGCTTACAGAACTTAACAGCCTTCACTTTAGAATCGATACTAACATCCTACCCCAAAAGAGATGAAAAGCACTCTATCAGAAATGGTAAGAAGTGTTTTGTGGGTAGAAACACTAACAACCACAGCCAAATCTACTCATAACAAGAAAACCAGAATACTGGGAAAAAGGAAAACCTAGCCTCTAAAAACTCAACAGTTCGGGGCCCTGTTAAATTTAGGAGCGATGAGCCCCGCGCAGCACTGTGCTACAGCTGGGTTCGCAAGCCGGTAGTCCATGTAGCACAGCAACGAGAGCCCAGCCGCACGCTCCTGGAGAGCAGGTGTCTGTGTGACTCATCGCTGAACTTCTCTGCCATCTAAGGGGCTCCCCTTAACTGCTGGAAAATGAAATGGTGGTATGGGTCATCATATAATGATTCTGTTTAGGGTGACCTTTAGACGACAAACAAGTATGTAACATACTATGGGAAAGTCTTCAATAAAGGGTATGGGTACTCAAAAGAAAACCTACTTATGCAGAACATCTGCTGTGCCCTTGACACCCAACAGTCAAGATACTGCTACGCCCGCATCTATCTTTTCCCAGCTGGTTTTCATGTATGTCCTGTACCTTAGAAACGCATATTACAGGCCAGAAGAATACCCACTCCTCTCAGCTCCCCACCTGTCACTGACACTCCCTTACACCCTACAGGGTGTTTTCACACAGGACACACGCTCCCCTCCCCCTCCTTTCTTCTTTTTAATTTTTTTTTTTTTTCAACGTTTATTTATTTTTGGGACAGAGAGAGACAGAGCATGAACGGGGGAGGGGCAGAGAGAGAGGGAGACACAGAATCGGAAACAGGCTCCAGGCTCTGAGCCATCAGCCCAGAGCCCGACGCGGGGCTCGAATTCACGGACCGCGAGATCGTGACCTGGCTGAAGTCGGACGCTTAACCGACTGCGCCACCCAGGCGCCCCTCCCTCCCCCTCCTTTCAAGCTGTTACACAGAAGCGGGGCTGCCCTACCCTACATACCCCCATGAGAACAAGAGCCTCTGCTTTAGCTTCTTCTGTTTGAGGAAGATGAAGGTTCATCTCATCACCATCAAAATCCGCATTGTAGGGTGTACAGACACACTCGTTAAATCTGAAGGTCCGGTGCGGCTTGACCTTGGCCTGTGGAATACAAAAAAAAAACAAAATAGGAGAGGGGCTTAGTCATTTATCCAAAAGCTTCATGGTTTCAAAATATTAATAAATGGCTTCCTCGAAAACTGGACACTTTAGATTAAGGAAATAAAATCTTTGTATGTTTTGTTAAGAGATACATGTCACTCGTGGAGGTATTCTTTATGAGATCAAAACAATGCAATGAGTTTGTTTTAATACGAGGTAAGCACCAAGGTTAAGAGCCATGTGAAGGGGCTCCCACTGGCCAGTGACGTCACAGCTGGGTATGAAAAAGATTTATGGCAGAAGTTGAATAAAACACATGGACTAAATAAAAACCCAGGGTTTATTATTATTATTTTTTAATTTAAATTCAAGTTAGTTAACATATAGCGTAATAATGATTTCAGGAATAGAATTTAGTGACTCATCACTTACATAGAACATCCAGTGTTCATCCCAACAAGTGCCCTCCTTAATGCCCATCACCCATTTAGCCCATCCCCCTTCTCAACACCCCGCCAGCAACCCTCAGTATGTTCTCTGTATTCAAGAGTCTCTTATGGAAAAACCCATGGGTTAATGACACCGAAAAAAGAGAAAGCAAAAACAGACAAAAAAAATCCAACCCGACCTCATTGGAAGAAACTGAGCACCAACTTTTTCCTTCCCAGACTGACAATAAAGGAACAAGAATCAGGCATTTATGCTGCCTTTCCTTCAGGCGCTATATTTTTGGATAAACAAATAACCGTAGTTAACAAGAACAGGCTCTTCATTATAAAAATGATAGGTATGGAGGGGTGCCTGAGTGGCTCGGTGGGTTAAGCATCTGACTTTGGTTCAGGTCATGATCTCATGGTTGGTGAGCTCGAGCCCCATGTCTGGCTCTGTGCTGACAGCTCAAAGCCTGGAGCCTGCTTCAGATTCTGTCTCCCTCTCTTTCTGCTCCTCCCCTGCTCACTCTTTATCAAAAATAATAAATAAAAGATTCAAAAAAAATTTTTTTTAATTTTTTAATTAAAAAAAATCTTTTTTAATGTTTATTTTTGAGAGGAAGAAACAGAGCATGAGTGGAAGAGGGGCAGAGAGAGAGGGAGACACAGAACTGGAAGCAGGCTCCAGGCTCTAAGCTTTCAGTACAGAGCCCGACGCGGGGCTTGAACTCATGAGCGGTGAGATCATGACCTGAGCCAAAGTCAGGTGCTTAACCGACTGAGCCACCCAGGGACACTCCCCCCAAAATTTTTTAAATAAAATGATAGGTATGGAATATGAAAGGCATGATAAATGAGAAATTCTTCATTTTGCAGCCCCAATGAAATAACACGGGCAATAATTGGCCATGGATGAAGTCTTTAGATAAAAGGTTGGTAAGGAAACTTTCAAGGGAGGCATCAGGTTGAAGTATCTGACGCTCTAACCTTCTCAACATAAGAAGAGTGGGGCAGCCAGACAGCACGCCCCTCCTGAAATAAGGTAAGAAGCAGCCAGTGCCACCTAAGAGTCATTCTTGCCAGAAGCTGAGCCTGAATCTGATCGCGCCTCGAGTACTGCCCAGTTCAGAGGGATAAAAGGAACAATAAACTCTTAGTGCCATATGCTTACACACACACACACACACACACACACACACACACACACACACACACACACACAACATGAGACATCGTTTAGGACAAGTGACCTGTTTTTTTTCCAACAACGACACTGAAATTACAAGAACAGGGGGAGGGGAGATTGTTGTAGAGAGACTGAGGACCTTTATCAACCAAATGTAACATGCAGACTTTACATCCTGATTTGGACAAAGTAGCTGCGAAAAGACAGTTGAGACCCTTGGGGAAATGTGCACATGGGCTGTGTGCTAGACAACAGCAGGGAGTGAGTGTTCATTCCGTGTGGTGTGACAATGGCGCTGTGGTTGTGTGTGTCTTGCACAAGTAAACTGTTTGACTGAGCCACCCAGGTGCCCCCATCACACACGTGAACTGATCACACACGGAGAAAAGACCTGGCACCTGGGTCATCAAAGAAAGAAGGGAGAGAGAAAACAGGTGTGGCAGAATCTTGGAAAATTATTCAATATAGAGAATGGGAACATATGAGTTCATCATAGTATTCTTTCTACTTTTGTATATATTTGAAATTTTTCAAGCAAAAAACCCTTTACTTTGAAAATGTCCCAAAGCCAAGCAAAAGTTTCTGGAAAGGGAGGGATTTTGTTCACCTCCCCAGATCCCCATGATCGTAATCCCATAGTCATAAAGTGCTTCTTCCGTATTTCCACGCTTAAGTCAAATGACTGATGCAGCATGTTCGTAAACTGAAAGACCAAATCTAGAAAAACGCTAACTGAAGAGCCTGTTTAAATGCTGTTGCAAATGCTCGTGGATTTAACGGCTTTGGAGATAGGAGAATTTATGAATATTTAACGAATTAAAGTTGCACCTCATTTCCATTTTAAATCTCCAGAAAAAGGAACTGCTGTTGTTGCAAAACTAAATCACTGAAAAAAATATGCTCCAAGGTCTTCATTGGAGGGCCACTGTGACGAAAAATCTCCTAAGCATTTTAGTTCCATAGTTAATAAGCCACGTTAAACCCCAAGTCAACTTTCAGCTATATCTGTTTTACATAAGTCTGCGTACACATATATATGTATATATTTTCATTTGCAAGTGAAATCATGCCAGTTACTTTCATGCCAATTTTCAATTAGTTCCTTTCTGTTTTACTGTTGAGTGCGGATTTTATAAATATTAAAAACGTTGAAGGGAAGCTTAAAATGTAAAAGTTTCGCTCAAACTAAAAAGTGAAGGAAGAGAAAAATCAAAAGTGACAAAAAATTTCAGATTACCGGCAATCTTAATTTTAGGAGTCTGGAATTTAGCATGCCCACACAGCAGACTCCCACCAACAGAAAATAAAAACAGAATCTCACACTCACCAGATGCGCCATAATGCTCAATTTGTGCAGTGAGGGCTGCCGATTGAACAGCACCACATCTCCATCTATGAGGTGCCTCTCCACGATGTCCCCGTACTTGAGCTCCTGAGCCATCTTTTCCCTATTTCCGTACTTCAAAAACCTACACATGTGATAAGAAACGTGATCTGTGAGAACAAAGCTCCCTCACCAAGGTGCTCCCTCTTCATGTCAGGATTCAGTCTCTAAAATGATGGATATTTCATTGGATCAAAGCTGCCTCCACAAGCCATTAAACTATGACACAGATACGTCCTCATTTTGTAAATGTTAAATATGAGAAAATTATGTCTTAGAATCACAAAAATGCAGTCATAAGTCAGCTTCTCCCACAGCACCCTGTTGATATGTTTTGTCTGCTGTTTGTCTCAAGAGATAAAAAGGCACCAGAGATCAGTGAAGGGTCAGAGCTGGCCAAACCAGTGCCCCCTAGGCTGTGAGTAGAGTCAAGTAACCCCAGAGAGCCCACACGATGTAGAAAATGATTGGCTTGCACACCCCCACGTGTTCTGTCTTCCTAGATCCAACGTTAAACGCAAGGGAACAAATAGACATTTTGTGTATATGCAACGAGTAAGCACAGCAAATGACATACCTAGGCTCACTACAATTTAAACAGTATTTTCCACAGGCTAAAATGTCACAAATGCCGGATTTTGGACGACATTCTTTGGCTGAATATGGCGACCTCTGTCATGAGAAGGTCGTTACACACAGCTAGACTGAGACAGCTTGGGGCGCCTGGGTGGCTCAATCAGTTAGGCATCAGACTTTGGCTCAGGTCATGATCTCACAGTTTGTGGGTCTGAGCCCCACGTCAGGCTCTGTGCTGACAGCTCAGAGCCTGGAGCCTGCTTTGGATTCTGTGTCTCCCCCCCAGTCTCTGCCCCTCCCATGCACATGTTCTGCTCTCAATAATAAATAAATGTTAAAAAAAAATTAAAAAGAAAAATAGATTGAGACAGCATTACCTTTTCATCTGTGTGTGTCTCTGCTGAATGAAATTGGCTCCTGGGTGAACTTCAGGGCCATTTCGAACCAGTTTCCTCAAAAAGTTGATGTTTGCTTTGTTCACCTGCACAACCACGATAGAAGACACAAGGAGAGGCTGTTAGCTTTCCGTAAGCTAGCACACTATACTGTACTGTGTCTCAATCTTTACTTTCCTTGAGTGATTCCAGAAGAAAGAGAAGAAACTTGTTTATCTCCTGCTGCCTAGAGTCTTGGGTTTAACGACAACAGCTGATTGGCACACAGGCACCCGGGTTCCAGTCCGAACTCACCACTGGAAGGGTGAAATGGCCAAGTCCTTTCTGGCCTTTGGTTTCCCCATTAGTAAAATGAGTGGGCTGGACTCAGCTGAAAGGACCTTCCAGAACATTCTATGAGCAGTTGGCAACTTTACTAGCAGTGATTTACCATGGGCTCCCGAGGTTTAAAAGCTGTGGCACCAGCACTGTTAGACCCTGGTCTGCAACATCATGTCCCATGATCTCTTGGACAACAGTCTCGTGAAATACTGTCTGAGAAGGAAACTCTGGATCATTAGTAAATCAACTAAGGATACTTTACACAAGCTTTACCAGAAGCTTCCATGATCTGGGCTAATTATGAATCTCAAAAGCAAACCCGAAGCCAATACCTTCCTGCTATCAGGCCTTGCATTTTCTATACCTCAGTTACTGTAAAGGCCATTTTACACTCATGATGAGTGTGAGTTAAGTGTAAAGTGGGGCAGCCTTTCTGGCTATGCCTCAATAGTCTTAAAACACCCCAGATATTGGACTCGATGGTTGTTAAGGCCTTAAAAATAATAATCTATCCCAAGAAAATTAACTGGGTGTGGTGTTTATCATTTAGTGGCCTTATTTTATTTTATTGCTTTTTAAAATTTTCGTTTATTTTTGAGAAAGAGGGAGAGACACAGACAGTGTGAACAGAGGAGGGGCAGAGAGGGTGGGAGACACAGGATCTGAAGCAGGCTCTAGGATCCGAGCTGTCAGCACAGAGCCTGACGCGGGGCTCGGACCCACGAACTGCAAGATCGTGACCTGAGCTGAGGTCAGATGCTCAACCAACTGAGCCACCCAGGCGCCCCTATCATTAGTTATTTTAAAAGAAGAGGTAAGAACCAACACAGGAAGAGGTCAAAGACCATACTCCTTGGAGAAGTAAGTTAGAGAAGAGATGTCTGACATAAATGTGAATATATACACACAAAGGCAGACATCTGTGTTTGTGTATGTTGCAGACACTACATGCGCTGGTATATGCGTCAGACTGGAAGATAACACGCACACCTCGGGATTTTCCAACTGTCTACTGTTTAGAATCTCAAAATAATAATGTAAAAGACTGGAGTCAAAATAGAATCGAGCGGCTGAATGGTACTTACCTTCTCAGGAAAAGTAAGAATTTTGGCCACGTGAACTGGCACGGCTACCTCATCAATCCTGAGGTTGGGGTCAGGTGAGATGACTGTTCTGCCAGAAAAATCCACTCTCTTTCCTGAAAGGTTGCCTCTAAATCGACCTAAATCAATAAAAATAGGCTATAGGTCTCTGCAGCACAAATGTATGCTGTTTGGGGATATAGTATGACCACAAACAAGAAAATTCTGTAATTTCCAACTAGATACACTAGACATGCTCCAAAAAAAGGGTAACAAAAGGCAGAAGACTGTCTCTTGCACATCTTGTTGGAAACGTACCCTGTTTTCCCTTTAGGCGCTGGACAAAACCTCTGGTCCATTTCTTGGGCGCCATGTTGAGGGGGATGCCCGAGAGCTCACTGTTAATGTAGAGGGCGCACTGCAGCTGCAGGAAATCCCAGTCTTCCATGATCATCTGGGTCTTAGCTCCTGATATGCGATGCTAAAAATGAGCAGAAATAAAGAAAAAAAAATTATCCTGGGTCAATCTTTCTCGATAAGAAGGGTTTGCATAGATACACTCCTAAACCTGGGGCTTGGAAATACTGACCTTTTTGATGACATCATTTAGGAAAATGATTTCTGTCAGTTTCATTGTCAGATCATCTTCATTGGTGCCAGACTTCAAATCACTCACGACGGAGGGTCTGATACACAAAGGGGGCACTAAAAGTCGCGTGAGAATCAAATCAGAGGGCTTTCCAGCTTCTGGGTTCATTAGAAGTAGAGGGACATCTTCAGCTGGGATTCGTTTAAATAAATTCAGAACTACTAAGGGATTCAGGTTTTCCTATGGAGAGCAGGAAAGGAAGAATGGAGACACACGTTAACTTCCCACAGCTTGGGCACGGGTTTACTTCTCCGTGCACTCTACCTGACCCATCACGGAACTCAGAGTAAGTACAAACATGGGCAGAGATTTCTGTTGGTAACACGCTACACTGGCAGAGCCCTAAACATGTGTATACCTTTCCTTCCAATTATTTAATGCCAGTAATTCCACTTCTCATAATTATTCCACAGGGTCTGACTTTAGAAGTCAACACAGAGATTTGGCTATAGGGATGTTCAGTAAAGCCGTTAATAGCGAAGAATTGAGACTGTCTGATAGGTTGCTGGCTAGACAAAATCATGGTATATCCACATGTGAGCAAGCATGAAGCCATTAAAAAACAACATTACAGGGGCGCCTGGGTGGCGCAGTCGGTTAAGCGTCCGACTTCAGCCGGGTCACGATCTCGTGGTCCGTGAGTTCGAGCCCCGCGTCGGGCTCTGGGCTGATGGCTCAGAGCCTGGAGCCTGTTTCCGATTCTGTGTCTCCCTCTCTCTCTGCCCCTCCCCCGTTCATGCTCTGTCTCTCTCTGTCCCAAAAATAAATAAAAAACGTTTGAAAAAAAAAAAATTTTAAAAAAAAACAACATTACAGAAATGTAGCCACTGTTATGGAAGGTGTTCATAAGACATTGGTAAATGAAAGAAGTGTGTGTATAATATGATCTCATTTTGGGGGAAAATGTACATCTGTAGAGAAAAGAGAAAATGTACGTTTAGCGAGGCGTTAACAGTACCGTCTGCAGGTGAATGGAATTATAATCACTTCTTCGTTTACATTTCAATTTTCTACAGTGAACTTATATTGCCTTTGTATTAACTTCATTTAATAGAAGTGCTATGCTACAACAACTCACTTGTAATACAAGAACTATACAAATGATCAGAGATACCCAAAGACGAAAGTTAAGAACAGTCAGCTTGTGTCTTGTTGCTGCTTATTACATTTTCTTGGGATGAGAGACTGTGTGACCAAGAACACGTTACAACCAGAACTTACTATGCGGAACTTAATGAAATAGGGAGCAAAACCAAGAAGAAATGTTTGAACAGCCACTGCCCTTAAAACACTGTCGCAAGAGGAAGTTTCCATGGTCCTACCCTGGAAGAGATGGCAGTAGAGTTGGGGAGAAGGAATCCTGCCTGACGTTTTGCAGTCTGGTCCCTGCTCACAGAATTCACCTCCCTCAGCTTCCCTGTCCCCCAGCAACAAGCACCTCATGGCCACCTGAAGCAGTTGGAGGAAATCTAAAACTAAGAGCTTAAGGAACAGGATGAAGGCTGAATGTCACCTGTAGTACCAGAGTCGTGCCAGACAAGGACATCACGGACATCCACGATGCAGGGGGGCAAGAGTGGCAAGAGTCACGAAACAACAATCTCCCAAGGGACACACGGAAGTGGGCCTGACTTATTGTTATGTGACAGGAAACAGAAGTTGGGGACCACTAGAGAGACAGAAGGGCTGTTTGGTCTGAGGCGGAATATCCCAACAGCTAGGGCTCCCTGGTGGAGCGTGGGCTGCCTTGGGTGGTGGTGAAGAGAGCACCGTGTGCTCTCAGCGTGCTGCTCAGTCTGCCGGAGATGCTGTGGAAGGCATTTATACCTGGTGGGGAGGCAAGACTGATGCCATCTATGGAAAAACTCTTATCTGCAGGTCCACCAACCCCTGGATTTGCATTAAAACTGGGACTGGATGGGGCACCTGGGGTGGTTCAGTTGGTTGAGCGTCCAACTCGACTCTTGATTTCAGCTCAGGTCACAATCCCGGGATTGCGGAATTGAGCCCACGGCAGGCTCCATGCCAAGTACAGAGGCTACTTAAGATCCTCTCTCTCCTTCTTGAGGGTACTCTCCCCCCCAACACCAAAAAAAAAAAAAGAGACTCTCTATCCCCCTCTTCCCAGCTTGCATGCTCTAAAAAATGAAAACAAATTGAAAACAAAACAAAAAATGGGGAGTGGATATACACTAGTCGTCTGGAGATAGAGTCCAGAGTTTTTGTTCAATTCCTAAAGAGGTCTGTGAGCCAGGAAAGGTCCAGAACCACTGCTCTATGGTCTCCACCAACTCAAGAATGCTATGCTACCCATAAAGGCATACGGGGTTCCATGTTCCTGGAAATTAAATGGGTAGGTAAACATGTCAGGATGTGGATCATCCTGAGATCAATGAACTTCAGGGCAATATGTTCGCCTGTCTGCACAATGCCCCTCTCCACAAAAGGTAAAAGTAAGTCACTGATGCTTTGTTCACTTCAGGTTACTAAGTGGTTCTGAGGAAGGGCCATTCGGAATCAGGCAAATGGTGAATTCCTGTTTTGCCCCCTCCCTTCTTCCACAGCAGGTATAAGAACCAGGATGAGGGGCCCTGGGTGGCTCAGTCTGTTAAGTGTCTGGCTCTTGATTTCAGCTCAGGTCACGACCTCACGGTTGGGTTCATAAGATCGACCTCATGTTGGGCTCTGCACTGATAGCATGGAGCCTGCGTGGGATTCTCTCCCCCTTCTCTCTGTGCTCTTTCCCCAGCATGCACACATTCTTTTGAGATATAAACTTAAAAAAAAAAAAAAAGGCAGGATGAGCTGATGGTCTCTGATGAGTCTGGAGGCCCCCACACTGTCCAAGCACTGTGAGTGGCATCAAACAGGGCCTCAGAAAAACAGATCTTGTTATAGACCACACTTAAAAGAGAAACCAGCAGAAATGTAAGATGGAACACAGGTGCTATGGAGGCACAGACAATGGACATGTGGTTGAGGAAAGAGTGAGGTCAAAGGGTCCGGAGAACAGAGGTGTGCCGGGCTGCAGGGAAGAAGCCAAGGGAAGGGAGAGTTTGGTAAAGAGGGGAAGGGAGCAGGCTGAGTAAAGCCAAAAGGACATGGAGTCTGAGCCTAAATGTGGAGGGGGAGGAAACCTCATCTATCCTCACCATGTCTGTCATTTTTTTTTTTTAAATAATTTCACTATCATAAATTGAATCATATAGATGCACTAGACAAAATTGCATTTATTTGTTTTCGAAGTTGATTTATTTGAAGTAATTTCTATACCCAAAGTGGGGCTCGAACTCATGACCCTGAGATTAAGAGTCACACGTCCTTCTCATTGAGCCAGCTGGGCACCCCTGTCATTATTCTCATACTGTCAGTAGCAGCGCTAACTACTGCAACTGGGTAATACGGTCTAAGCACTTGCTCTGCACCAGGCACTCTGTTAAGCACTTGATCTGGAATTCAACTCTTAATCCTCACAACAGCCTTAAAGCAGATACTCTTGTAATCCCTGTTTAGAGTTACAAAACTCAAGTCCAGGTTGGGTCACGTGTCTAAGGTCACAGAACAAACAAGCAGCAGAACTGGGCTCTAATCTTGGGTCTGACTCCAAGGCCAAAGCTCTTCACCACTACCCTAAACCACCTCTGGGGCATCAATCTGGATAGAGTGGGGTGAGATACACGGGGGTGGCGGCAGTGGGGGAATGCCCAGGGAGCCAAGCTCGATGCTCTAGACTCTGAAATGGGAGGGGTTACCTCCAGGGCCGAGTCATTTAGGAAGGAGACTCCCTAAACAAGATGCCTCCCAGGCCGTATGGGAGAATCGTGCTACTCCCTACTATGGAGAGTGTGTGCAGCAGAGACAGTGGTCACCCGTCCCGGACAGAAAGCTGGCAGGGGGCAGTGGTGGGCTGTCAAGGATGCTGATCCAGGAGCGGCAGAGTGCGTGCAGGGGCACCCTGCAAGTCAGGCCGCCCCCAGGAAAGCCCAGGCACCCTTCACACCCATGACCAAGGCTGCTCACCAGGCTCCTGAAAGCTTTCTGCACAGCCACCAGCCTGGACAGTGCCTCTCTCTCTTGGGTTGTACAAGGGCCAAGACCATCTTTCTCAGCCCGCCCGCACTTCCTCTGTAGCAGCTTCACCCTTACTGCCTTTGAAGACATTTCTGCCTGAATCAATTGCTGACACCCTCTCTCCCCATTTCCAGAACACTCCCCTTTCCCAGACATCTGCACGCACACTTGCAGCCCCTGACCATTCTTATTGCGTGCACTGACTCTGGCCTCTGGCTCCTTTACCACCACCAGGTTCACGGTCTGTTTTCTTTGTACCCATTCTGTTCCCCAGTCAAGGCATAATTCACACATACTAAATTCCACAAATCCTAAAGAGACTGACACGCTTCTACGCATATATACCAGACACACACTAGTGTTCCGATCAAGATGCAGAGTATTTCCATCTCTCCATAAAAGGACCTTGGTATTTTTAAAAAAATTTTTATTTTTGACAGTGCGAGCGAGCACGAGCAGGGGAGTGGCAGGGGGGAGAGAGAAGCCTGAGCATGCTCTGCATTGATGGCAGAGAGCCCCATGGGGGGCTCAAACTCATGAACCATGACCTAAGCCAAAGTCGGACGCTTAACCAACTGAGCCACCTAAGCGCCCCAGGACCCTGATACCTCTTTTCAGTCAGTACCAAGCTCTCACCCCAGGGGTAACTACTCTCCTGATGTCAATCACCACAGATCAGTCTGGCCTATTGCTGGACTTGATCTACGTGGAATCATACACTACGTACTCTCTTGTATATGCTTCTCGTTCTCTGCAGGATTCTGACCTTTGGCCAGGTTGCGTGTCACGAGTTCACTTCTTTCATTATAGCATAGTATTCCATCGTGTGGATCTATGACAATTTGCTAGGGGCACCTGGGTGGCTTAGTCAGTTAAGCGCCAATCTTCGGCTCAGGTCATGACCTCATGGTTTGTGGGTTCGAGCCCCGCGTCGGGCTCTGTGTTGACGGCTCAAAGCCTGGAGCCCGCTTCAGAGTCTGTGTCTCCCTCCCTCTCTCTGCCCCTTCTTGGCTCATGCTCTGCCTCTCTCTCAAAAATAAATAAACATTAAAAAAATTTTTTTTTATGACAATTTGCTATGCTCCCGCTGACAGGCATTTGGGCTATTTCCAATTCTGGCTTTTAATAATAAACTTGCAATGAACATTCTCATACAAATATTTCTGCAGACATATGCACTCATTTTTCTCAGGTATGTACTGGATTAAAATTGCTCAATTGTTGGGAATGCAAGCTGGTGCAGCCACTCTGGAAAACAGTATGGAGGTTCCTCAAAAAACTAAAAATAGAACTACCCTACGACCCAGCAATTGCACTACTAGGTATCTATCCAAGGGATACAGGTGTGCTGTTTCGAAGGGACACATGCACCCCCATGTTTATAGCAGCACTATCAACAACAGCCAAAGTATGGAAAGAGCCCAAATGTCCATCAATGGATAAATGGATAAAGAAGATGTGGTATATATTACACAATGGAGTATAACTTGGCAGTTGAAAAGAATGAAATCTTGCCATTTCCAACCACGTGGATGGAACTGGAGGGTATTAAGTTAAGCAAAATTAGTCAGAGAAATATCCTATAATATCACATGACTTCACTCATATGAGAACTTTAAGAGACAAAACAGATAAACATAAGGGAAGGGAAACACAAATAATATAAAAACAGGAAGGGGAACAAAGCACAAGAGACTCATATATATGGGGAACAGAGGGTTACTGGGGGGATGTGGGAGGGGGGATGGGCTAAATGGGGAAGGGGCATTAAGGAATCTACTCCTGAAGTCATTGTTGCACTATGGGCTAATTTGGATGTAAATTAAAAAAAAACAAACAGCTGAATTGTATGGTTAGTGTAGGCGTAACTTTGTAAGAAATTGTTAAACCGCCGTTCAAAGTAGCGGTAACCTTCCACACTATCAATGTGAGTGCTAGTCACTTCACGTCCTTGCAAGCAGGTAGTTTTCAGTTTTTTTTACATTTCCATTTTTCCGTGTGGGTATAGTTATAATTAGTGATTCCCTGATGACTAATAACATTGAGCAATGTTTCTTTGTTTACTGGCATTGGAATGGACGCTTTGGGACGTGCCAATTCAAGTTTTGCTCCCACTGCTTAAAATCAGGTTGTATTTTGGGGCACCTGGGTGGCTCAGTCAGTTAAGCGTCTGACCTTTGATTTCAGCTCAGGTCACGATCTCATGGTTTGTGAGTTCAAGCCCCACACTGGGCTCTGCATTGAAGTGCGGAGCCTACCTGGGATTCTATCTCTTTTCCTCTCTTTCTCTGCCTTTTACCTTCTCTCTCTCTCAAAATAAATATAAATTAAAAAAAATCAGGTTATTTTTCTTACTGATTTTTAAGGACCGTTTCCTGGATACGAGAGTCCTTTGTCAGATATATGAATTGTGACCGCTTTCTCCTAAGCCGTGACCTGCCCTTTCTCTCTGGTAATGGGGTCTTGTGAAGAGCAGTCAGGCTGTCCTACAATTCTGTCATTTATTCACCACGAACCATTCACCACCTCAAAGCCTCTGATGGGGCCACGCTCCTCGGAGCAGGACAGCTCTACACCAAGCTCTCAGTTGTGTCTTTTCTCTAGCACTCCAGCTGCCGTGGCTTGAGTCCTCTCTGTCACTTTGGGCAGGGCTGTCTCAAGCACTGCTGAGGATTAAATCAGAGGCAATCCATGTGAAGAGCAAGGAACAGGTCCTGTCCCTCTCAGCAGTCCCTGAAGGTAAGTGCTTTCATTAGCACTCTCTGGTCTTTCAGAGCCTCAGCCTCAGAATCAGCCGAGGCATTGCCGCCTGGATGTGCTGAGCTCAGTACCCTCGATTCTGTAAACCCTACTCCTGTTTGAAGACCAGAACAAACCACACCTTTCCTCAGTATTTCCCAACCAAGTCCAAAGCAACACGTTCCTCCTCCTTTCCCACCGTACTGTACTTCCGGTCTCTGCCACTCAAGTGATGGTTAGCGCCCTGGCCCAGGATGTCAGTTATCTTTTCAGACTACTTGCTCGTGACACATCTAAACGGTGGGGTCAGTGACAACAGACCCACTCTCTTACAGTTCCTGACACTCCCCATATGACTGACAGAATTTGGTACTCAGTAGCCACTCAACTGATTTGTTAGTTTTGTATACTACCAGTTCTGGATGGTACTGTGTGAATTCAGTACTAATCGAAATCAAAGTGAGGCAGAACAGGATACTTCATAAAGTTCTACTAGTTAAGCCTGTACCAAGAAAAGTAATGGGAGTTACCTACAATTTCTTAGATCTCACCCATGTGAGACACAGGCTCTCTCAGTTTATGCTCTGTATAGCTGTGATGCCACAATCTCTTAAGATACAACTGTGACATGCGTCTGCACAATTCAAAGTGTGTTAGTTAGCTGAGTGTCCGACTTCAGCTCAGGTCATGATCTCACAATTTGTGGGTTTGAGCCCCGTGTCAGGCTCTGCGCTAACAGCTCGGAGCCTGGAGCCTGCTTCGGATTCTGTGTCTCCCTCTCTCTCCGCCCCTCCCCTGCTCATGCGGTCTCTGTCTCTCAAAAATAAATAAATGCAAAAAAAAAAAAAAAAGCATGTTAGTTACATGATCAGTCTACATTAAACACTGAACACACTGTAAGATAAACACTTTTCACGGAAGTATTCCTAGAGATCTACCTTAACGGAGCTTCTCATTTAGGAAGACGTGTCTATCAGAGAGGGAGGGGTAAGAATGGGTGCGTGTGATGCGGGGGGAGGCAGGCATGTGATTTCAGGCTCACCTGCGCCCTTCCCAGCAGCGGTTCTACTTCTTTGTTATGCTCGATGGCTGTTTCAAAAGACTGGAGGAAATTTGATACAATAGGATCCACCACTTTTTTGTTGGTCTTGTATTTCTCATGAATTATCTTCAGTAATCCACATTTCTTTACAGTACCTGTAAGAGAGAACTTATTTACCAAGGTTGGGAAAATGAGATACTTGCTCAGGCTGGCCTGAGGCTGCAGTCTGGCTAATGAAATCACTGAAAATGCATTTGGCTAACAGGGCATCAGTTGCTAGGCTCTAATGTCTAGTTTGCAAGAAAAAAACCTGACCTCCCAACACTCCATAAAACTAATAAGCTAAATGGACCAGAGTAAGTGGAAAGGACTATCACCAAACCTTTTATGTGTTCTCCTCACCATTAAAAGCACCGCAGTAATGGCAGATGTTTTTCTTCCGGCACTTATCAGAGATTTTCTTCTTCAGGCCACGTTTCTGGAGGTAGGTCAGGCCGGGTCTCTTCAGGTAATCCAGAAACTGCTTCTTCTCCTCCTGGGACAGCATGATGTGGCAGCAGGTTTTACAGATCATCTTTTAAAAATTAAAACCGATGAAAGGATGAGAGATGAAAAAGTCTTTTCTTGAAGGGAAAAAAAAAAAAAAAAAAGTCACCCCTACCTCTTGCCCAGAAGACTTTAAGCGATGTGCCCGGAGATATGCACAGAGAGGGGGCTGATGTTCACCAGAATGCTACTTATAGTCAGAGCTGCCTGGTAGAATTTTTGCTGATTTTTAAATTTTGTGCTGTTCTGTACTGCTTGATTCATGATTATTATTATTTTTTAAGTTTACTTATGGGGCGCCTGGGTGGCTCAGTTGGTTAAGAGTCTGACTTCAGCTCAAGTCATGGTCTCATGGTTCGTGGGCTGAAGCCCCACGTCGGGCTCTGTGATGACAGCTCAGAGCCTGGAGCCTGCTTCGGGTTCTGTGTCTTCCTCCTTCTCTCTGCCCCTCCCCCACTCATACTGTGTGTCTCTCATACTCATACTCTCTCAAAAATAAGTAAAACGCTAAAAAAAATTTTTTTTTTTTAAAAAGTTTAGTTTGAGAGAGAGACAGAGAAAGCAAGCAGGGGAGGGGCAGAGAGAGGGGGGTGGAGCGAGATTTCCAAGCAGGCTCTGTGCCGTTAGCACGGAGCCCGATGTGGGGTTTGAACCCACGAACCGTCAGATCATGACTTGAGCAGAGATCAAGAATTGGACCCTTAACTGACTGAGCCACCCAGCGCCCATGATTACTTTTTACAACACGTACTTACCACCTACTCAAGAAAAATCAAGAGTAAAGAATCCTTATGCGTCTTCTTGTAAGATGCAGTATTACGTTATGTAATGTAAAAATCCTTCCCAGATGTCCCCCTGACCACTCACGGCTCCGAAGCTCACTCCCAGTGTCCCTGAGCAGTAGTTCCTAAGTTTACAACCTGAAAACGGACACCTCTGCGCCTACCTGTAAGATGCCTATAACTGCTCTGAAGTAGCCCACATGGAAGCATGGCAACTCCAAGTCAATGTACCCGTAGTGTCCCAGACAGTCAGCCAGGTTCTTCCCACAGGTCTCGCAAGGACGGTCCTTCTCACTTGTACCCTTTGGAAAAAAGCACACGCAATCACTAATGGAGACCACTGCACAGGAAAGAGGGACCAGGTGACTCTGAGTCAAAATCGCTTGGGAAAGTGCAGTGTATTCAAATCCTCCAGACCGAGGTCTGGAGACCCTGAGATGTGCCGGGGGAACAAGGGAGATGGAGAGAAGCTCTTGCTTCTTCCAATCTGGCAAGTCAAAACGCACAGAAGCAGGAAGGGTTGGGACCTTACCATCCTATGGTCAAGCACACCATACAGCAAGGGGGCGTGGTTGTTGTCCTGGCTATACAGGTTCTTACTCACAACCTGGATGTGCGCCTGCTGGCGCATCTCTTCAGGTGACTTCATTCCAAAACAGATGTGGCTTCTGGAATAAAAAGAGACAGGAGTTGGGGTGCCTGCCTGGCTCAGTCGGTAGGGCACCAAGACTCTTGATCTTGGGATTGCAAGTGGAAATCCAATGTAGTGCATAGAGCTTACTTAATTAATAACGAGAGACGGGAGAAATTACATCAAAACCGCTTACCAAAAGCGGCTATTACACAGTGAGCCACCACAGCCAACCTTATCCTTCCAACTGTCTGTAGGCTCGCTGTGCTATTATTAAATATATTCAAATCTCTCCCATTTTTCCTTGGTAAGCATCCCTTCGTCCTACTGAAATAATTTCCATTCTTACTATCAAGTGAATGATTGCTTGCTGCTAAATTCTAGGAGAATGTTCTTATTTTACTGCTCTGCAGTGCTGGATGTTAACTCCCTCTCCCCCTTATCTTGAAATATTTTCTTCTCACGGCCTTGGTGACACCACATACTCTTTGAATGCCTTGGCCCCACGCCACCTGTTCCTTCTTAAGTCTCTTTTGTAGTTTTTTCTACTACCATCCCTTAAGTATGATCTCTCCTCACCTAGGGATGCAACACAACTCCTTTTTATTCTACACATCCCTCTTGAGTGACTGTGTCACTGGAGTACCTGTTAATGTCTGTCTAATCTCCTATAGACCAGCTACTACTACCCGGCTGGAGACCTCTTCTGCATAGCCGTACAGGCACCTCAAACCCGACACATCTAAAACAGAACCCAGAACTTTCTTTCCCAAATCTTTTCCTTCAACCATCTGACCAACAAACCGGGGATTTACGATGTGCCAAGCTGAAGATCCATATTAGAGGACACAGACAAGGACCCTGCCAACATGGGACTCACCGTTCAGGGTGGGCAAGAGAGACAAGCAAATACAGACACAAAAGTGAATAGATGCAGAGATTGAAAATGATATGAAGTGGTAGACAGAGTCTAAGAAAACTATGTTATGGGGTCAGAAAGCCTCTGTAAAGTTGACATTTAAACCGAATTCTGAGTAAGAGGGAGACAGCCGTAAAACCAGACAGAGGTCCGGCATTTTTAGTAGAGAACAGCTAGGGCAAAGGTCCCAGAGCCAGCACAAGCGTGGCATTCGAGAACCAAATGAACCAAGCCAGTATGATGGAGCACAGAAAACTAATGGTACAGGACGAAATCAGTGAGGTGTACAGGGCTCAGGTCAGGTTGGGCTTGGGAACTCTGGTAGAGAATTTAAATGTCAGTGCAAAAGAAAGCTGGTAGAAGGTTTGAAATGGAAGTCTCAGATACCTAATTTGCATCTTAACAGAGTCTGCCAGCCTGCTTTGTGAGAACAGATTACATCTGAATATGGATGGGGTTTGGGGTGGGCATGAGGGGCCAGGGAAATACCGATTCTTCCAAGTAAGATACTTGTTCCCCTTGAATGGCAACCATCCACACAGCTGCCCAAGCAAGAAATTCTGTGTTTCAATCTCACTTCTCCCTTCCCTCATCCCTAACACTCCTGTCAATTTTATATCCTAAACTCCTCTAAAATCCACTTCTCTCCAATGACTCTACCACCCTCATGCAGACCATCATTTCCCCTGCCTGGACCCCCTGCAGTGGCCTCCCAGGTCTCTCTCTTACTCTGTTCCCCAAGAATCAAGAGATCTTCCAGAAGAAGCACTCTTATCAAGACACTTCCCTGCTTAACACGCTTCAAAGGTTCCTTACTGCCTGCCAGATGACTCTGGAACACAGCTTCAGATCTCCCACGTCCTTCTCATCACCCTTTTCTCCCTCCAGTGCGCTCCTTATCTGGTCGGCGTTTTTCTGCTTTCTCATTACATACTCTCCGGACCCCTATACCTACGCTTGTACTTGCCAAGGTTCACTTGTCTACCTTCCTCGACTAGACTAGGCAGTAAGGTCTTATTCACGCCCCATCCCTAAAGCCTATGGCTGGGTCTAGCACACCATACCTTCCTCAGTGAGCATCTGCTGCAACAGCAACTGGTTCATTTTCCCACTGGAAGCATTAAGGAGAGGTCGTGGCCTGATAACTAAGCTCTGAAGGAGTAGACCCAGAAGCGCAGCCTTATTTTTGAGACTGCCACCCACAGCCCAGTGGTATAGCTTTCTAGCTGGTGACTCCAACCTTTTGGTCAGCAAATGTCGCCTCCGTGTTAGGTGCTTTGCAGTAATACCAGAATTAGACACACTCCCCGGCCCAGACTGCTCCCCCACGCTGCAGTGGCAGAAGATTCGCTGAAACAAAGGGGCCATCGTTTGACCTCGAGAGGACTCGTGCTTAGGCCCAAGGCTCACGTCCCATCCCACCTACTCCTCCCAAAGCCCAGGGGCCACCCCCGGCCTGCAGTCCCCCGAGTGCTGGAATACCCTCTGCCTGACCGATTTCTTTGACCTACCTTGATTACTTCTAAGCTTTGCCCACCACCTTCCGCTGATTCCTGGCCCTCCCCTTCCAATTGACCCTCATCTCCGACTCTTTGAGACCCAGGACCCCTGACCTCGCGCCCCTCTGCCCCTCATTTCTCCGTCCTTTGGCCATTCTTGCCCCTCCTTACATTTTCTTGGCCACATCTGTCTCTCGGAACTGCTCCTTCACCATGGTGACGGCTGCCGGGTCACCCTCCTCGAGACCGGGGGAGCTAGATTAGAGAAACGTAGCTCCCTGCACCTCCCGGCCGTGCTTCTTGCCTCGTTACTAACACAGCAGCGGCATCCTCTCGGCCACCGTAGAGCGCCCCACGTGGTCGCTTCCTCTTCCGCTACTCGCCGGCGCGTCTGTCAGTCAAGAGAGGCTTCGGACACGCCGCTTTTCGCCTTCTCCCTGCACTGCCATCTTGCGGCGCCTCTTTGAAACTGCACCAGGGCCTGTGCTGTATCTTCCAAAAGCCCATTTCCGGTCCATTTCTCCAGGTCTTCTGACACCTGCAGAGATACTGCAACGCTTTGCCTCAGGACTTTCAGGCAGTCAGGGAGACAAAAACTGCATAAAGAGGAAAATCGTCGTCATCGTCACCAACAACATCTTAATTAAGATCCTCTAATTTTTTAAGTAAAGGTGGAGGCTTAAAATGAACCTGCCCAGGGTACAGAGGTACCAACTGGACGACCACGGAAAGAAATAAACAGGTCAGAAAACACGGCCATGCGTGCACCTTCAGTTTACAAAGTTACTTTGAAAAAGAAATGAATTAAACATGTTATTGATTACAAAAACAGAAGCTGTAAATCTGTGAAAAGTTAGCCATGATGAGCTAGGGATACAAGATGAGGGGACACAGCGAAGTGAAAATCATTAATGTATACAGGAGATAAATTGCTTACCCAGTCTGTGACAACCTGTGGGAGGTGATCCTAGTGTGATATCTAAGCACATGAGACTACCAAGGAAACCATACTACCATAGGATTCAGTGCTACAGAGCCAAAAATGTCTTTACTATTTGTGGGGAACTCTAAACCGAATCCAATGAAGTGGTTTAACACCTTTGAATTGTAAGAAGGTACGTTAGACTCCATGGATTCTTACTAGCAAAACACAAATGCAACAGACGAAAAGCAAAGCAAATCAGATTTTACTTTACTTATTGTGGACAATACTATACTAACAAGACCATACTAACAAGATTTGATGAGTGATTTTGTCATAGAGAGGTTAAGAGCAAACGTTCTGGAACCACAGTGCCTCCGTGGGTACTACCACCTAAAAGTTGTGTAACTTTGGGAACGCTATTTACCCTCATTATGTCTTAGTTTCCCCATTTTATAAAAGGGGTCAGCAATAGGTACCCTACTTCTTAGTTGGTCAAATGGCAAAATGAAGGTGAAAGTAATTAGAATGTAACAGGCACATAACAATCACTCGGTGAATATTAACTATTATTATTCTAAAAAATACAGGAAAGTTGTCCTCGAAGCCTGCACTGTGGTTTTCTCATTCATTCTAACCTTCGGAAAGTTCTTTCCTAATGTCTCTTTGAACATGTACATATATTCTTTATTTTTGCATGACCATTTTACTTTAAACAACTAAACGAACTTATGGATCAAACAGCTTTTTTTTGTTGTTGATAAGGACTAAGATTTTCAGAAAAAGCAAATTAATTAATGAGTTTTTTGTTTTTAATTTACAAAATCACCAGGAAAATCTCAGAAAAACAATACGTAGCAATCAACGAAAATAGTTTTATATATTTGACATAACAAAGGTTTTGAGTCAGGATTTCTGTAGTTTTCCTCGCTATAAAATGAGGAGGCTGGTTGACAGTATCTCCTAAGATGTCTTGCATCTTTACGAACCTCTAACTCGCAATGAGACAATTTAAACTATAATTCGGCTTATCGGAACTTTAAAGAAGCGCAGTTCAAGACAGTAAATTGAGCTGAAAGGGAACCCACGCTGGCGTAAATCCGTCGGCCCGAGTTGTTCCGCCTCTGGATTGGCCAGTCCAAAATCCCGGGGGTGTGGCCGAAGATCCTTGGCTCACCTTAAGCCTTTTTCAATCCGGCATTGGCGCGGCCGCCCTCACGGTTCGGGCCACGCCCACACGCCGGCGCCTCCTGGGGTCCTTCCGAGCGCATTGATATGATTGGCCCGCGGTTAGTGGTTCTCTTTTCGTCCCTGGCTGCCTAAAGCTCGACCGCCATCATGGTGAGTTTCTTTAGACCCGTGCAGTCATCTGTCGCGTATCTGAGCCATCCTTCGTCTCTGGGTCCTGCCTTTTGCGCTATGGCCACCTGAAGCCCCGTCGCTTTTCTTTGGGTGTGTCTGACGGAGGCTGGTTGCCTAGAGACCCGGAGCCGTCGGTGGGGAGTCCGGGCTGCGCTGCCGGACCCGGACACGCCGGGTTTCAGGGTCCAGGGCCTGGGGACTGCGCGAGCGTCTCCTGCGTTTGTCGCCTTCGTGGAGCCTAGTGGATTGGGCTGGGTGGGGTGAGACTCATTTCACCGGGGGGGGGGTCTCAGTTTGCGATAGGCGGTTTGCAAGTGATGGCAGCTCTAGAGGTGAAGCGGGTACTGGCGGCGCCCGGGCGAGTTGTGGCGAGTGAAGCCGATTCCACGTGTAAGCTAAAATATTGTCAGCCGGATGGAACTTCTTGCACACTGGGGAAACCGAGGCCCTGGACATGGAAGCCTGCAAAGAGTGTGGATTAAGTCATGACTAGTCAGCTCTGTCTTAAAGGTTCAGCACCCATTTCTAAGTCGACCTCCTCTGCAACCCCCCCCTTCCCCCCGATCTTCTGAAGAGTTGGGTACTATTGAAGTGAACTTACTTTGGGGTGGCTTTTCAAACTGAAATTGAAACGTAGCAACCAATTGTTGCCTCTTCCTTCTCTCCTCTTTCTGTAAAATTTTTACTTAGTGGAAACATGCCGAATGCCCACGTTTCCTTGGTGGTCACTTGTATAAGAGCTGTTGGGCCATTTAGAAGGGGGTAGGATTTCTTGTGGGCCATTCAAGACGGGTAGTTGACATGCAGAGTGCAGTGTTTGTGTCAGATTTGTGCAGGATGTTAGGAACGTAGTTGAGACTATAACCTTTGTTAAAGTGGAAGTTTTAGTTCAGAGAATGGGTTCTTGGGTGAGGGTGATTTTGGGGTTTGTTTACACTTAGGGGTACAGTCTGCAAAATCTGGAGACATGTTTTCTTATCACAACTGGGGAGTTGGGGGTGCTACTGGCCTCTAGTGGTTAGAGGCCATGGGTGCTCCTAAACAGCTTAAAATAGGACAAACCTCACAGAATTAGGACCAAAATGAGGTGTTGAGTTAGAGAAACTGCTCCAGAGTGATTCCCGTAGCAAAGAGAAGTAAGTTTCCAGAAAGCTGTTGAGTGGGTTTTCTTGGTATTGAGTTTATGTGTGTTAGAGGTGTCCTAGAAGGTAGGCACTTGGCATTTGTTTTTCTTTTCATGGAAGTATTCCCACCACTAGTTCCTGTGGTTCTTGAACATTTGAAATGTGGCTCCTGCAGCTGCGGGATTCGGAATTGCATCTTAAATGTCATTTGACATTTAGAAATTATTCACATATGGCTGGTGGCTACTCCTTGGCAGTTCCAGAGCTTGGAAAATTACAGCGGGATCAAGAAAAGGTTGAGTGGTGTCATTAACTAGTGTGTAATATTTTCAGAATGACACAGTAACTATCCGGACCAGGAAGTTCATGACCAACCGACTACTTCAGCGGAAACAGATGGTAAGGAAGGACACATCACAGTTTGGTTGTTTTGCTTCAAAAAATGCATTTCGTAATGATAAATGCTAAAATTTGTTACTTCTTTTAAGGTCATCGATGTTCTTCACCCCGGAAAGGCAACAGTACCTAAGACAGAAATTCGGGAAAAACTAGCCAAAATGTACAAGACCACACCAGATGTCATCTTTGTATTTGGATTCAGAACCCATTTTGGAGGTGGCAAGACAACTGGCTTTGGCATGATTTATGATTCCTTGGATTATGCAAAGAAAAATGAACCCAAACATAGACTTGCACGAGTAGGTGTTCTCATTTGTTCAACAGTTACTGAAGACTGAATTTCAACAGCATTGTGCTGTGGGTGCAGTGGAATGAGCAAGAGCAAGCAGTCTGGGGAAGGACAAGCTACAGATCTAAACACTAATGGGGTTAAGAGAGAAGGTTCTTCGACAGATGTACAGATAAGAAAGAGTGCAGGGTGTCAGTAATGGAGTCTACAGCTTTTGAAGAGATGGCATTGGAGCTGTGTTTAGAAGGGCAAGTAATAATTGTGAGGATAGGAGCTGGAAATAGGGGGATGAGTTTGAAAGGTTGGCACCAAATTGAGATCCTTGATATTGAAGTCTGAGTTTGGATTTGGTTCTCACAGGTAGCCAGGAACCATGAAAGGTTTTTGATCATTTTGTGGGTGCCAAGCACTACAGTGAACTACAGCAGTGAGCCGGAGAAGCTCCCTTAGATTCTAGGTCGTAAACTAGTACGCAGACGGTTACTTTCAAGTACTTCTGTTTCTCTTTCTCCTTCTCTGCCATCAGATAAGTAGAACACAGGTGAGGGAAAACATGATGTGGTAGATAGATGCTGCACTCTTTGATTGGGTGGTCTGGGAGGCCTTGCTGAGCAGGTGACGTTGAAGCTGAGGTCCATGTGAAGGTTGGTTGAAAGCAGTCTTCAGGCAGCAGGAACGGCAGAGTGACGTGGGGGCGTTGAGAGCACATCTGGTTCCTGTGCCATTGATTTGTACATGTACGTGTCCCTTAATTTGATGACCAGGTACTAGCACTATTTTTAAATGTGCTTGAAGAAGTATTGATTTTGGGAAGCTGCATTTCTTGAGCTGTCTGGCTTGGTCATGGTCCTTACCAGATTAGTTAATGCTGAGTTGACGTTGCCAGTCACTTATGAGGTACTCCTTTCTCCTTCAGCATGGCCTGTATGAGAAGAAAAAGACGTCGAGAAAACAGCGGAAGGAACGCAAGAACCGAATGAAGAAAGTCAGGGGAACTGCAAAAGCTAATGTTGGTGCTGGCAAAAAGGTATTGTTCATCAAGGAGAATACAGAAATGTCAGTTGCAGGTCTTTAGTTTCTAGAAAGGAGGGATTTGTTTTCTTAATAACCTTTTTTAATGTTTTTTCTTTTCCCACTTCTTCTGGATTACAGAAGGTAACGTGTTTTGAGACGCTACACGATGTAGTATCTTAACACCTCACTAGAGTAGCTTTGCCCACCCTTTGTCAGCTCACAGATTAGCACAACACGGGCCACATCGGTTCAGTCATCTTGGTGGGCATCTTGCAAGCCCTATCAGGAAAAGTTTCCCATTTTACTGCTAATTGGTTTAGACTGTTGATGGGGAAGCATGTCTGGTTCCCGGAGATTAAATTTATTTGCTTAAAACGGATAACTGGTTTAAGAAGCTGTTGAATCAATGTGGCCCATGTTCTCCTGGCATGCTGGAGAGGCAGCTGAGAGATCTCAATTGCTTTCCTCTCCGGTTAGCCAAGACTGAAGTGATTTTAATGATAAGCAGCTTTTTACCAGCTTTGCTAGCTAACTGTAAATAATAGTTGAATGGAATTAAGGTGCTGGGTTGTTAAATTAACAAATAATCAAGTGTTCTGTGAACTTTTTTTTTTTTTTTTTTTTTGCCTTTTCCCTCTACTTTCTTGGATTTCTTGTTCATCAGAAATGAAGTGTCTAGCAGGTACTGAGATTGTGAGCACGGTGTGGGGATGCATCACCTTCACAGAGTTTGCTTTGATGCTTTGCATGTTGGCTTTTGGACAACAAGAGTTTTCTGTAGTATGGTGTTTTATAATTGAAATGCTATGTTTTAAAATGGTAGATTATGAGCAAAGGAGAAAAACTTCTAATCTCGTTTATTTTGGAAACTCAAAAATGCATGTTATGTTGCGAAGTGACCTGGTGGAGGAAGGTGGGTACTCTACCAAGTAGGCACCTTTTAATTTGTACTGGGAAATGCTGTGCCCCAGTTACATACCCAGGAAATGGCTTTGGTTGATACAGGGCTTGGGAAGGGTTCTCTCATTTTTTTTGTCAACAGTCTTCCCCTTAGGGACCCTGGGACTGGTTGATTTCATTGGCAGCTCTAGTCTAGGAAATCTGGCAAAGCATCTGTCCAGGAAGCATTTGCTCAATAGAATGGCCTTGTACCATTCTATTGCTTTTTCTTTTCTTTTTTTTTTTTTTAAAGTTTTTAAAGTTTATTTATTTTGAGAGAGCGCAAGGGAGGGAAGGGTGGAGAGAGAGGCAGAGGGAATCCCAGACAGGCTCCATACTGTCAATGCGGGGCTGTATGTCATGATGGTGCGATCATGACCTAAGCTGAAATCAAGAGTTGGAGGCTTAACCCGAGTGAGCCACCCAGGAGCCCGTACATTGCTTTTTATTGACCTCCGATTTTCCATCTGCTGTCCCATTTTTCTTTTAATTGAAAAAATTCCAAGGTAATTGTATATTCACAACAAGGTTTTCGACAAATACGCTTTTTCTATAACTGTCTGGTCACAGTAGTTCACTACCCCATGTTAACCATTTTTGTGCATTTGAGCAGCCCCAATCCATAGCATGTGAAGTGGGCTAAGACTGGGTTGGAGGGTAGTAGGGTTTTGAAACACTGTAGTCACTGTCCCTTTGTGCTTCCTCTAGCGATGACTCCCTGTCAGGCAGTGAATGTGTTATGCCTGCCCACCTCTCTAATCACATTGTCTTCCCAGCCGTGGAGTTCTAGTAATGGATGAACTGCCAGAGGAACTACTTGCTGCTTAGAACTGCTCCCTGTTTGTGAGGCTTATACCTGTCAACGGAAGTTCCAGAGGTTGCAAAAAGATTCAGTCAGTGGACTGATCTAGACCAAAGGACATTTAACCCGTTCTTGTCTTCATTCAGCCTTTGAGACCTGTGTGTTAGTGCTTGACGGTGACGTGTGTGGAGGGGCTACCTCTGTGGACCTGAGCATCACTGTCCCTACTTCAGGTTGCACTGGTGCCTTTCACTAGCATAGCTCTGAAAACCTGCCTGGGAGATGAATGCGTAAATATGCACGTGTATTTGACTCAAAATGGCCAGGCATACTGATGTTAACTTTTGTTTTTGTTTGGATGTTGAAATTGGTATTTGCTCTTAGCTTTTGGGTACGATAGTTTTTTTTTCTTTTTTTTTTTTAACGTTTCATTTATTTTTGAGAGAGGGACAGAGGGTGAGCAGCAGGCTCCGAGCCTTCAGCACAGCCCAACGAGAGGCTTGAACTCACAGACTGAGAGATCATGATAGAGTTGTTTTAAATGAAGGAATAAATAGTCTCGCTTTTGAAGAGCATTTGAAGCCTTTTCATCGACTGAGTTTTGCCTTTTTAAAAACTAACTCGTACTGCTTTCGGTGGCTGTGAACAGTGACGTTTAAAGTATTGAACTGAGACAGGTTTTAGGCTTGCTTGATCATTTAGAGTTCTCTCTGAGGCTAAATTAATTTAGATTCTTGTGTGGGATGCTTCCCAGGTCTGTTGATGGTGCTTGTGTGCCCAGCATGATGTTGCTGAGCAGAGCAGGAAGGATAAGGGTCAGGCATGTGTACTTCATGTATATGTAGGCGGTGGCAGCTTGGGTTGGCACTGCCGTTGGCATGATCTCTTCATTGTGAAGTCCTCGTGCCACTTTGTTTACATAAGAACGGTAGTAATCATGCGAGGTATTCTCAGAATGGGGGGGAATAAAATCAGTGAGTGTCTGAAGAGTGTTTGGTATACAATTACAAAGAAAACAGTCATTTTTAAGGTGTCTGATTGCATGCATGTAAATGCAGATTATTTTGGAGTTTGAAAAGGGACTATTAATGAAATGTTTCTTTTCCTTCTTCCCTCCTTTCTCCCTTCCCTGCCACTGATTCAGTGAGCTGGAGATTGGACAACAGGTATAATTTAAGCTTTTCATGTAGATCATTAGACTTGTTTACTGATAATGGTAATTTAAAACTATAGAGCATGTGAAATGGTTTTAGAAGTCCACTTACAAATTCTCTCAAGAAGTGTAGACTTTTAAATACTGATAATTACATGGTTTTGTTTTTAAAACCTAGTAGTATTTAACTGCTTTTTTATTTCATTTCTGACTTGAATGCTTGCAAGTTTTATTTCTTGATGCTTCCCTTGTGTTATCACAAAGTTAATATTCTAGGTTACTAATACTTTTTCTGCATGAGCGTCATTAAGTTTGGAGTTTGTTGAAGGGTTTGAACTTTAATTTTCAGGTTTTTAAAGGTGGTTAACTAACTAAATTTTTCTTTTTCTTTGTTCCACAGAAGGAGTAAAGATGCTTCAGGGACTATCTGGCGTTTGTGCAGATTTTTCATGAGGGGATTAATAAACTAAGAACTTTTATGTGTCTGGTTGTTTGAAACATTTGATGTTTACTGGAAGTGTTATGATAATTTGCTGTTAGAGCGGATTTAGATTGCTGCCCGGATTCACATGTTCACATAAGCTTTCAGTGAAAACTTGGCATGACTGTTGTTCCTTTCCGTGGCACAAAGGTGTTGGGTGTACAGTCTCAGCAAAGCAGGAGCATATAGGTAGGGCCAGTCTGTTTTGCCTCATGTGAATACTTGCCATCAGTCTAGTTGGTCAGTCTCTGAAAAAGACACTTGAGATCTGAATTCCTTTTTGGTCTTCCTAGAACCTGACTTTCTTCTTTTTTTTTTTTTTCAACGTTTATTTATTTTTGGGACAGAGAGAGACAGAGCATGAACGGGGGAGGGGCAGAGAGAGAGGGAGACACAGAATCGGAAACAGGCTCCAGGCTCCGAGCCATCAGCCCAGAGCCTGCCGCGGGGCTCGAACTCACAGACCGCGAGATCGTGACCTGGCCGAAGTCGGACGCTTAACCGACTGTGCCACCAGGCGCCCCGAACCTGACTTTATTCTTAACTGAAAAATTTGCTGGCCTCGACAGGAAATTACTAGATTATAAATTACTAGATTGCTAAATGTTTTCATCATCATGAAGTCAGTAGGATCCACCAAAATCATTGTTAGTCCACTGTAAGTTTGTGCTTACAGGATAAGTGAGTGATGTATTATGAGTGGGGAATCAGAGGCTCTAGTGTAACGAATATTTGGGTGTAGTGTGTAATAGCTTGGTAAATCTGATAGTATGTGCTTTTGGTGAAATATGGAGGGTTATGTGGTGTTACTTTTTCTTTGCTGGATGTTGATTCTGAGTTTGTCTTTTTCAGGCATCAGGGTTGAGTACTCGAGCTCTGGATGATTGGTCAGTTGTGTACATTTGAGAGATTTGAGGAGTGGTTGTTTTAAGATTACTGTGAGGGTTGGGGTACCTTTTTTTTTTTTTGAAAAAAATTTTAAGTTTATTTACTTTGAGAGTGAGCTCAAGAGCATGTGTGAGGGAAGAGCAGAGAGGGGGAGAGAGAGAATCCCAAGCAAGCTCCACAGTTAGTGCAAGCCCAGTGTGGGGCCAAACCCACGCGTGAGATGACTTGAGCTGAAATCGAGTCGCATGCTTAACCGACTAAACCACCCTGGCGCCCTAAAGGTGGGGGGTGGTGCCTTTTGATGAGAGGATAGAGAGGGTGGAAAGTGCAGAAGTTGAGTTGAGGGTGAAGAAGCATTAATAGCTTAAGGGTTTTGGATGCTATTTTGCCCTGAAGTTGGTGTAGGATTGGTTTGCATATTAACGTGGGTCCATATGGGAGTCACGCTTATAAATACTATAAGAACTGTGTCTGTGGATGAAAAAGCAGCAGAGAAACCTCAGGAAGTGGTAATGGAATGAAAGACCTGGTTAGTTGGTAGATGGGGATTCAGGAAAAGGCAAGAATCGTGATAGCAGAAAGCACAAGGTTGCTGGTAGGAATGGTTGTATGTTTTGGAGAGCATGGTGAGAGACTCTGAATGAAGAAGGTGGAGACCTGAGGATAGGGATGTGGGGGCTGGACCTGCTGGCCAAGGCCTGCGGCTGGTAGGGTGGGTGCAGTTGCTCCGCCTGGCTGCACCTGTATGCTCAGGCTGCACCCTTGGGTTTATGGAACCCATGGCCCTGTGGGTGTCCTTGCTAGGGCCAGGATGTAGTAGGAGAGTGTGGAGGAGTGGGAGATTCAGGCCTGCAAATGTCTGTTTTCACCAAAATGGCTGACTGGTGATGAATAGGAGTGGAGGGGGGGTATTTTATTTTGTTTTAATTTTTATTTCTTTTAGAGAGTGAGCAGGGGAGAAGGGCAGAGAGAGGATCTTAAGCAGGCTCCATGCTCAGCATGGATGTGGGGCTTGGTCCCACAGTCCTGGGATCATGACCTGAGTCAAAATCAAGAGTCAGCTGCTTAACCGACTGAGCCACCCAGGCGCCCCTGGAGTGGGGGATTTCAAATTAGCAATGCAGAGGTCACTGGTTCCTGGTGGCCAACATTGTAGAAAGAGAAGGGGTTTCTGTGGCATTGAGACTGAGGGAGCAGAGCACTGGGGAGGAGCAGGCAGGAGCGAGTGCTGAAGGGAAGGGACAGCTGGCAGAGGGGATGCAGGGCACCAGGTAAATTGGAGCTGGGGGAGGCGGGTGTGTGAACTAGCAGTCGGTGGATGGAAGGTTAAGCAGGACTGGTGGAAGCAAACTGAAGGGTTGGTGGTGGCTTTCACAGCAGAGTCCCAGGGACTGATGTGAGCTAGCAGGCACAGCTGCAGGGAACCTGGGTGGAAGTGAAGGTTAGCAGTCACAAGGCATGGAAGCTTCTGTTGGGGTGTGCTCTCGGGAGGGCGGAGTTGGCATTCATCCAGTAGCCTCTTGGAGTTGTGATGAACTCTGGCTGAG
The DNA here is from genome assembly GCF_028749965.1 of Puma concolor. Taxonomy (NCBI): domain Eukaryota; kingdom Metazoa; phylum Chordata; class Mammalia; order Carnivora; family Felidae; genus Puma; species Puma concolor. Next base: position 39,034,425 of record NC_141677.1, read on the forward strand.
CTCACTGTTCCAAGGGACCTGCTGGGCTGGGCGGCTGCCGAAGTCACCAACTGGTAGTCTTGTCTGCGAGCTTTGTTGCACAGGGCACATTTTGAAACTGAACAAGTGATGCGTAACAATGCAGATTTCCAGCCTCTTGAAATTTTGGGACCCAAGAGCAGGCTCACCTTCCTCCATACTGACAGTTGGCAAGGTTAGATGCCTGGCCACCTGCCTCAGGATAAGTGTTGTCTAGTCCACCATCGCCTCCACCGCAGCCTCTGCTCCTGCGTCTAGCTCACACCCTCACTGCCTGCGCTCTGATCTCATGTCCCTTCCGTGTGATTTTTCCATGTAGTCCATGTAGATGTCTGGGCAAGTTATTTGGTCAAATGATAGGGTTAACTTCTCTTCAAATTGAGGTACCCATGGGTACCTGCTCTGCTGACCTGACTTAAAGGCTATTTTGAGGCTCAAATGATGTAGCATCCACCTGTAAGAACAGTTTGGGAACTGCGTTGCTAAGCAATGTGTGATAGGAAGGACTTGGCAGTAACTCAGTTTAAATTGTGGGCATCTGTGCTGTTGAACTTCAGGATTCTCAGATCCAGTGTTGTCGACCCTGACAGTAACCAGACCATGCTGTGCTGTCAGCAGGCTTTGAAGGAGCCCTTGTAAAAAGCAAAGTTAACTAAGGGGAGTCAACAGTGAGGGAGAATACCTCCCTTTCCTCAATTTGGCCCTAGTGGGAGGCTTTGGCTTGGTGAGAGGTAGCGGGGATCTTTGAAGAAGCTAGAGGTGATTCTGATGGGGGTGGTTTTATAGTCTCCAGTGAATACTGGGGTGCTTCTTAACAGCTTGCCTCATTTGTAGTTGCATGTGCCCAAGGAATCAAGCAGCTTTTAACAGTGCTGTGGGCTTGGTTCCCTGTTTGGTTATTTTGGGTTCTTACAGCATCTTAATAGGTCATACTCTTGGAGCCAGGGCAAGCGCTGTTCTAGATTCCAGATAAACACCTTTAATCTGCACGGTAACCATAAGAGGCAAGTGTCATTGGACCCATGTTGGAGAGTTGACAGCAGTTAAGCAACTTGTGCAAGTAGTGGGGCTGGGGGTGGAACACAGCTGTCTGAATACAGTCTTCATTTTTGTGCCTCTGATCACATGTTGAGTAGCTGTTGTCTGCAAGATACATGAAGGTGAACAAGACATGAGTTTTTTTAAGGTTTATTTTGAGAGGGAGAACATGAGTGGGGGAGAGGCAGGAGAGAGAACCCCAAGCAGGCTCCAGTGTCAGTGCAGAACCTGATGTGGGGCTCAAACCCACAAACTGTGAGATCATGACTTGAGCCGAAACCAGGGGTTGGACGCTCAACCGACTGAGCCACCCAGGCGTTCCAAGATAACTGATTTGTATGCCCACTGTGCTCAACAAATTGCCTGTTGCCGTGAGATTATTGAAGTAGTGATGGCCAATTGAATCCCCTGTTTACTGAGCTGCTGTGTGCCCTGGTCTCTGGTGGGGACTTGGGAAGTGAATGTCCCTCTAGGCTCATGGGGTTAAGCAACTCCCCACAGTCTCCTGGCCTGGTTTCTCACTGAAGCAGCAGACGGTGCTTAATTGTGTTAAATTACGTGATAGGTATCCAGAGGTGAGAGAAACTGTGCAGGGTGACTGGGTCTTAGAAGGCTTCTGAGGGAATACCACCAACTGGGACAATCTAATCTGGATGCACAGGAGCAGGGTTTTTTGATCTAGTGCCATGGAAGCTCAAAGAACTTTTGCAGGGTGGGAACAAGCAGCAGGTGTGGGTGAAGTGAGCCCACTCTTTTGGGGTACAGGTGGGGAAGGTGGGAGCAGCATGCTTGTAGATCAGATGGAAGGCTCTGTGGTGACTGGTGGCTTCAGCAGTTTGGCATAGTGTGTTTCTGGTATTAGAAACTCCCATTTCAAAAATAAGACTTCGGGTTGGCTTTAAGGGCACCAGAGGTTCATTTGTGCTGGCGAAGTAGAGGCTCTCCTGAGTTCTAGAACTCTGCAGTGTGGGTCTAGGGGGGTGAACGCCCATGCTTTCATTTGTCCTTTACCATCTACTCCCTGTTGAATTTCTGTAGGCCAGACGTGAAAGTGAGACGCCCAAAATAAGAGTCCACACTGGTTGGGGGTTAGGGTATAAGTGAGGTTCTGGAGGGAAGTGAGACTAGAGAGGTCAGCAGGGAGTAGGTTACTGAGGACCTCGTGCAACAGGCTAAGGGTTTTTTTTTCCTTGTTCAATATTTTGGAATAAAAAACTGCTGGAGAATGCGATGTTGAGCTGTGGATTGAATGTCCGTGTCCCATGCTGAATTCCTCTGCATGGGGGATACATAAAGCTGTTGGACTGTTCATCATGCATGCTGGAGAGGGGATTTGCGCAGGAGGCTAGGGATTGAAGAGATGGCATTCATGCATTCTGGCTCGGAAAAGGACTAGACTAGAATTCGGAGACCTAGTTTCTGATCTTTGCTCAGCCTCTAGACACCTGGGGCTATGGATGGTAAGACTTTTCTGAGCCTCCATTTTCCCGTGTCTAGATGAGGTACAGGGCTAGATGAGTAGTTCCTAAATTTGGCATCTGGGTGCTGGTTGAGAATACAAATGTCCAGGCCTCCTGAGTTAGCTGTGGGGGGCACCCAAGCATCTGAAGTCGTGACAACTTCCCCAGGTGCTGCTTCTAGTCTAGGGAAATTTGGACTAATGGGCTTCTAAGGTCCCTTCTGCCTCAGAAGTGTTGAGTAGGAGAAATGATCCCTGTCCTCGAGAAGCTGGGACATGAACAGTAATACTGCTACTGCTAATAAAATAATGGCAGAATAGCTGACATTTATTTTCTACATGCCAGAGGAATTACAGTTTTTTCCTGGCTATCTGGAAGTAGAGTGATCCTGTGAAGCCTTTCAGAAGGTGTAAAGAACAAAGTTATTAATTTATATGAATTTTGGAGTGTTCCTCAGACCCAGAAAGTAACCTCTCGGGCTTTCCTGAAATCTTGGGATACATCTTACTAATGGATGCACAAAATACATTGAGGTAAAGCACAGGTGCTCACAACACCGTTCAAAGCTATGGTGTCTTGGTGCTGAGTGTATGTTGGGGCAAGGGGCTTGGCGGTGACTCGTGCCACTCGGAGTGCTGCAAAACAAACTAAATGCTATTTTTGCTTCCTCCCCCCCACTCCCGCAAAAATGAAAATGCTCTTTGGATTCCTTTCAGTTAGCAAAAATAAGTGCTCATGTAGGTTTTTTGAGGGGCAGACCTGTGTATCATTTATCTTTTTCAAGTACTCTGTGAGGGAGCTATTAATATCCACATTTTACAGATAAAACTGAGGCTCAAGGTTAAGGAACTTGATCAAAGTTAACATAGCTTTGACATGGCATAAGTCTGGGGACATTTGGAACATCTCATAAAGGGCTAGAATTTTTGCTGAGCATTGGTGGGTGCAGAGAGATTAGCAAAGGCAGTGGTTTTCCAAAAGCCCTGAACTGGCTGTATCAGCATCACCTGAGAATTTGCTAGAAATGTAAAATCTTGGGCCCCAACCCAGAGCTACTGAACCAAAAACTGGGTAGGTTCCAACAACCTGTGTTTTAAGAAGCTGCTTGTGCAGGCTGAAGTTTGAAAACCCCTGAGGACCAGGGGAGGACATTTCAGTGCGACAGCTGTGGGGACCAGGGAGGGCGGTGGTAAGGACTGCTCCAATTACTAGCCTTTCCTTTGGTGGAATAAAGAGATCTGTGGAGCCACACAGATTCCCACAAGGTGGCACTGTAGGCACAGGCTCGGATGCAACCTGCTTTGTTGTCCTGGCCGCTCTCCTTGCGGAAGCATGAAAAAAGCCTAATGCCACATCAACTGGAGAGGTCACTCTTTCTTCTCAGAGAAGGTCTAATGGGGGTGGTAATCTTGTTTATAGGATTCGGCCCTCGTAGGGAAGCTGAACCTGCAGGGCTTTCTGCTGTTCACGTGCGCATGGAGATGTCTACCCATCCGTGCTGCAGTGTCTCTGCAGATTCAGTGCAAATAGCGTTTCTCCTTTGTAAGCTGCCCGTCAGCTGTGTGCCCCAGCTAAGGGGCTTGCAGTTTATTTGGGTAAGAGAACACTTGAACCCTAGTGGCCTGATTCTGGTTCAGTGTTCTCCCTGTGGTGCAGTGCCTCCATCCAGTTTTTGGATGGTTTGGGTGGGGGGCTAGAGTGCTGGGTCATGAGACTCATCTTCAGGCCTTAGCTCTGTCCCAACCATATTTCCTCAGGCCAGTCCCTTTTCTCTGGGCCTCCGTTCCCTACTCTGCAAGATGGAGTGGTGCCGAGAGTGGTGGCCTTCAGACGCTGTTATAAAATTTTGCTCTGGGGAGTTGAGACAGACTTGTCCTAGTCGGGGAACCTGGATTGCAGGGCAGCTATAAACCCTGCTGTAAGACATCCATCTCCTGTATCCACTTAAGTAAGCCTTGCTGGGACTTGGTGCAAGGCAGTAAGGTGGAAACTATCAAATTGGGTTTTTTAAAATACAGATCTCTAGACATAAAGGATTTGCTATAGATTTCTATTCTGCATTTCTTGGAAGAAGGAAAGATTTACACCCTGTTCTCAGCTGCAGAGTGTATTCCACATACACACTGCGCAGAGGGAGGGGCCGTGACTGTGCGAGGCTTCATTCAGCATTCACCTCATTAATCCAGGGATTGGCGTACTACACACAGCTTGCTGTGACTGCTCACCCAGCTGAGCTGCTCTGCCTGGGTAGTTAGTCTCTGGAATTGTGTTTTCGGAGAGCTGTAGAGGTGCACATCACAGGCATGGGGGAGTCAAGGGAGGGTCTGGGTACAGCCCTCTGCTGGCTGCCATCCTCTGCAATGATACTCTGAGAGTTTGGCTAGAAATTGTCCGACCCATAGGCAAACACCATTGAACTGCAGCTCTTGTTGGCAGAGGACATGTGTTCAACAAGATGCATCTTTCCAGCCAGCCTCCTTGGAGAAGGAAAGTTATTTAGTTGATCTGGCATCTCCCATTTTGTAGGCAGGTAGCGCTGCATTTTCTTCTGTTTATGGATAAGGCCACGGAGGCACAGTTGACTTAGTCCCTAAGTCCCACAGCTCATCAGTAGTAGGGAGAAGACTAAGCTTCAGTCCTCTTCACCTTGAGCTCACTCCCCTTCTGACCCCAGACTGAGCTGTTTGCTACTCAGGAGTCATTTCTTACTCCGAGAGAGACAGAGAGAGACAGAGAACAGAGGAGGGGTGGAGGGAGAAAGAACGCTGGGCTCGATCTCACAATCCTGAGATCATGCCCTGAGCCAAAATCAAGAGTTGGGCACTCAAATGACTGCGTCACCCCGGCGCCCTTTGTGATGAGAACTTTTAAGACCTCTCTTAGCAACTTTCAAATATATGATATGGTATTGTTAACTATAGTCATCATGTTGTACATGACATCCCCAGGATGTGTTTATCCTATAACTGGAAATTTGTACCTTTTGACTACCTTCACCAGTTTCTTCTACACTCTACCCCCTGCCTCTGGCAACCACCAATCTCTATTATTTGAGTTTGGGACTTCTTTTGGATTCCATATATAAGTGGGATCATACGGTATTCTCTTGCTCGAATATCACTTAGTGTATTGCCTGCCCTCAAGCTCCATCTATGTTGTCACACATGTCAAGATTTCCTTTTTTTCTCGGCATAAGTGGGGGAGGGGCAGAGAGAGAGAGAGGGAGACAGAATCCCAAGCAGGGTCTGCATGTCAGCTTGGAGCCCAATGTGAGGCTTGAACTCATGAAACGGAGATCATGACCTGAGTCAAAATCAAGAGTTGGATGCTTAACTGACTGAGCCACCCAGGTGCCCCTCCCTTTTTAATGGCTGAATAATATTCCACTGTGTGTGTGTGTGTGTGTGTGTGTGTGTGTGTGTGTGTGTGTGTGTGTGTGTGTATGTGTATGGTGTCTACCACATTTTTCTTTACTTTTTTTTTTTTTTAGAATTTATTTATTTTGAGATAAGCACAGAGCTTGATGCAGGGTTTGATCTCATGAACCGTGAGATCATGACCTGAGCTGAGAACAAGAGTTGGATGCTTAACCCACTGAGCCACCCAGGCGCCCCAATCTTTTAATTCATTTTCAGTTGATTTATGTATAAGTGCATAGTGTAAGATAGAGGCCCTGTTTCATTCTTTTGCTTGTGGCTGTCCAGTTTTTCCAACACCATCTTCCTTCTGTTTTTAAGGTTATAAAGCACTGCAGTGTTGTCTGGGGCACTTTTCCGTGCTGTTCAGCTCATTTCCCTGAGCTATCTTGCAGAGTATCACTGGTACAGAGGTCTTCCTTGAGAAGCTAAGAGTCAAAACGTCTACGACTGGTGCTCCCTGAGCTGGCTTTGTCTGGTTTAGATGGTGTTTTGGGTAGGAAGCCTTCAGCCGCAGAACACTGAGAACTCCACTTAAATTGCCTTGAACAATGAGGACATTTATTTGTTTATATAAGAAGCCATCTAGATGCAGAGGGGTCTTCAGGGTTGATTGATGCAGCAGATCAAGAGTGTTATGAGGACCTAGCCACTTCCTCTGCTTTGCTACTCACAGTATTGGCTCCATTCTGCAAATGGTTGCCAGATACGGCGGGGCTATTCCTGGTCAGCAGGAGGCTCTCCTCTGCATGTGGTGAGTCAGGAATCCGGGCTCCTCCTACTCTGCCTTTTGCCATCTTCAGGGCCTCCTGGTCACTTGCATCTACCTGGCAGAATGGGGAAGAGGGAGGAGAGGCACCCTTTCTCCACAAAGTCCTGACCAGAAGTCACCCACATCATTGCTGTTCCTGTCTCATTGGCTGGGACTCAGTCTCCTGGCACACCTAATTCTAAGAGGGCTGGAAAATGTAGGCTAACTCTAGCCCAGGCAAAAGTAGGGAAAATGCTTTTGGGGGACAGCAACCAGTCTCTGCCATGGCTGGATGAAGAAAATGGATGCTTCATAGAGACTCTGAGTAGAAGCCTCTCAAGCAAAAGGAAGTTACTGGAAAGCTGAGAGGTGTTTAAGAACCAAAGTGTAGGCCCTGCCGGCAGCCTCCCTGGGATCGGGACTGGGAAAGGATTCTGCTACAAATCAGCCCTTCCCTCCTTCTTCCTTCCCCTTCTGTGAGTCCACTCCTACTCCTCCTTTGCAGGCAGCTTTCTATGCTCTCCTTCCCCACGCCCACCTCCCCATTGCTTCCTATTCCAGGTAGCCAGTTCCATTAACTAGACCTGGCATCCAACTTGTCACTTACCGGCAATGTGACACTGACCGGCCCCGCCCAGGACAGAGGTCCCTTCCTTGTCCTGCCAGCTCCTGCAGCCCAGTCTCCACTTAACTGGGGCAGAGGGAGCACTTCCTGAGGGGATGAACAGAGAGCACTGCCAATGTGTCTACAGCAGCCGCCGCTTGTGTTGCGAGGACTTCTGCCTCCTCATCACTCCCAGAACACCCCATGTTGCCACTGAAAAAAAAAAAAACCCACCAAACTTTCTTTTTAAAAACTGCTTTACTCATAATTCAGATACTGCAATGTTTACCCTTTTAAAAGTATATAATTCAGTGGGCTTTGGAATTGTGCACCTCATCACCGCCACCGGGTTTCTGGGTATTTTCATCATGCCAAAAAGAAACCTTGTTCCTCTTAGTGGCCACTCGCTATTTCCTCCAGCCTCTGTTCCCTACCTTGGGCAACCACTAGTCTACCTTCGCTCTTTATAGATTTGCCTGTTCTGGACATTTCATTTCCTATAAATGGAATTCTGCAACATGGGATCTTTTTTATAACTGGTTCTTTTACTTTGCATGTTTTCAAGCTTCATACTGTAGCATGTATCAGTACTTCATTCCTTTTTTTTTTTTAATTTTTTTTTTTTTAACGTTTATTTATTTTTGAGACAGAGAGAGACAGAGCATGAACAGGGGAGGGTCAGAGACAGGGAGACACAGAATCTGAAACAGGCTCCAGGCTCTGAGCTGTCAGCACAGAGCCCGACGCGGGGCTCGAACTCACAAACTGCGAGATCATGACCTGAGCCGAAGTCGGCTGCTTAATCGACTGAGCCACCCAGGCGCCCCTATACTTCATTCCTTTTTAAAAATATGGTTTTATTTAGATAACTTATATGCCATAAAATTCACCTTATAAAGTGTACCACTCAACTATTTTTAGTATATTTACAGAGAACATTTTCATCATTCCAAAAAATAAACCTCTTACCCATTAGCATTCCCTCCCTCCCAGCCTCTGACAACCACTAATCTGCTTTCTAGTCTCTGTGGATTAGCCTATTCTGGACATTTCATGTAAATGGGATCATCTCACGTGTATCATTTTGTGACCGGCTTCTCTCACTTAGCATGATGTTCTCAAGGTTCATGCATGTTGTGGCATGTAGAAGTAATTTATTCGTTTTAATTGTCAAATGATATCCCATTGTATGCTTATGCCCTATTTTGTGTATTCAATTGAAGGACATTTGAATCGTTTCTGCTTTGGCTATTAGGAATAATTCTGGTACTGTGAACAGTTATATGCAAGTTTTTGTGTGGACATAACAATTTCACTTCTCTGGATATATACCTAGGAGCAGAATTGCTGGGTCATATGGTAACTCTGTATTTAACATTTTGAGGTATTCCCAAAGTATTTTCCAGAGAGGCAGCACCATTTTGTATTCCTGCCAGCAGTGTGTGAGAGTTCTAACTTCTCTACATCCTTGTCAACACTTACTATTATCTGTACTTTTGATTTTAGCCAGCTAAGTAGATACGAAGTGGTATCTTATTATGGTTCTGATTTGCATTTCCTAGTAACTAGTGGTGTTGAGCATCTTTACGTGTGCTTATTGGCTGTTCATATGTCTTTAGAAAGTCTTTAGCTCATTTTAAAATTGGATTGTCTTTTTATTGCTGTAACTGTTCTTTGTATATTCTAGATATGTCTTATCAGATGTTTGGTTTGCAAATATTTTTTTCTCATTTTGTGCAGTGTCTTTATGCTTTCTTGATGATGTTCTTATTATTTTCTTTACTTTCTTATTAAAACATTTGATTTTTTTATTAAAAAAATTTTTTTAATGTTTATTTTTGAGAGGGAGAGAGAGACAGAGGGTGACCAGGGGAGGGGCAGAGAGAGAGCAAGACACAGAATCTGAAGCAGGCTCCAGGCTCTGAGCTGTCAGCACAGAGCCCTACATAGGGCTCAGACTCACCAGCCTTGAGATCATGACCTGAGCCAAAGTCGGACGCCCAGCCAACTGAGCCACCCAGGTGCCACTAAAACATATGCTTTTTAAGTAGTCTCTCTACCCAGTGTGGGGCTTGAATTCGAGATCTTAAGATCAAGAGTCGCATGCTCTAATGACAGCCAGCCAGGTGCCCCTTGATGGTGCTCTTTAAAAGGCAAATGTTTTGGGGTGCCTGGGTGGCTCAGTCTGTTGAGTGTCAGATTTCAGCTCAGGTCACGATCTCACGGTTCGTGGGTTTGAGCCCTACTGACAGCTCAGAGCCTGGAGTCTCCTTTGGGTTCTGTGTCTTCCTCTTTCTCTGGCTCCCCCACTCGCGCTTTGTCTCTCTAAAATAAATAATGTTAAAAAAAATTAAAAGGCAAGTGTTTTACATTTTGATGATTATCTGTTTTTTCTTTTGTCTCTTGTGATTTTGATGTTAAATCTAAGAAACCATTGCCTAACCCAAAGTTCATGAAGGTTTGCTCCAATGGCTCCTTCTAAGAATTTAATAGTTTTAGCTTTTACATTTATGTCTGTGACCTACTTGGCGTTAATTTTTATGGACAGTGTGAGGAAGGGGTCTGACTTCATTCATTTTCATGTGACTACTCATTTTGTCCTAGCACCACTTGTTGAAAAGACTGTTCTTTTCTCGTTGAATTGTATTGGCACCCTTGTGGAAAATCAGTGGACTATGTTGTCACTTCCTGAGTTTTCTGTCCTTAGAAACTTCTGTCAGGGCTCCCGTGAGACTTTGAATAGAACAATAATGCTTTTTACTGAATCCTCACTGTTTGCCGTGCTAGGCACATTACATATATACTCTGTGTCCTCACAACACTTCTGCAAGGTAAGCATTATTATCCTCATCTCAGAGATAAACAGGTTGAAACTCAGGATTTTAGTCATTTTCCAAAGGTTCAGTAAGTGGCAGGGTCGTGAATTTAGGTCAGGGTTGGCTCCAAGGGCTGTGTCATGTGCTATGGTTCTCTGCTCCCAGGAGGCCACCCACCCACCTTGGGTGTCATTTCTGGGGTTCTTCAGGGCCATAACTAGACAGATACATGTGTGGCAGGGATTATGGCCTAAAACCTAAATGGAGATTATATGATTTCATGGTGTGATTTGGATACTAAAAAAAGCACAAATTGTTGCTTCCAGCTGCCTCCATAGGAAGTGGGCATCTAGAGTGAAGGAACAGTGAGTCCTCTTACCCTGTCCATTTGGACCACTCCTTGGGGTTATTTTATTTTTGGAAACTGTGAAGTGGAGCTTGTTCAGAGAGGAGTATCGGGATGATAGCCTGCCTTCAGATGATGGCTTATGAGACCTGTTTGCAAGGTCTGGAGTTATTTATGATTTTATTTTATTTTTAAGTAATCTCTACACCTAACATGAGGCTCAAACCCACAACCCTGAGGTCAAGAGTTGCACGCTTTCACCAACTGAGCCAGCCAGGCACCCCTGAAAAGGTCTGGAAGTATTTAGCTGTAAACAAGCGGGGATAGGTATTATTGGTCAAGGGCTATCATGTGGGAAAAGGGTGAGATTTCTCCCAGTGTGTGGAAAATAAGGCAAAATGGTTTGGGTGGATAGGAGGAAGTTTTTAAAACTCAGAGCTGATGGAGGAGGGCAGGGGCTGACTTGGAGAGTCGTGAGCTTCTTGTCACTGGTTGTGTATAAGCAGAGTCTAGCTGCTTACTCTGTGGGATTGCTGTGGAGGCTCTTTGGGCCTTCTGCAAGGTGCAGGCCTGGGGGATTTTTTAGGGTTTCCTTTGACCCCTAAAGCCTGTACGTTGTGGCTTCTGATTTTATGGGGACTTCCTGTACACACAGCTGGGACTGCTCCCAGCCCAGATCTGTCATGTCTCACTGATCCCGAGGGCTAAATTTGGAATTTAATAACAACACTTTGGATTTATGTAGCCCGTTTCCTTGGAGGCACTTCATCTGTTATCCCATTAATTCTCATAACATCCCTGGGCGGAAGGTGAGGGAGGGCGAGAGAGGAGAAGGAGTCTCTGGCTTCTTAACATCCTGAAGGTGAGAGGAAGTGGCTGGATTAGGTACAGGCCAGGGGCTGGGGACGTGGCCTGGATCACAGCCCCTCTGGCTTCTTCCCCATATAAAGACCAGGTTGCCTGCTGGATAAGGGTACGTTGCCCCAGCAGGAAGCTCATGTCTTGTGCAGAGTATATTGGCCATCTGATTACATGAACAGTTTAAGATAAATCTGTAGTGCGTGAGGCTCCAAGTCGGCTCTGTCAGTGATGGAGTGGTTGGGTGTGGAGGTAAGAGGGAAGACCGGTGTGTTCACCACTAACTGGCTTGCAGGGGAGGGTCCAGGGGCAGCAGGAAGGTTTCGTTGGGGAGAGGGGATTTGAGCCGAGTTACAGCAGGGTCTGTGAAGGATGAGCAGGGATGGAAGGGAAGGGTTCCCCAGGTGGAGCGCACTGCTTTGGCAAACACAGATTGGCTTTGGGGTTCTTGTCTACTCTAGACAAGAGTTTGTCACTCCTACCTCTACTCAGGCTCTTCTGCATCCTTTTCATGCTTTTTTCCTTCGAGTCTTAGGGTTTGTACTTCAGGCTGGCCCTTGGGGCATGCCCCAGCCTGCACTGGGATACTCTCCGCTGGACTCTGGTGCCAATCTTCCCCTCCCCAGGCAAGGGAGGGCGTAGAAACCCAGGGCCACAGACTTGCAGCCTGGTGCGGCTGGATGGTCCCCTGCAAGTCAACAGGTACTACACTCTGCATCTTCTTTCTGCGGGCGAGGCAGTTGGGGCCTGGAGATGCAAACAGGCGAGGGATCTTTCAGGAAGAGAGACTAGCAGAGGCCAAGACTTAGAGGCAAGATAAGGTGGGTGGGTTTGTGGGAGCTGGAAAAGGCAGGCAGGACTGGGAACGTATAGAAATGTGGTGAGGGGAGGGGTTGGACTACGCAGGTGATTACAGGTTGGACTTTACTTAGAGGGCAGGGAGAAGCTGCTGGAAGATTTTAAGCAGAGGAATCGTGTATCATGTGCCTTTTACAAAGGCCACTGGCCAGAAATTGAGCCCCTGGTAGTCCCTGCTTGTCCTCCTTCTTGCTGGCCATCCTCTCCCATGGATGGCAGGTGGTTTCCACTTTCACTCCCATGGCCCGTTCATCTACACATCTTCTGGCTCTTCCTTCAAAAGTTATCCAGAATGTGATTGTTTCTTACCACTTTTGTGGTTCCTCTGGCCCAAGTCTGCACATTTTTCACCTTGTTACTGCCGTGGCCCCTTCACTGCAGTCCTGATGACACCTTCACCCCTTAGAGTTATTCTCCATGCAGCAACCAGAGTGAGCTGTGAAAATGAGAGTCACATGAAGTCCTTCTTCTGTTCAGAACCTTCTAGTGGCTGCACAGTCACTTAATGCGATGCCAAAAGGCTCTCCATGATCCACATGGCCTGTGACCTGGCCTCCCATCACCGCTAGCTGTGCTCCTAGCTGTCAGCCGTGCCGCTAGCTGTGCTCCAGCTTGTCAGCCCTGCTCCTGCTCTAGGACTTTGCACGTGTTGTCCCCTCAGCCTGGCCCACTCTGCCCCAGCTAACCTTGTGGGTCATGCTCTCCCTTTCATCTGGTCATTGCTCAAGTGTTAATCTTCTCAGAGACGCCTTCTTTGACCACTTTATCAAAGATTGTATCCCTCCTCAAATTTTCTTCCTGACTTTAATTTTTTCTCCTCAACATTCACTTCTATTATTTTCTTGATTATTGACTGTCTTCTCTCTAGAAAGGAAGCTTCATGAAGGCAGGATCTTGTGTGTCTACACAAACAATTTTTATTTTTATTTTTTGTATGTACATCATTGCTGTATCCCCCGCGTCGGGAACGATGCCTGGTACTCAGCAGGATAAGTAAATGCTTGCCGACTGACTGACCCAACGAATGGCGGCTTTGTGGAGAGCACATTGGGCTGGGGTGCGGGGCTGGAGGGGGGGTGGGGAAACCAGCCAGCAGGCTGTGGCAGAATCTGACAGTAGGTGATGGGGACTCTTAGGTTTAGACGCTCTCCATTTGCTGTGGTGCATGAACTGTCAGTTGAGAAGTGCTTTTAGGTTTAGTTTGTCCAGTCCCCCCTTTGACCATGTGGGGAAACTGAGGTCCACAAAAGGAATTCTCCAGCCTTCCTGCCTCCTAGACAGTATCTTATTGAAGAAGTCTGGTCTCCGTGGGAGAGGGGAGCCCCCTCAGGTTGTGTGGCAGTGACCGAAAGGGGCTTTTCGTGTGCTCAATGGCAGGTTGAGGGCCTGTCATGGTGATGTATGAAGTGCTTTTCGGAGTGGTCACCTTGCAGTTGGTGAGTAGGCATAAGCTGGCGCCTGCCCCAGCACTGCCAGTCTGGTTGGAAGCCGCCATGCCTGCTAGCAGTTCTTGGAAAGACAGATCTTGGAAAATCTTCCCATTTCCCTTACAGGCGTCCACTTTATCCCCTTGCCACTCTCCCAACTTGTTTTCTGGGGAGGTGGGTCTTGACTGGCTTAAGTAATAAAAGTGTGGCGTTAGTAATAGCAAAGCCATAGTAATGGCTTGGTGATGGGCAGTGACCCGGACCTAAACTGATCAGTGCACGGAATCGCCCCTGGCCAGAGCAACTGATTGAGGTTAGGCTTATCACAGTTGGAGGGAAGCCTTCTGCTCATGGCTGGGGAGAGATCCCTCCTGCTCCAGGTGGTGTGATGTGCAGATAGAAGGCTTAGAACCACCGTACCCATTTTGTTACCATGAGGAAAGCCAGCCTGAGGACAGAGTTGAGATTTGGAGCAGAGAAGAGGTGAAAGAATAGCGGAGAAACAGCCAGAGCCCTGCTGAAACCTACCTGAAGCACCTGTTATCCTGGACCCTAGTTATGGAGGCTAATGAATGCTGTCTGTTGTTTAAGATAGTTTGAATTGGTCATTGAAGAAAGCCTAACTGATATTTGGGTGGATGGGCAGTGATGACGACTCATGAGTGGAGAAGGTGAGCCCGGTACGGTCTTTACTGGGAGCATGCCCCATGGCCCTGTCCGAGTCCCTGCTCCTCTGAGAAGCCTGTCCCACAAGGCCTGGAGTGTAAGTGCCGAGGGGATGCCAGCGTGGGCCGTCTGCATAGTGTCTAGCACGACTGGGCACATGCAGAGATAGTTGTCTTTTATAGCTATATAGTTACTGGCTTTTTACCCTCTTCCCCTGTGGACACCTGCCTTCTTGGGAGGGTCTCCTTCAGAGGGGAAGGTACTGGTTCCATCTCTGCCAGGGTCCTGCACACCTCTCCATGTGGCATCCTGTGAGTGCTTGCTGGACCACAGCTGGCTCTGTCCATCCCCACACATGGGCTCTTTTACCTTTTCTTTGCCCCTGGGTGGGCTGGTGACCAATGGGGTCCATCCCGGAATATTTCTAAGTGCATAAAAAACACGAACTTATGAAGAAAACCAATTCTGTTCAGGTACACATAGCAAAATATCAGATAATTTGTGATGAAGTATCATATATGCTTCTTTATTAATGTGATAATAGTATCTCACAGCAGGTCTAAATACTTACGATTCAAAGTAGTGACTGAGAGTGTAAAGAACATCTTGAGATATATAATGTCCATGGTGTTATATGAAGATACCTCTGATTTCTGTTGGAAACACAGACTACTACTGTGGGTTTGTTGTCTACATTTATAAAGGAAAAAAATTAGAAGTTAGTGAAATAAAGATGTCCCCTTTTTCCTCATCCAAGTTCATGTTCCTCTTGTACTCTGTCCATGGATGCCATGGTAGATGTGTGTGGACCCCAAGTTAAGAACTGAGTGACCATTAAAAACAAACAAAACCCCTAACACACACATGCTCTGTCTCATACATGTTGTGTGGATGCATGTACCTACACACCTACTGGGATTTTCATACCTGCATAGAAAGTTACAGAGAACACCTCGTACCTCTCCAGATGAATGTGTTGTACACACACACACACACACACACACACACACACACACACACACACAGCTACAGGCACACCCAGAGAGACACTGCATATATGTGCACATGTGCACACATATATCCAGCACGCGGGGCCATGTGTTTACATCCCCCTACAAGAACGTACACACAGGCTCACACATATGCTCACACACATCTCATTGTACCTAGAGCCTTCTGTATAAATGTGCACAATCCTAAGTTCCAGGCTGGGGTGGGGGATCCAGGGCCCTGGGGCTTAGTGTGAGCATTGCATGGCAGCCATGCACAGGCAGAGGAAGTCAGGCTCATGCCATCTGGAGGCCGCCACCTAGCCCCCAGGCACCGGGGAGACCTGGTCTAGGATGAGAATTCTGCCAATCATGTTTCCCAGGGTACAAACCAAGGAACCAGGAGAATGGCTCTTCAGAATCTTCTTTCTTTCCCTAATGAAATCCAAATCTGCCCCCAAAGGGTGATGGGGGTTTGGTTGATGTTGCTGTGCCGCCACGAGTAGGCTGGTCTGAGCTGGTGGGGGCAGTGGGACAGTGGGCCCAGTATAGTGCAGGGGCGTCCTCAAAGGGAAGCATTATTCATTGGTATTGAACATTATGTCTGCAGAAGCGAATGGCCCAACCTCCTATTCAGTTTATGTAAAATAAAACAGGCCATATGCTGCTGCTTTCAGAGTTTGGGTGTTTAAATTAAATGTTGTTTAATGAATATTCAAACCCATTTGCTCCAAAGTTGTGCTCAATGTGGCGGCGGCTTTCATCTCCCTCCTTCCTTGCGGCCCCCTCCCTGCTCCAGTACCCAGGGTATTAAGCCATTAGAACGGGGTGTGAACATCCAGGCATCTGTCTTCCAACGGAAAGTTGGATATTAAAATGCCGGAGCAGATGACAGTATAAATAAAGACATACAGTGAGAAGCTCGTCTGGTTATTTTTTTGTTTGGTAATTAAGACTGAGGAGGTTTTGACTTAAGTTCTATCTTCCTGAGAAACAGAGGTGGGGGGCCAAGAGCTCTCCCCCCTTCCCTTTTTCCTTCATTTGTCAGTTTAGGGAGGGGCTTCCACATTGGCCTCTGTGTAACTGGTTTATTGATGAGTGTCAACTTGGTAGCATAGAGATGTGAAATGGTTTTATTTTTCTCTAGTCACTGTTTTCTGCTAAACTCTGCCAAATTACCCTTAACATTAGCTGGAGTAGAGTCCATAGCTTTATGGTCAAAACCACTGGTGTATCTCTGGACTGAAACACTCCACTTGGCCCATTGTAGGCCAGGCCTGTACTCAGATGATGGAAGTGGGCAGGGGGTGGGGGGGGGGGGAAGTAGTGTTTGCTTTCTCACTCCTCCTCCTGGTCCAGAGCTTTGGGGCCCACCCCCTGGGGTCAGGTGCAAGGACAGGGGGCTGTGGAGTCAGGCTTCCTGGAGAAGTCCCCGTGTGTGGTGGGAGGCATCTCTACTTTGGCTTACTGCCGTGGCTGACCTGGGTAGATAGCAGGCCGGTGTCCTTGGGGCAGAGTACAGCTCATGCCAACACCACCCATCCCTGATGATGTGCTCAGCGGCAACGGATCGCTTCAGTCCCATGAATGGTGCACACTCTGCTGCCTTTCTGTGGGGTGTCGAGAGGTACTGCTTCTTGGGCTGTCCTGTGGCTCTGGCCCATCCTCTCTTCTCTACACCTCCACGGGGCTGTATAGGAGCAGCTGAGGCCCTACTATGCCTTCAGGGGCTGGTGGGGTCAGAGGTGTGGGCACCCCCTTTCTTCCTAAGCATTCTGCCCCCTGCTTTCCATACGTTGGTGCTGCTGCAGGCTCCTTCTGCCTTGAGAGATCCCCAGGAAAAAGTGGGTGCCACATTCCATGCCCATGGAATCTCCAAGCTCTAGGGGACCCACGTCAGCTTCTCCTGGCACTACTACTGCCTCTCTCTGGCAGTACAAGGTGGGGCTGCAGACAGCACAGCTCAGTAAGCACCCGGCTGGGGAGGGAAATACCAGCTTCCCCCTCTCGTGGGCACTCCCCGCATTTCTACGAGTGATTCTCTTGAGCCCCTCTCACTGAAACAGTATGTTCTCTAGGACACCAGTTTCCCCAGCGACCCTCTTTTTCTTCCTTCCCTCTCATATAGACCAGGTGTGTGTGTCATGGTTTGCGATGGGGCCTGGTGTTAGAGGTGCTGGTTCAGTTTCTTGGTGAAACCTTTGGGAAGGTGTCAGCTACTAGTGCCTTTCTACTACTTTTTTGCCTTTAACTATGTGCACATACCAGTCTGGGGGCAACAGTAAAAATTCCAGCTGACATCCTGTGCACACACTGAGAGAGAGTTGGTCTGTGAGTGGAACAATTTTAGAAGCGTCATGAGGGTTCCTATCCTCCCCTCCTATCCTCCAAAGTATCCTCTCAATCCAAAGAGCTCAAATTGCTTCCATGCCTTTCGTTATTAGCTCCACATGGGAGACCCCCAAACCTATCACCAGCCCTGTGCTCTCTGTGTGGCTCTGTCTCTACCTGGGCATCCCACCAGATTTCAATATGCTCATATCCAGCCTCTTCATCTCTCATTCCACTCTCTTCTCCACAATCCTAACCACTGTTTTCTGTGTGTTAAGAACTTGCTCAGCAAGCACTAATGGAGCACTCACTATAACACCAAGCCCTGTGATAGATGCTGGGGTGGTGACCAAGTGGTGACTAAGAATAGTGTCTGCCCTCAAGGAGCTCTTGGCCACTGGGGACCATACGCCTAAGAGAGACTCTTGGTATGAAATGGAAAGAGCTAAGGCGAACATAGGGATGGGAGGGCTCTCATATGTTAGTTCACTAAGCTCCTGGGCACTGAGGAAGAGCTTCCTGGAGAGGATGACCTTTGAGCTCAGTCCTGGATTGTGGTAACTGGCAGGGTAAGAAATATTTGAAGGGCATCCTGAGGAAAGGCAAGAGCGAGAACAAAGGCATGGAGGCATATAGAATAGCATGGAATGTGCTGAAAATTTGAAGTGCTTCCATGTTCCCGGGGTCTATTTTGCATGGGAGGAAATGGTAAGAGATGCGCTGGTTTCCTGTCTCCATTCCTGGGCCTCTATCCCCCTAGTCCCCCATGTGTAAGGAGTTGTGGCTGTCTCCTCTTAAGCAGGATGTTGCCCTGCCATGCGTCCCACCATAGGATGAATGACAAGTTGAGGTGGCTCATCACATGGTATTTTCCTACTTCCCACTTTCTCATCATGTCGTCGGTAGGTGAGTATGATGATGTCTGTCTTAGGGGAGGTGGGCTAGGGGAACCACTTGAAGATGGGGAGGCTATTTGGAGTAAAGCTGCTACCCCATGGCCAGCCCCTGTGCCCTGACCCTGACCTCCTTTGAGCTCAGCTCTTGGTCCGACTTCTGAATCTCTTTGATCCTTGACTTCTCTTTGTTTTCTTGGTCCCTGAATTTGTTCTAGAATCTGGCTCTTTGATTCCATCTGGCCCCTTGAATAGGCAGCCTAGTTGGATCCATCTTTGTTGGTGTTGGCATTTTGTACATGACAGGATATACCCTCAGGAAAAAGGATGCACCTGTGGATCCCGAGATATCCCTGGAGGACCTGGCCCAGGTTCTCCCAACTCCTGGCCCCTACCCAACTGTCTAGGAGGATTGAGACCTTGTAGGTGAGGTCAGCTTGGATATGTTCTTCCCTGACCTGGTTTTATACATGTGTGTGTGTGTGTGGGTGTGTGTGCGCACGCGTGTGCGTAGGTTGGTAGGGAGTCAGTGTCCAAGGTGAGAATCTGTTCCGGGGCTTACAGGAAGTTGGGCATCCTTACCCACTGGCCCTGGCTCTCAATCACACATACGTGCATTAAACACAGTGGGAGTATTCCATCTCAGATGGATAGAAGGCCTGGTCCAAGTCCATGCCTGGGCGTGAGTCTCCTAGGTGAAAGGCACGGACTCACAGAGTGTATTTTAATGATAACCAGAGCCAAACCATTCCAGAGCTGGATGTGCCCTAAGGAACCCACTTGTTTGTTCCTTCCCTCTTCCAAGCTGTACTAGAGCTGGTGTTGGGAATTGGAGGATGGTAGGATGAACAAGATAGAGCTCCTCTTCTCCAGGGATTCATGGTTTAGTGCAGCCAGGAGTGGATTCTGTGATGTGTGTGCTTGATGGCACTGCCATAGGCTGAGGAGGGCTTGGCCATCACAATACACTTATTTAGTACCTACTTGTTGCCAGTCACTTACAATGAAGGAAAGGCAGGCCGATGGACAGGCAACCTCTTCCAGTATTTACAATTAGATGCATTATCTTGCTGAGCCCTTTCCAAACCATACCAAGCAGATACTATTTCCACAGGAGATGAGAAATTTGAACAACAGAGGGGTTGAGTTATTGCCCTTGGTCACAAAGTAAGTAGTGGAGCCAGAATTTGAACCCAAGCTTTTCTACTCCGATAGCTTGGCTAGTGATACAATACTTTGAGTTACAGTTTTATTTCAGTTGGTGGAGGAGATTCTTTCATTTCTAGGAGACCAAAACAACCTATCATGTCATGGCTGCACTGAAGCTTCCTCATAGAAGGGCAGTAACTCTAGGAATATTTTACAGATGCCTCTTCTTATCTCTAGACAGCTGAGCCCTGATGTCCTGAATTCTCTGGCAGTGTAATCTGCATCCTGCCCAGGAACTCAGAGAAATCCTTGCAGAGAAATCCTTGCAAGGGGCCCAGGTTTGGGCCCCTGGGAAGGATGGAGAGAAGGACATTAGGATGGCATGGAATCACCCCAGGGCCAGGAAACACCCCTGCCCCTTGAGCAGCACCATGCCCATTGTTGTAGGTGGGGATCATTGGGTTGCATGGACTACCATCCATGTGAGCCAGCTCGTGTACCAGGCAGGCCATGGTGGTTGGAACAGTATAGGGAGGGGGCTGCAGATGGAGAGTGAAGCCGGCTGGGCTCACAGCAGCCAGATGAGGTAGGCCACCGGAGCGTGAGGCAACTTCCCTCTGCCTCTCATTTCCCATCTCTCTTGGGCTGTGTGGCCTTTGCTCTTTGCCCCTCTCTGAGCAGCCTCTTTGCTGTTTTCTTCCCTGTAGGCAGTACTCCTTTGCTTACTCGTGGCTTCTCTGCTCTGTACATCCCCTCCTCTAGCTTGTTTGCAGATGGCTTGGTTTGCTGTAGGGCCAGCTGTGGCCATGTCTCTACACAATGCCTATCCCGTGGTCCAAATTCTTGACAGGAAATAATCTGACCGATCACTGGTTAGCCGACAGATGTCCTAAGGACCTAGGTGTTTTTTTTGTCAGGTATCCGTCTCTGCTTGAGTCAGAGGAAAACATGTGGGACACTTAGGGTGGCCCCTATAGCTGGGGCTATGGGTGGGGCAAATATACCAAATGCATCTGCCACAGACCAAGGGTAAGTTGAAGCTGTTCGTCTCACTCCAGATCATGGGCAGAACAGAACCAGGCATGGTTTCTTGGGGTGGGGATGGGGGGGTCTTATTTTCTCCTAGTGGGCAGCTACCTCCTCAAGGCTCTGAGCAGGGAGGTTGTGCCCTTGGGGAGGCCTTAAAGACCACAGTTCACTGGCGCGTTCTTCCAGAATTCAAATCACTTTGCGCCCATGAGGGAGGGAAGGCATTGTGAGAGACACATATCCACATGGAATCCAAATTCTTGTAACTTTGCCAGGAAAAAATAGGCCTGATTACTACATCCAGATGATGGAACATTCATTCGTTCATTAGGTATTTCTCAAGTGCTTCTGGGGTGCCACGGCTCTCCTGGTTATTGCAGATACAGTGGTGCGTGGTGGCTAATATTACTGCAAGCTAACTGTAGAGCAGAGACCATGGGAAGGAAGGGAGTGATATATATTTATCCCTTTCAAGCCTCAGATCAACAACATGAGAGAAGTTCTGTTTTTGACCCATTGTGCAGATGCGGAAACTGGAGTCCAGAGAGGTTAACTTCTTGTAGAAGGTCACACAGCTAGTAAGTGGCACGGTCTGAATATGAACCCAGGCCCATGGCCTGTTATCATTTATTCCAGGAGTTCTGGGTAGAGAGATTTCTCTGGCCAAGGGGTACTTGGGAAGTAGTGTTCTCATGGCCTTTGTCTCAGCTGGTTCCTTTATTTCCTGAAGGAGTGGTAGGGAGTGGGGTTCCTGGCCGTGCCCCTCCCACCTTCCTCGTTCATTTCCAGAGCTTTGTTTCTGCTTTCTCACCACATTCCTGCTCCTCCTTGAATGGTTTCCCCTGTCCCAAGGTCATAAAGACCCTTGGCCTTCTTGTGGTCCATGTTGTCATACCATGTGCTGTGGTCTGAATATTCGTGTCTCCCCAAAATGCATGTATTGAAATCTCAGTCTCCCAGGTGCTGGTGTTAGGAGGTGGGGCCTTTGGGAGACGTTTAGGTCACGAGAGTGGAGACCTCATGAATGGGAGTCGCGTCCTCCTAAAAGAAGCCTGAGAGAGTGCCCTGGCCCTTTCTACCATGTGAGGACCCGGTGAGAAGTCTGTGACCCAGACCCAGAGAGGGTCTTCACCCAACATGCTACTGCCATGATCTTAGATTTCCAGCCTCCAGAAAGGTGTGAAATAAGTTTCTGTTGTTTATGAGCCACCCAGTCTGTGGTGTTTTGTTGTAGTAGCTCGAATGGACCAGGATGCCGTGTGTGTGTCTGAGTTCTGCTGGCTCAGCTGGCTGACTGGGGCCATGTTTGTGGCTGCCCCTGCCAGCCATTTCCTCTGTGCTCCTGTGGACCTCCTCTCTGTCAGGGGCATGTCTTCACTGAAGGAACAAGCTGTGTGTGCGAGGGGGAGAGGGCTAGACATCAAGGCAGGCCTTGGCATTGGGGCTTTTAATGGGCAAAGTCACAGGGTGACTGTCCTTAATTGGCTAGCACTACAGCCAACTGGGCCATGCTACATCCATACAGACCTTGTGCTTCCTTGAAGGGCAGCTGTGTCGGCGGCCATATGGCAGTCAGTACTCAAGAGTTCAGCTGGAATCAGGCGGGGCTGGAGAACAAGGGACAGCCTTCCCTCTGGCTCTGGGAACCTGGTTTCTGGAACCGGGGTGAAGGCCTCCCTTCTGCCCGATTGCCTTCATCACTTCTTACAGAAGGAAATTCTGGCCAAGAGTGCTTAACTCCTAAGCTGTTGCAACTCCTTATGTTATAAGAGTCCCAGAAACCACCAGTGAGAGTGTTGGGGAAGGAACAGTCCTATGTGGATGATTTGAGAGAATGGGACATCGGGAGTGGCCTATTGGCCCAGGTCTTCATGTTAGCTGAGGAGAGAACATATGACCACGTCAGAGCACTGATCTGGCAGAAAGGTGTGCTTTAATGTCATGGAAAGAGCATGAATATACAGCCAAGCTACAAGAAGGTAGTAGTTAATGATAACACAGCACTCGTTATGGGCTGGGTACTCTTCTAAGCACTTTGCATATTTTAATTCAGCTAGTGTTGTGAAATAGGTTTATTATTGCCTCTATTTTATAGTTGATGAAATTGAAGCACAGAGAGGGTAAGTGACTTGCCCAAGATCATAATAGCCAGTTAGTGACCGAGCAGTCAGTCATGAGCTCTGCTAGCCAGCTGTGTGACCTGGTGCAGGCCTCTGGGCCTCTTTCCATGGGGTAGCTGGTCTTGTAGTGCCCTGCCTGTTATTGTCTACTCCATTTTGACACTGCAGTCTGGCCATGGACTCTCCCAAGGGTGTGAGATGGAGAGGGGTGGAGCTCTCTTCCCAGGGACAAAGGAGCTGCCCAGATGATGTCATCATGAAGCCGCCAGAGCCAGCCTTTCTGGATTGATCACACTAGTCATTAATCCCCATGTAAAACAGTTTGGGACCAGGCTCCAGACCCTGTGCTTGCTTTACTGTTTTCATGTGCCCGGTAAACGATTCTGCTGGAAGAGGTGTGAAGGGCATCTGTGCAAAGTGGTTCTGAGCAAGATTTAAGGCCGTTTTACACATTCCTATCCATTTTGAGGCTGCCCTGGGATGGAGAAATGGGAATGCTTGCAGTACCAGGATGCTGTGCTCCAAAGGCCTTTGAGCTGGAGTCAGGAAGCCTGTACAGTCTTCTTGCTGGAACCTGGAGAGGGAGAGCTTGCTTGCAGAGCTGCTGAGCCCATCTTTTTCACTGCATATGGGGGGCTTGGGTCCAGATAAGAGAAGAAACAGCTTGAGGTTGACCAGCGTTAATCCCAGCATTGGGACCCTTAGGGCCACTTCTGGCCTTCCTCCCTGCCCAGCCAACACAGATGGAACACTGTTACCACACTTTACCTGCGTTGTCTCCACTTAATGTCCACACCAACCCAAGGAGTTGGGTTTACAGATACTTACAGATAAGGAAACTGAGTCCCAAGTGGCAGAACCGGAATTTAGCTCCAAATGCTTTCTTATATTCTTTGTGTTTCTTCTTAATATTAAGACCTCTTTAAATTTTCCAGAGCACTTTTTCTTCCATGCATAGGCTGTCTAGTAGAAATAATTCCTGAACCAGCAATCAGGATGGTCTTGTCCTTCTCCACCAGCCCAAGTTCAAATTCCAGTTCCACCGTGTACTGTGGCCTTGAGCAAGTTGTGTAACTGTTGAAGCTTCAGTTCCTACTTTGTAAATTGGAGATGATAATGTCCAAATTACAGAGAATTTTTAAGGATGAAATGAAATCCTTGAAAGGCATTTATTGCGACAACAAGTATGCAGGTGAAAGCCACTAAATTATTATTATTGGTAAGGAGTGCCAATATTTGATATTGAGTCTTATCCTGAAAATCTGGAATTAAGCTTGTTGTAATGATATGCTAAAGCTTTTCCTAAAGCTAATTTCTAAGAAAGGAATGGGTATTATGATTTCATTTATATTAAGGTCGATGGTCGGCTGAATAACTGGCCCCCAAAACGTCCAAGTCCTATTCGGGACCCTTGAATGTTACCTTATGTGGCAAAAGGGACGTTGTGGATGTGGTTAAATGAAGGATCTGGAGATGGGCAAATTATCCTAGATTGCCAGGGTGGGCCCATTGGGTCCTGATATGAAGGCAACGGAAAGGTCAGAGTTAGAGAAGCAGGTATAATGATGGAAGCAACAAAGTTCATAGAGAAAGATTTAAAGATGGGCTGCTGCTAGCTCTGAAGTTGGAAGAAAAGGCCACAAACCAGGAAATGTGGGCGGCTTCTAGAAGCTGGAAAAGGACAGGAAGCAGATTCTCTCCTAGGGCTTCCATAAGGAATTCAGCCCTGCCAACCCGTTATGGACTTCTGACCTGTGAAACTGTAAGGTAATAAATTGTTTTATTGTTTTAAACTACCAGGTTTGTATTAATTTGTTACAGGAGCAGTTAGAAATCAATACAAGATCCATATTTAGTATTTTCTACTCAAATTCCACAGGCATTTATAAGCACCTCCTCCAGGCCAGGAACTCACCTAAATGCTAGGTAGCTCACCTAAGTGTGTCCCTATAAACAGCATAAGTGGGTGCAGAGAGCATGGGCTTCGATGCAGAAGAGGCAAGTGGGAATTCCAGTTATACTGCTCATTAGTGGTGTGATCTTGGGCCAGTCACCTGACCTCTCTGAGCCTCCACTTTCATATCTGTGAAGGAAAGAGTTTAACATACGAAAAATACCTGACATGGCCAGGTACTCAGTAGCTTCTAACCAGTTACATTCTAAGTAATGTTGCTGCCTACTCTTCCCCCAGACTTCGATGCACCGTACCCCGCTTCCCCAGGAGAGCCCTAGTCGGGATTTGTGTTCAGTGCCTCCTATCTCTGGGGCCCTCCTGGGGAATGGTGCAGCCAGCAGCACCCAGGACAGAGTTAGGGCCAGGTGCAGGGAAGAACCTGCTTTCAGCCAGGGCTTTCCAGAGGTGGAACCGGCAGCTGGCCACCTTCCTTGTTTTCAGGTGTTACAGTTGCCCTCCCCTTGGACTTCAGACGTGGACTTTTGATGTTGTCACCATATGTGGTCACATGTAGTCACAGAGCTCGCTGGTGTGACTGGAAGAAAGATGTGCATCTTGCAGTCTGGAACTTGTGTGCCCATCCTGGCCTTCCCTGCCTATAGGGTTCCATATTCTGTGACTGGCAAAATCACCCTGATTGCTCTTTGTTTCAGGTTGGTGGGTTAAAACAGTATTTTGGTAAATGTACACACTGAAAATTGTACTTTTTTTTTTTTTTTCATTCTGGCTTTGGCAATTCTTCATTTTTCACTCCACTCAGAGCTGAGTCAATGTAAACCACATGATGGCTTTGCCTCCACAGCCATTATCTATCTAGAAAAGAAGGAAAAAATATAAAAATATCCAAACCTCTTGTATTTGAATAGAGGCTTCCCTCTTTGAAGGCTTGTCCCATTCACGGGGCGCCTGGGTGGCTCAGTTGGTTAAGCATCTGACTTTGGCTCAGGTCTTGATCTCGCGGTTTATGGGTTTGAGCCCCACATCGGGCTCTGTGCTGACAGCTCAGAGCCTGGATGGAGCCTGCTTCAGATTCTGTGTCTCCCTCTCCCTCTGCCCCTCCCCTGCTCACGCTCTGTCTCTGTCTCTGTCTCTCTAAAAAAATAAAGAAACACTGAAGGCTTATTCCATTCAATGCATCCTGTAACGCTCTCAGCACTCTCTGAGGGCTGTATTCTCATTCTGCTGCTCTGAGGTTCAAGCAGGATGAACAAGTGAGGGTACTGGGTGTGCAGATCGTACCACCATGCCCATGGTTCTGGTTGTTTGTTGCCAGCATTCATTCCCATTGCTCAGTGCTTGTGCAGCACTGACAGTTACTTATTTAAATAGTATCCCTGGCTATCCCCATTTTACAGATGAGAAAACGTAGGTAGGTGAAGGACGTGTACCAGGCCATGCAGCTGAACCCGGGGCCCTTGACTATGAGAAACCATAAGCTTTTCCCGCCCCAGCTGCCCCTCTTTATGGGAGGTTAAATCACGCTGGCTTTAAAGACCCCATTACAATACCTTGGTTTCTTTTCTTTTTACCACCTCGAAGCGGCTGTAAAAATATTAAAACCAATTGCCGTCATCTTTCAGACCGCTGCGTTTATGAGATGTAGCTTTCAAACGAATGGAAATAATCGGAAACTCCCTCCCCGTTCCATTCTATGGGGGCATTTCAGATTTATACAATATTTCTGAAAGCTCTTATAATAGGGCATATGCACTTAGGGCATTAATGAAGTCGGCTCAGTGCTGGCTGGTCTCATTTCATGGAGCTAATTGTTAAGTGTTTTGCATACTTACAATTGAACTAAATTATTCCAAGCTAGCTGGTTTCAGGAAGTGTTAATTATATTTCAGTAAAGGAAAATCAAGGCTAAAAAATCATCCACTTAGAGCTTATCTATTTATGAACATCTCATTCTGGAGATCTCAAACATATATTTTAACGCCATGTGAATATTGAGATTAATATTTCTTCACCAAAGAAACCTTTCTTCCTTCTTTGAATAGCCCCCCTCCCCCCATCCCATCCTTCCAGCTTTAATTCAGCAGCCTAGTCTGGAAGTTGAAAGAAGCCTTCCTTTGTATTTCTGGCGCCTTGAATCTTTAAGTTGGATGCCAAGAACAGCATTAGCTCCATTCATCTTGAGACCAACTGGCCTTCTGTAAATGATATTAAGTAATTAATTTATGGGTCCTGCACAGGCCATTTAGGACCCAGCGCTCCCTTGCTCCTGGGTTCTTCTTTGAGGAAGTTAGGAGTTTTCACCTGGGCCATGGATTGGAGAGGGTGAGGGGCCAAGCACTGCCACTCAGGTCTTAGTACAAGGGTGGGGACGGGGGGATGGGAGAGGAGCAGGTCCAGGGGGTCTACAATGCCTGCGTCGTCTATTCACACTTCTCTTCCTACTCATTGGACCAGAAGGTCGGAATAAATGCCTAACAAGAAGTTATTCTGGTTTCTTTTGCATCTGTTGCTCAATTTCTTTCCTATTTGTTTTTAACTTTCTGTTCACTCGCTCACGCATGCATTCATTCTCTCATTCAGTACACACATATCGGGCTATGGAAGGCCTGTCACACCAGAATGCTGGACTGGGGACTGGGCCTGGAGAGCTGAGGGTGGCAGGGCACTCCACTCAGGAGCTCTCATAAGACAGAAACAGACCAGGGCATCAGAGCCACCTGGGGGCTTGTTACAGCACAAGGTGCTGGGCCCCACCCCAGAGTTTCTGATTCTGCCAGACTAGGGAGGGCTCATGATTTGCACATTTGCTTATGATGTTCTGGTCTAGGGATCACCCTGTGAAAAACACTGGGAGACTCCTGAGATTTAGGAGTTCTATCCCAAGACCATCTTGATTTTTCCAAAGAAGACATATGGATGGCCAACAGACATCATTAGGGAAACGCAAATTCAAACCACAATGAGATATAATTTTACACATGTCAGAATGGCCAAAATCAAAGACACAAGAAACAAGTTTTGGGGCGAAAATGTGGAGAAAAAGGAACCCTCGTGCACTGTTGCTGGGGATGCAGATTGGTGCAGCCACTGTGGAAAATAGCATGGAGGTTCCTCAAAAAGTTAGAATTACCATATGATCCAGTAATTCCATTACTGGTTATTTGCCCGAAGAAAACGAAAACACTAATTCGATAAAATATATGCACTCCTGTGTTTACTGCAGCATTCTCTACAATGGCCAAAATATGGAAGCAACCCAAGTGTCTTTCGACTGACGAATGGATAAAAGAAGATGTGATACACACACACACACACACACACACACACACACACACACACACACACACAGTGGAATATTACTCAGCCATAAAAAAGAACGAAATCTTGCCATTTGCAAATGTGGATGGAGCTAGAGAGTATTATGCTAAGTGAAATAAGTCAGGGAAAGACAGATACCATGTGATTTCACTTATATGTGGAATCTAAGAAACAAAGACAAAAGACTCTTAAATACAGAGAAAGGGGGGGGTGAGTGAGATAGATAAAAGAGATTGCTTATCTTGGTGAGCACTGAGAAATTTATGGAATTGTTGAATCATATTGTACACCTGAAACAACATTGTAGGTTAATTGTATTTCAATAAAAAAATAAAGCAGAAGGTTGGTATCTATATGCCTATATAGACCACCATCACAGAGCTTTTTTTGCCTGGCAGATGAGAGTGGCATTTTTTTACACAAAGTTTTTCCATTAAAGAGTCACTTTTTTCTCATAAATAATGAATAGAAAATAACCAATATGTGTTGAGAAATGGATGTTGAACGGCCAGTCAGGCTCCTGAAACAGCTGTATAATTCCCCCTGCACACCAGCCTTCCAGAATGAGATTCAAATCCACACTTGTGCAAAATGACAAATTACTCCTTTGCAGAGGCCTTTGCAGAGGGATGCCCACATGTATAGGGGACCCTGGGTAGAATTAACATTTAAGTAGCCTTGGTAACTGAGCACTGAAAAAGGCATGTTAACTTGGAGAGAGGAGAACAGGAATAGGGAAGGTGATAAGAGGACCGTTGACCTGGGGCTTGAAGGGTAAATAGGAGTTTGCTAGCACTGGAGTGAAGGTAGGGTGGAGAACATTTTGGGCAGAAAGAACAGTCTTTGCAAAGGCACAGAGGTGAGAAAAGGCAAGGCTTTTTCAAAGAGCATAGAGAAGGGGTGCAGACATTGCTGTTTGCCTGTATAGGGGCAAGGAGGGAGGGAGGCTGGGAGATGAAGCAGGATTACAAAAACCGTAACTATTAGGCTGAAAAGCCAGACTTCATTATGAAATACAGGTGATAGAGGATCACTTAATGTTTTACAGTTAAGAAGAGTGACTCAAGGTTGCTGTTAGGCGGGGGTGGGATTAGAAAAGAAGTGTGGCAGGGCCAGGAAACTTGTGGGAGATAAAGCTAATGAAAATAAGATAAAAAAAATAAGAGGATAAAACTTTAGCTCCTCAGCAGTGGTAGCCACTTGTAGCTGGAGGCTACCGTTGTACAGTGCAGGTAGAACTTTATCATCGCAGAATGTTCTATTGGACAGTGCTAGTCTAGAACGGAACCATGGTGTCTGGGTGGGCATATCCCCTTGCATCCATGGACTTCTCCCTGTAGGCAGAGATGGGTGTGGAGGTGGGGGAACCAGAGTAGAGCCAAGTTCAAGGATAGCATGTGCACGGAGTTGAAGCAGTGCTCAGAGGCCCTTAACAGTGTCAAAACCATGGGAGTGTCTGGAGAAGGCCTTAGAAGTTGGAGGAAAGATGGTGCCAGCTGAGTCCTAGAAGCCAAGAAGGAAGTTTCAACAAGTGGAAGCCGTTGGTGACCCTAGAAAAGGGCAGGAATGGTTAAGAGAGACTCAGCCCAGGCCCGCCTGCTCCTTTCTCCTGGAAATTTGAATGGGACACAGTGACTGAGGCCATTAAATGTGGCAGCTGAGGCTCCCATGTTTGGGAGGTTAAGGAGATTTTTTGCAGGAAGATGAGCAACCTACCTGTGGAGAGAGCAGAGCACAGCAGGTGTGTAGAAAGAAAGAGGCCAACGCCTGTGAAAATGTCAGAGGCAAAGTATGGCTCTGATCACCTTCCAGGTCCCATGAGGCCCTCTCCTCTCCCTGTGACACCTGGGCATCTTCACAGTGGTGCTGTCTCTACTTCTAACCCAGGGCGTTTCAGTGAATTTCCCTTTCTTACAACCCAACACATTGACTCTTCACTGCCCAGTCCAGGACGTGGCACATACCAAGTGCTCAATCAAAGCTTGTGGAGTGTTCAAATTCATGTGAGATTTGAACGATGGACAAGACTGAGACAAGCAGAGAGAAAGAAGAGGACAAAGGCTGCTTCTGCATCCTTCTGCCCACTCCGCTGAATGCACAAGGGAATACTGCTGCTGAAAGGTTTCCTTCTTCCCTCACCCCTTTGGCACCTGGAATATGGCATCCCCCTCCTTCCTGCTTGAAGCTACACGTGTGGCTGGCACTCTTTCTGATGTCTTGCCTTGCATCACCACACTCCCACATCAATTCAGGTGGTGGTTTAGAGCCAATTAAAATTTATAAGCCACAGGTAGTGAGTGAAATCCCAAGGATTAATTTGCTCAGTGGAGTATTAATCTGTGTAATGTCATAGGCGCTCCTTCAGCAAACGTGGCAAGATGGAGACCTGGAGGTACATCCCCTCCCGTGTTTTACTGTAAATGCTTTAATTGGTCCCACTGGGCTGAAGGTGGGGCGTGGCTCCGCCTCCTCTGAGCACGGTGAAAGGGCAGAGTCAGCTACTTGGTTCCCCAACAGAGCTGCCTAGAACCTGGCCCCCTGCCTCTGCTACCTGGCAGGGCCCACAGCCCCCTCCCTCAACTGGCAACAGGCTCTCTCCGGCCCGCACTCCCTCGGCTCTGTCCTCCCTTTCCACACTGCCCCCGGGGCAAGGCCAGAGAAGGAACCGTAATGGGCTGATCCCGTCAGCTCCCAGGACTTGCCACTTTCCAGGTTTTGTAATTAGAATCCTTCTCAGTTAGGAGGTGGAGTTAATCAGCAGCCAAATTAATAATGTGGCAATGCCCACCTGTCTAGCCAGCCACCCTGCCTCCAAGACCGCCGAAGAGCAGAAGAGAGGATTTACTAATGCTGAGGCTGCAAAATTAGGGCTCTGTGGTTGGCTGGATGTGAGCCTGTCCAATAGGCTTTGGTGCTGGGGTTTGGGATACCTTCCAAGCTTGGCTCAAGAGAAACTTGTCTCAAGGGTGCTCTGTTTCTTCCTGGACAATCGAAACTTCGGTGTTGTAAGTCAGAGCAGTTACTGTAGCTGGTGACCCTGGAGTTCAGAGGGGCTTAAGTGGCTTGTCCAGAAAGGTAGGCCGAGGCAGATCAGTGGGAAGCCATTTAATATTTAATATAATGGCTAAGAATCCTGGCTTTGGACCCAGATTTCAGTACTAGTTCTGTACTTAGCAACTGGATGCTTTTAGGCAAATTAACTAACTTCTCTGAGAATGCATATCAAAACATCTACCTTGCAGGGCTACACAAAATATATAATGAATTGTTTAGCCCATTGCTTGCAAATAGCCAACTCTTAACAAATAGTAGCTTTTATTATTGTTATGTAGTGATAACAGCAAAAAAAAAACCCCAAAACAAAACAAAACAAAAAGACAACAACAACACCCAGGTGTCCTGAGTCCCAGTCTCTCCCTGCTTTCCTCTCTGTTGGCCTCTCTCAGCCTCTCCTGTGCATGGTGATAGTGAGCAGGATAGTGGAGGGGACAGCTTTGAAAAGGACCTAACTGGTGCTTGAGCATAAGGGACTATTGTTACCAACGTTAGCTAAGTCGAAGGCTGCAGAATCCTGCAGGGGTGACTGGCTTGCTCTGATGACATGGGGGAGGAAGTCCAGGGCAAAAGTTCCTTTTGGTTTCCGAGGATTCTGCACTGGTATGAGTGTTAGTCCAAGTTCACTGTTGCCAGCGATCTCTGGCTGGTTTAAGTGGGAAAGGGATCTGCTTAAAGGGAATATGACCCATCAAAGCATCAGCGGGAAAGCTAGGGAAGCGGGATAAGGGTGGCCGGACATGAGGATAACAGCCTGAACTGAGCTGCAGGGAAGGCTTGGCACGGAGCTGGTGCTACTTCCATCCCCACTGTGATGCCCTCAGGACCTGGGAGCTGCCTCTTCTGGGACACATTTTCTCCTGACCTTGCCTCTTACGGGTCCTGGGCATCTGGTCCACTCTTCTTTGGTGACACACGGGGTTTCAGCTGCAAAGAGAAGGGAAATATGAAACAAGTATCAGGCCTGTATTGTTTTCTTTAGAAAAAAAATTTTTTTTTGAGAGAGAGCGGGGGAGAGGGCAGAGGGAGAGAGAGAATCTTAAGCAGGCTCCACACTCAACTGTCTGAGCCACCCAGGCATCCCAGGCCTGCATTATTTTCTGACTTAGGAGGAGGGCTTTGCCTCCTGAAGACCCACACACACAGTAGAGTATTCTATAGTAGGAAGGCTCAGCCATAAAGTGACCTATGTCAGTGACAAATACCAGAAGTCTTCCAAATCCCCACCCAGTGGACTATGAGGATGTTGAAATCTTACCTGACACATTTTCAGCATATTTCTGCATTGACTGGTACTTCTGTGTCTTCTCTTGTATTGAGAAAGGGACTTGTGTTCCTGGAAATGGAGGCCCAGACCTTGAGATGGGCCTTGATGGGGTGCTTGGGAACTCTGGGGGCATGGGGAGAGTGAGGGAATCATTGATGGCTGGACTTTAACCTGCCCTCGAAGGCATCTGATCAAAAAGTTCAGGCCAAGGGCAGAGGCCAGCTGTTCAGAGAACCAGTGAATCTGAGCCAAAGTTGCAGGGCAGGGGGAGAGCCAGCAGTGCAGCTGTGGTGGAGAACTGCCTTTCTGGGGACACATCTGGGTTGTGATGCCCCTCCTCACCAGGCCCAACTCTGATCCAGCGTATCCAGTGGGGAGGAGGTAGGCTGGAAAGGCCCTTTCCCTGCTCTGACAGCACAGCTCATATCCCAGGGACTTTACCCCACCCAACCCCCCATGGGGGGTGACCACTGTGCTCCAGGGAAATGAAAGGTAGCTTCTCATGACCAAACGATAAGGCCTCTGATGCATTCCAATTGTTTCCCCAAAACAGCACTGAAACAGTCAAACACCGGTAAAAAAAAACAAAAGTTAAACTTATTCACATAGCAGAAAAAGTAGTGCTGTGGTGTTCAAAGCTCCGGTGGGTGGCTAGCTGGCTGGGGAATCAGAATCCACAGGGCCTCCCCTTGCATCACCGGAAACACCAGGAACCCTTAGGACACTGGTCCTCAAAGTGTGGTCTCCGTATCAACATCGCCTGTGAACAGGTTAAAAATGCAAGTTCTCAGACTCCTTAGTAGACTCACTGAATCAGAAACACTGGCAGTGGGGCCCAGCCCTCTGTTTTAACAAACCCTCCAGGGGATGCTCATGCTTGAGTTTGAGAACCATTGCCTTAGGATTTTGAGGAGATGCTCTCCTTGTTGAAGGGCCTCAAGTTTCCTCCTCTGTAAAGTGGAGAGTTTGAATGCTTTTTTTTTTTTTTAATGCTTTTACTTTATTTTTGAGAGAGAGAGAGAGACAGAGCTTGAGCGGGGAAGGGACAGAGAGAGAGGGACACACAGAATCCGAAGCAGGCTCCAGGCTCTGAGCTGTCAGCACAGAGACTGATGTGGGGCTTGAACTCACAGATGGTGAGATCATGACCTGAGCCGAAGTTGAATGCTAAACTGACTGAGCCACCCAGGCACCCTTGAATGATTGTTTTAAACATATTGAAATAATTCCATGGAATGGAAAAACCCAGATCCCTCACTCTATTATGTTATCAATTAGCAGAGCCTCACTGAGTCACAAAACCTCTCTGGGCACGGTTTTCTTTTTCATGGAGGAGGTGGTACCTTGGGGCATGGACAGGATTGGATGACTTTTGTGGGCCGCCTGTGGATCCCGGTGTGTGCTATGCTGCTTTTTTGCGACATGGTTTGCTGCAGCACTGATTTTCAAAGCACCAGGCTGGGAACAGCCACGTGTCAACAAGTAGGACACTAAATAATGGTGCATCCATGCAATATGATATTCTGCACTTGCAAAAAAGAATGAGGAGAATGTACACGTACTGATTGGGGCCAGTCTCTCAGATACAGTAAGTGAAAAAAACCACGGTGGAGAATGTTATGTATAATATGCTAAAATTTGTGCGAAAAGATATAAATATGTTTGAATATATGTAAGATATCTCTGGCTGTAGCAGATACCGCTTGGAAAGGACACTTGAGGGACTGGGGGTTGGAGATAACGGGAGTGAGACTCATTGGTCACTAAATCCCCTTTGGTACCGATTTTAAAGCATATACAGTTGACCCTTGAACAACACGAGTTTGAACTGTGGTGTCTACTTATGTGTGGATTTTTTTTTTTGATACAGTACAGTACTGTAAATGTATTTTCTCTTATCATTTTCTTCGTAACATTTTCTTTTCTCTAGCTTACTTTATTGTAAGAATACAGTGTATAATACATATAACCCATAAAATATGTGTTAATTGACTGTTTATGTTCTTGATAAGACTTCTGGTCAACAGTAGGCTATTAATAGTTACATTTCGGGGGAGTCAAAAGTCATATGTGGAGTTTCAACTGCGCAGGGGGCCGGTCGCCCTAACCCCCTGCGTGGTTCAAGGACCAACTGTACATGTACTAGTCAAAAAACAAAATGCAACAAAAAGCACCAGCAATAGAGAACCACAGTCCTGTCTGGCTCTCTGATGTTTTGATCTTGGAGCAGTGGCAGCCAAGTCCGCAAGTCAAAGATGAACGAGGCTCATGTGGTGCCCTGAGAGTGAGGAGGAGAGGAAAGTGTGGCAGCAGGTGTCGGCAGAGTTCACTGTGACATACGCACAAACGGCCCCCTCGCCAGGCCTCTGTCTGCACCTTGCAAACAATAGGGAGATGTGGAGGTAGAGAGGGCCTCTGCGCGTAGGCGGTGGATCGGGCTGAGCAGGGAAGCTCTGGAGGGCGGGGCTGTGCTTGCCAGGCAATCAGGGCACCGCTCTCATGGTAGGTTCCAGCTGGGCACTTGTAAGACGGAGTCCAGGACCCCAGAGGCGCCAGGGGGTGCAGGGCGGGAGGCTGTGCCGGAGCGTGGAGGCTCACCAATGGGGCTTCCCACTCACAGCGCCCTTCTCCCTTCTTGATCTCCTGTGTGCCTCTAAGGGCATTGTTGTTAACCCCTTTCTGCACACAAGGAAACGGGGGCTCCTTTTCCCAAGGACCTGTGCAAGATTGCATTGCCGGTTAACGGCTGAGCTGGGCTTGGAACTCAGGTTACTGGCTCCAAATTCTCTGCAATGAATGGTGGAAATAGGTTGCTGGTTGCTAATGACCTGAGCATGGAACGGTCATCCCCCTCTTACGGCTCAGGCTGAAAGAACTCAGGGTCCCAGATTTGAGAAGTGGCTGGTAGAGCTGTCCATTCACGGGCAGCTGCCGGCCTGGAGGAGCTTCATCCGGCCGGGGCCGAGGCTACTTCCTCACAGGGAGGATGGAAGTGGCTCTGGGACCCTGTGAGGCATTCTGCCACGGCCTGGTCCCATTTTCCTCTTCTCATTGCATGTGCCAGTCTGGCCAGATAAATGAATACAATGAGCATTCTCTGCCTGTGGAAATCCGGTTATTCCTTTAAGGTCCGGCTCAAATGCCCGTCCTCCACGAAGATTCTCTCATCAGCCCTGGAGGGTTGAATCTCTCTATTCTGACCTTGCTGGAAGCCCAGGCGGAGTGAGAGAGTCTCCTCAGAGCCCTCCTTGGAGCAGAGAGCCAGGACCGGATTCCTTGAGGCTGCCTACCCTATGGCAAATTACAGGCGCACAGTAATGTTTTGTGAAGGCTGTAAGGGCTCTTGCCCTCATTTCTCCTCTCCACAGACAGAAATCATTTATGATGATGAGTCTCATATAGTTAGAACAGAGGGTGTGTGTGGCAGGAAGTGGCCAGGGACTAGTACTTGGAGTTGGCGTTGGTCGTGAAGGCCTTTCCTGCAGGCTACAGTCAGACTTTATCCCGGCGACCTTGGGGGCCATCAGAGGTGCTGAACTAATCTGTGCAGTCTCTCTGGCGGCGGTGAGGTGGGAAGCCTGGGCCGACAGGGAGAGCCTGGATGTACATGGCCAGGGACTCAGCAGGACTTGGCACCCTGGGTTGATCTGAATTAGGCAGTGGGGCAGACCTCGTAGGGGACAGCCAGAGCTGGGATCTGTAGTCATAGGAGAGGAGGAGGAAGGAAGAGAGGGCTGGAGGGGACTCACAGTGCCTCGTGGCCTCTCATGGGCCTGGTGGTGGGTAATACAGAACTTCAAGTGACAAGAGGGGTCAGAGGAAGTCTCAACAGCAGAAGGAAAGAGTCATTTAAAAAAGGAGGGGTGGTGGCCAACCTCACAGGCTTCAGAGGTCAGTCTGTGGAGGGGCTGGGGGAGAGGTGGCCGGAGTGAGCCGGTGGGAGGCCACCGGCAGCCCCGTGTGATTGCTTTCTGGGGTGTGACGGTGGCAAAGCCGGACTGCAGTGGTAGGCAGGCAGCCGAGGCATTGCTCATGGGTGAGGAGTGGGCGCTCAGCACAGGCTTGCTGCTTGATTGATTCTGCTGCTTGAGCAACACAAATAGCCGGAAATGTAAACACCGCTGGATCCGGCGCAGCACCCCTTGGCATTGCTAATTAGCCCTCAGATTACTCCTTGCAAGGGAGCAGCCATGTTACACCTCAGTTATGGCTGGATGGGCTGCGTGGGGAGGCAGGTCTGGTCAGTGGCTGCCCGTGGACACCTTCTCCCCAGTTTTCTTTGAGAAACACCAGAAACCATCACCCAGCCCCTGCCTCCTGGTCCTACCTTTCCAAGGTACCATTGCTTAGGTGTTATTAGTTAAGAGAGGGACTAATTTGTGTAATGGAAAAGTCACAGAGAGAGAATGTGGTATAAATGTTAATCGCTTTTTTAACTTCACATTATGTGATCCGTTAACATTAATATTTAATTTAATGCAGTCAAAAGATTAATGCTTGTGTTTATTTCTAAAAAAGGCAAGGATGCTTCAGGCTGCTTTTCAGCTTGGTTGAGCTTTGGGGGAAAAAAAAAAACCCACCCAGAACAGAAGAAATGTATTCATGCTGTAATAATACAAATACCCTCTCCCCCAGCCGCTCTCCCTCCTCAATTCCTAAAAATAAGCCGCAGGGTTCTAATGGGGACACTGATTAAATATTCGGCTCTGTAATTTATGCCCAAGTGAATCCCAACAGGAACTAGGGGCTCTGGAAATCTGTTGTGAAATAATTATCCTGAATGACATTGTCGAGATGGTCTGCAAGGGTGCTGTCAATAATGCATTAGCCCAAATCTGTTTGAAATACAGCAAGGAAATTACACGATATTCATGGGAACCTGAAAGAATTATCAGTAAACAAATTTAATCAACTTGATGTTATGCATACCACTCAACCTCTTATTATCTGATCATCTAGGTTTAGAACACGCAGGGGAATTGAATGGCGCGGGACGTGAGGCTGAGCGTGTGCCTGTGTGTGTGTGTGTGTGTGTGTGTGTGTGTGTGTGAGAGAGAGAGAGAGAGAGAGAAAAAGAGAGCACGCGCGTGCGCCGTGCATGCACGCTTCGTGGAACCAGCCTCAGGTCTCCACATTTCTTCTCCTTGGCTGCAATCCTTTTGCATTTTTTTTTCTCTAGGCCTGATTGGTGGCTGCCAGCTCTCACCTCAGCTGGGATCTTGGACTCCTCTTTCCCGCAGAGTCAGAACCCTGATTAGAAAAATCAGCTGACTGCCTACCTTTCCTCCAGATGCCTCTTTCTCCTCTCCTGCCTTTCAAAGAAGGGGTGGCCCCTACTATGGAACTCAGGAGTAAAGAGGTGGGTTGGAGAGGAAGTGAGTGCTGTCATCGGGAGAGACATTTCTGGACATAGAAGGAAGAGCCCAAAGTGAGGATCTGCCACTATTTAGCCGATCTTACACAAGCCCCTTCCTATCTCTGGGCCTCCATTTTCCCATCTGAAAAACGGGTCTTGGCTGGGTGGTCTGTGTGATTTGATGAAATCTTGGTAGAAGCTTAGCAGCATGTCACTCGCTTGCATTTTGCTCCTTGTCTTCTAGATGGGGACCGCAGAGGGGCTTTCTCAAGACCAAATGGGAAATCAGAGGCAGAGTCAACATAACTTTCAGATCCCTTCTCATGACCCCTCCATCCCCCAAGTCAGAACGTTATTTTTTGTCTGCACCAAAAGGCATGGGGAGCATTTCCGAGTCTCGATTTCAGAACCAAGCTCTAGGTTCTGTGGTGGGGGACTTGGCTTGCCTTCCTGGCTTTGCAAGTCCCTTTCCATTTCCAGGCCTCAGCTTCCTTGTCTATACAACAAAGGGGCTGGATGAGATGACCTTTCCAACCCCCTTATTTTAGCTTTGACATTCCACATTGCCATCCACTTCCTAAGTTCCCCAATTGGCTAAGGCTTCATACTTTGAGGAAGGAGAACTAGCTTCCATTTGCAGACTATGCCCTCTCTTCTAGCTTCTGTGTGCAGTGAAAGTACATTCCTATCAAGCGTCTGCTGTGGTCAGTGCCCGGGACCGGGCCCTGTTGGGGAGCATGTATGGAATATGCTTATTGAGTCCACTTTGTGCCTGGTCCTGGGCTTGGTATTGGCATGACTTCATGGGACTTGGGGAATAAATAAAAGCCAATTCATTCAATAGCTTCTTTTTGGGTACCTACTGTGTGTCTGTCCCTATTGTCAGCATCATGTAGGATAATAGGCACATATATGAAGACAAACTGCACTAAGCACTTCGATGTTTAAAAGCGTGGTGAATGAGACTTTCCCACTGCTTGGGAACGGGCCACCCTGAAGTAGAGCTAAGAGGCAGAAAATATCTGTTTTATAAAGAGCACCAAAAGCAAACAGGTACAGACACTCCTCCAGAAGCTACTGGATGGGCTCTTTTACCTCCACCCATAATAGCAGCCCAGACCCTGGCCCCACACTGTCATGGCCTATACAGATCAAAGTCTAGATGTGGCACTGTTCAATATGGTAGCCGCTAGCCTCAGATGACTATTAAGCACTTGAAATGTGGCTAGTCCAGATTGAGATGTGCTAGCAGTGTAAAGTACACACTGGATTATCTCAAAGATTTAGTTCAATAAAATATGTAAAGTATCTCAGTAGTTTTCTATATGATTATATGTTGAAATAATATTTTGGATATACTGAGTTAAACGAAATGGAATATTGGGACACCTGGGTGGCTCAGTCAGTTAAGTGTCTGACTCTTGATTTTCGCTTTGGTCATGATCTCATGGTTCTTGAGATCAAGCCCTGTGTTGGGCTCTGTGCTGACAGCACGGAGCCTGCTTGGGATTCTCTCTGTATCCCTCTCCCTCTCCCTCTCCCTCTCCCTCTCCCTCTCCCTCTCCCTCTCCCTCTCCCTCTCCCTCTCCCTCTCCCTCTCCCTCTCCCTCTCCCTCTCCCTCTCCCTCACCCTCTCCCTCTCCCTCTCCCTCTCCCTCTCCCTCCCTCTCCCTCCCTCCCTCCCTCCCTCTCCCTCTGCCCCTCCTCTACTTGCACACGTGCTCTCTCTCTCAAAATAATAAACTTAAAAAATAAAATAAAAATTAAAAAAATGAAATAGAATATTAACATGAATTTCACTTGTTTCTTTTGGCTTATTTTGAAAAGTTTTATTTATTTAAGTAATCTCTGCACTGAAAGTGGGGCTCAAACTCACAACCCCATGATCAAGAGTTACACACTCTTCCAACTGAGCCAGGCAGGCACCCCCTCTTTTGGCTTATTTTGTTGTGAATCATAGGAAATTTAAAGTCCTGTATGTCTTACATTATATTTATATTTCCTATAGAATTATCTCAAAGAATATTTAAATACTCAAATAATTATCTGATGGGAGTATGGAGGGTGGTGATGTGACTTTCCCCTTCTCATTTCTCATGGGGGAGGCTGGAGGGGCATTTGTCCCCACTTCATGTGAGGGGTTCTAAGAGAACCACTCATAGAGATGAAGGGATGCTGGATGAAGGAAGATTGACATTTTAGTTTGTGCCTTAACTCCTCCTTAGCAGAGGAATTGCTGATCTGCTCTTTGTGCTTATTTGAACAGGGGGAAAGGATAATTGGAAAGTGTGGTGGGCAGAAAAATGTCCCCTTACCACCCCCATCCTTGCCCCAAGATGTCTACGTCCTAATCCCAGCAACCTGTGAATATGTTATTTTACATGGTGAAAGGGACTTCGCTGATTTGATTAAAATTAAGGACCTTGGGATAGGGAGATTATTCTGGATTATCCAGTTGGGCCTAATCTAATCACATGAGTCCTTGACCATGAAGAACCTTTCCTGGCTGCCATCAGAGAGACATGGGATAACTAGGATGATGGAAAAAGAGGCAGGAAAGATGAGAGGGTATGAAAGGGGCTCGGCTTGCCATTGTTGGCTTTGAAGATGGAAGAAGGGGCCACAATCCAAGCAATGCGGGGGGCCTGTAGATGCTGGGGACAGCACAGAGACAGATTCTCCCCTAGAGCCTCTAGAAAGGGACATAGCCCTGCTGACATCTTGATTTTACCCCAGGAGATACGCACTTGATGTCTGACCTATAGAAGCAGAAGATAACACATCTGTGTGGTTTTAAGCCACTGATTGTGGTAATTTGTTATGGCAGCAATAGGAAGCAAATACAGAGAGAGACAGTGAGTTGGAGAGAGGATATGGTACTTTGGCACAATAAAACTGCGTGAGTTGCTCATGAATTGAGTGCGCATTTTGTAATACAGCCAGGCTTAAGCCATCTGGCAAGATCCACCCAAGAGCCTGGATGCAGGGGAAGGAAGCTTAGCAGCAAGAGGCTTTGGGGTTGATCACTTAGGGTGGTAGTTGAGGGAGGGCAGAGGGTGTCAGCTTGGGGCAGCTCTTGGGGATGAGTAGTGGAGAATTCTCCTTCTGGTAAGGCCTCCTGAAGCACTCATGCCTGTATTCTAAGATCAGTTTAGGACCTACCACATAGAGACTGAAGAGTGGCCATAGAAGAGCCATCAGCCACCTATATCAGTTAGCCTCGGTTATGCTAAGTAACACACAGCTCCCAACTCTTAGAGCTTTATGACAATGGAGTTGTCCCTGTTCATGAATGAATGAATGAATTCCCTGTTCATGAATGAATGAATGAATTCCCTGTTCATTCTCTATGTCTATCTCTACTCATCCTCCTGGGATCCGTCCTCACATGTCATTTGCTATGGAGCAAGCCACATGGCTCCACCTAACTTCAAGGGGACAGGAAAGTGTAATCCAGCCATATGTTGGGAGTAGAACTGGGTATATTTATTGATCACTAATGTCTACCAATCCTCTTTTCTTTTTTATCCTTTCCAGGCCCAAAAGCTCCCAAGGAGAAAGGGCCCCAGGAGAGGAAGGGGGAGGAGTTCGGAAGAGCAGAGCATATGCCTTTCCTCAACAGCAGAGACTCTCAGGTTGATATCTGACTGGTATGGGAAGGGTGTGAGGACTAAATGAGACATGCGGCTGAGATTTTAAACCAGACTGGAATTTCCACTTAGACCCTGAAAATGAAAGGAGGCTGAAGGGTCATCCTGTGATGTCATTACAAAACAGGAAATCTGAGGTTCATCAGGGAAAGGACGAAAGCAGTACTTTGAAGAAACAAAACTGTTTTTTTATATGTGGCTAATTTCAGACTCTACTGAGTCCAACTACCAGTGCATTTAATCCTCAAAATGATCCTTTGAATCAGTGTCTGTTACTACCTTCATTTTCCATATCACAAAACCGAGGCTCAGAGAGGGTGGGTAATACGCCGAGTGGTGCACAGATCAAGTAGCTAGTCAAAACTCAAACTCAGATTGTCTGCCTCCAAGTATACTTTTAAAAGCCATACTTGCTGTACTGTGCCATACTACACTGACGTCAGTGGAGTACTACTGCTTTCTGGAGTAGACAGGAGAGACACACACTGTGAGCTATTCCTTTGTGGGCAGGAAGGTTAAATTAGGAAGATTCTCAGGATTTGGCAAAAGGGAACGGACATTTCTGGACCTTCTACCACGTGCCAGGCCCTGCCATGTACTTGGCACACAATATCTCATTTAACTCCCTGGGCAACTTTATAAGTAAGCAGTTCCATTCCAGTTTTGCAGATGAGCCAAACCGAGGCACAAAGAGATGACACAACTTGCCCAATGTCAAGGAAGTAATAGGCAAGATTTGAATCCAGTTCTGCCTGATTTTCAAAAGTCTCTCTACCCAGCAACGATTTCCCAGTAAATGACTTTGGAGGAGCCAGAGGAGAGGAGGCCAGAAGGAGGTGCGAGAGTCTTGAGGAAGGCCTCCAGGCTGAGAGGATATGATGGAAACAGGGAGGGTGGTGAGAGAAGGTGTGCAGGTGAGAGCTCGGAGCCAAGAGTAGGTCTGATTGGCACTGACACTGTATAAGAACAGTGGGGGCAGGAGGAAAGGCAGGTTGGAGCCAGGTCAGGAGTTGTTTGGAATGTAAGGTTGAGGAGTTTGGCTTTGTTCCCTCAGGCCATGGGAGATGTTTGCAGTTGGAGAAAGAGGAGGTGTGCTGTGGGAGAAAGAGGAGGAAGCCTGGAGTGTGGGGTTTCTGAGGCTGCCCCTGTGCTGAAGTGCTGGGGTGTTCTGCCATTATCCCCTGTGCAAGTGGAAAACAGGAAAGGGCTACTTTAGGCAGAAACGTCTCTCAGGACAAAGGCATGGTCGGGGTTGCGGGAGAGTTGGGCGGTAGGATTCCAGATACATCAGGACAGAGCAACGAAGGGCACAGAGGTACAGAGGGTGCCTAAGGCAGGGGACAGACTGTGGCTTTGGCACATGGCAGACCTCTTTCTGGTCTCAGGCTTGTTTTCACTGCTTATGTGACCCTGGGCACATAATTTTGCTTTGATGACGTTAAAATCAAAGAGATCTGTGTGGTAGAACCTGCCAATTTCCTCACTTTACCATGCTTCAAAATGTAGCCCCTTGAACCTGCCAATTCCCTCACTTTACCATGCTTCAAAATGTAGCCCCTTTATTATCTGTATCTGATCTTCTTGAGGAGCCCCTTTCCTACAGAGGAATAGAGAAACTTCACATGCCAGCTGACAGTCTCCACTAGCCTATTTAGTCTCCTTTCAGTGAAAATGTTCCTACTCTTTGTTTTTATCTTCCAATCAGAGCTGGCTTAAATAGTTCCTTTGGGATTGATGGATAACTCTTTAAGTAAATGTCCTGTCATTCGGGGTTTCACTTCTTTCCCTACTTCTTTCCAAGATGGTAACTGGGTATTTGAGGGCTTTACTGCATTCTTCAGGTAGCACAGAGATGGGCTTTAGATTTGCATGGTGTCCTCTGTATCCAGGAGCTAGTCTGGTCTTCTGGCCACTCAGGTATGACTTATTTCTTTTGGTCTTCTGGTTGATATGCTGGTGGAGTTTGTGGTTTTGGCCATTTGTCCTCAGTCACAAAGTTCCTGTCCATGATGGCCTCTTTTCTCTTGATCCTAGGCCTTTGCCCTCTCAGTACCTTTGTGTGCCATCTTCTCTCTGATGGAGGTTCAAGGGTGCTGCCTCAGACTCATTCCTCTGGTAGTTTCCTACAGTGGCTGCTGTGCCATCACCCTCTGCCATGTTGGAAACCTTTTTTTTTTTAAATGTTTATTTTGAGAGAGAGACAGAGAGTGTGAGTGGAAGAGGGACAGAGAGAGACACACACAGAATCTAAAGTAGGCTCCAGGCTCTGAGCTGTCAGCACAGAGCCCAATGTAGGGCCCGAAACCACGAACCGTGAGATCATGATCTGAGCTGAAGTTGGTTGCTTAACTGACTGAGCCACCCAGGTGCCCCTGTTGGAAAGCTTTTGAGTGTTTTTTTCCTAGAGAAAAACTCCTGCTGGTAAACATGGGAAGTGGGCCGTTAGTTCTTTGCATGGCCTTCCCTTTCCCCTTGACCCACCTAATTTATCTCTTCAAGGTGAGACTACAGTT
Organism: Puma concolor; assembly: GCF_028749965.1. Classification (NCBI taxonomy): domain Eukaryota; kingdom Metazoa; phylum Chordata; class Mammalia; order Carnivora; family Felidae; genus Puma; species Puma concolor. Next base: position 39,078,264 of record NC_141677.1, read on the forward strand.
AGGGGGGAAACATAGAACACAATGGCCTGAACTTCCCTCCCTTTATCCATCTTTTCTTCTCACGGCTTTGTGAATGTGAAGGGGTGAACATCCTGACTTTTACTTTGGGGAAATACAGCACCACAAGTCATGTGGTGGATGCTGGCTCCATGCCTGCGCTCCAGGGACAGACAGGTAACTAAGGCCTGGACAACCATGCCATTCCCTTCCCCTGGCCAGTGACTGCTTCAGGGATGGACATGTGACCACATTTGTGCCATGAGAGACAGCTCTGGGAACTTATTAGAGCCTATAACAGAGAAGCTCCTTTTTAAAAAAAAATTTAACATCGAGATATAATTTATATAGAATGAAATGCACTGATCTTTAGTGTTTAGTTTGAAGAGTTTTGACAAATGTATACACATTGGTGTACCTAACACCCAAATAAAGGTGTAGATTATTCCCATCACCCTTAGAAATTCCCCCAGGCTCTTTTCCAGTCAATCCCAGGAAGTCTCTTCTGATCCTTTCCAGTCAATACCACTCGCCTCCCAGAGTACACACCAAAGGCAATCATTATTCTGACTTTTATCATTATAGATTACCTTTCCTGTTCTAGAACTTTTCATTTTGGACTTTTCATTCTGTTCCACTTATCTATTTGTCTATACTTAATTCAACATCACAGTGCCTTGATATACTGCCGTAGAGTTTAGGCAGTATAAATATTATAATTATGTTCTTTTTCAAGACTGTTTTTGTTAGGTCCTTTGAATTTTCATACAGATTTTAGAATTATCCTTCCAATTGTTCAACAAAACATGCTGGGATTTGATTGGGACTTCATTGAATCTGCAGATCAGTTTGGGGAAAGTTGACATCTTATCCATATAGAATCTTCCAAACCATGAATATGGTATATCTCTCCATTTCTTTCTTTCTTTTTTTCTTTCTTTCTTTCTTTCTTTCTTTCTTTCTTTCTTTCTTTCTTTCTTTCTTTCTTTTCTTTTCTTTTCTTTTCTTTTCTTTCACTTCTCTCAGCAAGGTTTTTTCTCAATGTAGAAATCTTTCACTATGTTCATTGCCAAGTATTTTATATTTTTTGATGCTATTAGAAAGAGTATTTTTTAAAATTTTGTTTGCCAGTTGTTTGTTGCTAGTATAGAAATTCTCTTTTTAGTGTTTGCTAAACTGGTTTGAGGTAAGGCATGCAAGGGACACCATGGGGAGATGGTCTCTCTGAGAGTGACTTCAAAACTGAGGGGAACAGAGCTAAAAGATGGGGAGGTGGGGACGTGGGGAGGTAGGGAGGGAGAGAGAGAGATCTCTAAAGAAAGGATCTGAGTTCCTATGTTCAAAGGTGACTCACTTCTTCCCTTCCGGAAGACAATCTACATCTGGAAGAATTTAAAAGCCAACATTGTCTCTGTTAGCTAGTCTGTGGTCCTCCCATTTGCGATATATCAGTTTTGCTGAGGAATGTGGGATTTGTTTTTGCATCTCCTGGGGCCTGTGGCATCACAAAAAGCACACTGGCTTTTGATGGCTGCTTTTTTCAACCCAGGGAATGCCCCTGCCTCTCATTAGATTCTTTTAGTTTAGACTCTCTGTCTGATTGTGGGAGGAGTTGGGGACAGAAGTGAGAAATGTGTGTATGGGAAGGCTTGCTATTCTCTCCACTAGTTTATCCATCCATCCATCCATCCATCCATCCATCCATCCATCCATCCAGTCATCCATTCTCTTAGCACTGAATGTTTCCTGGAAAGAAAGGTGACACATGTACTGGGTGTGTTTCATATACATGATCTCATTTGATTCCTACTACAACCCTTCAAGGTGGACATTATCATTACCTTCACTTTTCAGATGAGAAAGCTGAAGTTTAGAGCATTTAAGCCACATATAAGTCCAGATAATGAGAAGGTGACAGAACTGACATTCAAATCCCCAATGTCCCTGCTCTTTGTACTTTGAGAAGCGGTCTTGGTTTCCTGTGTGTGAGGTCCATGCTAAGCAGCACAGGGGATGGAAGGAGGATTAGCACTGACCGAGTGTGACTCTTGTCATCCAACCCAGCAGTCTATTAGAGGAGCTGACAATGGGTGAATAACTGTAACACAAAGGAGAAAGGAGGATCTAAATGCAATGAGTGGAATTTTGGGAATCCAGGGGAAAAATATGAGAATTCCAGGGACTTTTTAACATCCTAAGTTATTCTCAAGACTACCAATGTTCTTCATTTTCTTTCCTCATTATTATGTATAACTAAAATTTTTGATGAAGAAATAAGAAATATTAAGTTAGTGGAGAACTATATATAGCCTACAGTGTGTATTAAAACCTGGGAAAATGCCAGTCAACATAATCAGGTAGTGCTTGAATAATGTAATGTTGAGATCTCCCAGTAAGGCTAACAGTACTAAGGAATTCCTTGTCTTCTAAAACTTGTTATTTCTTGGAACACCGCTCATAGGATTTATGTAAAATATGCTGTGCACGTAAACTTATTAATACATATTTTATTTGCAAGAATAACTCACCATTAGCAGGAAAAAGGGCACCAAACACACACTGATAACACAACAGCCATGAGCAAGAGTGACTCAGGTCAACCTTAACCTTCAACTCTGCCTGTCAGCTTTTCCTGCTTTTGGTTTCAACTTGACATCGGCAGATTCCTTCAAACCAGTAATGCCTCTATATTGATAAGCTTTAATTCTCACAGGAGAATATGGTACTTTTTATGGTTTTCTTGGTTGCTTTTTCTCGGGAGTTGAGATTTGAAAGAATATTTAAGTTCCCTGAGAAAGAACAGGAGGGAGTTTCTGAATGGATACATTGGTCTTGAGGGAGGTACAGATAAAAGCTAGCAGGTTTGGGGAAGGTAAATATTAAGGGCAGCTGTAGGACTCACAAAGCTGGCATGTGAGCTGGGAGGTGAAGGGTGGGCAGGATTTAGAGATTCAGGTGGGGGGTGAGAGTAGGGAGAAAGGCGCTCTAGGTGGAAGGCACAGCTTGGGCAAAAGAAGACTGAGAAGCTGGAATTTGGGGATATACCAAGCAATTATTTTTACCCTGAACAGTGAGTTTGTGAAACAATACAACTGGAAGGGTAGAGTGGGTGGGGTGTGTGTCATGCATCATTTTCGTCTCTCCACCCTGTAAAGTAGGTACTCCGGGGTTATTAGTTTATATGCTATGATGAGGAAACAGAGGCTCATGAATTAAGTGACTTGCTTAAGGTCACATGGATAATAAATGATAGAAGCTGGGGAATAGGAACTCTACAGAACACGCAGTCCAAGGTCTTGCCCATCACAGGAACACACTGGAAGTCTTAGAATGAAGCAGTCATGGGGATTTCTTAAATGTATGTTGAGTTGAACTGATGTGTAGAAATTAAAGGGAAATTAGATTTTGGTTAAATATCAGCAAACACTTTCAGGAGAAACAGACTTCTGTAACAAGGTTTTTATTTTTTAATTTTTTAATGTTTATTTATAACTGAGAGAGAGAGAGAGAGAGAGAGAGAGAGTGTGTGTGTGTGTGTGTGTGTGTGTGTGTGTGTGTACATGAGCGGGGGAGAGGCAGAGAGAGAGGGAGACAGGATCTGAAGCAGGCTCCAGGCCTGAGCTGTCAGCACAGAGCCTGATGTGGGGCTCGAACCCACGGACCATGAAATCATGACCCGAGCCGAAGTCAGATGCCACCCAGGTGCCCCTGTAACAAGTTTTTAAACCCTTTTTTGATATCTATTTATCTCTCTCTGTCATTTATCTCTTACTGATGTGAATTTATAACTAATCATGATTCCCTCTTCCTTTAGGCCACAAGGAAGCTTAATGTCAAATTTGTGGCTCTATAAAATAGGATGATTTGCCTTTCTGCCTGCTAATCTTAGCCCCTGCTTTTTTTTTTTTTCCCCTGCCTTTTCTTCCTGCCTTTGTCCCTTTGCTGTTCATTTTCTCTTTCAGCATTGGATATATTCATTCAAGCTGCCTCAAATTTGGATATAATTAACTAATCTAAAACTAACTGGGAAAGACTGAGAAATTCTTTTTTTTTTTTTAATTTTTTAAATGTTTATTTATTTTTGAGAGACACAGAGAGACAGCATGAGCAGGGGAGGGGCAGAGAGAGAGAAAGAGAGAGGGGGAGACACAGAACATGAAGCAGGCTCCAAGCTCTGAGCTGCCAGCACAGAGCCTGACATGGGGCTTGAACTCATGAACCGTGAGATCATGACCTGAGCTGGAGTCGGATGCTTAACCAACCGAGCCACCCAGGCACCCCAAGACTGAGAAATTCTAACAGATGTGTAAAACAGTGTAATGTGTTGCCTTGTGAGGTCATGAGCTCCATGCTGTTGGAGGTGTGTAAGAAAAGACTGGAAGACCATAAGTCTCGAAGATCCCTTCAGTTTTGAGATTTTCTGATGATAACAGTTGGGAGTAGGCAATTCTTTGACAGCACCCACAGCCATTCCCCCAACAAGCTGCACCCCAGTGCCCATGGTAAAATTCTCATCCTCTTGCGGCCTGAGGTCCTCTGGCTACATAGGCTCATGAGACTGGGGGCTGGGGATGCAGGCTGCCTGGTACTGGGGCAGCAGTGCAAATGATATTAATAACACGTGACTAGCAGGGAATTGATTGAGTAAGCAGATGTTAAGGTTTTGGCTGATAATGATTCATTACTATTTGGAAAAACCTGATAGGGATGCTCTCACTCTAAGAATTAATTAGTTTATGCTTCATCAGTTGTATTGAGCAGAGTGTAAATGACCCTTCTGAGTACAGAGCTCTCCAGTTAGGGGAATTAGCATTCCTTCCAACCATCAAGACATGGGAACTGAGAGCTTCCTTCCGTAGAAGAATGGGCAGAGGGGGAGGGGAGGCACAAGAAGATGGAGAAGCATGCATACCTGATGTTTGCCTGTCCAGCTTCCATCCCTCATCCTCCACAGCTTATCATTTGGAGATGTTCCCCTTTACCACCCTCACTCTATGCTATGGTGGGGTTCCTCTCTAGCTCAAGTTGGGAGGGAGAGCATGTGACCAAAGCCGGGCTAATCAGTGTACTGCATTGCCTGGGCCATAGTGACTGGCTCACAGATGTAAATGTGTGACCCAGTCAGATACCTTTAGCCTCTATGAGACATTTGCTGGGAATCTAGGAAAAGCCATTCTCTCACGTTTCCCAAAGGGATGTGAGGCGGGAGCTGCAGCAGCCATTTTGTGATCTCAGCCCCCAAGCCATTGAATCATTCCCAGCATTTGAGCTTCCCCAGCTGCTCTACATGAAGCAAAGACAACTGTCTCCACCGAAACCCATCTAAATTACAGATTTGTGAGCAAAAAGAAGACTGTTGTTGTTTTAAGCTACCAAGTTTGGGGTGATTTGTTACATAACAATTGACCAGAGCAGTTTATCTTCCATATTTTGGACTTCAGACCAATCTTCCCTAATTGCAAACCTGATCACCTTACCTTTTTGCTTAAAAATTCCTCAAGAACCTGCTGGTTAAAGATCCGTGGTATTTAAGGTGTTCCTGGTGGTACCTCTGAGATCTCATCTCTCTGCCCTTCCTCCCAGGAATCCTGTCCTTCTGTCACACAGAACTGCTTGCAGTTCCCTAAATAGCTCATGCTCTCTCAGGTCTCCATGTCTTATGTATGCTGTTTCCTCTGCCTGGAATGCCTGTCCTGTCCCTACCAAATGACACCTTTGTGGAGGATTTCCTCCTGTCTCTTTTCTGAAATCCTATTAGTCAAATGTTGGAGCCCATAGATTAATCACTGTATTTTCTTCTTCAATCATTTGTTTAAAGTTTATTTTTAGAATTTATTTTGAGAGAGATAGCAAGCAGATGAGGGGCAGAGAGAAAGGGAGACGGAATCCCAAGCAGGCTCCGTGTTGCCAACACAGAGCCCATTGCGGGGCTCGAACTCACAAATGGTGAGATTATGACCTAGCCTGAAATCAAGAGTCAGACGCTAGTCAGACGCTTAACCGACTGAGCCACCCAGGTGCCCCTTCTTCGACTATTTTTGTATCTAAGTATCTATGATATACATATGGAGGATTTCCTTGGCTTTATCTTCCAACCCTTCTTATGGAAACTTTTATTTTGATAATCTCATTTTACATTTCCAACAAGTCTTTCATGCTCTGTTTTTCATGGTATTTGTACTTTTTCATGTTTTATGTTTCTTCTGTGTACTATTTCCTGTTTTATATTTCTTCCTTCACAAATGAAATAGCTTTTTGAATCTCTGTGCTCTTCTGTGTGCTGAATTATCATAGCCTCCTTATTTATTTTATTTTTTGAATATTTCTTCATCACTCACTTTCATATTGGCAGTTTGCCTCAAATGTCTGATGATTCTGAGTTGTCCATTCAAGTTTAAGAAAGAGTGGCTCGGGAGCTCTGAGAACATAGGGCTTGCATGGTTCCCATTACGGTTTGTAAACGGGAAGTTGCTATTACCCTGAGAGAGCCTAAATGCTATAAGGTGGGAGCTGTAACACCCTATGAGCTGTCTTTGGTCTTCCCAGATAGTTTATCCCACACAGCTCCTGACAGTGCAGTCTTCACTGTGTGATGCATGCTTTGATATAGAGACCCCTGTGTATGGGGTTGGGTGTTCTTTGTAAAGACTTTGGATCAACCTCCTGTTGATCCCCTGTTCTGACTTCCCCTGTTCTGACTTCCTGCCCTCTTCTTACTTGGCAACTTTGCGTCTCAAATCTCTCTGTGGTTAGACATGGCAGGATGGCTTCCTCATTGACTATAACCCTATTCTCATGTGTTCTTGGCTGCCTTTTTTTCCATCCTACTTTGTCAATTTCCAGTCCGTTTCCAGTCATATTCTAGAAATGCACAAAATCACTTCTACATTGATGTACCACCCCATTCTCTTAAGTTGTATTGAGTTTATTCTTTTTAAATCCCCCCACTGTCCTTTTACAGGGATCTCCTCAGGCAAGGAGAGAGATGGCTGGTTCACCATCAAGAACTGTAGGTTCAAATTCTGCTTTTCTGTCTTCTTGTCCTGGAAAGGACTTTAGAGACCACTGAGTCACTTTGAAAGGGAGAAACCAAAGTTAGAGTGGGTAGAGCCCCTGGCTGAGGAGGAGAGGCCCAGTAGGGAAGTGGCAGAGTATTAGCTTGGGGCATACCAGTATTAGCTGGTGAGCATCTGTCTGAGACAGACAGCCTGGGTTTGAACCCTGGCTCCATCACTTACTAGCTATCAGAACTTGAGAAAGGTAGTTCACTTTACCGTGTCTCTGTTTTCCCACCAATAAAATGGGGATAAAAAACCGACTTCATAGGGCTGTGAGAATTAAGTGGGTTAACATACATGACGTGCTTAGAATAGGACCTATCACAACGCGTTGTCTATTAGTGGAGAAACTTAGGCTGGCACTCAGATCTCAGCTAACCTCAGGCCCTGTACCAGTCATGCAGGGTGAACTTCTACTGGGTGAAGTTTCTAAACAAATGGAAACACCACCATTGCTAAATTAAGTACAAAGTCTTCATCCTGATAGCACAACCCTCCCCAGTGTGAATCCAACACCCTCACCTAGCTTTTCTTCCCGTTGTTTCTGACCCCTTCCCCCTTGCCCTAGCCAGGCCACACCCTTATAGGCTGGTCCCCCAATGCTGCTTTAACAGCTCCTGGACACAAGCCCCAGGCCCCTCATTGATAAGCATGTTACAGCAAATGGCACTCTCAAACACCTGAGGAATGCTTCAATGTCTCTTGTTGCTGTCTTTGCTAAGCTTTAAATCCTTTTAACAAAATAGACTTTTCTCCTATTTGTGTCTTGGCTCCTATCAAACTCATGAACTCCTGGAAGGCAGGGACTGTGGCTTAGTCATCTTTGTTCCCTCCAGAAGGCTGGTGAAGTACTTTTCACTGCTAAGCTCGATGGAACAACCTGGAGACGGGTAGACCTGGTCGAGGTCTCAACTCCCCCAGGTGACAGCTCTGTGTCCTTGGATAACTAAATTAACTTCTCTGGACCATCACTTCCTCTTGCGCATTTTGTGATTCAAATAGGATATGCCAAACTCTGTAAGGCACCGTGAAAGTAAGTTTTCATTGAGGGCATGTTGATGAGGCAAGCTGAGGAGAAGTGTGATGACAGGAATTTCCTGCAGGTAGGATGGGTTATGAGAGCCCAAACCCTAGAGATCCACCAGAGAGGTGCTGGCAGTTGCATGGGGTGGTGGGCTGGGGAAACTGGCAGGGTAGTGTATAGGCACATATGGGAGGTGGTAGGCAGGGGACCACGGTGATAGGAGGTTTGAGTGTAGCTCATTGGGAGGATGACGGTGGATGATCAAGATGGAGTAGCTGGGAGAAGAACAAATTTGGGGGCCAGATGAGGCATTAAGTTCGGGAAAGCGTGAAGTTTAAAGGGGGAGGTCTCCCATACAGATATTTCATCAGGCAGTTGGAAGTGGGAAGTTCCTGCCTGAGAACAAATCTGAGCTGTCTCCTGTGTTGAACTGACAGTTGGTACCCTAGGAGAGGATGAGATGCCTGAGAGAATGCGAGGACAGATCAGAGAACTGAGGACAGAGTCTCTGGGGAAGAGAGACATCTTTTGAAGGTTCAGGCGAGAATTGCAGCCCCCTGGTGTAGGACACCAGGAGGGCACTGTGTCTAGGAACTCATGAGGTGGAGATTTGAAAAATGAACACTGATTACCTTTTGGGAATTTGATGGTATTAGGAGGTTTCATGAATGTTTTAAGGTATGATAATGGTATTGTGAAATGATCTCCTGTTTGGTATCTGCTTTAAAATGAACTGGTGGGTTGTCTTAAAAGGGACATACTTTAGGTTCAGAAATGCAAATAAGTTGAAAATAAATGATAGAAAAAGGTATACCATGCAAACAGTAACAGAAAGACAGCTGGATTAGCTATACTATTATCAGACAAAAGAGACTTTAAGATGGAACTTGTTACTGGGGACAAAGAAGAGCATGTTATAACGATAAAAGGATCAGTCCATCAGGAAGGCATAACAATTATAAAAACATATGCACCTAACAACAGAACCTCAAATACATCAAGCAAAAAGGTGACAGAAATGAAGGGAGAAATAGACAATTTAACAGTAATAGTTGGAGACTTCCATACCCCACCTTCAATAATGGATAGAACGAGGCTGAGATCAACAAGCAACTATCTGCAAAACACTTCATCCAACAAAAGCAAAATAATGTGTTCTTCTTAAGTGCACATGAAACATTCTCCAGTTTAGAATATTTGCTAGACCAGGAAACAAATCTCAGTAAGCTTAGTAGAGACAATAGAAAAATAGAGTAAGTCAATGAAGTGAAGTTATTTCTTTGAAAAGATCAACAAAATGGACAACCTTTTAGCTAGACTGAGCAAAAAAAAGAAGAATCAAGTGTCTAAATGAAAAGTGTCAAAAATGAAAAAGCAATGTCACTACTGATGTTACAGAAATAAACAGATTATAGGAGAATAAGATCATGACTGATATCTCAGAAATAAACCAGATTATAACTGCATTATGAACAGCTGTACATCATCAAGTTAGATGACCTATGTGAAGTGGGAAAATTCCTATAAATACACAAACTACCAAAACTGACTCATGAAAATAGAAAATCTGAATAAATCTGTAACAAATAAAAAGATTGGCTTAGTAATTAAACTTCCCACAAAGAAAATAGCAGGCCCAGACGGCATCACTAGCAAATTCTCCCAAATGTTTAAAGAAAAATCAATACCTATCACAATCTCTTTCAAACAGCAGGAGAAGAAGGAACACTCCCCACACCTTTTATAAGCCAGAAACCACATTATCTAGATATGAAAACCAGGCAAAGACATCACATGAAAATAAAACTATAGACCAGTATCCTTCACAAATATATACGCAAAAATCTTCAATAAAATGCTAGTAAATTAAATCCAGCCACACATAAAAAGATCATATACATTATCAAGTGGGATTTATCCCAGGAATGCAAGGTTGGTTAAATATCTGAAAATCAACAATGTATTTTGTCCATAGAATGAAAGACAAAAACCGCATGATCAACTCAGTAGGCACAGAAAGAGCACTTGACAAAATCCAACACACTTTTGTAAATTAAAATCACTCAATAAACTAGGAATAGAGGATGTAGTGAGTTCAGTGGTGCTCCCTCCACATATGTCTATATTCCAGAACTTGTGGATGTTATCTTATATGGAAAAAGTTCCTTTGCAGATGTAATTAGGATAAAGATCTAGAGGTGAGATCATCCTGAATTACACAAGTGGACTCCAAATCCAATGTTCTCGTAAGAGACAGACAAGCCACAGAGCCACAGGGAAGAATGCCATATGAAGATGGCGGCAGAAATTGGAGTGGCTTAGCCACAAGCCAAGGAGTGCCCGTGGTCATCAAAAGTGGGAAGAGGCAAGAAAGGATCTCTTGCCTTTAGCATGACTGCAGGATATAAGATAAAAATAAAGAATCAATTGAATTTCTTTACACTAGCAGTGGACAATCTGAAAATGAAATTAAGAAAGAAATTCCATTTATGATAGAATCAAAATGAATAAAATACTTAGGAATAAATTTAACAAAAGAAATCTTGTATGTCTTGTATAACTAAAACTACAAGACACTGTAGGAAGAAATTAAATGAGACACAATTAAATGGACAGACTTCCCATGTTCAAGGTTTAGAAGTCTTAAAATTGTTAAAATGACAATGTGTCCCCAGTTGACCTACAATTTCAACATAATCCCTGTCAAAATCCCAGCTGGCCTCCCCTTTCCACTGATTGACAAACCGATTTTAAAACTCATGTGCAAGTTCTAGGAACCTAGCGTAGACAGTAAAGTTCTTGAAAAAGAAGAACAAACTTAGAGGGCTCACAATTCCTGGTTTTAAAATGTACTAGAGACAGCAATCAAGACTGTGTGGTACTAGCATAAGAATAGACATTTAGATCAACGGAATAGAATTGAGAGTCCAGAAATAAACTCTCACATTTACAGTCAATTGCTTTTTGACAAAGGTGCCAGAATAACTCGACTGGGGGAAGAATATTCTTTTCAACAAATGGTTCTGGGAAAACTGGATAACCACATCTAGAAGAATGAAGTTAGACCTCTACTTGATAACATTTACAAAAGTTAAGAGTTAACACTATGCAACTCTTAGAAGAAAACATAGAATTAAGTATTTGTGATGTGAGGTTAGGGGCAATAGTTACTTGGATAGGATACTAAAACAAGCAACAGATATACTGGTCATTATAAAAAACAAAACAATTTTGTGTTTCCAAAGCATCGATAAGAAAATGAGAGGAACCCACAGAATGAGAAGAAACATTTACAGATCATAGATCTGATAAAGGACTTGTGTCCAGAATATAGAAAGAACTATATAACTCAATAACAGAAAGATAAATAACTCAGTTAAAAAGTGGGCAAAAGATATGCAGAGACATTTCTCCGAAGAAGATACACAAATGTCCAGTAAGCACATGAAAAGATGCTCAACATCATTCATCCTTAAGGAAATGCAAATTCAAGCCATGAGACACCACTTCACACTTGCTGGGATGACTATAATAAAAAAGACAGACAACAACAAGTGTCTGCAAGGATGTGGAGAAATTGGAACCTTCGTACGCTGCTGGTGGGATTGCAAAATAGCACAGCCGCTTTGGAAAACAGTTGTACAGTTCCTCAAAAATGTTATACACAGAATAACCATATGACCAAGAAATTCCACTCCTGGGCATATAGCCAAGAGAAATGAAAGCCTACATCCTCTCAAAACTGTTCAGAGTGGCAGAATTATTCATAATAGCTAAAAGGTGGAAACATCACATATGCCCATCAGCTGATGGTGGATGACCAAAAAGTGGTATATCCATACAATGGCATGATATTCAGCAGTTAGAAGGAATGAAGTATGGATACATGCTACCGCGTGGATGCATCTTGAGAACATTATGCTAAATGAAAGAAGTCAGTTACCAAAGACCACAAATTATATGATGTCATTTATATTAAATGTCCAGATAGACAAATCCACAGAGACAGAAAGTAGATTAGTAGTTGTCAAGGGCTAAGGGGAGGGGAGAATGGGGAATAACTGATAATAGGTACAGGGTTTCTTTTTGGGGAATGATGAAAATTTTTTAAAAAATTAGTGGTGGTGTGACTGCCTGGCTGAGTTGGTAGAGCATGCGATTCTTTATCTCAGGGTCATGAGTTCAAGCCCCACGTTGGGCGTAGAGCTTACTTAAAAAAATAAGCGAAAAAACGAACAAACAAAAACCAAAAAAAAAAAAATAAATGAAGTTATACTAAAAAATAAAATTAGTGGTGATAATTATAGAACTATGTGAAATATACTAAAAGCCACTGATTGTACACTTTAAAAGGTTGAATGTTATGGCAGGTCAATAAAGCTGTTAAACATTTCAAGTTATTTAAAGCTAAATAAAATCAACAGTTCAGTTACTCAGTCATACTAACCACATTATAAGGACTCATAGCCACATGTGGCTAATGGCTCCCGTATTGTACAGCACAGGTCATTGCAGAAAGTTCGGTTGGACAGCACTGCCACTGTAGAACGGCTGCTGTAGAGAGACTGGGCAGGCATCACACACCGTCCTAGACATCTCCCTGTGAGGACTGTAAGTAATGTATTGGTGCAGTGGTTACTTCTTGTGATGGAGTTGATGAAAATATGTCTGTGTCTTTATTGCCACCGTATAGGATGCAATATTTTGGCGTGGTTGAAAATTTCCATGTGAGCAGGGTAAAATGTGCATGGCTAAGAGATGAAACAAACATGCCAAAACGTCAGGTGTGATTATTTTGAGTAAGGGGAATATGGGACATCATTTTTCTTCTGGCTTTTTGTAGTGGATTATGCAGCTAGAGTTCTTGTCTATAACCTCCAACCTCCCACCCTCTTTGTGGTCCAGGTGGCACTGTTTGAATTCCTAGAAAGAGTTATGCCTCTGAAGCTATGGTGCTCTGTTTGGATTTCCTTATCCCATGAACCAGATAAGATGGCTTGAACTAGGTTTGTATAAGTCGATAATGGTGAATGCTGGGGGGTGACATTGGGTTCAGGGGGTTCATTTATACTAGTGTCACTACTCAAAAAAAAATTTCATTGAAACAGTGAATGGTGATCAGCAGTATTATCTGATGCAGAGGTTGAGAAATGTGCCAGTGAACTTGGCAATGTTCCAGAGGGGCTATTTAGGAGAATATTGTGGAGAAAAGCCAGAAATCAAAGGGGAGAAGTGGGGGGGAGGTGTTAGGAGTGAGGAAGGCGGAGACAGTAAGTATAGACGCCTTTTCTTTCTTTTTTTAAATGTTTTTGTTTGAGAGTGTGAGCAGCGGAGGTGCAGAGAGAGGGGGGCAGAGGATCTGAAGCAGGCTCCGTGCTGACAGCAGTGAGCCCGATGCAGGGCTCAAACTCACGGACTATGAGATCATGACCTGAGCCAAAGTCAGACGCTCAACTGACTGAGCCACCCAGCTGTATGTAGATGTCTTTTCTCAAAAATTTTGGTGGTGGTGGTGGGGGTGGGGGGGGATTAGGCAATAAAGTATCATAATTGAAGGGAGTTTTAAGTAAATTGTTTATAGTGTGTGTATATTTGAAATATTTTTTCACTTGAAAGTAATACCAGTTGAAAATTGGAAAAATAAAAAGAGTAGAAAGACAAGAACAAACCATCACCCATTGTTCCACTGAGAAAGGACACCTGGGGGCGTTCAGTCAGTTGAGCCTCTGACTTCAGTTCAGGTCATGATCTCATGGTTTGCAAGTTTGAGCCCCACAACGGGCTCTGTGCTGGATCTCAGAGCCTGGAGCCTGCTTTGGATTCTGTGTCTCCGTCTCTCTCAAAAATAAATAAACATTAAAAAAAATTTTTTTAAAAAGAAAGGACACCCATTATGAGTGCTTTTGTGGGTTTTCTGTAGTCTTTATTCTCTACCTGTTTATCTTTACATATCAGAGTCTACTTCACGCACAACTTTGTAGTCTGCTTTTTACGTTGCATATTATTTCCTGGTGTTGCTAGCATCATATAATTAGTCGGAGTATCTCATTGTATTGATCTCATTGTATGTCATTGTATACCAAGTCATTTTTCCATTTGGGATAATTAAACTGAGGGGTTGAGATCCCAGGGGAGGGGACAGTAGAGGGAGAAGGATCTCCGTCCATGGTTAGCCCAAGAAGTGAGCGAATGAGGCCTGGCCTCACTTGAGGAGTTGTGTTGGAGGACAAATGAAGGATAACTGAAGACAAATTTTGAGTTTGAGAAGGTTGCTGTTGAAGAGAAGCATGTCAGAGAGCTTCTGTAAAGTAACAGAGAAAATTTAGAACAGCTGAGGTGGGGAATTTGGTTGGGAGTTGACATGAAGTGGGTTGAAAGGGTTTTCTGAGGAGCAGTGAGGGAATTCAGCTGAGCCTGGGATTACTTGAGGCCAACTTTTCCTGAATTAATCAGCCACTGAACTCCCTTCTGATTAAGGATGGGATTGGGCACAGCATTTGGGCTGAGTCTGCTACGCTGGTTAGAATTCGTAATGATGGAGGCGGATGGCTTTGTGGTTAAGAAGGTGGGCTCAAGGGCAACTGCCTGGATCTGCCATATACTAGTTGTGCAGACTTTGGCAAATTACTTAACTTCCCTGTGTCCTGATTTCTTCACCCGCGGTATACACAGTGATATTAAAATCTATTTCTTCGTATTTGTTAGGATTAAATGAGGAAACCTATGTTAAGCATTTACCACAGTGCATGGAACATAACACCGATTAAATAAATATTTGCTATTATTATGATTGAGTCGGTTGCAGGTAACAGGAACTCAACACAACTAGATTAGGGAAGAGGAAGGATTTATTGATCTTTATAACTGAAAAGTATAAGAAAGCAGGCATTGCTGGATCCATTTAATTCTTTGGAATATCTTATGACCTCACTTTCTTCTGTGTCGATTTATGTCTCAGGCAGACTGTCTGGAAGATACCCACCAGCTGCTCTGTGCTTACATCCTACTAGCTGGGCACTGTCAGCGGAAGACAGAGAGGCCTTTCCCTGGAAGCTTCAGCAAAGGCTTGGAGCTGGGTCTTACTGACCTGGCTCTTGCTCCCAGCCCATCGGTGATCCGATTACTGTGGCCAGGGGAATTCAATTCTGTCATTGGCCAGGTCTGAGTCACACTTAACCTTTAGAGCTGAGTCACATGGTCTGAGGGTAGGATGGTCCCCAAAGCACATGCTTTTATTAGAAGGGTGAAGGATACTGGGCAAGTAGAAAGTCATTTCCACTATACCTGCAGAAGGGGCAAAGTGGAGAAGGGCTGTGGAGGAAGGCAGGCAAGCAGAAGGGGAATGTGTGCTATGTGATAAAGCTACTAGGTGAGCGAGAGAGTGTCATGGAGTTTGGTAGAACAGTTTCCCCAAATGTGTTCCACTGATTGCCAATTCAAGCAAATGTTAATAGGCATTTTTGTGACAAGGGTTCCATGAAGGGGGAAGTCTGGGAAATCTTTACTGTGAGATCTTTCTTGCTTTTAACACACCTCTGTACCTGGTGGCACTCAGGACAAAGGTATGAGAGCTATGATTCCCAAACATATGGGGCTATGACACCCTTATTCAATGGAACATTTTGTGAGATTAGTATCTGTGGACCACATTTTGAGAAACGTTGTAGAAGAGGATGGTGATGAGGTTGGGGGGTGGCAGAAGAGACTTTCTGGGATATTTGCAGGGGGACAGTGATCTGCAGGGGGCTGTGGGCACTGAGGAATGGACCCCTTCTCCCCAAGCATGGGGTCAGAGGTGTAGGAGAAAGTGGGGAGGGTGGGGGTGTTGAGTGCAGGAGCTGGCAAAGGCATATATTGAGCAGAGTGGAGGGGCCTTGTGTGGAGGGGGCCCCAGAGTTGGGGGGAGGAAAAGATCTCAGGTGGGACAAGACTGGAGTTGGGGGAGACCCCTGTCTCTTAGGAAGCTGGGAGCTCTTTTAGCCAGTTGTTTAGGCCTAGCATTTTAATCAGAGCATTGTCACTGAGCTGGATTTGGGAAAATTAGCTTCCCAAGAAAAGTGCAGGTGAGTCATTTAACTGACCATGGGTAAAGCTGAATCTGGAGGACTTCAGGGCCAAGAGCCTGATGACTTGATGGCATAATGCTTGGGAAATTGCAGAAAGGACTGACTCCTCACATTGGCACACCCGGAATTTTGGGTGCAGAAACTTCCTCCACCTTTTCCTCCTCTGCCTGTGCCTTCCAATTGTTATTCATTATATTATGATTTTGACATTGTCAAGGTCTATACTGTTTGAAGCTCTCAGTGTAACCTCAGTTCTCACATTTCCCTAGATTTTCCTCTGTAGTTAACTGAATTCATTTTTTACTGTCTTGTACAGTACAGCCCTTCCATTCACAAGTTCCTGTTTTTACCCCTTTTGGATTCATTTATTGGTTGGCTAGATTTTTATCACCAGGAAGGGTTTGATAAGTGCTATCTTTCTGAGAACTTCTCTGTTGTCTTTATATATAGTGACACTTTATCTGGGTTAATAAAAGTCTTGGGTCCCATTCTTCCCACCCCCAACCCTTAAATTCTGTAAGAGTTGTTTTTCTTTTCTTTTTTTCCCCCTGTGGTTTTATTTAAATTACAGTTAGTTAACATACAGTGCAATATTGGTTTCAGGAGTAGAATTCAGTGATTCATCACTTACATACAACACCCGGTGCTCATCACAAGTGCCTCCTTAATCCCCATCACCCATCTAACCCATCTCCCATGCACCTCCCTCTGTCATCCAAGAGTTGTTTTTCCATCTTTTGACATTGACTGCTCCAGAGAGGGGCATGGAGGCAGCCTGACTGTGTCCCGTGTAGCTGACTCGATTTCTCCACCCACTGGAGTCTTTACCTCTTGAGTGAATTAATCTGAGAGGACAAATTACCCTTTGATCTGCAATTTCAGCTCTTTATTTTATTAAAATTTTTTTTAAGTTTATTTATTTAGAGAGAGAACATGTGTGAGCAAGCAGGGGAGGGGCAGAGAGAGAGGGAGGGAGAGAATCTCCAAGCTGTAAGCACAGAGCCCAATGCAGGGAGTGAGATTAAGACCTGAGCCAAAATCAAGAGTTGGACACTTAACCGACTGAGCCACCTGGGTGCTCCTCGGCTCTTTATTTTATTTTTTAATATTTATTTTTTAGAGAGAGAGAGAGTGCACATGTGCAAGTAGGAGAGGAGCAGAGAGACGGAGACACAGAATCTGAAACAGGCTCCAGGCTTTGAGCTGTCAGCTTAGAGCCTGACATGGGGCTTGAACTCACGAGTTGTGAGATCATGACCTGAGCTGAAGTCAGAAGCTAGGCCGACTGAGCCATCCAGGTGCTCCCTGCTTTTTAAATAATCTTTATTTTTTTAACGTTTTATTTATTTTTGAGAGAGCTCAAGCAGGGGAGGGGCAGAGAATCTGAAGTGGGCTCTGTGCTGAGAGCAGCAAGCCTGATGTGGGGCTTGAACTCATGAACCATGGGATCATGACCTGAGCTGAAGTCGGATGCTTAACCAACCAAGCCACCCAGGCACCCCTCAGCTCTTTATTTTAGAATATTGTCTTTTATCTTTGGCTACTTTTCTGTTTTCTGACTAGTTCCGTTGCTGTTGTTCTTAAAGAGATGGGGTATGTTCTGGGGCTTGGTTCCTGAGGGTCTCATCATATTCTTTGTGTAGATTTCCTCTGGGAACCAGGAGCCCTGGGCTTAGAACTGCTCCTGCCACTCTAGCTCTTACTTGCCATAGGGGTCAGGTGTGAAATGGCAGAACATTCTGTGCATTGATACATGGGCTCTGAGTAGCCAAATGAGACAGTTGTCACAAAGTGTCTTGCAAAGCTGGTTACCCCATCATCTCCTTGCCATGTCTGATGGGGTACCTAACAATTGGTACCATTTGTTCAATAATCCGGCGTGGTCGTTTTTTCCAGGAATTTCTGTTGCAAAAGGAAAGAGAGAAATGGGGTGGTAACTGGAGGGAAACATGGGGTTAGGGAAGCCTTTTTTTTTTTCTTTAAAGAGCTTGTTCATTTGCTGAAAGGGGTGATCCTGTAGAGAGGAGGAGCATGGTGCTGTGGGAGAGAGGAAAGAGAGCTGAAGCCATGTCCTCCACTAGGCAAGAGGGGAGTGGACTTAAAATTTTTTTTTTTTTAACGTTTATTTATTTTTTTGGGACAGAGAGAGACAGAGCATGAACGGGCGAGGGGCAGAGAGAGAGGGAGACACAGAATCAGAAACAGGCTCCAGGCTCTGAGCCATCAGCCCAGAGCCTGACGCGGGGCTCGAACTCACGGACCGCGAGATCGTGACCTGGCTGAAGTCGGACGCTTAACCGACTACGCCACCCAGGCGCCCCATGAGGGGAGTGGATTTAAAGCACAACTAGGAAGATAGGCTGTAATTAGACATTTTGCTGAAATCTGGATATCCTGTACTTACAGGACCCTCTGGGCCCATCCCCTAGGAGAGCAGCAGTGGGTCTTGGGGAAGAGCCTGAAGCTTTGCCAGCGAAACGCTAGATTCCTAGAGGCCCTGTGCCTCCTGCAGACAGGCCCAGGACAGACTGGGTAACCTCCCTGAAACTTGGTTTCAGTCTCTTGTAAAATGCCAGTGATCCCCCAGTATTAAACAAGCAAGTATTAAACAAGACAATGTAAGCAGAACACTCCACAAGGAAAATAAAAGTCCATCATCGAGAGATGACCATGTTTACCATTTTGATATATTTTTGTACCAGTCTTTTTTCCACTTACTACAAATCCATACTTGAAAATAGTATTCTTTACATACTGTTATGGTACATGCTTTTAGCGCTTAAATATATTAAGGACAATTTTCCATGTCATTAAATGTTTTTCTGGAACACCATTTGAAAAAAAAAAAAACATTTGCAGGTCGTTCCAGCAGGACTCATCATGCTCTGTTTTAAACAATTCCTGATTATCGACAGCATGTAAGGTGCTCCTTGCTATTTTCTATACTAAATGGCTCTGTTTTGAACTTCCTTGTGGTCGTTCCACGCTTATTCCCCAGGGAGGTTTTTTTCTGGCAATGGAATTTTAGCTGAGCGGTAGACAAACTCTTACACCTTCCTGCAGATTTTGGGTGATAGCACAGACAGGCAGAGTGCCGCCTCTTTGTACAGTACCCAGAGGGTGCTGATAAATGGGCTGTTGTCACCCTGGAAGCAGGGCTCTGGGGGCCAGCAATGAGTATGTAGATGTGGCCTATCCCCTTCAACGTTTGAATTGCTGCCCTAGTGGCAGACACGAGGGCAAACTTATCAAACAGGAAGGAGCTTTGAAGTTGAGACACAGATGTTGAATGACAGAATCCAGGTGCAGGGAGACCCTGACTGGCAGGAAGAATGGGCTGAAACAAGCAAGAGAAACTGAATAAGGCAAATGGTACCATCTGAACAATGGTAACAGCTCACAAGTCTAGACCACACATGTGGAGGTTAGGGGAGAGCTGATGAATATCAGGTGACAAAAGACAAAGGGGTTGATGTGATGTCGTTGCCCCTCAAACTCATGCAAAACAACCCAATAATCTCAGGATGTGTCCGTCTGAGTGTAGTGTCCAGACCATGGGTTAATGGAATGTTGATAAGCTGGAGGTTAGACAAACAAAAGGCTAGAGAATGATCTAGACAATGGCTGTTCAGTAGACTTATAATGTAAGCTCACTCACTCTATCTATCTATCTATCTATCTATCTAAAATTAAAAATTTTCTAGTAGCCAATAATAGCCAGTATATTCAAAACATGTTCATTTCAGTATTAATCAGTATAAATAATTAGTCAGGTATTGCAATATTTTCCCAAGTACAAACTCTTTGAAATTCAGTGTATCTCACACTTGCAGCCCATCTTAGTTCACATGCTAAATTTTCAGTGGTTAAAATAAAAAAATAGAGTCCTAGCAAAACAATAAATTGTGTTTAATGGAAAAATATTTTTTAATTTTAATTAAGTTTAATTAAATTTAGTTTTAATGCTTTAGTTTTTTAAAATTTACATTCTAAATAATTAAAATTAAATGAATAAAAACTGAGTTCTTCACTTGCACCAAACACACTCCAAATGCTCAGTAGCCACATGTGGCCAGTGGTTACCAATACAGGGCAGTGCAGCTCTGTGCCCTGAGGTCACCCCTCCAGTTGTGGTCTGTGTCCCAGCAGTACCTGTACTCCCTGGGAACTGGTTACAGATGCAGTCTCGAGCCCCATCCAGACCTCTCGAGCCGAAGTTTGCATTTCCGCAAGTTCTCTGATTTTTGTGCACACCGCAGTTTGAGAAGCGGCGGTCAGATGTCGGGCCAGGATTGGGGAATGTCTGAAGCAACTGAGTGTACTTTGCATGGAGAAGGGAAGCCTCCAGAAAGCTACATAACAATCTTCACGTGTTTAAAGGTCTGTGTGTGGAAGGTGAGGGAGATGTAGTCCCAAGTGGAAGAGAGGACGACAGGGGAGGCGGGGCTGGGGCGGGGTGGTGGTGGGGGGGGGGAGAAGGCACCTGACCTGTTTAAAGCTTCCAGAGTTAACTGTCTCACTGAACCCTGGTAACGGCAGCACTGGACCTGGAGTTGAGTCAGATGATCCAAGTGCAGGCCACCCCTCTGCCAACCACTGTGTGTCCTGCAGGAAGAGTTATTTGGCCACTCGGAGCCTCAGCTTTCTGTCTATATGGTAGGGAAATACTAACCCACCTACCAGGGCTCACATAAGACCACAGAGGCAAGGGCCATATTGGCTGTATTCACCACACCATCTCTGGGCTTGGCACAGACGGGGCCCGCACTCAGCCCGCAATGGTGATTTCTTTGTAAACTGGGCAAAGCTCTGACTCGTGAACAATGGCTATTACTGCTACGTGCAGTCTTGTGGTTTGAGGTGACAGGATACATTTTTCAGTAGACACAAATGAACCCAGCCCCTGCCCTCCTTCCTCCTGCCAAAAGCCTGTTTTTTATTTACAGTCTCAATTGATCTGGATCGATCTATCCTCAAACCTTTTCACCAGGAGGGTGAAAATAGAAAAGCAGGGAGGGGGATTCTCGGTTCTTCCACCTTCCCTTCTCAGTGGGCAGTGATGGGTCTCTGGCCACTTTTCTACTACTGGGGCAAAATCTCTCTAACCACGGTCCTGGGTCACTCTGAAGAGGGAGGGTGACCGACCCATTAGAGCATTTCTCTGCAAAAGGCCTCATCCCAGATTCACTAGGCCACATCTGTGCTTCTGTCAAGTAAACAAAGAATATCTACTGCTCTCAGGCAGGCACTAACATTAGCCGAGTGAGGGCTCTTTGGGGACCAGGGAAAGGAGGTTCGCATTTGAAAATGAACCACTGTACATGGATTTATAGCTCTGCTTTGCCGACGGAGAGGGGGAAATATTTTTCTCTGGGAGATTAGAATTTACTAGTGGATTCAAGTGTAACTTTGGAGAGTGGCAGAGGTATTAGATGTGGCAGTATCACAGTATTGTTTTATTGGCAATTAGATTTCAAACTGGCACAAATGTATGAAAATAAGTCTCAATTATGGGCCTGTGAAGTTTCTCCACCATCTGTCAACAGTTTGCTCCTTATGCCGCAACATGTGTACCTTTGGAGGAGAAATGATTTAATAGCCTGAGAGAAGAGGTACAGCTCACCAAATTATATTGGAGTTTATAGCCAATGCCTGCATTTGTGATTTCTGATGCAGAGAAAGCAAATTTAAACTTGCGCGCGCGCGCACACACACACACACACACACACACACACACACACACACACACACCCCTTCCAGGGGCTCACAGACTCACAACTGTCAGAGATGGCAGGTCCCTTCAAAAGGAGTGAGCCCAACTTCCCGCTTTACAGTCGTGAGAAGTCAAGTCCCACTGAGGTCCGTGGCCATGTCCAAGTGACGCTGTGATATGGGGTAGGCAGAGCTGGAATACAACCAGTAGGAAACAGAGTTGGGGGCAGGAGTGTGCTGGCAAACGCAGAGCAACTGGTTCTCTGGGGAAGTTAGAGCCCTGTTGTGCAGCGCCTGCCTATTCCTTTGGTATAAACACCCTACAGCGGCTGACTTCCCACTACCAATGTGACGTCACTGAATGTGGAGTGTGTTCGTCTCTCATGGGCCAGGGGGAGCCAGCTTCTGTGTACCATCGGGAAGGGTGATTGCTGGTCTGCCATCTAGCATCTGTTGTGCCTTCTGTAAGAGTGCCCTGATTTTTCCTGAGGGTATCTACCCCCTACCTTCTTCTTGGCCCATGTGGTTTGGGGAGGGTGACCCCCTCACCAGCTCCAGGGGTGGCACGTGACCCAGGCCTGGACCAGTCAGTGTATCCCTTCTCACTGGACATTGATTGGTTCAGGGATGGGCTTGTGGGCCAATCTGTCTGTGGGAGTCAGGCCCAGGACTTTGAATTAGTGCTCTTAGAGCTATAGGGAGGTGTAGCCCGGATTGACTACATGAGCATGGGGGCAAACACAGAGGAAAATGGCAGAGATGGAGAGAGACAGAGAGAGAAAGAGAGGATAGAGAGAGAATGAGAATGGGCCCCAATAGTCTTGTTTGCACCTGGATAGCCCTGCTTCAAGCTTAATTCCTGGACTTTCTGTTTATGAGAATCCACAAATTTCCATGTTTCTTTCTCAAGTGCATCCCTTCCGACAGAAGGAGTCTTAACTGATGGGTTTGTTCCTGGGAGTTAAATGTGAAAATCCCAAGGACTTTTGGGACTGGATGCTTGTGTAGAGTGTGAACCCCAGGAGGTCATGACCTTGTTTGTCTTGGCCATCACTGCTTTTGCAGAACCCAGCACCAGGCCTGGCATGTGGGAGGTGCTCAGTAAATACTTGTCTTGAATCAGGCAGTTTTGCCGTATTACAATGCGGTAACACAGCCCCCAAATTCAGTGGCTTCTAACCATGGTTTATTTCTCCCTCATAACTTTTGTCACTTGTGATGGTGGCAACTCTGCTCCACGTGTCTTCCTCCTGGGGTCCGGAGTGGTGGAGCGGCTGCCATCTGAGAATGATGGCAGAACCTTGTGGTGGCCCTTAAAGTTTCTGCTTAGATAACGTACTTGTCATTTCTTGTCACGTTCCATTGGTCAGTGCAAGTCACATGGCAGGAAGGCAGGCACCATCCACAACAAGACACTGCATGCCACCGGCTGGAGTTGAGATTTATTATCAATCCTCTTATAGGCTGGGAGCGAATAACGGGGAACAGTAATACTGGCAACCACATACTTAAAGACAGAGTGTGGGGGCACAATTAGACATTGTCTTGTGAAACTGAACATTTGAATTTCCACTGAGCCGACAATGCCACTCCCAGGTGTAGACCCCAGATAGCTTCTTGCATATGGGCATCACATGTGTGCAGAAGTGCTTATAGCAGCATGTTTAGTACAGCACAAGGCCCTCAACAACTCAGACAACTTCTAGGTCTGTAGACAGGTGAATGGACATATAAATCAAGTCACATTGTAACACAGAGGAATAATGTGCAGCAGTTAAAATGGACCAACCCCAGCTATTTGGAACAACATGAATCCACCTTAGAAACATGATACTAAGCAGAATATGCAAGTCTGTAGAAGACTATACAGAGTATAACTCCAATTATGGAATCCATTTATATGTGCAAACTGCAAAAAACATAAAGGAGTGGTAAACACAAAATTCAAGATGTGGCTATTTTGCAGGGGAGCGATGTGGATGGGGTCAGTGGATACAAGTTACTGGTAGTGTTCTAGCTTTTAAGTTGGAATGTGAGCTGAGGGGTGGTCATTTTAATATAGATTTTAACTTATATTTGGTGCATTTATCCTTTTTGTTCTGTGTCAACTATGCTCAAAATATAATTAGAATGCAAAAATACTGACTAGGAAAGGAAAGAATTTGAAACTTGACAAAAGTGATTATGGAAAAGAGTTGTCTTAGAAAAGCAGGGTTCTTAGAGGCAAATTCAGCAAAATACATTTTGGGGCTGAGCTCCAGGTCCTGGAAGAGAAGGCACAGGCCCTGTGCAGGGGACAGCTCAGATCACCAGGCACCTCTGGGCCTGGAGAGGATCTGAGTCCCCACTGGCCCCAATATCATGCTCATTAGGCCACTTCAGAGACTGAGAGACCTGGAGGGACCCTGAATATGGGCATGAACAGTTCAGGTCTACAAAGAGAAGACTACCACTGTGGATGAATGCTTTCACTGTTAGGCTTGTTCACCAGGTGTTCTGATTTAACTGTCTGTCATTGAGAATTTGGTTCTCTCTGGGTGCATGGAGAAAGTTCCATTTTGGCCTGATAAAGTTGAAGAGGCCACACCCAGAAAGTCAGTGAAGTTGGTCTCCACTCTTGACCACCCCCAATGAGGCTGCATCCTGCTGGAAGATTCCTTGATCTGCTTTCCAATCTTAGGGCAGGAGAAAGGACATTCAGGCTGGAGATTCTGGGTCTCTACCAAAACAATTCAAAAGCACCTGCCCCCAGCTGTCTCACCACCTTCTTGGACAGAGGAAGTCATGGTACTGAGGGAAGCCTGCCTTGCTATGGGGATGCCAGGGGCCCAAGTGGTGTTGAGTCTATTTTCTCAGAGGGAGGGAGACAGAAGGGGGCTGTGGGGAGACTGGAGATGAGTCAGAGTAGAAGCCAGAGCACAAGTGAGACTCTACTCAACCTCTGAGGGAGGGAAAGGCTGCTTGCACCAGCCCTCCCTGAACTTCCCTGGCCACCTAGGCTCACATGAAAAATCTGACCTCTGCTCCTTGCTTGGGAGCATGCTTGAGATCTCTACACAGTCAGACTTACTTGGCTCATTTTAGTTTGATTGCTTTTGTTTGCAAGCAATAGAAACCCAGAAAACTCAGGCAACGACAGATGTTGGCAAGGATGTGGAGAAAGGGGAACCCTTTTGCACTGCTGGTGGGAATACAAACTGGTGCAGTATGGAGGTTCCTCAAAACATTATGGAAGCTCATCAAAAAATTAAAAATAGAAGTACCCTGTGACCCTGCAATTGCACTACCAGGTATTTATCCAAGGGATACAGGTGTGCTGTTTTGAAGGGGCACATGCACCCCAATGTTTATAGCGGCGCTATCAACAATAGCCAAAGTATGGAAAGAGCCCAAATGTCCACTGACAGATGAATGGATAAAGAAAATATGGTATGTACACACACACACACACACACACACACACACACACACACACACACACACTCTGGAGTATTACTTGGCGGTCAAAAAGAATGAAATCTTGCCATATGCGACAACATGGATGGAACTAGAGTGTGTTATGCTAAGTGAAACTAGTCAGTCAGAGAAAGACAAATATCATGACTGCACTCATATGTGGAATTTAAGAAACAAAACAGATGAACATAAGGGAAGGGAAGCAAAAATAATATAAAAAAAGGGAGGGGGGCAAAACATAAGGGACTCATATTTTTTAAAATGTTTATTTATTCTTGAGAGAGAGACAGAGCACCAGCAGTGGAGGGGCAGAGAGACAGGAAGACACAGAATCCAAAGCAGGCTCCGGGCTCTGAGCTGTCAGCACAGAGCCCAACACAGGGCCTGAACCCACGAACCATGAGATCATGACTTGAGCCAAAGTCGGGCACTTAACCGACTGAGCCACCCAGGTGCTCCAAGGGACTCTTAAATACTGAGAACCATCCAAGGGCACTGGAGGGGTTGTGGGTGGGGGGTGGGCTAAATGGGCAAAGGGCATTGAGGAGGACACTTGTTGGGATGAGCACTGGATGTTATACATAGGGGATGAATCACTGGATTTTACTCCTGAAATCATTTTGCACTGTATGCATGTATATGTATGTAAATTAAAAAAAAAAAAAACAACAGAAAAAAATGGGATTTTTGTTCAATACTTTTAAACAGGGGTGGGTGGGTTTAGCTTTAGTGAAACTTGGTCCTGAATTCAAAAAAACTGTTACAAAGTCCTCTTTCTGTCTCTACTGACTTCTTGGCTCTGCTTCCTAATGCTGGCTTTACCCTGGGGGTGAAGGTGGTCGTGCTGCAGCTGTTCTTGTGGGCCCCAGCATTCTCCCAGAAGCTCCTGGGGTTCTACTAAGGTCCATCGGGAAAGAAAGAGCTTCTTTGTCCCTGATCTCCTCAGAAGCTCTGGGAATGAGTCTGCTCAGCAGGTGGAGGGGGTGGGGGACTGGCTTGGTCACATGCCTCTTCCTCAGCCAATCACAATAGTTGGGGAATGGGATGAACTGATTGGGGTAGCCAAGTCACATGATCTCTTTGGAGTGGAGGGCAGAGTCAGTTTCCCCAGAACCTGTGGGTCTTTCAGTGGGAATCAAAGGCCACGAGGAAGCAGAAGGGGGGATTGGATATGAGGGAATAATCCACAAATGGTCACTTCTTATCTACTGATGCTTTAATGAATGTTAGTCATTTGGAGGAGCTCTTTGTACCTCAAAGAAGTACATGATAATGGTTCATATGCCATATTGGTGGTAAAGGTATTTTTCCCTTTGGTTGTTTGCCTTTCAAATTTATGTTAATTTTTAAAAATTTTAAATACTTTTTTTAAAAGACTTTAAAATTGAAATATAGCTGACACACAACATTACATTAGTTTCTGGGGCACAACATAGTGATTTAACAACTCTAAACATTATGCTATGCTCACCACAAGTGCAGCTACATTTGTCACCATACATTGCTATTACAATACCGTTGACTATATACCCCATGCTGTACCTTTCATCCCTGTGACTTATTCATTCCATAACTAGAAGACTGTACCTCTCACTCCCTTTCATCCATTTTTTGCCCATCCCCCTACACACCTCCTCTCTGTCAGTCATCTGTTTGTTCTCTGTATTTGTGGGTCTGTTTCTGCTTTTTTGTGTTTATTTGTTTTGTTTTGGAGTGAACATATAAGTGAAATCAGGTCACATTTGTCTTTCTCTGTGTGACTTATTTCACTTAGCATAATACCCTCTAGTTCCATCCATGTTGTTGCAAATACAAGATCCATTATTTTTTAATGGTTGCATAATATTCCATTAGATATAATATATTATTCCTACATATTATATATCACATATATTATATATATATATATATATATATATATATATATATATATATATCTTCTTTATAACCATGGATATTTTAATTTTTTAAACATTTTTTAAAACATTTTTTTAACATTTGAAAGACAGAGACAGGGTGCGAGTGGGGGAGGGGCAGAGAGAGAGGGAGACACAGAATCTGAAGCAGGCTCCAAGCCCTGAGCTATCAGCACAGAGCCTGACATGGGGCTCGAACCCACAAACTGTGAGATCATGACCTGAGCCGAAGTCAGACGCTCAACTAACTGAGCCACCCAGGTGTCCCTATGTTTTAAATTTTTAATTTGAGAGAGAGAGAGAGAGAGAGTGAGCAGGGGAGAGGGGCAGAGGGAGAGAGAGAGAGACAGAATCCTAAGCAGAATCCTCCGCATAGAGTCTGATATGAGGCTTGATCCCACAACCTGGGATCATGACCTGAGCTGAAATTAAAAGTTGGATGCTCAAGTGACTGAGCCACCCAGGTTCCCCATCGTGGATATTTTTAAACACACACAAAAGCAGAGCAGATGGCATAATGCAACCCCTCTCCCTTCAAAGTTTTAAATTTGTGCCTAGTTCAATCTTCATCTTTTCCATTGTACTTCCTCCCAATGTTGATGTTTGTGTTTAGAGAGATGCCAGATAGATATTCAGCTACATTTTCCTCCTAGTTTTGTTTGTTTGTTTGTTTGTTTTGTTTTTTTAAGATATAATGCCATGAGGTGTGGCTCTAACAGGATTTTTTCCCCCAGGTATCCATTTTTTTTTTTCACCTGTGCTTATTGAATCATCCTTCCAGTTCTCACTGGTTTGTGAAGCCACCTTGATTTGATATTAAGTTCTTGTATTTACTAGCATCTGTTTCTGGCTGCATACTCTGTTGTATTGACCTGTGTGTTGTTGCCCCCCTACTGGTGTTGAACTTTATACATGTATGAATAAGTTTTCATATCCAGTGTATCTGGTTCTGTCACCGTGTTTCTTTTTCTCAATATTTTCTTGCCCAACTCTATCTATTCATTCTTCCAGATGAAACTTAGAATCAATTTTACAAGTTCTAAAGAAAATTCTCTCAGGATTTTGATTAGAATTGGTTAAAGTCATGAGCTATGTTGGAAAAGTGAACATTTTCTCGATAGTCCCTCTTCAAATGTAGAAGTCGCGTTATTTCTTCAGTTTGTGCAGGTCCCTCTGAAAATGCTGTGTTATTACTGTGAGGGTCACTCTTCGACTGTTTATGTGTTTCGTTGTGTTTATGGATGGAAGTTTTAAAAGTTCCCATTTGAGCTTTGTTAGTCATTCTCTAAGACTTCTTGTTTTTGTTGGGTCTGAGTCTCTCAGGGGTTCAGACCATGTTTCTAGGGCTCCACCACCCAGTCTGCCAGAGTTTCTATTTGCTCTAAAAATTGAGTCCCCTGAGCTCTTACGTTTGGTGTACAGAGCAGTAGATTCGGCATCAGAACATGCCTGAGTTTCAGGCCCTGCCTTATCAGCCTTGTGTCCTTGGACAAATTATTTTGCTTCTCTAGGTCTCATTTTTCTTATTTGCATGTGGGTGTGGATCATTTTATTCATTTTTCATTTACTTCCTTATGTTTCTTTCTAACTTTCCTTTCTTCCCTAGGAGAATCTAAACTCCTTGGGAACAGGGGCTGTGCTGCCTCCGTGGCTCCGTGTGGGAGCATAATTAGATAGCAGTGGAAGCTCAGAAACAGCCACAGAGTCCGGCGAGTGGATACCATGTTAGTTCATTCAAAATAAAATATATTTTTAAAAAATCTTGAGTCCTTACTTGAATCTTGGTTCTTTCATAAAACTTGGAAATATGGATAATAGTTAACAGGATTAAAATAGCCAACGTTTATTGAGTTCTTAGGGTGTTCCAGGCACTAGGTGATCATATTCCAGATATGACCTCATCAGACCTCCGCGTACTCTTCAAAGAAGCTAAAAGAGTAAGATCACACAGCTAGGACGCGGTGCGGCTGGAACTCAAACCAACTCAGTGCTCTGAACCTGCATACCTTCTATCTTCTCTACAATATCAAGTTGTGTCATCACAGTGCCTCGGGCTTCGGAGGTAGTCAGAAATACTGGTCTTGTCCCTTTCTTCCCTTTTGTCTAGGTCCTGCTTTTAGTAAAGTAGTGAAATCAGAGAGCCATTGGTCGGTACTGGTTGCCCTTTCATCTCCCTCCGTTTCAAGAATTTCCAGAACAAGATTGTCATCATCTCTTGCCCATCATTCAACGCTTGCCCATCAAGTCTGTTACACCCCTTGTTCTCCTGACGAGAGTGGTGGGCTAGCCTGGCTGTGAAGGACCTCTGAGTAGAGTAGAGGGGTATGGAGAATGAAGGGGGAGCAGAGAAGGGGGGTGGAGGATTCAAAGCCTGGCAGGATGACAGGGGAGAAAAAACTGGACGTGGAACCAGATGCATCTGCTGCTTGATAACTATGTGACTTGGTGCAAATTGCCAAGCTTTCTGTGACTCTGCTTTCTCATCACAAAAGTGGGGACTGGATACGACTTATGGGTCAGAGTGGTGATCGACCTCGAGGGCGGGAGCTTGCTCTAGATTGTGCAGCTTCGGGCGTGTGTAGGATGATGTTATTGTCGTTATTGTACTAAAGAAATAAGAGGGGAAGAAGACAACGAGCAGGAAGAGGGTGATGCTCCATCCCTCAAGGTGACTTCTGGATGCTGCAGGCACCAAGGCACTGTCGGTACCGCAGGGGAAAAGGATCAGAAAGAGGTCAACCAAATGGGCTTCAGATGGTTTCGGGATCATACAGATTTCAGGGGTTACTTTTAGTTTTAAACATTTTGGACTCAACATTTTTGGGGGACATACTATGGTAGTGTAAAACCAGAAATCGTAACAATAGCTGACATTTATGTACTCTTACTATGGTCTAGGTGTTGTGTGGTTTGGATGGAGTATCTGATTTACTCCATAGAACAACCTGTGAAATAGGCATTATTATCGCTCCCATTTTCCAGATGGAGAAAGTAATTTCTGAGGGTTTTAAGTAGCTTAAGTTCCCTGAAGTTATGGAGCTGGGATGGGGATTTACACCAGAGAGGCTCTAGAACTTAAAACTCCCAACTCAATACCCATGTCCCACTTCAGATGAATTAAATCAGGGTCCTGGGGTCCCTATTGGTGGACAGTGCCCTAGTGATTCTGATGTGTGGCCAGGCTCCAGAACAGTGGCTCAGGTGTTTTCCTGGGGGCAGCAGATGGTGCTGAGGTGGGAGAGGCAGGGGAGGGTAAATGTGGGTTCATGTTGGGGATAGTGGGGAATGGTGGCGGCTGTTCTCGCTCCTGCAGACGTGGTGCTGTGACCCCACTGGAGGCTCCTGCCTATTGGCAGCAAAAGTGATTTTTCTTAATGGGAAGAAAAGATGGCCAGCAGGCTGTCTGTGTCTGTGTCTGTGTATGAAAGGGAAAGAGACAGAGAGAGAGAGAGAGGGAGGGAGAGAAAGTGTGTGTGCATGTGATTGAGTATTTGTATGCTCATGTGTGTGCACTTATGTAATTGCAGACATGTGTGCATGGACATATATGTGCATGTGAGGAAGTATGTGTGTGTATCAGTGTATCTCTGTGTGTGGGATTGTATGAGTATATTTGCATAAGTGTATATGTCTGTGTATATGCATTTGTGGGCACATGTACGTACACACGTGTATTTGTATGTATGTACGTCAGTGTGGGGGTGTATGTGTGGGTGTGTGACTGTGTGTGTGAATGTGCGTGTGTTTTGACTATATACATGAGTGCTTGTGTTAGTATAAACATGTGCGTGTATGATTGTATACATATGTATGTAGGGGTGTGTGCCTCTGTGTGACTGTATATAGGTATATGCATGTATATCTGTATGTGCACATATGCTATGGACTGAATGTATTCCCCAGCCTCCCCAATTCATATAGTACAACCCTAGTCCCCAGTGTGATAGTGTCTGGAGGTGGGGTCTTTGCGAGGTAAATAGGGTTAGACGAGGTCATGAGAGTGGGGCGCTCATGATGGCGTGAATGCCCTGATAAAAAAGCAAGAGCCACCAGTGTACTCCCTCTCTGCCGTGTGGAGATACAGCTAGAGGTGGCGTTCGCACGCCAGGAAGAAGGTCCTCACCGGACACCCGGTTGGCCGACACCTCGATCTTGGACTTCCCAGCGTCCAGAACTGTGAGAAACATGTGCTTATTGTTTAAGTCACCCAGTCTATGGTATTTTATTAAGGCAGCCTGAGCTGACTAGGACAACGGAGTTGTGTATGTGTGTACGTGTGTATGCGAGCATGTGCCTACGTGTATAAATGTGTACAGGGGTATGCATGTGAGGGAGTATGTGTGGATATAGGCAAATCTGTGTTGTGTGGGAGTGTGAGAGTATATGGGCAGGAGTATATGTGTGTGCACGTGTACTATGTACCTGCAGACATGTATATGTACACACTCGTTTATGTATTTCTGCATGGGTGCGTGTGAGAGACAATGTATGAGTGTGGAGTATATGATTACGTGTGTAAGTACGTTCGTGTGTGTTTGACTACATATGTGTACATATGACTAATATGTGTACATATGGTTGTGTATATCTCTGTTCATGGGTGTATGCGTGAGTGTGAGTTTGTGTATGGCTCTACGGCTGGGTATGCATATTTGTGCGTGTGCTTGTGTATGTGTGTGAGGGTGCCCATTTGTATACATTTATGTGTGCACATGTAGAAGAGTATGTGTGTTGGAGTGTATCTTTTAAAAAATTTTTTTATTTACTAAAAAAATTTCTTAATGTTTATTTTTGAGAGAGAGAGATAGAGTGCGAGCAGGGGAGGGGCAGAGAGAGGCGGAGACACAGATCCTAAGCAGGCTCCAGGCTCTGAGCTGTCAGCCCACAGAGCCCGATACGGGGCTTGAACTCATGAGCAGTGAGATGATCACCTGAGCCGAAGTTGGATGCTCAACCAACTGAGCCACCTAGGCTCCCCTTGAGTGTATCTTTATGTGTGTGTGATTCTGTGGATATGTGTGCATGTGTGAATGACTATACGTGTGTGGATGTGGTTGTATATGTGTGTGTGTGGGCATGTGCATATGTGAGTGTGTATGAGTGTGTGTGCAGGGGGGGTTCTGGGCTGTGGAGTTAGGTGCCTTTCCTTTGCTTCTGACAGATGGTTCGGCAAATGAAGCCCTCTCTGCCACCTGCCCACTCACCCCACTCTGCCCACTCATCTCCCCCACCTCCCCCACCGGGCCTTGCCTTCTCCCCCAAGTCTTGCTGCAACTCCCATAGCTGCTTCCTTCCACCTCATTCCTTCTCTGACATTTGTACCCCATTGGCTTGTGTATGGGGAAGGTGAGGTCAGGACAGAGGGGGCAGGCCTGGCCTGAGTGCACTGTGGCAGGGCCGGGAAGCAGGCAGGACTGAGAGTGTTAGTGTTAGAGTGTGTGTGTGTGTGTGTGTGTGTGTGTGTGTGTGTGTGTGTGTACCCAGCAGGGAGGCAAAGCCCAGGCAGTCCCCGCCAACGCCTGGCCTCCATCCGCAGAGTGGGCAGGCAGCCCAGGGTAGAAGGGCCTGTGCTTTGCAGACAAAAATGCCAGATGGTGGGGATTTGGGGAGGCTCTCTACGGCCTGGCTGCCAAGGGCAAGGAGGTTTCCGGGGATCTGGAGAATGAGCTGGGGAGTTGCATGTGTGCTGCTGTTTTTTGTTTTTTTGTTTTTTTTAAAATGGAGAGTGGAGAGGCTCGTTTTGCATATTTCAGGATGTATTTCCCCTTTGGATTTCCATCAGTTCGCTAAAAAATTTGATCATAAAGGCTTAGATTTTTTTGATACAAGGAGAGTACGTTTTCTGCAAGGAAATAAAAACATTTATTTTTATTTTTATTTATTTATTTATTTATTTATTTATTTAATTTTTTAACATTTATTTATTATTGAGAGACAGAGAGAGACAGAGCATGAGCATGGGAGGGGCAGAGGGAGGGGGAGACACAGAATCCGAAGCAGGCTCCAGGCTCTGAGCTGTCAGTACAGAGCCCGACACGGGGTTCGAACCCACAAACCACGAGACCATGACCCAAGCCGAAGTCAGATGCTTAACTGACTGAACCACCCAGGTGCTCCAAAAACATTTTTTTTAAACTGAAAAGATTTATTGACAAGCTACAAAAGAGGCAGTAAATAAGACAGATATTTAGATTGGTGTTCCGGTCGTGAATGAGCTGTAGGGACACAGTGAGTGGCTGGGGTTCTGTTTATTTCAGGAATGGGTTTCACCTCTTGCTGATTGGTTTTCTGAACTTTGTTTTCAGTACAGGGAATTCTCCTGAGCTGATCCAGTCCCAAGGATGTGTTCTGCTGTGTGCTGTTGGGAAATGCCAAGTTTGCCCAGGTGCAGGCTCAGACAGATGTCCAGATGGTTCTGTCCTCCACTCCTGACCAACATAGCCTCTCCGTGGAGACTACCTCAGTGTGCCTTTGTCTCACCAGGATGGACGTGGTGAGTGGTACAACTGTGGGCAGAGACCACAGGCATTTTTTTTCCTTATAAGAAAAGGGAAACAATGAGGAGAAGGATGATTTTATATGAGTAAAGTGTTTCCTGGCCCTCACACAGCCCAAATGCTGATGTCTGTACAGGAGGGTGGGGGTGCTCGTTGGGAGCCCTGGGAACAATGAGTGGAGCACGGAGCTGTCTTAGAAAACGGGTGGCCATCTTCACAGCCTTCTCTGCCTCTGGTCTCCATTCCTTCGTCACCAGCTTTGGAAAACCTCAATGGCTTCATGTTGACTAGAGTCCAAATTCCTTAACCAGGCTGTAGCCAAAAGGTACTTTCATTTTGTGGTTTGTGTATCCCTATCACTTTTCTAACTTGCTGCAGGCTCTAAGTGCCGTTTCTTTTCAGGAGAAAACTATTTATTAATAAGTCATAAAAGCAGTACTAAATGTGGCAGAAAGTTGCATGGGCTATCACTCTGCCAGTGCTCTCCCCAGGATGCCCTTCTTGCTCCTCTTCTTGCCCAAATCCCATCTCTCCTGTGCTCAGCTAAAATGCCACTGCCTCCTTTCCTTCTTTATGCTCCTATGACATGTCATAGACTAACAACATCTCATGTGACTCCTGGCTGAAATGACTACTTCCTTTCAATGAGGTCAGAGGGACTGTGTTTAATGTTTGTACGGAGCACAGCTCCAGGCACACAGGTCAGTTTGCTGGATGAATTCACGAAAACTCACGTGCTGGCTTCCTTTTGGAACTTGTTCCACTGGGCACAATAGTATGGATTATTAGCTTGGAGACGAGCGCTTACCTACCCTATCATCATCATTGTTATCATCAGTATTGTCAGGAAGTATGTGTGAGGGTGTGTTTACGGGCGTGTGTAACTGCACGTGATGACGCTGACATTGGGCATGGGGTGTACATGTAAACAGAGTATGTACGAGTTTCACTCAGGAAATAAGAGGTCATGAACCAGAAGTTGGTAGCCTTATACATCTTGAACATCACCCTCATCCATACCGTCTTGCATGTGGCCTCTCCCCCATCTTGTTTTATTATTAGCCCTTTTCTGCTACTGTGGTTGAATACATGAATACATTTTCTCTAGTGGTAAAGACAGGCCAATGATTCTGGGCCCAGCCTATGCTGGTTGCCGAAGATTCAGTGATGAAAGAAACAAGGTCCCTCTAGGAAGGACCATATACTCTAAAGGGAGAGTCGTGCATAGATTGACACTGACAAAGTTTTGCTAATGATTCAATGGAAGTAGGAACAGACTTGCTATTGAAACACAGGGAAGGGAGACCTTCACACAAGAAAACTCCTACTCATCCTTTAAAGTCCAGTTCAAATGCCCCTTATTTTTTTGTAAGGGACATTTGATTCCCCAAGAGCAGAAGTGGGGGACAGACTTTGGACAGAGTGACTAGCACACGCCAGGGCATGGAGACCTGAGGAAGCCTGGTGCGTCTGGGTTATTGTGGGTTAATGTGGCTGGAGCATTGGTATACTGGGAGATGAGGCTTGAAAGCAGGTGGACTCATGTCATAAAGAACCTTGAATTTAATCTTCTCCTAAAGCAGTGAGAGCTGGGTTTTACATTACTCTGTGTTTTAGAAAGACACCTTTGGTGTCCCCATTGAGGACTGGGGCTGAGCAGAGGCGGAGAGCAGGTGCTTGGAGGTAGACGTGCTCAGGAAGTCAAGGGAACAGAACTTGGTCACCATTTGGATATGTGAGAAGGGGAGTGGATCACTTAGGAATTGTTCAGGTACAAGATGCATAACAGTTGACTAATTTTAGCTTACATAAAAAGAGTTCATTTTGTCATGTCAGAATACATCTGAGTCTTGGTGGTTGTAGGCAGGGGTTCAGCTGTTGAGAACTGTCAGAGCCTACATTTGTGACGCTCTTTTGGTTTTCTCATTGTGGTTATGAGATGGCTGCTAGAGCTCCAGATATCTCATCTACATCCCAGGCAGGAAGAAGAGGAAGCCAGTGCCCCATCAGTTCCCTGTATCAGAAGAGCCAACTAAATGCTCAGAATAATCTTCAGCAGACTTCTGCTTGGGTCAAATTGGCTGGACCTGGCTCACATGGCCACCCTTAGCAGCAAGTGAGTCCGGGAATATGAGGCGTGGGATGGTCACAATTGGCTCAGACCAATTGCAATCCATTTTCTGGGACTGGGCACATTGTCCCCTAAACCAAATTATGGCTCTGTTAGCTGGGAAGAGGTGAGGAATGGATTTAGTGAAGGCATCTAACAGCATTGGCCATGGGCAGTGAAGGCACAGGTTAAGGATGGCTCCAGGGTTTAGCCTTCCTGGCCTGGGTGGCATTCAGCCACGTATGGGGGTGTGGGTGGAAGCTGGTGGTAGAGGCTGACTTCAGTCTTGCATGTGTAACTCAGATATCACCTTTGATTACTCTGCTTATTCAGATATGAATAAGATTTCCTTGGACCCAATGTTCCTTGAGTCTTGAATGGATTTATTAGAAGCAAATGTGACCTCAAGAATTTTAAAAATGCCTGGGTGGCTCATGGTCATCTCTGGCTTTGAGCTTCTGCTTCTGCTAACGTAGTCTAGTCTAGTGATGACTTAGGGATCCCTTATGTGCTGTTCTTATCCAGAAATGTGGGGGATCAGCTGTAGAATTCATCCCTTTCCCCATTACTCCCCATCCCTGCTACATCTCTCTCTCTCTCTCTCTCTCTCTCTCTCTCTCACACACACACACACACACACACACACACACACACACACACAATCCCATTCTCTCAGGCACTTGTGTATGTAGAAACATTCACCGAAAGGTTGTGAAGGAGTGATTTATATTGCAAAACACAAGCAACTTAAAATTTAATATTAGACATTTTTATTTTTTAATGCCCCTCATCCGTGTCTATGACTTGGGTTCTAGCCTTCCACCATGTTATTTGGTCTTCCTCTCTCTTTGCTTGCTCACTGTCTTTCTGCATCAACCCTTCCCATTTCTTGGGAAGAGCAAATGCTGTTTGCAGCTGATAGCCCCTGGGATGTGCCTCAGTAGCGTTATGGTGGTAATGGCAGGAGTCTGCCCCGATAGGCCAGAGTGCACACCATACTGTGTTGCTGGCTGTTTTCATTACTGCTCCAGTTTAGCTTTGGACTCAGTTCTTGCTCCCCTACTGCATGTCAAGGACTTGGCTTGGCAACAGCTCCCAAGGTTCTGTCTGCTTGTTGAAAGAAGAGGGTCTCTTGTATTTTGTTAGGTGCAGGTGTGTTGAATTGGAGGAGCCCCCAGAAATTATGTCCACCTATTTCCCCCTCACCCAGTTACTCCGTGGAGTAATCTGACTGCAGTGCTGGGACACGATACTCTCCCTCTGGGCCCACACTTGAGGCTGCTGAATGCAAGTGGCTGGGAGCACGCTTGCTCTTCAGATGGGGCGGGGGTAGAGGGGAGAACCACAAATCTTCCCGTGGAAAATAAAAAGGTCAAATGGTGTTAATTCATCTGCACAACTCAGTGGGCTTAAAAGCACAGCCTGAAATGGCTTCTTGATTGAGAGAAGATGCTTCATTAATCTTGGTTCTCTCATTTGAGGGTGCAGAGAATGGAGACTAATGGCTGACATTTCAGTGTCTCAGGGATGGGACATAAACCTCCAGATACTGGGCTATAATTGCAGAGAAGTCACAAGGAGAGGAGGAGCAAGCAGGCCAGGGAGATGAGAGAGGTACTCAGCATCCCCTCTCTGATGGGTGATGGTGGTAGGGAGGCAGCGGGGGTGGGGGTGTGAGTTCCTTGCTAGAAATATTACTGATTAATTCAAGATCATAAATCATGCTGGAAACAGTCCTCTGCATCCTGAGGGTGAGCTCCTGGGTTTGAGTCTGGTCCTTCCATTGCCTGTCTGGGTGACTGGAGCAGGTTGTTGGCCCTCTCTGTAAAATGCAGGGAGATGGGAGTGTTTGATAATTTCTCAGGTCTCTGTCAGTGCTAGGACGCTTGACTCTTTATTGAAGAATGAGACACACTTGGACTTGGGATTGTAGCCTGGGGTTTAAGGCAATGCCTCTGCCTCTGTGGGGCAGCCATACCTGTTCATAAGATCAAATGTACAGAGACGCCTGACATGAAGATGTCAGGATGTCAACATGCCGAAAGGATGTCATGTGCATGTAGTATTCTACTAGGGGAGAGGGAAACATCCTTCTGGTTGGGTGTGGGAAGGATCACGGAAGGCTTCCTGGGAGAAAGGGATCTCCTGGCATGGGATAGACTTTGATAGGCAGAGAGGACATAGGTGGAAAGCTTCTATTTCCAAAGAGCAGGTATTTATCTTGGGGCTCAAGGAGAGCCATTCATATTCTATAGATTTCTGGAATGAGGGAAGAGAAAGATCATGGTCAGATCATCTAGAAGACATCCCCAGGAGCCTTTGAGCAGTGCCAAACCCTGTTTCACATTGCCTGAAATTCTACCATCAGACAGTCAATCATTCCTGGTTGCTTACCCACATAGTGACTTTGAGCTAGGGCCATGACTGATCTGAGCCTCATTTCTACATTGATAGAAGAATAATAACATAGGTAGGTAGGTAGGTAGTTGGGATTCAATGATTTAATGCATACAGAGTGCTTAGCATAGTATCTGGCATGTGATAGTGCTCAATAAACCTTAGCTGCTATCATACTGTTGTTTCTGATGATGTCATTCCTGAGTACTTACTGTCCTCAGGCATGTGCATTGTATTCTCATAGTAATTAACATGTCACAATGGATGTGACAGTGGTCCAATGGATGGACCAGTGGATGGACCAGTGGATGGACAGTATGATGGAAGTATTGTTATTATTGTAATAATAGTATTATTATTTACAGAAACCTGAGGCACTGAGAGGTTAGGTAACTTGCCCAAGGCCATGTAGGTGGTGAGTAGTGGAGGTATAACTTGATTTCAGGCACTCAAACTCTTAACCACCCTGCTACCACTTCTTTTGGGATTAGTATTGTTATTTATTTTCAAAAGCAAGGCTGTAGATCCAGCTGATCAGTGGGAGGAGAGGGGTGAGTGGAGGAGGCGCTCTAGGGTGGTTTCCCTGTTTTGGGCTAACCTAAGGAACCCAGAAGGAGGCAGTGACCCTGGGGGGTAAGAATATGATAAACCTGCTGTAATGAGAGTTTACTGAATGGGTATGAGGTCAAGCTGGGATGGTCAGACCAGAACCTAGGTCAGGGGGTAGGGTCTCAGAAATAAGGCAGAATGTTCTGTAAGATGAACTGGGGGCAGATCAGGGGTAAACTTGTCTCATGTCTGTGAGAATTCATTTGTCTAGCTTCTGGGAGGTGGTGAGCAAATGTGATTCTGTGGCCATTACAAGGTTATTGCCTCAGACTCGTTGAGCCACCGAGCCCTTGCAGAGCTCCTAGCTTGATGTCTCTATGGACTCTTCCAAGGAACATGAGTCCTGGGAGCTGTTCTCTAAAGAGTCTTGTGGTCAATAAGACTTGGAAGCAGCAGCGCTCTCCCCCATAGCAGAAGCTGTCAGTCAGGGGCTCGCCTGTCCCTCCCAGGCCCTGCCGTGCCACTGTACTGGGCTGGACTTCCAACCGCCAGTATCTGCAGCTCTGACTGAGGTCTTTCTGCTCATGCCTGGAAAACAACAGGAAGTGCTAGGCAGTAGATGACGATCACTGACACCCCTCTCCAGCCTGCAAGAGCAGCCCTCAACTGATGACCGGCCACAGTTGGCGTATGGCTACCTCAGCTCCCTTGCCTCCAGGCAAGAGAGCTCTGAGGCATGTATCCCATGCCAACTCCCAGAGAGCCCCTCTGGAATGAAGCTCCCATTGCCCACAGAGGTGACTGGCTTAATAACTCATTAAGTCATGGCTGCCTGTCTTTCCCTGCTTTTCTTCTTCATTTCCCTCCCAGGGTTCCCCGGGATCACCTTCCAAATTAACTACTTGTACTCAAATCCTTGTATCATAGCCTGCTTCTGGTGGGACCCAAGCCAGGATGCCTGCTCTCGTAGATTCTTATAGCACGTTAAAACATGAAAGGCTCGGAGATACCCTATAGTGGGGAGGCCTATTTAACTTTAACCCAGTGTTTTCCAAACTTGTTTGACCAGAGAATTCTTTTTTTTTTTTTAACATTTATTCATTTTTGAGAGTGAGAGACAGAACGTGAGTGGGGGAGGGGCAGCGAGAGAGGCAGACATAGAATCCGAAGCAGGCTCCAGGCTCCGAGCTGTCAGCACAGGGCCCGACGTGGGGCTCAAACTCGCGGACTGCGAGATCATGACCTGAGCCAAAGTCGGACGCTGAACCGACTGAGCCACCCAGGCGCCCCCAGAGAATTCTTTTTTACCAAGCACCTAGTAACCTCCCATGAAACACCATTCTGTGGTCCACACTGTGGGATGTCATGGTCCAACCCTACCTTGCAGCTGATGGCTGAGTTGTCTGATGCCTGAAGGAAGTGAGTGGCTGAGCCCACTGTCGGCAGATGAGACTCACGCCCCCTCCACTCCTGGTTCAGTGCATTTCTAACCACTGTACTCCTCCCCTCCTCATCTGTGACCTGTGGGAAATTATATTTACTGCATAAGGGCTAATGTAACATGTGTGGGAATCCTAAACCGAAGAGGATTAGGCAAATCTGCAGAAGGGTTCCTGTCAGTGGAAGTAGGGGTGAGGGGCATTGGATTCAGAAACCTGGGAGCTCACTGTCTTGGGGGCTCCGAGTCATGACTGGAAGGGAAAAGTGATTGGAATTGTCTTAAACCCACCAAGTTTCCAGCAAGTCTCCCTCCCCTCTCCCCCACCTCGCTTACCCGCATTGCTGATGTAAAATATTAGCTCAGAGGAAAGTTAGCAAGCAGCTTGAAGAGGGTCGGCATCCATCTCGGAAGGTACTTCTCTGATTTTCATAGCCACCGGAGACAGCCAGGGAAGATAACCAGATGTTCGAGTATCTCTTCCTTTCTCTCACTTGCCTGCTTGCACTATCTTTTTTGTAAATTGAATTTAAAGGACCTGTTTCTTAGCAACAGCAGCAGTCAGTGGTTACCAAATCCTCCTTGGCCCTTTTAATGCCCAGGGTTTCATTAGGCAAATGAACCTCTCAGCATAGGCTAGGGATGGGGGACAGATAGCAGGACCACAGTGGAAGCCAGCACATCAGGTGCTATGTTCCTGTGGGTGGGGAGTTTCCCAGAGGACCCAAGGTGAGGACAGGGGGAGCAGCAGAACCCTCTGTGGCTCTTAGGCACACGTGGCATATGATGCTGGCTGGACGTTCCTGGGCTGGAAGGCTGCATGTGGCTGCTCTATCTCTGTACCGGGGCATCCGTTGTTTTGGATGGTGTGGCTATGTGAAAAGAGCCCTAGAAGAAATCTCAGGAAACTCAAGTCTGGCCCCAGTGACAGTGTTGTGTTACCTGAGGCAAACCGTTGAATTTTCCTGAGCCTCAACTTCTGTACCTGTCAGATAGGCAGTGACACCCACCTTGCCAAAGGGAGGAACAAAAGAGATCAGAGCATGTGGAAGTTTGGAAGACATCAGGAACAATGACCATGTTAAGGGTTAGGAATCTTTCCTTCTTCCAGCTGTAATGCTCTGCCACCACCTTCCCTGGAGAAAGCGAAACTAGATTGTTTGAAACTCTGAGCTCACCCTCCTACCCCAAAGCCTTGAGGGCGTCTCCAGGTGTCTGGACACACAAATTTTGGGGTTGGAGGAGGTCCTGTGTGGGACAGGGGAGGAGAAAGCCTCTTCCTATGGAGCTGGTGATCAAAGCAATGAAGGGCCTTTGGAGCCTCAGGATGGCAGAATATTGGGTGTGAAGGATCCTTAGGGGTTTTATTCTAAGATGTCCCAATGCTTGAATCCTTGACTGCTGAGATTGAAAACTGATGGCCCATGGGTCATATATGGGCTTGACATGCATTTTGTTTGATCCTCACAGGGTTTTGTAATTTGTTGAATTAGTTATTAGCAGTTACCAAGTAGGAGACTTCCCCCCCAAATTTGTGATTTCCAGCTCCTTCTGAACAATCAGTTGGACAAATTTTCACATCCTCTGTTGGTTGCTGAGTAGGGGCTGCTTCATTTTGATGGGACACACACACTCTAGTTTGTCACAGTCCCTACTTCTCCCAGCTGCCTATAACTGGGGCCCCTTTGCTCATTTTATAACTTCTGGTCCTCGTAGGCACTTGAGTTGGAGATCCCTGCTTTACTGGCAACTTCTTGAACATCTGTACAATGGGGGTGTTCACAAAATCTATCCAAGCAATTATTAAGATGAAATAACGTAATGCATATAGTGTCTAGCACATGGCAGGGGTTCAAAAGTATTGGTTCCTATTTCCCTTTTAAAGCTTTCAAGATTTAGACTCATTTGTGTTAGCTGATCAGTCATAAGAACCTGGAATGGGTCTTCTTATTTTTTTTTTATTAAAAATTTTTAATGTTTATTTTTTATTTGAGAGAGAGAGAGAGAGAGAGAGAACGACCAGGGGAGGGATAGACAGAGAGGGACACACAGAATCCAAAGCAGCTCTAGGCTCCAAGCTGTCAGCACAGAGCCTGATGTGGGGCCAGAACCCACGAACTGCAGAGATCATGACCTGAGTCAAAATTGGACACCCAACTGACTGAGGCACCCAGGTGCCCCTAGGAATGTGTCTTTTTAGAGAACAACCTTTGTTTAAGCATGAATTCCTTCTTCTATTTATTCATTTATTCAGACACGACTGTGCCAGGATTTGGCCTCAAAATATGCAAGTTCAAGTCTTGGCTGCTTATGGTGTAGGTGATCTTGGCCAAGGCTTTGACTTCTGGGCTGCCTCAGTTCCATTTGTTCATTCGTGCATTTACTATTGTGATAGGCATCGTGGTACTAGGTGATGAGGCTTCAGTAATACATAAGACATCACCAAAAGAAAGTCTGTGTCTCATTTTCTGGAAGCAGAGCCCAAGACAGGTTCAGATGTATATGATTTATCAATGATGTCCTCTTAGGAAATACCTTTCATAGAGGGAGTGAAGCAGGAGAGAGGAGGAGAAAGAATTGAGGTCAACTTTTGCCTAGATCTGATCCCCAAGGTGGTGATGATGGGCCATGAAGCGTAAATCACATTGCAAAGTTTTCCTCTTTCAGGGGAGAGGAGCTGCCTTCGATACTCTCCTATCAGGCATAGCTGTGGACTGCCCTTTGGGGTTGTGTAAACTCTGTGCAAAGCAGTTTCCACCAGAGTGAGGGCACAGCGGTTGGGAGGTGGGCATGCTGGCCAGGTAAAGGGGATCTGTGTGGGCACTGATGGTGCCTACCACAGCCCACTCGCACCAGCCACATCCTCTTGATTCTCACATTTAGTTCACTCTGTCTGGTCCCTCCTTGTCTAGATTTCTGCAGTCACAGTTCCTGGGGTACCTGATGAAAGAGGAGGGCTAGTGGGACGAACTACAGTCCCTATTGTAGTACTTGGTCTCAAGGCCAAAATCGATCATCGTTATCTTTCTCCTCTAGTACCTGCTTTATTTATTTTTTTTCCCTCTATTACCTGCTTCAGATTTTTCTTATCCTTTTTTATCCTTGGCTACTAGCACTTTTGTTGGTCTGGATGGCTTGCCTGGTGGGGTGGCCCAGTCACTCACCTCTAAGGATTCTGAGCACTTGATTGCCATGCCTTCCTCTTGTGGTTGGTGTACTTGCTATTAATAGATAACAGTAGGCGTTGGGGATACCAAGAGACACTCCAGTGGGTCACGTGAATGCCAAACACATTTCTCCATGCTTCCATTATAGGAAAGCAAGCCACACTTCCTTATGGTGAGCAGGGCCACTGACCCCTGAGAATATGTATAGATATCCTTCCTGTGCCCGCTAATCTTGGCAGTGGTGCCCAGGGACCCAGCCTAGCTAACATTGCCTGGCTAAGTGATGCCGTCTGGTCCTTCACAGTGGATGCTTGCTGGCATGTGTTAACGTGTGACACAAAAAATCTTCACATTTTGTGTCCACTCCCATAAGCCTGTTCACATGCCTCTACCCCAGACTTCCTTGTCCCTGAACTTCAACCTTGCTCCTTTCAGACTCCTCACTAACAAGCCATGCTGTTTATCATGTTGTTGGGGGCTTAAGGGGTTGCCATCAGTCTGTGTATATCCTTACTTCGGGTCAGTTCTCTTTCCACACAAAGTGGATGACCGGATGCTCTCCTTGAAGCTTGGCCCACTGGGAGGATTTCTTCTCACTTCTGTTTTTTTAGGGTCCCCTGAGTGGGGTTGTAGTGCAATGATACCCATTTTTCTGTTTGTATCAATGCCTAT
Source organism: Puma concolor (assembly GCF_028749965.1). Taxonomy (NCBI): domain Eukaryota; kingdom Metazoa; phylum Chordata; class Mammalia; order Carnivora; family Felidae; genus Puma; species Puma concolor. The sequence goes on from NC_141677.1 coordinate 39,122,323, forward strand.
GAGCCAAATTTGGGCTTTTCTCCATCACTTGGCCATGGGAGGCCTCTCATAGGTGTGAGCTGGGGTAGAGACATTGGTACATACATGTTTTGTGACACTGAGTATTTGCCATCTGTTTGTTCCGTTACTTCTGCTCTCTGGACCTGTTTGAACCTGATCCTGGACATGCCATTTCTCTCTTCTGATGGATTGCAGACTTTCTACTGAGAAGGGTTGACTGTATCCCGATCTTGATGGGTAGTTCTTGTCTCATGGCCATTTGATGTCCCAAAGACAAACACTCTTATCTTTACCATGGCCTAGTAGTATGCCAGAGCTGTTTTTGGAACGATGGATGGTTCGGTGCAGCAGATGGCATGATTCTGCTCCAGAACCCCATGGGTCTGCTATGACTCTAGTAATTGCTAGAGATTTCATGGGTGGCCTTTCCACCACACATACTTCTGGTACCATTACTTCTGCTGTATCACATGGCCCAAGTGGAAGTGCTGCTTGTGTCATAGTCTGAATCTGCTGCAGTGTACTTTCCTTACTCAAAACTGGCAGCCTCCTGTAACACCTGACAAATGGGTTGGAGAATTATTTCCAACAATGAAATATGCTGCCTCCAAAGCATTTTGGTTCTTTGTTAGTGGTAGAAGGTACAGGATCTAATAACTTGCTATTTATTTTGGATGGGATGGCCAGCATCCCCAAGACCATAAAATCTCTAAAAACAATGGCAGTCTTCTGATTCTTTGTAGGGTTTATTTCCTACCCTCTTGTGCACTTGTATCTTACTTGTTATCATACTAGCTACTGTTTATTCATAAAGGTCTGATTTACATGATGTCATCGGGGCGCCTGGGTGGCTCAGTCTGTTGGGCATCTGACTTCAGCTCAGGTCATGATCTCATGGTCTGTGGGTTCGAGCCCCGTGTCAGGCTCTGTGCTGTCAGATCAGAGTCTGGAGCCTGTTTCAGATTCTGTGTCTCCCTCTCTCTCTGCCCCTCCCCTGCTCGTGCTCTGTCTTTCTCTGTCTCAAAAATAAACAAAAAATAAAAACATTAAAAAAAAATTTACATGATGTCATCAAGAGAATGGGCAAATGTGTTCTGTGGAATATCTAGATGGTCCAGTCCCCTTTGTATATATTATGACAGAGTGAAGGAGAATGAACAGGGCTCTGTGATAGGTGGAACAGAGGGCTGTGAATGAATACTGCTGTTTGTCTGACATGAATGTGAACTGCTTTGGGTTCTCCTCTCTGCTGGTTATAGAAAAGAAAGCATTCGCCAGATCAATAGCCACATATCACCTACTTGCAACTACGTCAATCCGTTCTAGTTAAGATACCACATCCAGCTCAGAAGCTGCAAATGGGACTACTACTTGGTTAAGTTTGTCACAGTTCATTGTTATCTGCCATGATGCAGGCCAGAATGTGCTATTAAATGGGAGAGAGGACAGAGGGACCAACTCCCCTGCATTTTTTAAGTCTTTGAGGATGACACTAATTTCTGCCATTGCCCAGGTTATGATAAGATTTTTGGTTTACCATCTTGGTCCGTCTTCTCAGTAGAAAGTCTGCAATCCATCAGAAGAGAGAAATGGCATGTCCAGGATCAGGTTCAAACAGGTCCAGAGAGCAGAAGTAACGGAACAAACAGATGGCAAATACTCAGTGTCACAAAACATGTATGTACCAATGTCTCTCTTGGATGGGGCAGCTTCAGCTTCACTTGGCCTTTTGTACTAGAAGAGCTCATTCTACTGGTCAAGGAATCATTGTGCACTTCTTTCTGCCCATTGCTAAGTGGATATATTCCAGTTATGTATTTGGGAACTGAGAAATGACAACTGATCCTGAGTCATGACTCCATTTTTTATCTGACCCCCATATGCCTCTACTATAATGAAGAAGCCATGATGGAACTTTGGGTCCTGGAATATCCACACTGGCTTATATCCTCTAACATTCCTTAAAAGCTCTAGACATTCCATTTCCTCATTGCAATTTCCTTTTCCCTTGAGTAAATGAAAAGAGTTCCAGTTGGGGAATGACTACTGTCCATATTTACTCTACTGTTGCAAGGTACTATCTCACAGGGACTGGTCCTCTTTTTCAGCTGGAGTTCTGGGTCTGAGAATTGTCTCAGGTCTAGAAATGGGGCAAAGGACTGATTCTCCATTGGGGTATCTAATCTCAGCCTTCTGCTTATGCTTCATCTTGTTTGATTCTATACATCTGTTATAAATACCCTTGTTGGCTCTTGAAGATGTTATTTTTTTTAGTAATCTCTGTACCCAGTGTGGGGCTTGAACTCACAACCTTAAAAGCAAGAGACACATACTCTTCCAACTGAGACAGCCAGGCAGGCACCCCTGAGGACATTATGTTATTACTAGCCATGTCCATCCATCAGAGGTCAGGAGAGTTTTTCTGTAAAGGGCTGCCAGTAAATATTTTAGGTTTTAAGGGTCATATGGTCCCTCAACATTAGTTGAATAGAAGTTTTCCATTTGAGTCTTTGAACTCCTTTCCTCATAGTCTTTGACAGCAGCTTCCAAAACCATACCAGCAACGTATAGAACCACTCTCTAGGGCTCTTTTCCAGGATGTTGAATCCTCCAATATGGGAGGTGCCTCCATATTGATAAACTTTTCTTTATCTAGTTTTATATTCTGCTTTCCTCCTTCAGCATCCACTTTCATCTATGCTCTCCTGGTTTCTATGAGCCGGATCTTAGCAGCTCCTTTAGTGCACGGTCTCTCTCTCCCTTAGCAGGCTGAGCACTTGTTAGTGACCACGCTGCAGTTTAGTTCTGGTTATGGTTCTGGTGGCCACGAAAGTAGGTGGGGCGCATTATGAATAGGGCCAGCATTGTCCTCTAAGGCACCTGCCTCAGCTGAGGCTTCTGTTCAGATTTAAAGCAACAGGTGGGAGTTGGGCCTTTTCAGCAGGCCCAAGAGTTCAGGGGAATTGGGGATTCAAGTGTATCTACTTAGATATCTCTGTCCCAAACTGTGAAGCCCTACTTCCTCCCCTGAGGTACCTGACTTGGCATGTCAGGATTTCTGGGGCTGAGAAGACATCTTTCTCTGCGGTTCTGCTTCTCTTACAGTTCCATCCTGGCTTTACTCTCTCTCCACTCTGTCCACTAACTGCAGGAGGTGAGGGTCTCTTTAAATGCCATCGAAGAAGTTCTTGGCCTCTCACAGTTGCTCTAAGTTAATGCCTGATTGTCCCAAGCTTGTCATTTTCTCTCTTCAAAGCACCAAGTGTTTAACAGCAGCCACCAGTTTTCCAGTCCTTATACTTTTCCCCCTGTATCTCTCAAACTCCAGAGATACAGCATAAGTATGTGACTCCCCGCCCATATCCCACCCCAGTCACCACACAGGAAAGCACTGCCACCACTTGTTCAGGACTGCCATCAGGCCTGTGGGCGATCCACTCCAGAATCCTGTCCTTACATCTGCTTCCCAGGTCCGCCCCAGCACTAACTGTTTTTGGTTGGGTTCTCAGAGCCTGAGAAAGGATTGAGGTTTCCATGATTTATTGAGGGAGTGCCCTTTAGGAAAAACCTGTAGGGGAAAGGAATAAATTGCCATAGGGAAAGGAAGGAGCTGACCAAGGATGTGGTTGCAGATAAAGTGTAGATTTAGCCTGACCCATGATGGTGGGGCTTTGGAGCATCAACCACACTGCAAAGCCATCTGCTTTTGAAGCAAGGGGACTAGACTTTTTTTTTTTTTTTAATTTTTAAATGTGTATTTAGTTTTGACAGAGAGAGAGAGAGAGAGAGAGAGAGAGAGAGAGAGACAGAGCATGAGTGGGGGAGGGGCAGAGAGAGAGAGAGACACACACACAGAATCTGAAGCAGGCTCCAGGCTCTGAGCTGTCAGCACAGAGCCCGACATGGGGCTCAAACTCACAGACTGTGAGATCATGACCTGAGCCGAAGTCGGATGCTTAACCGACTGAGCCACCCAGGCACCCCTAAGGGGACTAGACTTTTGTACCGCTTACCAGTCAGCTACTGGCTGTTCTTGTCCCTGAGATGGGGGTGTAACCTCCCTAGCAAAGTGACTTCTGTCAGCCAAGAGCAATGCTCTGGAGGAGAGGCATCTGTGAATTGCTATTGGCCGACTAGCGGAGCAGCTGGGGTGGGTGGACCTGGTGAGCAAGAACTGTAGCATCTACAGCAGAGGAAGGACTATTCTGGTACCAGAGAAATTTCAGCAGGGCTGGATTATACAGAGTGAGGCATTCAGGTGGTGGTAGCCCTTGGACCAAGGTGGTTAGCAATGGGGGTGGTGAGAAATGGTTGGATTTTGGATACATTTCTTTTTATTTTATTTTATTTCAATTAAAAAATTTTTTTAATGTTTATTTATTTTTGAGAGAGAGACAGAGACAGAGAGAGACAGAGAGAGACAGACAAACAGAGCTTGAGCAGGAGAGGGGCAGAGTGAGGGGGAGACACTGAATCCGAAGCAGGATCCAGGCTCTGAGCCATCAGCACAGAGCCTGACATGGGGCTCAAACTCATAAGCAGTGAGATCACGACCTAAGCCGAAGTCAGATGTTCAACAGACCAAGCCACCCAGGTGCCCCTGGTTACATTTCTTTTTAGAAAAACAAACAGCTTTGCTGAGATATAATTGACATATAGCAGTAAACCGCACATATAGTGTTTAATTTAATGTCTTAACAGATGTATGTATCCACGAAATTATCTAATAATCAAGATAATGAACACATTTCTAATGCCTTAAAGTTTCATTATGCCCTTTGAAAACCCTCCCTCCTGCTCATTCTCACCTCCCTTTGCCCACTGCCCCCACATCCTAGATGACCACGGATCTTTCTGCTGCTACAGGTTAATTTGCATCTTCTAGAAATTTTTATAGATGAAATCATATGAAAAGTATGTGTTCTTTTTTCTTTCTTTACTTTTTTCACTCCCCATAATTACTTTGAGATTCATTACTGTTGTGTGTTCATTCCTTCTCGTTGCTGAGTAGTATTCCCACTATGCCACAGTTTGTTTGTCCATTCACCTGCTGAGGGACATTTGCATTGCTTCTGGTTCTTTGCCGTCACAAATAAAGCTGCTATGAACATGTGTGTACAGATCCCTTCGTGGACAAATTGCTTTCTTTTCTCTTGGGTAATGGCTAGCTGTGGACTGGCTGGATCCTCCGGTAGGTGTATGTTTAGTTTTGTAAGAAACGGCCACACTATTTTCCATTTTACCTTCTCACTAGTAGTGTGTGAGAGTTTTAATTCCCCATGTCTTCATCAACTACTTGGTATGGTCAGTCTTGTTAATTTTAGCTATTCAAATAAATGTTCTGGATATGCTTTGGAAATGTGGCGCATATGGAATTTTAATGGATTGGGTCTGGGCTATGAGAGAAAGAAAAGGAGATCTTTATTCGGCAAATGTTAATTGAGTGCCTTCTCTATCCTGTATTATTCTAGAAGCTGAAGGAATAGGCAAGCGTAAAATAGATATGATCCCATCCCTCATGGACCATACTCTCCACACTCTTCTCTGCCTGTTTCGGGAAGACTGGGGTAAAACATGGGGCTCTTGTGGGGGTGGGGTGAGGAGGTGAAGGAGGGGGTAAGTGCAATTGATGGAGGCAGTGGAGAGAGAGGGGGCACAGGGTGAAGCCAGGCTGTGGGGTAGAAAAATTAGTGGGTCTGATGTAGAAAGCTGCAATGATGTCCTGATTCTACTGTTTACTCTTAGTGTGACTATGGCCCAGTCATGTTTCCTCTCTGAGCGGCCTTGGTTTCTTCATCTGTAAAGTGGGAATAATAAATACTTTGGATGAAATGTAATGTCTTGCCAGCCCTTTGCCAAATCACCACGTTCAGTAAACTTACTGAAGGCAGTGACATTGATTGATACACCAATAGTGCTCTTTAGAGAGGACCGCATGTTCCAAGTGTGGGTTCCAGAAGGGTCCCAGGGACTGTGAAGCCAGCCCATGGCCCACTGCCTCATTTCCACACTCTACCAGTGCCTCAGGTGCAGACCCCCAACCTGTGGGCCCACAGCAGACACGGGGAGCACCGCGTCTGTTTGCAGCTTTATTTTTAGAGCCGCCACTGGAAGATGGCTCAGGCTCCTGGCTCCATGAGGAGCTGAAGTCAGGCTATATTTAGGAAACACAGCTGTGTCCCATGTCACTGGGTTTTAGTCATCATGGTGTTGGGAGAGAACACACTACTTTTGCCTGAACTGTGTTTATTGTCTGTGGGTCCCCCAGGAGCAGCAGACCTTCCTTACTCAAGCTTTGTTTTGAGCTCTCTGAGAGGAGGGTGGCAGGAGTGGGCAGTCTGCCTCCTTAGAGCAAACAGTGGTTTCTGCCTCACTGTGATGTTCAGGGCTGGGAGTGTGGCTTCCCTGGGTGCCCTGTGTGTAGCCATAGCAACCACATTCCCCATTTCTGTTTAGTGATTCCTGTCTACCCAGTGTTTTTACAGCTGTCACCTATGGTGTCCCCCAGATGGGTTTGGAGTGTGGCATCATTGCCAGTATCCCTATATACTAGATAAGGAAACTGAGGCTCTAAGAACACAGGGATTGCTTAAATTTAGTTACTGTGTGACTGGGGATATGAAACCAGGCTGTGGGCTTCCAAGATCGGGGCTCTTTGTTAAGCCATTGTAGTTATCCTGATTTTGCAATCTTGTGGCCCCTGCTCTTTCTCTATGCTGCTCCCTTATCTGCCTGCACAAATCCTATTCCTCCTTTGAGGTCCAGGGCTTATCTCAAATGCCTCCTTCTCTGGGAAGCCCTCTTTTATTCTCCCAGGTGAATGTGAACCCGTGGACATGTCATGATGCTGTGCAGAATGCGATGGGGGTGGATGTGCTTTGGCACAGCTCTTGAGGTCCACATCCTACCTCCTCTGCCAGGTCACAGCTCCTTTAGGATAGGAAGCATGACTCATCATTTCCATATTCCCCACACCACATAGTGTAGACTGCAGGAGCTCATAGTAGGTGCCTGAGAAGTTCTGACTGAATTGAATTCCAACCGTATTCTATAACTGTACATTTCTGAGAGTCTGAGCAGCGTTTGACATCAAACAGACCTTTGAGCTCATGGCCTGGCTCTGCCCTTTGCAAGCTGGATGACCTAGGCTGTTCTCGTAACCAACTCTAGGCCTCAGTTTGCTCAATATGTAACTTAGGAATAATCATAGGAATAATATATCATAGGAATAATGTATCATAGGAATGATAATCATAAGAGTAATCATAACGTAGGAGTAATGTATTTCATAAGGTTGTCGTCATGGTCAGAAGAGCTAATGATACACTGTGGTGCATAATGAATGCTAAAACAAATTATAGGCAACTCTTGTTCTTTACTAGCAATCTTGCCCAGTTCTCTTAGAAAGACCTAGGATCTGCTGATAGGTGACGTCAGCTAATGCTGTAAAGAGTAAATGAACAGATATTCAATTAGGCACGTGTCACGTGGCATTCTTTCATTCATCCACTTGTTCTCTTCTCCATTCAGAGTTGACATGACTCACCTAAGGGCTTCATCAGAAAAGGGCGGGAGCTTCCTTATGTCTTCCCTGTCTCATGATCAAAGCTGTCCTCTGGCCATGGAAGGGGTACTTCTCTACTTTATCGATGAAGTCAGTCATTTCCCTTCAGTCTCTATTGTGAACTTGATGAATGTGGCCTCCAGAGTAAAAATGTGGCCAACAAAGTAAAAAGAATGAGAACATATTTCAACAACTCTCTCAAAGGACTGATGGGCTCTGAATGTGCCCCTCTCTCCAGCCGTTCACTGCCCCACCAGCTCTGTGGGCTGAGGACTGAGGACTACACAAGAGGGAGGGCCTTGGTGGCCTGTGAGGAGGATCTTCCCTAGGAGGCTGCCATCTCAGGCAGGGGGATGACCATTGTGAGCTAGGAGGCACAGAGCCCCACAGTGGGCAGAGGCTGGTGGATGGCAGGGATAGCAGGGGCTGGAGGAGTGGTCTGACTGGGGTAGCTCTTTGTAATACGGTGAGTTGGTTTGCCCAGAAGTAGAGAATGCTCAGGTGGGTGTGCAGCTGGGCCTAACCATGTCACTCCCATGGCAGTGGAGGTTGGAGCCTCTCTGGAGCCTGGGGATGGCTGGGTTGGCTTAGTTTTGAATTGGCACAAGCCAGGATCTTTTCGCCACAACGGGAGGGCTTCTTTGGCCAATGGCAAGGGCTGGCAACACTGGCCCTGTGGGTGGGGACACTGATGTCCTGTTGACTTTCTTATGGAGGACAATTTTATGGAGAAGAGTCTGGATTTACCCTAAGAAGATGGGAGGGTGGGAGTGGGGCATGTCCTAGGATGTGGTAGAGACAGGGGCGGTCCTATCACCTGCTCCCTCAGGACCATGTGACCACTCTGGCCAATGGCTGAGAATAGGAGTGAGAGGGTCATTTCTGGGATGCAGCATAGAAAACCTGGTGTGCGACCCTATAGCTGTCTGTCTCCCTGTTGCAGTGATGGGGGATGCCAGGAGTTTTAGGTGGTGCAGATTTAAGATGGAAGGGGCGCCTGGGTGGCGCAGTCGGTTAAGCGTCCGACTTCAGCCAGGTCACGATCTCGCGGTCCGTGAGTTCGAGCCCCGCATCAGGCTCTGGGCTGATGGCCCAGAGCCTGGAGCCTGTTTCCGATTCTGTGTCTCCCTCTCTCTCTGCCCCTCCCCCGTTCATGCTCTGTCTCTCTCTGTCCCAAAAATAAATAAACGTTGAAAAAAAATTTTTTTTAAAAAGATGGAAGAAACTGTCAGCCAGGGTACCTGTGTGACGCTGTGGAGCAGCGCCCTCCTCAGACTCAAGTCGGCTCTGTGAGCAAGCAGTAAACTTTTGTTATGTTGAGCCATAGAAAATTTGAGGTTGTGTCCATAGCCCAGTGAACATCTGAGATGCCCGGAAGTTGGTAGCAGTGATGGGAGAGGATATTGATATTTCATAGACTCAGTCAAATATTTTTGCGCAAGTTCCATTTATATTGTGTTCTAGGGATACGTTCCTGTATTAGACCTCAGCTCCCTTGCCAGCCCTTTTAAAGCCACTCAATAGATGGGAAATTGAGGACCAGAGAAGTTGAGCAACAAGCTTAAGTTAGGTGACTGGTTTAGGAGCAATGCTGTACTTTACAGTCTTTGTTTTAATAAGTTGTGTGTACGTGAATTTTTTTTTCCCCACAACGAAAATTCCATTTGCCCATTGGCTTTACTCAATTCTGTCAGAGCTGCTTTATCATCATTTTGACTATCCTTAGGTGAAGTTTGAGGAACCACAGACAGTGGAAGCTTCTCTACACTTGTAGTCAAGCCATCGATGCCAACAAACTTAACATTCAGATGTGGTGGGATAGTCTACTCTGAAAGGGACGCTGGGATGCCCCCTTAAGTGAAGTAAGAAGGCGAATATTGGCTTTCTCTTTAACGTGTTTTGGGAGCTAGAACTTTTGTATGTTGGAGATAAAAAAAATAGTGATGCCATGTATATTCGTGTGTTCATGTATACTTATGTGCATATGTGCATTCTGGTGTACCTTGTGGATATGTGTGTGCTGAGGCAAGAGACTGGATTTGTAGAAGAAACCTTCTTGATCAACCTGCACCCAGTTAATTGAGATTTTTAATAATTTTTGTTCCTTTTATGAGACGAAGAAAATGCGAAAAAGCAGGAATTTGTTTTTCAAAACTATAATATTTTCGGGGTGCCTGGGTGGCTCAGCCAGTTGAGCATCCAAGTCTTGATTTTGGCTCGAGTCATGATCTCACAGTTGCAGGGGTACAAGCCCTGCATTGAGCTCTGTGCTGACAGTGCAGAGCCTGCTTATGATTTCCCCTCTCTCTATAGCCCTCTCCTGTGTGTGCTCTCTCTGTGTCTCTCAAAATAAATAAATAAACTTAAAAAAAAAAACGATAAAATTTTCAATATTCTAGAGGTTTTGAATTTTGATTGGTCCCAGTCTCCTAAACCTTTAGGTTACATTAATTCTTTTGTTTAATGAACAATTATCATGCACTTGCTGTATCCCAGACCCCTATACTATTGGCACTGGGGCTTCAGAGGCAAGTGCCTGACAGTGACCTCCTGGAGCTTGGAGCCTCCTCGGGGAGAGAGGCCAAGACAGAAAGTATAAGTGCTTTGTAAGAGGAGGCCCCAGACGGCTAGGAAAATTCAGAAGGAAAATTTTCTCCATTTAAGGCTGGGAATCAGAGAAAGCCTCATGGAGGAGGCAGAATTTGAAGAGTCATGGGGCAGAAAGGAAGGGTAGGAATTTGATGGACAGAGAATGGGGGTGGAGTGGGTAGGCCATTCCTTACCAAGACAATGGCTGGGCTCAAGCATGAGGGTAGGGGTGAAATTAGACTAATGTACTTCAACAAGGAGGTTGAAATAAAAAAGCGATTGCAGGTTAACCTCTAATTAACCGGAAAATGCTAGTAACTGGAACCACTTATGGAAGATTGTTCCATTAATTAAGATTTTCCTGTGAGTGTGCGTGGTGTGTGTGAGACTGCGCAGTCACAGATACACTCACACACACCTGTTCAGCCCCAACTCCCCTAAGGGGCCCTCCCTCCACATCCAGTGGGTGCTGGTCTTCACATCCCACTGTGGCAGGGAGGGGTACTGCCTATCAGCCTGGAAGACGCATTTTCAGCGTGCTGTGCTGTGGCCCCACGGAGACCCCGTTCCGAGAGGATTGGAAATGTAATCACAACAGTTTTTATTAGCAAAAGAACAGCAGGAGCCCTTCTGCTGTCCATATGGACAGATCCCGATGGGTATTCATGAAGCAGTTTGCTACGGGAACAGCGGTGCTTAAAATTCCTCGTCCAATTACCTTTGAACTTGCCTTTTTTGCTGCAGTGGCTGCTGCTGCTGCATGCGAAACATCTCACACCCTTGTTTCTCCCTAGGAAAGAGGGGTCCGCCTTACCCTGTTCAGGGTTCCTTTGTCCAGGGTCTGGACAGCAGTGAGCCAGAAGAGACCCAGGAGCTTGGGGTCTAGTCTCTTACCGTGGATGTTCTGGTGGTCAGCTTGATCTCATCTGTCCCATGTTAAATTATCCAGTTAATTGGAGCCAACAATAGCTTTTGGAGTAGCCCCTCTGTCCTACTGGGGCTCTGGGACAAGGTGTCATTCTTCAAGGGCACCCAGGGAGAGGGTAAAGGGTTTCCAGCCCAAGCACTGTTTCCTGGCCTCATCCACATGCTGCTTGTTAGGGAACTATGGGTATATTGACCGTGTCTAGCCCAGGTGCTTGGGGACGTTTCTACTTCCACATGTCCTTCTCATTGTCCCTTGAGGTGCGTATCAGATTACAGGCCTAGCTCCTGGGAAGAACACACAAGAGTGTATAGATCTGAAATAGGATGCTAGTAAAGCAGAAAGAAGCCCATGCCTTCTGTAGGCTGTAGGTACCAGGATTTGAGATTCGTTGGCTAGAAGAGGTCAAAGAAGGAGGAGCTGGCTGCTAGAAGCAGACACACATCCCTGAGTTTGTGAGGATCGAACCAGAAGAGCCTGTGATGTGAAAACAGCTATTTTGAGTTGCTTCCTAGGCATTTGGCAGTATGACGACCCTGCTCACACCCCAAGTCTGGACATTTAGGTAAGGACCAGAGCTGAGGATTCTTGCCCCAAGTTCCTCCGCTTTGCTTTCTTTAGGGCACCTTTTATTTATGTATTTTTAATTTTTAAAATTATTATTATTATTATTTAAAAGTCTATTTGTTTATTTTGAGAGAGAGAGTGGGGGAAGGGCAGAGAGAGGGAGCGAGAATCCCAAGCAGGCTCCGCACTGTCAGCAGAGAGCCCAATGCGGGGCTTGAACTCACAAAACATGAGATCGTGACCTGAGCCTGAAGTCGGATGCTCAACCAACTGAGCCACCCAGGCGTCCCCATAATCTGCAGATTCTTAATTTCATACACCAGCTACAGGATGCTAACACAGAGCTCAACAAAGCTAACACAGCATTATCAGTTAATGCTTGGTGGACTGGGGGCACCTGCCCTGCATGTCCGAGTCAGAGAGAATTCAGAGTTTATCTGTTGTTCTGCCTGCTGAGCTCTCTGTTTTCTTCTGGGGATCTACCGCCCTCCTGCTCTCTGGCAGGGGAGTTTCATTGGGCTGGCTTCCATCCTCCTACTCCAGGAGTGACGTGGAACTCAGGTCTGGCCCAGCAGTCTCATGAATGGGTTCTGGAATGGTCTACTTGAGACAATAAGAGCCTGGCTTAGGATTTTTGTTGGAACTCTCTTTTTTAGAAGTTTTAAGAAGAAGAAAATGTAACTTTGGAGATGTGGGTGGCCACAAAGATGCCCCCTGGAAAGAACCTGCTGAGAATGTCTCCCATCGGCCCAAAGCTACACCATCTCTGGTGGCTTGGTACCAGAGCCCATAAATTCTCTTTTGCGCTTAAGCCAGTTCAAGAATGTCTAGGAGTCCAGATTCTGCCAGGTGACCCCCTTCCCAAAGAAACTGGCACCCCTAGGTCTTTCCCTTCTGTTTTCAAATCCATCATCAAAGAACTCCCCTCTCTTGTCAAGGTGTGCCTTCCCAAGTTGGCTAGAGGAGAGTCAGGCATCTTCCCTGAGTGTTATATCACATATGGTTATATCAGATGGTCCTGGGCACAATCCTGGCTCGTAGCAGCAGCTCATTAAGTTGTGTTGATAATCTGACCACACACACTTATGGAGCTTTTCCACTTTCCATTCCTAAAGGCAGAATCATCCTGGGGTTCAGTCTAGAGTGTGGGCTTTGGAATCTGACGAACCTGAGTCCTTGTTCTGGTTCTGCCACTTGCTGGCAATGACCTGGACAGGTCATTCAACCTCTGTAAGCCTCAATTGATCTGGAAAATGGGTAGAATTGTACTCCTACCTCACTGGATGCTTTTGAGGACTGAATGAGAACATTCATGCAGAGCAAAGCTTAGCACAGAGCCTAGCATGTTCTATATGGGAACTATTATTCTTTCTAGAAACCCCACCAAACAGCCTTTAAAGCTACGATAGCAATGCCCCACAATTGTTATTCCATTGGATTTACCAGTGTGCATGCCTGTTTCCTTTTCCTTCTATCTCTTCCCCCCTGGTATCTACTGAGGGCTGATTTTTTTTTTTTCTGTTCTGGACTCTGTGGTTACCCAGATATAGAAGATACAAATACAGTAGGGGAGCTCATTACAGGCAGGAACTACACCCGATGGCCAAGAAAGAGCAGAGCAGAAGAGAGTGTGTTCTAATGGAGGAATAAGAGGCAATGCTCCATGCCTGGAGTTAGGGCACAGGCTTGCTGAGGGCTTATGTATCCATCACCTTTGACCCCGGGGTGCTTTGTTGGGAGCACAAAAAAACCCTTGTTTCATCTTGGAGATGGAGATGAATTCCTTCAATTCAATTCAGTCTTCCTGAGTACTTACTTTGTTCAGAGTTGCAGTACCAACCCCAGCTCAGATTTTCCCTATTTGTTTTCTTGTCAAATGCTCCAAGTAGAAAGAGGGGGTGTGCAGCAGCATGGAAATTGTAGAAATTGGCAAGCTGATTCTACAATTCATATGGAAATGAAAGGGACCTAGAATAACCAAAACAATTTTGAGAGCAAACAAAGTTGGAGGACTGACACTGCCTGATTTTAAGTCTTATGTTAAGTTACCGTAATCAAGACAGCATAGCCGTGGTGTCAAGACAGACAGAGAGACCAATGGAATGGAATTGGGGGTGCAGAAGTAGACCCATGCATATATGGGCAACTGATTTTTGACAAAGGTGCAGAGACAATTCGGTGAAAAAAGGATAGTCTTTTTGAAACAAGTGGCATGGAACAATGGGATAGTCATATGCCAAAAAAAATGAACCTGGATCCAAAACTTGGGTGTACAAAAATTAGCTCAAAGTGGATGATAAGCTTACATGTAAAACCTAAAACTATAAAAGTTCTAGAATAAAACAGAAGAAAATCTTTGTTCTTTGTGACCGTTGTTTAGGCAGAGTTCTTAAATATGGCACCAAAAGCATAATCCACAAAAGAAAAAAAAATATAAATTGGACTTCACAAAAATGTAAATATTCCGCTCTTTGAAAGGTGCTGTCAAGGGAATTATAAAGGCAAGTCCCAGATGGAGGAAATAAGTGCATACCATATATCTGATAAAGAACTTGTATCCAGATATAACAGGAGCTTGCAATAATAATAAGACAAACCGATTAAAAGCGGACAAAAGACTTAAATAGACATTTCACTAAAGAAGAGATACAAATATCTAATAAACACAGGAAAAGGTGCTCAACATATTAATCATTAGGGAAATACAAATTAAAACTACAATGAGATCCTGTTACACATCCTCTCAGAGTAGCCAAAATTAAAAAGACTGACCACACCATGTGTTGGTGAGGGTATGGAGGACCCGGAACTCTCTGTGGGTGGGAAGTAAATTGCTACAACACTGTGGAAAACAGTTGGATGGTTTCTTAGAAAATTAATCACATACCTACCATATGATCCAGACAGCCCACAGCCAGCTCCTTCCTCAAGAGGAAAGAAAACATATGTCCATACTAAGACGTGTACCCAAATGTTTATAGCAGCTTTATTTGTAATAGCCCCAAGCTGGAAACAACTTCAATGTTTTTCAGCAGATGAATGGATAAACAAACTGTAGTATATCCATACAGTGGAATATTACTCAGTAGTAGAAATTATTGATACATGCTCTAACATGGATGAATCTCAAAATAATTATGTTGAATGAAAGAAGCCAGAAAAAAAAAAAAAAAGAGTAACACTATATGATTGCATTTACATGAAAGTCTGGAAAATGCAAATTAATGGATAGTGGCAGAAAGCAGATAAGTGATTGTTGGGGCATGAGGGCAGGGGGTTTTCAGAAAAGGGCAGGAAGAAATTTCTGGAGGTGATGGATATGTACATTATCTTACTTGCAGCGATGGTTTCATGGGTGTCTGTATATGTCAAAACTTACTAAAGTGTACACTTAAATTATGTGCAGTTTATTATATGTCAATTATATCTTAAAAATGCTGTTTTAAAAAGAAAAGGAGGGTATGGCTCTACCAGCAACCCTTGGACCAGATAAAGCACCCCAAGAAAGCTGCTGCCTGCAGGGGAGGGGAGGGATGGAATAGGCTACTGGCTCTAATGTCTCCTGATATTTGTATTTGTCCACCTTTGCCCCCACTGCCTCCTCTTCCAGAGCATGGCTTCCCAATTTTTCTCACCTGTTTGTCACTTCACCTATTTGTCATTCTTTATCTATACAAGAAATTGCTTCCTCCACGAAGCCTTCCAGGACCACACCTGCCTTATGTTTTCTTCATCTCACATATTTGTGCAGCATTTATTTTGTATGTTGCTACTCAGATCATTGACTCTGTGCTGATGAGGGGACAAATAAGTTAGGAAGGTTTCAGTCCAGTATCAGTACTTGCTCTCTCAGGCTCTCTTGAGGCTTCTATAAATGATGACTCTTGTCATGGTACCTTTTCGACCTCTTGGGTTAGATGGTGGTGTGCACGTACTAGTGTTTCTTTTGTTAACAGCACGTCCACCTACCCAAGTGCGATGCCCATGAAGGCACCCCTCCTCCCCTCCCCCAATCAGTCACAACAAACTCTTGGCTCTGTCCAAATCCTGAATCAGTCTACTGTCTCCTTCTCCACGGCTGTGACCTTACTCCAGCCGACACCACTGCGTGTCTGGATCGCTGCAGTATCCTTGTCGCTGGTTTCCCTATGTCTACTCTTCCCACCACCTCCAGCTGGTCTGTTCTCAACCCAACATCCAGAGAGATCCTTCTAAGATCTACATCAGCCCATGTCACTTCCCTGCATAAAATTTTTATCCAAGCTCTGGTTGTGCTCATATTAGAGCCAAACCCATGGCCATGGCCTATATGGCTGTGCCTGGTCTGACTTTCGCTGACCTCTCTGACCTGGTTCTGTCCTACGCTCCCTTTGTACTCTCTGCACTCACTGGAGCACCCTCCCTTTGTAGAGGGGCTTCTTCAGAGAGGACCTCCCTGACCGACTGTTTAAAGTGAGTCCCTCATCTCTAACTTCCTTGCAGCGTCCTGCACTGTTTTAGCAGATGCTCCTATTTGTACGTGCATACGTATTTGTTTTCCTAAGGTAATGGCCATCTCTTCCACTTAGCTGGTAGCTCTAGGAAAACAGGGAGCAAGTCTGCATTTACTGCTCTGTGCTGTGTCCCCAGCACTGGTTTCTCAATGCCTAGTTGTTGAATGACCAAATGATCGACTGAATCTCAAGGGAAGCTTTTGGGGACTGGCTTTTTGCTGTATTCCTTGTTCTCATGACCTTCGAACATGAGGATATATTTTTCTGTCTTACAGTGCACATTTCTGAAATCAGGACAGCTCTTATAATTTTACATATTTTTATGCAGCACTATTTTTCCTCCAGAAAACTGCTAACTTCGTGACTCAGTCTTACAATGGTACACACTATGTCTGGCAATTGTAGCAATAGGAAAAT
Source organism: Puma concolor (assembly GCF_028749965.1). NCBI lineage: Eukaryota > Metazoa > Chordata > Mammalia > Carnivora > Felidae > Puma > Puma concolor. The sequence continues at coordinate 39,138,878 of NC_141677.1, forward strand.
CTTTGTGTTGTCCAATAGATGGCATGTCTTACACATGAGGGCATCTCTCTTGGTTTTGGAAGCTTTCTCTTAGCCATGATACCTACTTTGTGACCTCACATGTGTTATGTTAACCAAATATTTAGTATTTATGTTGTTCATATGTACACACAGCTTCTCCTTAGCTCAGATTGTAAGCTTCCTGAGGACAGACATAGCGTTTTGTACTTCACTGTTCAAGGACTCAGACTGAGCACAGAAAGGAAGAGGAGGAGAAGGGAGGGCCCTCATAACGTCTAGTGGCTCATCTGTGAGGAGTCTTGAACCACCTGAGCCTCATGGGCCAGCCTTGTTTTGAGATCTCAGGAGTTCTAGGCTGGATCTCAGGGTTCTACCTCCAGGGTAACCTTGCTGTTGGGCCCTCTCTGGTGTGCTGTCTGGTTCTAGGAACCAGGGCTTGCCTTGTTCATGAGATAAGCCCATCTGTTTTACTAAGTGGGTCCCTCTATTGCCTCCCTGTGCCCAGGGCCCTACTCAACTAATCTGAGGAGATACCTTACTTCACTCAGTTCATCTCCTAGGGCTTGAAGCCCGGCCACTGCCACTAGCCCTCAGACCTCCAGGCCAATGAGAAATGGTGTGGCTCCATGGTTGGGAACACTGGCTGGGCTCAGGCCAACTTAAGGGTCATTCCAACTCTTTTTTTTTTGCTGGCTGTGTGACTCTGGTGAGTATTCTTTTTTTTCTCAGCGCCTCAGTTTCCTTTAAAATAGGGATGGGGGCACCTGGGTGGCTCAGTCGGTTGAGTGTCTGACTTCAGCTCAGGTCATGATCTCACTGTTCCTGAGTCCGAGCCCTGCATCAGGCTCTGTGCTGACAGCCTATTTCGGATTCTGTGCCCCTCCGTTCCCCCCCCCCCGTCCCTCCCCTGCTCATGCTCTCTCTCTCTTTCTCAAACATAAACATTAAAAAAATAATTTTTAAAATGCGGATGATAATACCTAACCTGTAAGATAGTTGTAAACAGGTTATGGTAGAGATATTGACAATGTGTATTGCATGAACACTGGCCATCAGCCAGCCCTGGAGTAGGCTCAAACACTAACCTTTAGTGACACTGGGGGAAGGGCTGGGTGGCTAGAGAAAGAATGTCCTTCTCACAGGGGTTTGGGACAGCAGCAGCTCTTTGCCAACCAAAATGAAAGTAAATCAGTAGTTTAACAACTGGCAAGCCAGGTAGGGAGGAAGTGTTTGATTTAGGGTAGCAATTTACCAGTAGCTGGTAAATGCTAGTAAGCACTGGCTTTCTGGAGGAGGAGAAAGGGAGCCCAAATTTTTAGTGTTTGCCAATTTCCGTGGTGTAAATACTACCAACACAGTTACCTGTAGGAGATGTGCGGCAGCTGCTGGGATAAAGAATTTCCGTCATACAGATACAAGATGGGTAAATAAGCTCAACAGTATAGATAATAGTAAGAATTAGTAAAAGAATTAGGAAGTAATAAGTTTTGAGTCCTTTTTTTTAACCTCTGTTCTTAATTTGTTTAACTGTGAGTTTATATAATTTTTAATAATGGCTGTGTTTAACAGCTACTTGTGGACTTTCTGAAAATTTAATAATTGCCGTTTGAGGGCTGTATGAGCCATTTCCAACACACTTTTGAGAGAGAATGACTAGTATTCCTCCAGTCCACCTGCCAGACCTCTGCCTATTTCCCTTTCTGAGACTTCTGGTCACTCTCTTGCTTATTACCCATAGCTGGTCCTAATGATGCTCGCGGCTGGCCATCCTTACTTACTGCCACACCTGCTTACCTGTGAATCTTCTAGTGCTGGTAGTGGGGCTAAATATGTGCCCCACAGTCAGGGACATGCCTGGCTCCAGGACCTTTCCTCTTTCCACCTGGCCACTCCACCACCTCCTTCACCCTCCGCTTCCCTCCTGAGCTGGACTTTGATGGGACAGTGCTAATTGGTGGTGGAGGGGACAGTGCCTTCTGGGGTGTGAAAGCAGAGAAATGTAGCATTCTTTTCAAGGTTGGAGAGAACCACCTACAGAAGAGGGTTTGGCCCATGATTGCCAGACTGCCTGTGCCCCTCTACACTTGGCTGCCGTCCTTAGAATTTCTGCTGGGGAAGGTGCTTGGCAAATTAATCCCCCAAATGCACAGAAATCTCTCCTGCCAAAGTCAATCCTCCAACCAGCACTAAGTGCTTACCACTGGCTTGTGCAAGCACAAACAAAGCACAAACCGAGCAGCAGGAGCTGTGGCATCGGAATGGAGAATTTCCAGCTCTTTGAAACTCTGCAGATCTGCACTGCACAAAGTTATCAAATGAATTAAAGGGCCAGGTAAAGGATGGGACTGGCTAGCAGATGAATAGAGGCTGCCGAGGAATGGGTGCCCGCTTGGTTCCAGACCTTGTCAACAGACAGATCTACCGTTAAGCCTTCATCTCAGAGAAACCTACTCAAGAGTCCAGTGTCTGAGACAGATTCAGGGGGAGGCGATGCCGTTAGCCTGTCCCTTGTTATGTGGGGTTTAGGACGAGGAGAAAGGAGGGGGCCGAGAGGAGAAGCTGGGCCTGGAAGACAGTGGGACACAGTGGAAAGAACCCAGGCTTTGGAGGCGAATGGCCTTGGGTCGGTTAGGCCTTGCCACTTCCTAGTTGTGTGAGCTTGGCCACATAGGTCCCACCTCGGGGCCTCCTCTCTGAAAACAGGAATAGTGGTATTGTGCCAGATGCTGCTGGTGCTCTGTCTGTATTTCTGGGCACTGACAGTTCCCGTACTCTCCACCCTGGTGGCGTCGGAGGCCAGCACCTGGGGACATCCATTGAAGGGCTTTCTGGTTGATCCGAGTGCACACGTGGCGCCAGCAGGTGGAGTGGGGAGTTAATGCTCCGCTTGCAACCTTCAGCCTATGGCTGGTGGAGCTCCCCGAGGCGTGCACTGTAAATCTCTAGTGCCCCAGCCGGGTGCAGCGTGCCTGTCCGCAGTCGCGGCGTGCTCCGCGACACATCCCGTGTGGGCTTCTGTCCCTTCTTTGTCTCTCCTCCCCCCTCCCCCCAGCCCCCACTGGTGTTTCCTGGGATGCATCCCAAGTACACTGCTTGACCTTGAATCCTTGTCTCAGGGACTTCCCCTGGGGGAATCCAAACCTAAGACCAGTATCTCTATCCCAGGATGGTTCTGTTTTGAGAGGTAAATGAGTAGTCTCTAAAAATGCTCAGCGAAAAGTAAAGTGCTCAGTGGGGCAGCCCCTGGTTTGGCCGGGTGGGTGTCCGTCTCTGTCCCTGACGCCCTCCTTCCCATCTCTCTCCCAAGAAACACCCCGCACAGCGAAGGCCTCTTCTCTCAGGCTCCCTTGCTGGTTGCCTGCGGCCTGTTGAACTGCCTGGGGAGGGAGTGGGCGAGTGGCCGTTCCCAAGGCCGTCACCCCTCCGCTTGCTATCCTGAGTCTCAGGAGGGTGTGAAACTCCTGCACATGGGGTACAAGTGCAGCCTCTGGGAGTTCTTTTGGGGGCTAAACAGACTCAAGGATTAATTAGCTAATGCTGTGGAGTGCCTCGGAAATGTCAAGTACCGAGTGTGAAGTGCCGTCCCTTGAGATGTGAGTCCTCCATGAAAGATGTGCCTATTACCACAGTGGAGAAGCTGTTGCCGAGTCTCTGGTTGGGGCTCTTAACCAGGCAAATGTTTACGGCCCCCATAAGGCACTCAGAGGCTGGAGCTCACGGCCCGGCTCGTGGCCTAGCAGACGGGGGCTTCAGGAGTGTTGGTGGGCTGGTGGCTCTTCTGCGGCGTCCCCTTGGGGATTTGGCTGCCCAGTATCCCCCAGCTCCAGACCCCCTCACCTGTGCCAGGGCCCTTTAACCCACACAGCCAAGCCTGGAGGTCACTTGTCGGCCTTTGGCTGGTCATGCGTTCAGAGCGTGGGTCCGAGACCATCTTCTTCTCTCCCAAACCTGTTCCTCCTCCTTCTGAGGGTGGCACCACAATCCACCTACACTGCAGGCAGCTCCCATTATGACCTCTGGTGTCCAACCACCTGCCAAGCTGTTTGGACTCTTTCTCTGCACTGATTACGGTGTCCATCTCCTCTCTGCCACTCGATCGTCCCTGCCCTGCTTCAGGGCACCATCCATCTCCCTCCCGCCAATTCTATTGTTTCTGTCTCCTGGCCACTCTCCTAACCTCCCGTCTGCTCTCTATGTAGCCAGCAGAGGCTTATTCTGGAACTCGTTTTAAGGGAATCCCTGTCTCAGCGAACACCCAATGGCTCCCTATTGCTTACACAATAAAGCCCAAACTCTTCCCATCTGCCTACGGCTCATCATGATTGGCCACTAATCAACCTCTCTTACCTCTTTTCCAACTGTCCCCTTCCAGGTCCCCACTGCTGCAGCCAGCCTGAACTTTCCTGGAGTTGGGGGCCACTTGCCCAACTGACTGTCCACTCACTCAATGGGTTATCCCTTCCACATTCTACACACTCCCCCATCTTTGCTCTCACTGATGCCCCTTCTCCTTATTTTGGGAGGAGGACACCCTTCCTGCACCCCCCGCATGTATGTTTAGAGGACGGATCAAATATCACCTCTTTCTCCTCTCACCTGCCATGGTGATCTGGTCTACATCCTACAGAGGATTTTGATTTTGTATTACAGTGATGAGTAGAGAGTTGCCCTCCTGCCTCCTATATTAATGCTGTGTCTGTGAAGATGTTTTTGACAGCAAGTCTGGTGCCACAACATAGCGATTCCTCCATCAGGACAAAAGATGGTTGCTTTTCGCCACAGACTGCCTACTCCCTGTTTGTTTGTTTTTTTTTTATCTAACTGAACGTGTGTATGAGTATGTCCTTTCTTCTGGCCCTCAAGGAGCTCCTTGTACCTAATATGTTCCCTCCCTGCTGGCAGATATTAGTTGTTCAGTACCTGTTGGGATAACATGAACTTGTGGGTTCAGAGACTCGCAGGCATGTTATTAAGATGTGGCATCTCTTCTTTAGGGTATATTTTTATAAACTGGGTTGGTGGGACATGGCAGCTGGTTTCAGATTCTGTGGGCAGAGGTGTGCTTGAAGTCTTCTTGCTTGTCCTGGGATCTTCATGTGACAGTGCCTGGAAATGCCCCCTGCTGGGACGCCTTGCATCAGGAAGGCAGGATTTGGAGACTGAGGCCCAGAGTGCAGGGAGCCAGGGTCTGGGTGGGCAGGTGGTAACTTAGGCAGTAGAATTACTTTCTCGGCCACACAGGGTTGGGGTGCTAGGGTTCTAGGTGTGTCGTCTGGCCCTACTTGGTTGGGTGGCAGGAGCAGTGAGGAAGAGAGATCCAGCAGGCTCCATAGGGTATTTCCCTCACTTCTAGAAAGGGGGCCATCCAGTGAGTCCAGATTTTGATCTTGTTTTGGTTTCTCCTTCCTCTGCTCTCCCCTCCCCTGATCTCCTCTTCTCTTCTCAAAGCATAATGGGGCATCGTTGCCCCATAGAATTTGTCCAGTGCCAGGAGCACCCATTATCCAACTCCAGGGTTCTACATGATGGTGCCCCTGGAGTCAAGATACCCAGTTTCCCTGTCAGGTCCTGACTTTATCAGCTAAAAGCCTGTTAAGCAGATAAGGTCTCTGATGGGTTTTGTTTGACTTGTCAGTGTTTTCAAGAAATTGAGCAAACGTTTTAAAATTGTGAGACTTGGCATAAAATTTCACATTTCTGGGGTTATGGTGTGTTTTTAAAAAATGTTTATTTTTGAGAGAGAGAGCTTGTGTGCAAGTGGGGGAAGGGCAGAGGGGGGAGGACGACAGAGGATCCCAAGCAGTCTCTGTACTGACAGCAGAGAGCTCAACGTGGGGCTTGAACTCGTGAACTGTGAGATCATGACCTGAGCTGAAGTTGGACACTCAGCTGATTGAGCAACCCAGGGGCCCCTCGATGTATTTTTTTTTTTTTTTTAAAGAATTGAAGGATCGCACAAAACTAGTCCTATAGGGCAACTGTGGCGGCTGATCTAGACAGGGCAGCCAGACAGCGGTGGCCATGGGTATCACCTGGCTTGCTTCAATATTTACTCTCCTGACCTGTGGCCTGGCCTTAGGTCACAGTCAAGGCAAATATCATCGAGGCACTGGAGGACCTACACTCTCAATAAGTAAGGCCAGAACAATGTCACTGAGCTGTGTGTATACAGATTATAGAATTTCAGAGCTGGAAAAAACCCTTCTGGAACTATGCTCTCATCTCTCATTTGCAGACAAGACCTGGAACTCAGAGCTGGGAAGGGACTTGCTAAGGCCACCCTGTGAGTTGATGGCCAGGTCTCCTTACCCATCGCCAGAGTCTTTCCCAGTTACAGAATGCTCTTGTCTCCCCTTGCCTTTGTGTCCCTCATTTCATGGCCATCAGCTCCATTGCAGACCTGTGTAGGGAAGCTTGGGATGGGGAGGGATGGGGAATAAAGGGTTGGGGAGGCCCAGGGCTGCTCAGGATAAAGGCTGAATGCAGGGGCGTTCAAAAGCCACTGGGCACTGAGCGAATTAAGCCATGCCTGTCTCCGTTGCCCGGGTACTCTTTATGCATTGCATAATGCCATTGTTCAGTCAGAGCCAGGGGCCAGAATGAGCACTGTCTTTGCAGGTAGGCAGCCAACGCCGGCTCTGCAGAAAGAGAGGGAGCAGGAGAGGCTGGAATATTCCAGCTTGAAAACAGCAGCTGTATAATAAAGCCAGGCTGGTTCGTCTCCGGGCTCTGCTGTCCCTTCTCCCTGCCTCAAAGTAGCAGCATGAATCAGTTCACTGCGGCAGTGGTCCAGGCGATGTGACTTGCATCCCCATCAGCTACCTGATTGCGGTCCCTGGATGCACGAGGCGCTGGATGTGCCTGGCATACCAAACCACCTGCCCCTGTGCCGCAGCTGCCGGTACTGGAGATCGCTGGCCCCGCCTGGCCCTGTGAACAGAGCCAGGCATCCTGCAAGGCTACCACTGGCCTTTTATCTTGTCCAGGGCTCTGGGACAGTCACCGAGTTTCTGGGGCTGCTTTTGATGGGGGCCACCAGCCTGTCTCAAAGATGCCCTGACAAGCCCCTCCGGTCCCGGGCAGACAAAAGCTTAAAAGGAGAGGAATTGCACATGGTCCAGTGCTGCTGTTACTAATATGTTATTTTGACACACAATTAATTGCAATTTTGCTCTAGGCAAAGAGCTCGGGCCCTCGCAGGATCTACACGGCACAATTGAGGCAGAATTTGGTCCTAGGCAAACTTCATCCTGCCCAAAGGGCCGGGGTCCCCTGCTACCCCCAACGATGCCACTACTCTCAGGGCTGGGCTTTCCGAATTGGAAAGCCTGCATCAGCCTGCCCAGGGCCCAGCACGGGGCCAGGGAAACCACGGCACAAATGGGGGAAGAGGCACAAAACCTTCCAACAGAGCACGCTGAACAACGACCCTTCCTAAAATGGTGGCGCTTATCCTCCACTGACAAAAGACTGATTTGAGCTCTCCCCGGAGGTGGGATGAAGCGAACACATTGCCTTTTATCTCCTCGCCGCTTTGAGAGGGGAGACAACTGGCGCAGAGCGTGGTGGGGAGCCCTGGAGAAGGCGCTCTTGAATGAAAGGCATAATCTCCGGCTCCCCAAACCAGGTGGGGGGGGGCGGCTCGTGTCCCCCACCCCGGCTGGCTCCCCCCCATCCTGGAGGCATCTGAATGCGAGCGGGAGCTGGAAGGAGAGCTTCCTGCGTTGCACAATGCCACACTATATTGCTTCTCCCCAGGAGCCCAGAGGAGGCCATGGGCATACGGCGCCTTACTTTGAAACCAATCCTCCAATCAGCTATTTAAATAAGAAATATAATCTCATTGAACACTGAGAGCTGTCGGTCTGAGACGCTTCCATTTACAAGGCACTTGAAGAAAGTCCCCAAAGCCCCAGTTTATCAGGACAGCCAGCTCGGGGCTATTTACTGGGAGTGGGGGGGGGGGGGGGAGAGGAGCTGGAGAAGGAGGAAAGAGAATTGAAGTTGGCTGTTAGAAATCCAGGCTGTCAGCAGCTCAGGGGGGCGAACCCACACCCGGCGCACTGATGTTCTTCACAGAGGAGGTGGGATGGTCTGCAGGTTCTCAGTAAACCACCTTCCAGCCAGGGCGATGCTCTGTGGACTTGTTGTGGCCTGGGGTGGGCCCAAAGGGGTTTCCCGGCAGCCCAAGCCTTGACTGCCACCCATTTGGAAACCTCTTTTTGAGCGCCTACCAAGTTCATCACTGCAGCGTAATTTGTCACATCCGGCTGTTGTTAAGGCCCAGCGGAGGGTACTTCCCTAATAAAACCGGGCTCTCGAGGACCCAGGCTGGGGGTGACTTGACTAAGCCTCCCCTGCAAGAGCTCAGGGTTCCACTTCTGGGACCAGCTGTGTTTCTGAGCGCCAGCCTTACCCCTTTGTGGGTTCTGGCCACAGACCTGTCTGGAGAGGGAGCCCGAGAAGCCTGTGACTGGGTTAATGGTGTGGTCCCTGCACTTGATGGCCAGTACTCATGGGAATCCTGGTACTGCCATTCACTGACTTTCTCATCCGCCTGTGACTCACACAGAGCCTCATTTTTCCTCATCTGCAAAATGGGTCATAAGGACCAAAGTAGTGTCTGGCAGCTGTACTGCACCCCATATGGGATGGCTATCATCATACTGTGGTAATGGAGTTCCCCGCCTCCAGTCACGGCTTGTCGGCTATGACACACAACTCTGGTTCTCACATGGCATCTCTGGCCCACAGCTCCACCCATTTTGCCTCATCTTGTTCCGCCCAATCGATTCTACTGTATCATGCTCTTTCTAAAATATGTAACGCTGATGGCCTGTCCTGGTCACCCAGACCAGGAAGGTGGAGCTGGAGGGCTGGCTGGAGGAGGTGTGGATTGAACTGGGCTTGAGGGGTGGGAAGGATTTGGGGAGCAGAGGAGCAAGGGGAGCAAAGAAAAGTCTTGCAGGTAAGGATGAGCAGAAAGGGAGGGTTGAGGAAGCCAGGCTATGGGGAGCTGCCAGGCTGGGGAAAAGGAGGAGAGAAGAGGGGGAGGTGATGGAAGCAAGCCCCTCTTGTCATCATTGCTCATCTTGGGATGAATTTGGCTTTGAGGAGACCAGAATTGAGAGGGCTCTCTGGGAAAGCCACATCGAGCTCAGGTGTGTGAGTCTGTCTTGGTCATGGGCAAGACCCTGACTGTGTGCAAAGAGGAGCCACGAAATCCTGGAAGGGCGCTGGGGGCATCATGGAGACCAACGCCCTAGGTCCAGAGTGAGGAGACCCGAGCCCAGATAGGGCAGGGGACTTCCTCTGGGTCCCACAGCAGGTCAGCAGTAGGGCAGGACAGCAGCCCAGAGGGCCTCATACCTGTTTCTTTCCCCTGTTCTTACAGCCAGCTCTGATTGAGCACCTACTGTGTGCCAGGCACTGTTCTAGCTCTTTGCATGTGTGTATTTCCCTATGAAATCTTAACAACAGCCCTACAAAGTAGGGATTATTTGTATTTCTCCTATTTTAGAGACCAAGAACCTGAGGCCTAGAATGGTTTTGCATCTTGCCCAGGTCACACAGCCAGGAAGAGGTGAGCCCGGGGGGGTGGAGGGGGGGCGTTGGGAGCTGGAACTCCTTTCTGCCTTCTTGCCTTTGAAGGTGCTTGGCTCACTTCCCTCTCCTTCCCTGAAAGAACGTGTCCTTGTCAGAGATGAGGAAAGGAGGTCTCAGATTCATTTGGTATTCTCTTCCTTCTCGCCAAAGCACCTAAGTGCCTTCCACACTCCCAGAACGTCAGGGAACATCAGCAAGGCGGGAGAAGAGGGCCCCCAAACCCGCGCCCCACGGTGCGGGAAGGGCTGGCTCACTCCGCTGACTTCCATTAAACATTTGACGCATCGTAGAACTGCCGAAAGCCATCCATCACGGCCACCCCCCTCCGCCTGTCTTCCTGACCTACTCCCAGAGAGGGGGCCTCGGCCCCTGTTCGCCGGCACTCAGGAAGCAGAGGGCAGGAGAGGGGACAGCATTGGCCATGCCCTGTGCCCAGGGGCTGCCTCCTTCCCCTGAACAAGGGTCTGAGAAAGAGCTGCAGGGTTGGCTGAGTCCTAATAATCACAAGACTACCACTTATTGAATGCCTGGTGTGTTCCGGGAAGACCTAAACACCTTACGTGTCTTATCTCATTGAACCCTGTAACTACGACAGGTAGTTATCATTGCCATTTGATAGATGCAGAATCTGGCGTTCAAGGAAAGTTTGGTCACTGGCCGACAGTCACCCTGAAGGTGCTAGAGCCACACTGAGCTCAGGTGTGTGAGACCAGGAGTCCCCTCACCCCTTCTCCATTCTGGGATGGGGGTGGGGGAGGAGAGGTGCTCAGCAGGGAGGTGGAGGTGGAGCCTGAGGGTCCCAGTGCACTTGGTGGTCACAGTTCCCAGGGGAGGATGGCCCTGGCCAGGGCAGGTCTGGGGGCTCCAGGACAGAAGGGGTCACAGGACAGGTGTCCACTCCCTCTAACCAGTTACTCCAGCCAGTCGCTCCCTGTAACCAGTTACTCCAGCCAGAACCTGGCTCCTTCTGGCATGTCCCACCCCCTCAGTGTCCAGTCTCTTAGCTCTCCCTGCGAACTGTTCTGCAATCCCTAATCCATCCCCCTTTCCTGTCACAGTCTGCTCACAGGGGACTGCTCTAGCTCCTGAATGTCTTGCCGGTGTCCTGTTTCCTGTCCCCACTGTAGCCAAAGGGACTGTTCAGGAGCCCGCATCTGCTTGCTCACTCCTCTTCTTAACTTGGGGTAAGGCCCACATGCCCTCATCTGGCCTGCCTTCCAGGGCTCCTCCCCTCTCCAGGCCCCTCTTGCCCCTCACCCCTGCCTGGTGCCTCCTTGCTCGAGCTGGTGCATCTGTTCCCTCTTTGCTCTCAGCAGGGACACCATCTCATACCTCACCTGGCTAACTCCGGCTGATCACTCAGACCCCAACTTAGATGTGAGTTCTTCCAGGGAGCCTTCCCTGGTATGCCAGGCTGGGCTTAGGGGACCCTTTTATGTGCTTCCCTCCATTATGGCACAAACCGCACTGTCCCCAGTTGCTTCCCTGCTTGTCACCCTCTACTGACCGTCAGCTCCAGGGAGGCAGTGAGTGTGTCCGCCTGACCCCTGTTCTTCCAGGGTTTGGCACGGGGCCTGTTCTGGAACAGGCCCTGCATACAGGAATGAATGATGTGATGAATGATTGAATGATGCCTATTAAGGCTAAGACGAGGCCCGGAAGGTATGGCATGGATCAGGGGTTCAGATCCAGGCAGCATCCCTACAGGAGGAAGCAGTGTGGTTTTTGAAGTTTGAACACCTAGATTTAAAACCTGACCCTACTGCTCACGAGCTGTGTGTCCTTGGGCTTGGCCTCTCCAAGCCTCAGTCTGTTCACATGCAACACAGGGGTAATAGTACCTGCTTTGCTGAGAACTTGTGGAGACAGGCCTCGGGGATAATGCTTGTGCAGCACTGGCCCCGTGGTGGGCCCCAAAGAGGATAGTTAGGGACTGAGCAGGGAGCTTAGGTATCCCCCACTGGGCACAAGGCCGGGGCCAGGCTGGAAGCCTCTCTGACACCGGGAGGTGGGGCTGACAGGCCTGGGCTCTGCAGTCAGGAGGCCTGAGGCCTGGATCCACGGGAGAGGAAAAGAGGGAGACACGAAGCGTGCATTTCGCCACCCTGCCGCAAGGCTGGCCTGCTGAGGCTGGGCTCTCACCAGTTAGCAGACACTGAGATTTACCAGTGTGGTGAAGCAGAGGCCCAGGGAGGGAGCTGTCTCACCCAGAGGGTTTGGAATACTGGAGTGCGGTAGAAGGGAGGTGGGGCGTGGGGAGGGGAGCAAACGACCATTTAGTAGTTATCACTACTGTGAGGCAGGCACTTTGAATCTTACTTAATGTCAGCCAGTAAAGTAAAGTAAAGTAAAGTAAAGTAAAGTAAAGTAAAGTAAAGTAAAGTAAAGAAAAATCTTACTTTAAAGTCAGCCAGGCGCCCCCAATTCTGGGTACGTGATGGTGCATATGGTGTGTGAAATGGGTATAAAATGGTACCTTCTCAACCACTGCAGTGAGCCTAGGTGACACGTTGCACAGGAAATACCCAGAGCCCCTAAATGCAAGTTTACCATGGAACGTTTAGAAAGGCTTGTTGGTAGATATCCCCATCTCCAGATGAGAACATTAGGTCCAGAGAGGTGAAGCCAGAGCCTAGGGCCACGTGGCCACTGTGGACCAGAGGGACAAATGACCTGGTCCAGGCCGTAAGCCAGGGAGTTTGGTCGGCAGATCCACCGGGGTACCTCACATGGTGGGGAGTATTTTTCTCATCCTACTCATGTTGCACTTCTTAATTTCAAGTGGGAAATTCCACATTGGGCGCCTCATCAATCATTTTTGTGAGCTCAGCTCTGTGGAAAGCATGGAAAACATTTATATTTGCAGCTCAAACTGTCGAAAATGTAAAACAATTTAAATAATATTAACATTTTAACAGCCTCCACTCACGGCTCTGTGAAATTAACCATTATCTCTTGGAGTGTTTGTTAAAATTCAGCAGCGGGTAAGTGGTGAGGTCCTGTGTGCGGCAGTGTGGTTCCCGGAGCATGGTCACAGACACCTCTCACCTGGGTCGGGTGCTGGAGGCAGAGAGATGAAAGTGACATACATTCTACCCTTCTGTGGCGGAGGAGGTGATCGGAAAAACGTACACTAGAGTAGGGCATGTGCTATACACACGAGAAGGGAGTGCTGGTGTCCTGGGAGCATTGAAGAGGGAATCAGGAGCACTTCCTGGAGGAGGCGGCCTCTGTGCACCAGGCAGTCACTGAACAAGGGAACAGGTCATCTCCAAGGCCTTGCCTTAACCTTTGAGAGTCAAAGAGGGGCTGCAGTCTATTCTCGGCACTGAGGAGGAAGGGGCTCCAGTGTGGTGGTGATTCTGTCTGGTTCTTTCTGAGCCCTGCACACTGATCTGGGAGAGGGAAGGGAGGATGACTGGGGTAAATACTTTCTAAGCAGCTGGGTGGCTAGGGGTGAGGAGCCTAGAAAAGCCAAGACTGAGGGGAAGCATGATATTATTTTCAAATAATGGGAATGAGGGATGGGTTCTTTTGACAACTTCAGCAGGAACCTCTGGGCTTTGTAGACAGGTGTTAGGACTCTGAGCTTGGTATCTCCTTATCTAAGAATGAATGGTGAGCTTCCTGTCCTTGGCAGATGAGCAGGTGGAGGGTGAAGTGCCTGGGACTTGTAAAGGGATTCTTGCATGGGACATTTGTCCAACCCTGCTGTGGGACAGGCCTGGCTACATACTGTCTCCTTGAAAGAGAGCCAGACCTGCTTGTTGTCCTTGAGGGGTGTAATGGGCTGAATTGTGTCTCCCCAAATTAATATGTGGAAGCCCTAACCCCCAAAGTGACTGTATTTGGATGGGGCCTTTAAGATGGTAATTAAGGTTAAATGAGGCTATAAACCCGGGGCCCTAATCCGATAGGACGTTAGGACTGGTGTCTTTATAAAAAGAGGCACAGACACCAGAGACCTCTCCCTCCCTGAGAGCACTCAGAGGAGAGGCCACGTGAGAAGCAGGAATGTGGACACCTGCAAGCCGGGAAGAAAGCTCTCACCAGAAACCAGCCCTGACTGAACCTTGATCTTGGACTTCTAGCCTTCAGAACTGTGAGAAAATAAATTCCTCTTAGTGAAGCCACTCCGGTTGTGGTACTTTGTGAAGTCAGCCCGAGTGGACTAATACGGGGGCTCACAGTTTGGTGCCAGAGATGCTAAGGTTGCTAATTATAATGCAGCACAACACGGGACAGAGGGTGTATGCACAGGGAAGAGTCACCCGGCTCTGCCAGGTGGGCATCAGAGGAGGCTCCCTGGAGGAGGCAGGGGTGCTGGAGGTAGACGCAGGAGGACAAGAAGGAGCTGGTTCTAAGGATGGGGGAGAGGAGGTGGGAAGGGGTATGCCGGGTGGAGGGGACAGAATGTGCACAGACACAGAAGTGTTAAAAGAATGGTGGGTTTGGAGGCACTGAGAGGAATCTCGTGGAACTAGAGTGCAGGTAGGGAGGGAATGTGGGCGACAGAAGAGGTGGGGGCAGGCGGGGCCCACCCGCCAGCGAAGGCCCTTCTGTTGCCTTTCAGGGAAGGCCATTTAGAATTCTGTGCTCTCCAGACCCCCAGGGACTCCATGCTTAGCGACTAACTTGCTGTATGACCTTAGGCAAGTCATTTAACCCCTCCACACAGCAATTTTCTTATTTGTAATCGGAGAAGAATCCCTGCCCTGCCCACCTCCCGGATACTTTGTGGGCTCAAAAGCTAATGCCTGTGAAAGCACTTTGGCAAAAGGCCCACAATAGCGCCATAGAGATGGAAGGTGTTATTATTATGTAACCGCACTGACTCCCATCTGAGAAGCGCGGAGTCAATTGGAGTCTTGAGGGATGTCAGGGAATTGGCTGCTCTCTGAAGCTTGTCATAGAGACCCGTCTTTTCATTGTACTCCTTTCATATCACTGTTGGCTCGATGAAAGAAGGGGAAAGAATCTTTGATATGTCTAAATATTCCGCTCCCACCAAGACGGGAGGGATTCCGAGGAAGAGCTATTATTAGAGGCTGAGCTGGAAGCAGGCGCCTTTGGCGGATCAGAGCTGTCAGCCTGCATAAACAGCCTCCCGCGCTTGGGAGCCGGCTGGGCGGCCTCGGGCCTGGGCGCCGAGCAGGTGCTCTAACGCCGCTGGTTGCACTGCGATGGGCTGACCTGGGAGAAAGGAGGACCGGCTTCTGGTCCCGACTCTGCATCTACGTTCCTGGGCAAAGTTGCTTGTGCTCTCAGAGCCAAGTGATGATGACATAGTCCTTACCAACAGAGAGGGGCTGTTATATGCAGGGAAAAGAAGATGCTGTGCTGTACGGAGGTCTGTGCAGGCCAAGAGGGGCCCGAGCACAGGCTGCCAACACCCTGGGTATGTTGAGGCCCCAATTTGTTTTCTTTGGGAAGGGTGTATTAGGGTTTGGTTCTTCCTAAACCTTGTATCAGAAGCACCCGGAGAGTTTGCAAATCAGATTCCCGGGCATCACTCCAGGCCTATAGGTTCAAAATTTCTGGGGGTGAGGCCAGGGACTCTCTTTAATAGGCTCCCAGGTGATCTGGATGCAGGCGGCTCAGCATCGGATGCTCCGTGCTCCTGCATTTATAGGATCGGGTCATCTGTCTGGCTCTAGGACGCTGTGATTCCATGAGAACAGGGGCACAACCCAATTTCTTTACTTGCCTCCGGGCCACGCTTAGCCTGTGGGTCCTAGGATCTGTGGTCCATGCGCTGGGCAGATACCGGCCAAACCATGGACTCCTGGTCAACTCTGGCTGGGAACACTGTCTTCCATACCATTCTCACCTTGATTACTGTGTCACCTGCCCGTAAGTCTTGAAGAGACTAGAGACCAAATGGGGGAGGGCTTCCGGCAGCTGAAGAGTGGGCCACGCTGGACTCGTTTCGGGGACTAGTCAAGGGACTAGTCAAAGTGCCTTCACTTACTAAGAGCTTCAGAAGGACAAGCCCAGGAAGACCTGGGATGTCACCTCAATCTTGCTTAGCCCCTTGTTTCAAAGGAGGAGAAATGGTCTCAGCAGGGCCAATCTGGTTACTTTAACCAGAACCCTGTCCTGTTGGCTTGACTCTGGTTCATCTGCGACATGGGTTAACTGAAGCAAGGCAGAGACCAGTCGTTGTACACAATCTTAGAACACTTTGTGTCCTAACGTAGGCTAACATCCTGGGTGCGGGTTATCGCCTGTCCCTGTCCCGGCTCTCACAGGCACATTGCATCCCTAGCTTGCAGAACTGACTCTATTTTCCAGTGCAGCACATCACAGTCCTGCCCCCGCACCCCCTCTGCCCCATTTTTGCCTTCTCTCCCATCACCCTGACTGCTGGCATCCCAGTGAGAGCCAGAGTGTGGTTCTCTGCCCTGGCTGTCGATTGGAACACCCTGGGGAGGGGTTACAAATCCCCATGCCCAGGCTCCACCCTTGACCAATTAAGTCAGTGTCTCAGGGGCAGGGGGAGGGGGGAGTCCCAGGCATGAGTGTATAGTTTTTAAAGCTCCCCAAGTGATTTCATTGTGCAACCAAGGGAGAGAACTGCTACTCCAGAGCAGCGGGCCTCAACCCTGGGGCATTTTGGCCCCCCGGGGGACGTGTGGCAATGTCTGGAGACATATTTGATTGTTACAAACAGGGAGGTACTACTGGCAGTTAGTGGGTAGCGGCCAGGGAGCCTGCTAAGCATTCTACGATGCTCAGGGTGGCCCCCACAGCAGGGACTAATCACCCCAGATGACAAAGGCTGAGATTGAGAAGCCCTGCACGGATGAAATGGGGAAAGATGACTCTGCCCGTGGTGTAGCCTCGTGGCCCCACATCATTGCTCTCAGCCCCCGGGCGTAAAGCCCTCCTGAAGTACCAAAAGTTTGCCAACATATCGGTCACCTAGGTTTTCTGCCATGTGCAATACCAGTCATTGAGAGAACTCTCAAAGTCACAGTAATCTCAAACATTTACTAGATGGAAGGTGAAGGCAAAAACAGCAAGATGAAGTGGGCGGGGGGCCGAGGGCTGGAGTGACACTGTGGCTGGAGGGATACAACTCAGATGCACAAAGCGTCCCCGCCAAGATAGAAGCTTGGTTTTCTTTCAGACCGAGGAGTCTGCTGTGGGGCAGCCCAGGGCTGGAGTCAGCAGCCCAGGCTCCCTCAACTTTTGTTTCTTGCTCCGCAGCTCATGCTCCCCTGCTGTGGCCCAAGGTGGGTGTGGAGCTTGTGCAAGGACTGCAGGAGGAGTGCTAGAGGCACGCGGCACTCCAGATCCCCCTGTCTGACTCTCCTGATAATGAAGTAGCTGAGGCCCAGACAGGCAGTGCCAGACTGGATGTGGCACACGTCTCTTTCACCCACATTCCAGAACCTCCTCATGTGCAAGGGAAGCTGGGAAGTGACGTCCAGCCAGACAGCCCTGTGCCCAGCTACCTTCCCGCGCTGACCCCAGTCTCCTCCTCACTTACTGTGTTCCAGTCCCTGATCTCCCCGGCCATTGAAGGCCCCCGCTCTTCCTACCCCAGGCCTTTGTATACGCTGTTCCCTCCTCCTGAAATGCTTTGTCGCCCCGTGGCATGGCTCATTCTTCTTCCGTCACCCTTGCTGATTGGCCTGTGGGCAGTAAGTGCTCTCCCTGTCACTCTCTGTCTCAGCCATTTGGTTTCCTTCATTGTCATCCATCCTGAGTTGGCATCCTTGTCTGATTACTACACAGTTTTTGGGCCCGTCTGTCCCACGAGCCCTAACTTAGGCCAGCCACATCGGGATCACTGGGGAGCCTGTTGGGGATGCACACTCCTCAGCTCTACTCAGGCCTACTCAATCAGAAATCAAGAAATCTTGTCCTAAGTGTGGAATCCGGGGAGTCTGGCCCATCAGTGAATCTTTGTGGGGTGCTGCTGCGTCCTGTGGTGGCCTGCGATGGTGAACAACATGGAGATGCGAGTAGGGTGAGGGGCGACTGTGGGAACAGCCACGGAATTGCGGGTGGGGGCAAGACCGACTGACCCACAGGGAGCACACAGAGGCCACCTGAGACGGGGTGCCCCGGAATGTGAGGAGGGGTGGAAGAGAGTGGCCCGGTAGCACTGGGAGGCTGCAAACACCAGGTCAGCAGAATCAGATGATGTGCTGGGCACTCCTGGCCTCAGTTGATCTATCTCTATCATCCCCGGTCAGCAGACAAGAGAGCTGAGGCACAGAGCTTGTAGGACACTTGACACTGGGGGGTGACATTTGTCCGTGAGGCTGAGTGGAGGCGAGGGGACATTAGCATTCGGTTGGATGGTGGGCCATGTGCCATCCCTGCGTCGCTGCTCCAGGACGGCCAGAAGAGGCGGCTGCACGGCCTTGTCATGCCGGCCCCTGGGCCCTGCCAGGGCCCACGTGGGATGGGGGCTTGTCAAGTGGGTAGAACTGTGCTCTTTACCTTCACCTCCCAGGGAGGTCGTTCTGTACAAAGGGGTGGGAAGTGGCTCGGCCGCCACCAGGCCTGGTCCCACCTGCCTCACTGCACCAGCGTGCGCAGTGCCCACCGCAACCAGGATCCGGCGTGCAGAGGGTGAGCGGAGCTCTCGCCTTTAGCAGATGCTCCGCTTCGAGTTTCTTCATTCACTCATTGTCATTTGTTCATTCATACTGTCCTAGGCGTGCTCAGCGACCCCTGGTTAAAGACGATGTGGGTGTGGGGACTGCAGGGAGGCTTCTAGGAGGAGGTGACATTTACCTAGCATCTTAAAGAACCCTACGCCCCACTCTCCTAAGCCTTCCAGTCTTCCCCATGCACCAGTGCCCACATTCACAGCACCAAACCAACAGCCCAGCTCCCTGCCGGGGCTGGGGATTCACGGGGACCAGGTGCTCCCTCGGTCCTGACAGAGGCCATCAAAACAACTCGGGGGGCAAACCCAACCCCAACTAGATTTTGTCTGGCTCACAGCATTAAAAAAATACTCTGAGCCAGCCAACAATTTAAAAGGCAGTTGCATGTTAAAAAACGCTGTATTTTTGCCTTCTCTGGCAAAATGGGAAGTCCCTCTGGCAAATGGCCTGGGGCCTGGAGCAGAGTGGTGGTCGTCTCCTATGATAGATGTGTGCCCTCCAGTCCATGGACACATTTAGAATGTTCCTGGGCCCTGGAGACTCTTGACTTTGTCCCTGCGTCCTGTGGAATTTTTGTACGAGTGGCTGTAAAACGCTGCGAACCCTTTTGCTCGCTCGCAGGAGAACGTGTCAGAATGGGAGCGAGTGGTATTTATGAAGGAGGTGAATCGCCTACAAACATTGGCATCTATTATAAAATGACCATGACTCATGTCCCCCCCTGAGTGGGACGCCCCTTGAGCTGTGACACCAGGGCTTATGGCACAAAGCATGCCCACATGCTGTCTGCCCCTCGGTGGTGTTTTGGGGGACAGTTCAAGCTCAGGGCAGACTCTGCCCAAACCACCTGTGGGGGACGGTGAGGCCAGACTGCAGAGTGGACTTAGATGCCCGTGCTTTCCCAGCGCGCACGTGCCCTAGAGGGAGTCCCTTGCCAGAACCAGGTTTCTCAGATTTTCTGAGGCTGTGTGGTGTTTTAGTCCCAGATATATATTTTGTCACTCTCTCCAGATCAGGTAGCAGCTCTGGGCTTTTTGCCTTCAGGAGTCGCTGTGGCAGGGGGGAGAGAGAAATTGTCTGGAAGACAGTGACGTCAGGCTTTCCTTTCTAAAGCCACCTTGAGGCAGTGGTGTTGGGAGGTGGGAGGAGGAAGAAGGAGGGTCCCAAGGGAAACAGGGAAAGGAAGGAAGGGAGCCCCCCAGTTCCCCAGAGGTGTCTCCAGACCAGAGTAAAGGGTGGCTGCTGGTTTTACAACTTCTCCCTGCAGAGGCCCCTGGAGGAATGGCTGGGGGTTCCAACCCCAGAGGGCGACAGAGGCAGAGTGCCAGACAGCTAAAGGGACTGAGGCTGGGGTCAGGGGCTGTATCTGCAGGTGTTCCCCAAGCCAACATGTTGTGTAAGACGCAGGGACCTCTGCAAAATATTTGCCTGGGAGGAAGAGCTCCTGGCCATGAATGACTGGGATCACATTTCTAGCCAGCAGGTTCAGGACTCCAGAATTCAAAATGAAAATGATTTGTAGAAGAGGCTAAATGTGATTTTTTTCCTGTAAGCTTGAGTTTGGGGACTGAGGTTCTTATCCTCAGAACAGATAGGTCAGTGCCACGATCACATCACAGGTGAGTCAGAGATGGCTAATGTGTGTCATCTGGAGGGTCTGTCTAGGTCTCTGTGTTAGGAAGGATTCTGAGGCAGAGTCTTTGATGAGGAGCAAAGCAAGCCTTCGTTGATTAGTGAGCTGTAGCTTATGTGCAATTAAAAAACCTGGCTTAATGCTTCATTTTACAAGCAAGGACACTGAGGCCCAGCGTATTAAGCCTTCTGCCTAAGGTTGGGGCAGAGCTAGAGCGAAGGACTCTTGATATCAGTGGTTTTCACCTGAAACAATTCTGTGGGTTTTTTTTTTTTTCTTATTTGTTTCCTTACTTATGCCAGGCTCTGTTAGGTGGTGGGGCAGTTTGAGGGAGTAGTAATGCTATGAAAAACTTACTGTTAACGTCCTACCACAGTATTTCTGATCCTCATGAAGTATTATGTGACCAGTCTTTTTTTTAAAAAAATTAGTTTATTTTGAGAGAGAATGAGTGAGAGTGAATGGGGGAGGGGCAGAGAGAGAACCCCAAGCAGGCTCCATGCTCAGCCCAGACCCCGACACAGGGTTTGATCTCACTATTGTAAGATCATGACCTGAGCCAAAATCAAGTCAGATACTTAACCGACTGAATCACCCATGCTCCCCGTGGTCAGTCTTTCTATGAGTCAGACTAAGGTAACTGCATTTGTGAATAGCCTCAACATTTCCTGCAGTGCATATTTAATGCACGTTCCAAGGTGCCTCCTGGCAGTCAAGCAGGGACTAAGGTTCTTTTGGTCTGTGGCTTTGTCACCTCCCAAGGCCCCACCATTGTCTGCTGGCAAAAGTGGAGGGGAGCAAGTGTGGAGGACTGCATGAGGAATTTCTGGGTGGGCTGGGCATACCACCCCCACCACCCATAGTCCCCAGGCTAGCAGGCCACACTTACCTGTAGGGCCACTGGAAAGTAGGCTGGTGGTATGAGGATGGGAGAGAGAAAGGGGTTTGCAGTCCATTGGTGTTCCCATTCTAAAGAGGAAGACACTTTCTGCACAGCGAAGGAAACAATCAGCAAAACTAAAAGGCAACTGATGGAATGGGAGAAGATATTTGCAAACGACATATCAGATAAAGGGTTAGTATCCAAAATCTATAAAGAACTTATCAAATTTAACACCCCAAAAACAAATAATCCAGGGAAGAAATGGGCAAAAGACATGAACAGACACTTCTCCAGAGAAAACATCCAGATGGCCAAACGACACCTGAAAAAATGCTCAACATCACTCATCATCAGAGAAATACAAATCAAAACCATAATGAGATACCACCTCACACCAGGCAGAATGGCTAATGTTAACAACTCAGGCAACAACAGATGTTGGTGGGGATGCGGAGAAAGAGGATCTCTTTTGCACTGCTGGTGGGAATGCAAGCTGGTGCAGCCACTCTGGAAAAAAATATGGAGGTTCCTCAAAAAACTAAAAATAGAACTACCCTATGACCCAGCAATTGCACTACTAGGCATTTATCCAAGGGATACAGGTGTGCTGTTTCGAAGGGCACATGCACTCCAATGTTTATAGCAGCACTTTCAACAATAGCCAAAGTATGGAAGGAGCCCAAATGTCTGTCCACTGATGGATGAATGGATAAAGAAGATATGGTATACACACACACACACACACACACACACACACACACACACACACAATGGAGTATTACTCGGCAATGAAAAAGAATGAAACCTTGCCATTTGCAACTACATGGATGGAACTAGATGGTATTATGCTAAGTGAAATTAGTCAGTCAGAGAAAGACAAATATCATATGACTTCACTCATATGAGGACTTTAAGACACAGAACAGGTGAACACAAGGGAAGGGAAGCAAAAAGAATATAAAAACAGGGAGGGGGAAAAACATGAGACTCTTAAATATGGAGAATAAACAGAGGGTTACTGGAGGGGTTGTGGGAAGGGGGATGGGCTAAATGGGTAAGGGGCTAAGGAATCTACTCCTGAAATCACTGTTGCACTATATGCTAACTAACTTGGATGTAAGTTAAAAAAATGATAAAAGTTAAAAAAAATAATAAAAATAAAAGTATAGACTTCAATAAAAAAAATAAAGAGGAAGACACTGAGGCTGAGGTTTAACGACCTTGCCTGAGGCCAACCAGCTGGAAGGAGGCAGAGTCAGAATTTGTGTGAGCTTGCAAGGGCTGCCATATCAAACCACTGCAGACTGGGCGGTTTACACAACAGAAATGTATTCTTTCATAGTCTGGAGGCTGGAGGTCTGAAATCAAAGCTGTGAGACAATACATTTTTGTCATCGGCAGAATTGGTCCCTTCTGGGGGCCAGGAGAGAGAAACTGCCTGTCTCCTAGCTTTTGGTGAGCTCGGGCACTCCTTGGCTTGCAGGTAGCATTCCTGTTGTGTCTTCATATAGTCTACCCTCTGTGGGTGTCCATCTGTGTCCACATTTCCCCATCATATGGGAGTACGGCCCATCCCAAAGACCTCATCTTAGCTTGATTATCTGCAGACCCTATTTCCAAATAAGGTCACACTTGCAGGTACTGGGGAATAGAATTTCTGCACCTTTTTGGGAGACACGTTTCAGCCCCTAACAATTCAAACCCAGGTATATCTGTGTCTGCCTCGAGACTTCCAGAGAGGGTGGCGTTTAAGCTGGGCATTGAGGATTGATCAGGAGTTCTCTCGGTGGAGGAGCAGAATTTTCGCCAGAAGCCCGATGTTCATGGTCTACCACGTGTGGTACGCTAACGGCATAACCTGCATTTTCTCTATATCCTGGAATCCAGTTGTGGCACTAATTCAGTCTTCCTCCTTTGAATCTAAATTGCTAAGAGCTGACTGCCCAATTAGAGGCAAACATCAAATGTGTACGGAAAACTACTTTGTGATGGGCAGTAGGCAACCCCCTGGGGACTCAGAGACTAAGAAAACAGAGCCCATTCTTCCTGGGAAGTCAGCTCAGGTAAGCACACAACGATCCCACGTGAAAATATAACTTATGAAATTAGTATAAGAAACCTACCTCTAAGTATGAAGTGAGTGGAAGAGGTAGGAACCTTATGCAACCATTTATGAGAGTTGACTTGGGGGGCTGAGGAAATCTTGGAAAGCTTCCTGGTAGAGGGGGACTCTTGGTTGGAATTTGAGAGAGGGTTTGGACATATACAGAAAGGAAAGGCAAATGGGATTTTAGACATGGGGAACAGCCTAGCCAGGATTGCTGGAAGCCAGGCTGGTGTTGGAGAATAGTAGAGCCTTGAGCGCCAGGCTGGGAGGTTGGATTTCATGCCATCTGAGGGTCTGGATGCTTGTGTTCTTCTGGAGGGCAGGCTGCGTGCGAGGCCCTCCAAATGGAGGTGCCCTGGGTTTGGCCAGCATCGCAGCATGCCCTAATCATGCACAGCCTGGGGCCTGTAGAGACCAGCAGGGGTGGGTGCAAATGTCCCTCCAACCACCCTCCCCCCCCCGACTCTGACTTCCAAGGTGGATGTTGTGAGATGACCGCTAGGATCAAGACTTGAGCAACTAGGTAAGAACAGACATCAAAAGCAGGCAGTTGCTGTTCTTGATGCAGAGGGCATCCCAGGAAGGGTGGCCCTGCTCAGATCTCAGCACAGTGGTCTCCCTGCAAGGGCCTGGCAATGGGGGTGGCACCAGCCACGGTCCCAAATTCACAGTTACTAAGTTAAATGACCGCCTCCATGGAGTGCAGGGCGGCACCAACATGCCATCTCTTCTCAGACCTCTCAGGAGCTCAGCTTTGTATCCCTAGTTCCACTCATCTTCCTTCCTGAACTTCAGAAGGTGGAGGGCGGGTTCTCCCCATCCGCTGGGACAGGAAAGGGTCTCCTGTAGGGGAGGGAGGTGGGAAGTTGTTGAGGACTGCTGCCCACAGCAAGGGCAATCCCTCTCAGAGGCCCAGGAGCAAGACCCAGAGGCTGTAGGCAGAATCATGGCCTGGTACAGAAGCCGGGGCTCCATTCCTGGTCTGGCACTGATTCATGGAGGGACCTTGGGCCCCACACTTTTCTCTGGGCCTCTGTTTCCTCTCTAACAAACAGGGAAAGTGACATCTATTGTGGTCATCAAATATTTTGATATTGGATAAGAAAAGAGCTTTCAAGACCAATGTTCTGTTTTTTGAGCGTTTTGGAAAATTTATAAGCAATAAAATTCTAGTCTGTCAAAATAAACTTAGTATGGAGGGGATGATTGAGGCCAGTCACCCTCTTCCCCACATCAAAGGGT
Source organism: Puma concolor (assembly GCF_028749965.1). Lineage (NCBI taxonomy): Eukaryota > Metazoa > Chordata > Mammalia > Carnivora > Felidae > Puma > Puma concolor. The sequence goes on from NC_141677.1 coordinate 39,162,979, forward strand.
CCCTGAAATAGGAGGCCTCTGATCTCACCCCATTTGTGTATTGGTTCACAGATCTTTAATTATATGATCAAGAACTGGGAACACAACAACCCAAAGTCAGCCATTGCCAATTAAAGAAGTCATCATAAATCAGGACTTAGGCCGGGTGGACTGACATAGATGCCAGCAGGAATGCTAATCCCCGTGAACCTTTCCAGGAACACACTCATCAAGCAAATGTTCCCACTCAGGCAAGAAGGGCGGCCCCAAAGGTGTGCCCAGGAGGAAAAGCAGGAGTGGTCAACAGAGAGGAGCAGTGTGGACAGAGGCTGGGCACACGAGGGACTCGGGGAAGAGGAGGAGGGGGTTCTGTGGAGGGGCACTTGGCCTGCGCTGTGGGATAGACAGGAATTAGGCAGGCATCTGGGAACAATGGCGACATTGCAGGGTGGGTGGTTGGTGGGATGGCAGGGGTGGGTGTGGGGGCCAGAGGCAGGGCAGGCGGGGATGGGATGGCCTTGACTTTGGCTTCCATTTGTGACATTTGGATTTGCTGTCGCTGCCAGGCCAGGCTATTGGCAAACTCCTTGTGCTGTGCCCTGAGGGTCTGGATCCACCGATGGAAGGCCAGCTGCACTGGCTGGAGCACCAAGGAGCACTCATTGATGAGCATCACCTGGTATGGCCGAAACCCACCCAGAAGGGATGTATCCTGTGAGTAGGGTCGGCAGGATGGTCACAAGGCAGATCAAGCAGTGCCTCCTAAGCATGACAAGGGGGGCTCCCTGGGGAGCCTCTGAGGACCAAGAGGTGGTGTGACAGGATCAGGAGGACTCTTTAAAATTAAAAAAAAATTTTTTTAATGTTTATTTATTTTTGAGAGACAGAGACAGAGCACGAGTGGGGAAGGGGCAGAGAGAGAGGGAGACACAGAATCTGAAGAAGGCCCCAGGCTCTGAGCTGTCAGCACAGAGCCCAAAACGGGGCTTGAATTCATGAACCGTGAGATCATGACCTGAGCCGAAGTCAGACGCTCAACTGACTGAGTCACTCAGGCACCCCCCGAGGGCTCTTTAGAGGGACTTCTCTACTGCAGGTTGGGAACCCATGGGAGGGGGTCGGCGTGGCAGCATGGAACCAGTCAGAGAGCACCGCTGTGGACACATCAGACAGCTTCCAGGGATCCAGTAGGATCCCCAGCCCAGGTTGGTCTTACAACCTTCCTAAGGAGAAAGAGGACACTCTGGGAGAGGGACGGAGACCTGTAGCAGGTTGAAACATGTCCTTCCACAACAGATAGGTCTGCCTGGAACCACAGATTGTGATATTTTAGAATAAGGGTCTTTGCAGATGATAGTGAAGGTAAGGGTCTCAAGGTGAGATCATACCAAATTAGACTGGGCCCTAAATCCAATGACAAGTGTCCTCATAAGAGACAGAAAGACCCAGAAACATGCCATGTGAAGACAGAGACAGAGACTGGAGGGATGCGGCCACAAGCTAAGGAATGCTGGGAGTCCCTGGAAGCCACCGGAAGCTGGAAGAGGCAAGGCATAGTTTCCCTCTAGAGATTTCGGAGGGAGCATGGCCCTGCCCACACATTGGTTTTGGACTTCTGGCCTCCAGAGTGTGGGAGAATGCACTTCTGCTGTGTCAAGCCACCCAGTTTGTGGTCATTTTCTGCGGCAGCCCTAGGAAACTAATATAGTGCCCACGGAGAAACCCCAGCTGATCTTGCCATGGTGGTTACAGCCCACAGCGAGGATGCCTTTGAGGAGTTGTGCTCTGCTCCCATTTGGTTGCACTCCCCCTGTCCCCCCTCCCCCCAACCTATATTAGAATAAGATTGAATTTTCTAGCTTGGGTTACTAAGCTTTCAGATCTGGAAACTGTGGCCATTAATCAGCTGTCACGGGATGTCGTAAACAAGGGACTTTAAAAACCATGTTTGCTTTTTAGGCTGATAATACTTGGAGGTGAAGCCAGGAGAGTTATACATAATGCATGCATTTTAATGGGCCGCGCACTACAGCCCTCTTTAGTCGGAATGATTCGTTTTAATGTTCAAAATAAATATCAGAGACAATTTGCCAACAAAGCTGATTTTCTCCGCCCGCCATTAACTTAATCTTTATACCTCAGCCTAATGACAGAGGGGCTGGGGGCGGGAGGGGACTTTGTAATAAAAGTAAGTACGGAGAAACAGTCGGTGTGGTCACGAGCCATGGGGTGACTGCACGGCCCAGTGTGCTCAGGACTGTCCTGCTTTGTGCCTGGTGTCCTGCAGTAATTATTTGGAATTTGGATCAAGAGGCAGTGCCAGCAGCCAGCTGTCTTTGACCTACAAGATAGCAGTTTCGTACGGTTAAATCTAAATATAGTTTCCCAGTTTGTATGATAAACAATGTCTCACACTAAAAATGCCCTTTATAGGTTTGGAAACTGAGGCCCATAGAAACCAAGACCCAGGCCTGCTGAGTGCCCCGTGCTCCTGTTTCCTGCCCAGATGTTTTTCTTTTGGTAGGTGTCCCCATGCTACCTGCCTCCTCTCGGCCTCAGCTTGTCCCTTCCTTTCTTCCGCCCCAGGAGCTTTTGGATGCCTCTTAGAAAGGCATATCTCAGGTGTATACCTTGTTCTTGTGCCCTGCTTCATGGGGTGATGACCGCTGAGATGGGGTCAGCAAACCCATGGCCCACCCTGGCCATGGTACTGCCTTTCTCCCATCAGTCTTTTTTTTCTCTAAATTAAAAAACTTTTTTAAAAAAATTTATTTATTTTGAGAGAGAGGGAGGGAGCAGGGGAAGGGTAAGACAGCATGGAACCTGATGCAGGGCTTGAAGTCATGAACTGTGAGATCGTGACCTGAGCCTCAGTTGGACACTTAACTGATGGAGCCACCCAGGCTCTCTCCTCCCCCATCAGTCTTAATCACCCATCACATGTTCACGGAATTTAGGAACACATATTGATGATTCATTAGTCTTACTAACTGCTACATAATTGGAGTAAGGTATGATCCCTGCCTCCTTGAAGCTTACTGACGGTAGGATGGGAGATGGGGTGACTGTCCCTCAACATGAAGCAGCTGATTCTTTAAATTCACTTATTTATGTCTCCGTGCAATTGTTGGGGGGGGGGGTGGAGGAATTCAAAAATTCAGGAGGTCTGGGCAGGAGCAGGGAAGTTTAGGGTGTGAGATTTGCTGAACAAAGCTCATTTTAAACCCAAACGTTACCTTGCAAACCAGGGAGGAGTCGTCCCCCACTGCAGCCCGCTGGGAGACACATATCTCCTGGATGGTGGGTATGCCCACGTTAGGGCAGGTGGGGATGGCTGCTGGAGGGCCCCACTCTGGGTGCTGCTGCAGTTAAGGAAGCAGAGGGCAGGGGCCTAGGCCTTGCCCTGCCTACCTGCACAGAGTGAGTATGGGGCCTCGCACATCTTACTGGAGAGGTGGGTCCCTCTTCCAGGCTGAGCTGCAGAAGAAAGAACATAGACTCCAAAGTCATTCTTTATTCACTTAAATATGATATTCTCAAGGGCCAGGTGTTGTGCTAAGCATCAGGGCAAATACACCTAAAAATCCAGGTTTCCGGCTTTCTGGAAAAATCATAAGCTCTGGCTCACAGCCTAACATTCTTCCTGCCCTCCCTAGCATTACCTTCATCTAGCCCAGGTCCCTCCTCTATGCAGCCTGACTGGCCCCTGCAGGCACTTGACCTTGAGAACCCTGGTCAGTCTCTGCTTCCTGTACCCAAACAGAGCATATGTCAGGTGCCAAGGACATTCTTACTGTTTGTTGAATGAAACAGACTCTAGATGGTTCTGCTTAAGAGGTCCTGGACTTCCTTCAACGTTTCTACAACTTAGTTCAAGTCCCTTCCTGAGGGAGCTCACATCAGGGAGGGACCCTGATGGACCAACGTCTACCTCAGGTATGCTAGGAGAAGTGGGTGCACAGCACTATGGGCGCGACTGCCTTGGTGAGAGCACAGCCTTGCCGAACCATCTGGAGGGTGACAGGATCATGTCTACCAAAATTTGAAAAGCCCATGCCCTTTGGCCCAGCTGTTCCAGGACCACATTCCACAGATGTGTTTGCAAAAGTGTATTGAGATACAGCCGCAAGCCTGGGTTAACACAGCAATGTTTATAGCAGCGACTAGAAAACCACCAAAATGTCCATCAGGGGGCTGAGTGTATAAGCTGTGGCGCTCCCACGCTAAGTGGCTGCTCGAGGGAACGGAGTAGCTGTTTTTGTGCTGATATGGAGAGATTCAGAGATGCGTTTTCAGCAAAATAAAGCAGGGAACAGAGCTGTACATATATGAACACGTTTATGTGTATAAAAAGGGGTGGTTGAAAGCATGGCCTTTGGCACAGCCCACTTGAGTGTGAGTTCCTGCTCTGCCACTCATCAGCTGTGTGACTTGGGAAAGTCCCTTAACCTCTCTGGGTTTAGTTACCTCAGCCATAAAATGGAGCTGATAATAGCACCTGGTCCTTTTATTCATAAAGCATGAATAAGACTGGGCCCAGAGTCAGTCCTTATTAGCTATTATTCTTATGCTTATATAATTTTTTTTTTCCCGGAAGGACACACAAAATGTTAGCATGGGCCACTTTGGGTGTTGAGGGGGATCCGTGTGGGAGGCAAGACCTGTTTTTATTTCCTACCTTTATGAACAGTTCAAAATTTTTATCAGAGGCATTTTTATTTTTATTTCAAAATCAGTTATGCACACACACATACATAAACCCCCTACAGAGGAGGAAGCTATTTCTATCAGGAGTGAAGTGGAAGCTGGCAAAGCTAACTGAAGAGGTTAGAGAGGATCATCCAGACAAAGAAAATGGACAGGATCGTAATTCTGGGTGGAAGAACAAGCATGTGCAACTGTCCTGAGGAAGGAAAGCAGATAGGGAGCAGTGTGGGGCCAGGCTTTAGAGACACAGAGGAGCAGAGGGTCCTTAAAAGAGCTTGTGGATGAGCCCAGACCTCATGCACTTGAACTCATGCATATTCTCAGGTGATAATGAATAGATGGTAGATTTTTTTTTTTTTTTTAGCTGGACTTGAGATTGTAATACTTCCCATTTCCCAGGCTAAAAAACTGAGGCACAGAGAAGTGAAGTGACTTGCCCAAGGTTGCAGATCCAGTTAGGGGCACAGAGGATCTTTTGGCTTCTGGTGTCATCTTGCTCTCCTACATAGTACGTGCTTCACCAGTTCTACCAGAGAGTGTCTTAGTACAGGGTTTGGGAAACTGAGGCCTGGAGGACAGACTACTTGTTCATTTCTTTATAGTCTGTCTTCCCGCCCAACCATGGGCTCTAGGAAGGCAGGCTCTAGAAACTGTGTTTTGTGGACTAATCCATGCCTCAGTGCTCAGGACAGTTTCTCAGAGCTGGTAGGTAGACAGTGACTGTTAGTTGAATGCAGGAGTAAACAAGGTCACATGAGAAGTTAGCAACAGCCAGAACAGTTAGGAACCTGGGTTCCTAACCCAGGTCTCTGGCCCCCTGGGCTGGGCTCTATGCCTCACACCAGGAAGCCTAGACTTTTGGGGCTGGGATGCAGCCTGAGCATAGTTGTTGGTTGAATTGTTTCTGTTCACCTCCTCCAAAAAGGGAGATATGTTGAAATCCTAACCCCTGGTACCTGGTGATGTGGAAATTGGGTCTTTGCAGATATAATCAAATTAAGGTAAAATCCTATTGGATTAGGGTGAAGCCATATTGGACTAGGACGGGCCCTAAATCCAGTGCCTAGTGTCGTTATAAGGAGAGATTTGAAGACACAGTGGAAAGTGGGGGTGTGTACAGGGATGAACTCCATGTGAAGGTGAAGGCCGATGTTGTAGTTGTGCTGTCACAACCGACAAAGGCCAGGCATTGTTGGCCAGAAGCTAGCAGAAGCGAACAAAGGTTTTTCCTTAGAGCCTTGGAGAGCACAAAACTCTGCTTACACCTTGATTGCAAACTTCTGGCCTCCAGAACTGTACGAGAGAATAAATTCCCGTGGTTTTAAATCCCCTGGTTTGTGAGCCTTTGTTAGAGCATCCTGGGAAACGAATGCAGGTATCTGAGAGTGGGGTCCTGTGGTCTGGGTGTCCCTCCACAGGTGAATGAACGAATGCATGCATGTATGAACGAGGTGATCTGGCCCAGCCCTTTCACGAAAACCAGAGCAGGCAGGGGCTTGGACTAGGCTGCACGGCTGGTGGGCCCAGGGCCAGCAAAGAGCAGGGCCTCAGGAAATGTCAGCTGGGTGAATGATGTAGACAAGGGGGCTCTGGGGCAGCCCCCTCTGTGGGGATCCCTTCCTTCCCCACCAGACTAAGTGGTGCTGGCTGGGGCGGAGAGACAGATGCAGCACCTCACTTTTGCAGGGATGATCATCTTTCCAAACCTCTGCCAGGGCTGGTGACGTCACTCACCGTGGCCCCCACGGGACCCCAATGGTGTCCCCAGCTGCTCGCAGCCAGCTTGCTCCCCACACCTTCACCAAACCCTCAGACAGGCATGTGGGCCACAACTGGGCTTCTAGGAACGCCTTCCCCTCCCCCCACCCAGACGAGAGGCCCTGAGCAGGGTTTGAGCCCTGACGCTGCACACACTGATGTGTGCCCTTGGGTCAGTCCCTTCCCTTTCCTGTGCCTTGGTTTCTTCTCTCCAACCTTCGCGCCTCAGTGCTGCCTTTGGAGTGGGAGTGGACAGTGTGATAGTGAGGACAGCAAGATGCAGAGCCCAACAGCCCGAATCCAAGTCCTGCTCCATCCCTGACCAGCTGTGTGAACTGGGGGCGGTTTGCTCCCCTCTCTGAGCCTCAGGCTCCTCCTCTGTCAGATGGTGCAGGTCATCCAGCCTCCCTCTCGTCTAGCTGAGGACTAAATGACCTCATATATGGCAAATACCTGGCATAGTGCCTCGCATGGAAATGTTCTGGAAGTGTGACCATTGCTTTCATTACCTTTTTAGTGTCATTGTCCCCATCCTGGTTCCAGGAACTCCAAAGATAGAGTGTTTTGTGCAGCTGGAGCATCTCCTCTCCAAGCCTATGCATGTGCTCTCTCTTGCCTGTGGTGCCCACTCACAGCCCCTGTGTGGTGGACCCACCTGCCTGCCCTTCAAGGCTTGGCCTCACTGGCCCTGCTTCTCAGAATCCCCTCAGATTGAGTGCTCTTTCCTCTGGGTGCCCTGTGGTACAGGGTCCCCTCTGCTCTTGCCCCACCACCACTATGGGGGCCGTCCCCTCTCTCTCTGTGTGCCCTGTCAGGCACAGGTGCTCCCATCTCTCCCTGGCTTTGGTTCTCCAAGGACACTGAGTGTCTAGACCAGTTCATTTCCCAGCCCTGCCACTCCCCACTTCTGGGGCCTGGGGCAAGGCCTCTGACCCTCAGTGTCCTCTTCTGTGCAATGGGGGTGCCAGTGGCACCAGCCTGGCAGAGTCGTGCAGGTCATGTGCCTTGTCTGAAGGCAGCTTCTTCTCAGGGCTGTGAGTTAGTTTCTGTTATTGTTATAGTCTTATTGCTGTGACTACCGACTCCCCCAAGGCCAGACAGCACATAGGAGTGGGGCTTCCAGCCCAAATAGGTCACCTGATGCCCAAGTCCAGCCAGTTTGCCCCCAGTGGGCTCCCCACCACCTCTGAGGCTGGCCCAGCAGCCAGGTTTTACAAATGGGTTACGTGCTGGGATTTCCTGAGGGGCAAGGAGACGCCAGTGGGAGTCAGCAGTGCCCTTCCGTCCTCTGGGGGTGGCTGTGGAGAAGGAGGGCAGGTGATGGGGGGGTGATGTTGGAACAACAGAGCCTCCTGTTTACCTGAGGGACTTTAATATTGTAACTTGCTTCTGCACGGCTTCCCTGTGTCTCACTAGGTAGATGTGCTCCCGAGGGATCTCGGGGGACTGGCTGGCTCCCTTGAGTTGCCTTCCCTCAGGGGAGCTTCTGGGAGCTGGTGAGTGGGGTGGAGGGTGAAGTGGTACCTCTGCTCCCCCCAGGGCCTTCTTTCTACTTTCTGCTTGGTGATGCTTAGCTGGGGGAGAGCACAGCTCAAGTCACACAGTGTGGGGCAGAGAGGAGCTGGCCTGAGGGCTGGGAGAGCCTCCCACCGATCCTCCCCGCCCCTGCCTCCCGTCAACAGCTTGCTGTGTGACCTCAGGTTAGCCCCTCACCTCTCTGAGCTCCAGTTTCTTCCCTCAGAAATAAGGGGCTTGGACTCCAGCTCCAAGAAACTATGAGAATTCTCTCCCTCTTCATCAGGAAAGGAGGCTTTCATTCAAAGTTGTTGCTGTTATTGTTATGAGTGTGTTTGCCTGGAATGCCACTTTCCCTTCATTGCTCCGGGAGGGCTTGCTTTAGGTATGCCTTCTTCCTCCAGGAAGCCTTCCTTGACCATGCTTCCTGGCTGGGTTGGGGCCTGTCCTCTGGTACCCATAACCCTGGGCATCCCTCTGTCAAAACACTCATCTCTCTAGTAGTGCAACTGATTTTGCCCAGCATGGGAGCATCCTGGGGGCAGGTGTGGGATATCCTACATCTTGGAAATTCCCACCCCTAGCACAGACCCTGGTCAGAGAAGACCACATTCAATCTTAGTCAGACTGCCTTGACATTGGACAACTGGAGGAGATTCTGGACTTTCAGATCAGGGCTTTCTCCTTGGGACCAGGGGGAGTGGAAGACCCTGCTTTCAGGGTCTGTGAGGCTCCTCCGCCAAGAATCGCTGGATGACAGAGCTGGATACGTGTCCAGGAGAAGAGGGGTGAGCACCGCCCCCTCCCCCCCCAACCCCTTGCAGAGTGATGAGGTTTAACTTGCATTTCCCAGCCCGATTCTGTCTGTGAGTCTTGCCAGAGGCCTCGGTCCTCCCTGGTGCGTCCTGCTCTGTCTTCTGGGCCCGCGGGAGCACGGCTCCCCCAGGCTGGGGCAGCTGGTATGTCCTTCTTGATCCTCCCTTTCATTTCGGCCTCTGTGAACATGCCGCCCTGCGCCCTTGGCCCTCCGCGCTCAAAGCTTCACAGAAGCAGCTCAGCAGGAGTGGGGGCTGCTCTGACCCCTCTAGTCTCTTAAACTCTCGTAAAGGAGAAATACTATGCCGGGAGTGTCTTCTGTCAGATTTACATTTTTTTTTTTTTAATGCCAACTACTAATCCACGGGTTTCAAAATGGGAAACCCAGGCTCCACAGTGAGGATCAAGAATAGGGGGTCACTCCAGTGTCCCCTTCTTTCCCCGACCCCTGCTCTGGGCTGAGGCCTACCGCCTGCCTAGCTGCCCAGGGACAGTAGCCACCAGGTCAACCTGCAGGAGGCTCATGTCCCCTCTCTCCACCTGCTCTGGCTCCTCCATAGTCCTTGTCCCACACCACGCGCATGCACACTCCTGCCTCTGGGTCCTCGGAGTCCTGCTTCCTGCCTAGCATCTCTCTCCTCTTCTATCTCCCGACAGTGCCCCTATCCACGTCCTTGGAGGGGCCTAGCTGGAAGCATATTGCTCTGTCCCACACTTTGAGGCCATCTCTGGGGCCCTGAGTCAGGCAAATACAAAGGCTTGGAGCCTGAGGGATCTGGGTGTAAAGCTTAGCTCTCTAGCTGTTAGCTTTTGGAACTTGGACAACTCACTAACCCTCCCTTGGGCCTCAGGTTCCCCATCTGGAAAGCAGGGATAGAAGAACCCATCTCAGAGAGTGGCTGGAAGAAGGGGAGATTAGCACGAGTGGCTTGCCTTGTGGTGGGTCCAAGGGTGGTTCTGCTCCAAGCCTGGCCTGGCACCGGCATCATGCCCTCCACTATCGATTACAGGAATTGAGAGGAAGAATTAGAAACTTGTACAGAAACATGGCATTACCATGACATTTTAATTTATTTTACCAAAGTATCTTTAACAGATTAGAAAATGAATTACTTGGAGATTTTCACACTGAGATTTTGAGAAGCCTTGCCTCAGCATGGAAGAAATCTCAGGACACAGTGTCTATTGTCATTTATTTGTTTGTTTGTCCATCTATCCACCCATCTGTCTACCCATTCATCCTTTCATCCATCTATCCTTCCGTGCATGCATGCATTCATCTACCTACCCATCCATCCACCCATCCATCCACCTAATCCATCCATCCATCCATCCATCCATCCATCCATCCATCCATCCATCATGAATTAAGTCCTCATTATGATGATCAGAAGAGCTAAATTAGCTCCTGGCTATGACTCCTTAATTACTGAGTCTCTTTAGGGCAACATAGAGAGGTGGATGTCCCCTAAATTCCTTCAAGGGGTGGGCAGAGGCAAGTTTGCTTAACAAAGCTCAGGTAATTATACCTACATTATATTTTATTTGGGGGTGGGTGGGGTGTACCAGGAGAAGCCCCCACCCTCATTTTCATCACTTGTCCCGGCTTGGCATTTGCCTTCTTTTGTGATAGGAAAATCTGGGAGGGACTCACTTTCAGTCTGTCCTTCATCTTTCCAAAAGTCAAAGGCAGGAGTTGGCTCCCTCCCCTTTATTCACCACCACCCTCCCCCCCAGCCTAATTTCCTTTTATTATGGAAACTGGGAAAATGACAAGTAATTGCTTGAAGATGCTAGAAAGATTGCATTTTGTTTTGCAACTATCAGCTTGAAAATAATGTTTAAGAGATTATGAATGGGTGATTAACTATTTTTTCCATTACTTCCCTCTCAAAATCAAAACCACAACAATTGTGATATGCACAGTTAAATGGAGGCCCTGGTCTCTAAAACCAGGTGAGAAAACAAGGAGTCAGGGTCCCTTCTAGGGAGAAATTCTACCTCTCAGGCCTTGGAGAAGACTGGGCCGGGTGGGGTGTCGCATGTTGCTGAGACAGACTTGTGCTGGCCTCTCTGCATCACCCCCTCCCTCCTCCCTCCTTATATCAACAGCAGTGATGGGGTCTGCAGTCAAATTTGCTATTTACTGCCTTTCCTGAGTCAGTTTGTTTTGGGTGAAAACAGTCTCTGATGTGGCTCTATTGCGCCATTTCAGCGGGTGTTTATCATTTAAAAGGAACAATTTTAATACCTACATTTGCCTTACAGTATGAGCCATAAATGTGATTTAGGCTTCCCTTTATAATAGACTCTTACAAGCGGTTGCCTAGACTTCAGAAAACCATTCCTCCAAGTGGTGGCCATGAAAATGAACAGGCTTTTCCTTCTTTTACGAAAGTTTCCCTTTTTAATACCTCTTGAAATTATTGAACGAAAGCTGGGTAAATGGGCTGATTTGTGCGTCTTCTTGTTGGGAATCTGGAGCTCCAGGGACGCGTTGGGAAAGAATGGTTCTGTGGTGTAGCTGCTGCTGTGTCGGCATCCGGGGGGCTGTGTTCCCCTCTGTGGCCTCTCTGGCCCCAACTGCGTCATCTGTAACAGGTTGGTGGTGTTGACAACCATGCAGATCCCTTACACTTGTGCCACTCAGAGTGAGGTTTGTAGGCTGACAGCATCAGTGCATCTGGGGCCTTACTAGAAATGCAGGTTCCCTGGCTCTGTCCAGACCTACTGAATTGGAATCTCTGGGGGTGGGGACCCAGCATTGTTTTACTAGCCTTCCAGATGGTTCTGATGCACTCTGACTTCTTAGGAGCAGAGCCCAGGGCCTGGCTCATAATCGGGGTGAACCACTAAAACAATTCACGGGCTCCCCTTAGCCAAATGGCTCCCTGGTCCTGGGAAGTTGTAGGCCCACTGTGTGCTTAGGACCCAAATTGGCTTATGACAGAAAAGCAGGTCCAGTCTTGGACGCCACAAACCAGTGTTGGATGTTGATAGACTGGAGTGCGTGTCCTGAGATGGTAATGAGGATGGTGACAAATGTAGAAGATAAGATTTGTTCTGTTCATTCAGAATGACCTACTAGATACCCACTGGTGTCCAAGACCCCCTGGCACACCACACTGCCTTGGGCACAGGCATGGGCACGTATAGCTCAAAGAAGAAAAGAAGCCACACAGGAGAGCCAGAGACCTGGAGACTCTCTTCCAGTTACTGAGGGCTGGACCGTGGAAACTGGAGTTGACATCCACGTAGGGGGAAAGGAGGCATGTGTGAGAGTGAGCGTGCCATCACCAGAGGTGTGCAGCAGAAGCAGAGGATCGAGATCCTGCTTGCCGTCCCGGGCGCTCCTGCACTGGAAAGGGTCCCCTCCTATCCCAATATTCCAGGACTTGTGTCTTTTGTTCCAGCTCTAGCTGACCTTTTGGTGGCCCTCCTTCTGCAGTGTAGGAAGGCCATAACCTCGCGAATGAGGAAAGCCCTCCTGCGTGGATATGCTACTTCCTGCTGAGAAATGCCTCCATTTGGGGGAAAAATGGGATTAATTTCTAGCGGAAGCAGCAGTGGCTGAACGTGCAGTTTTCAAATTGTTGACTATGATATTAAGTAACAGGCAGACTCCTGTCCAATGGATGTTATTAAAATTAACTGTTTTAGCACTACATTTAGAATCAAAACCAATCTGTCACTCCTAAATTGGTTTCTTTCAACTGCTATTTGCGGGTAAAATGAACAGTTTTAACAATTACATCTCCAGTGCAAATCATAAACTTGATTTACAGGAAAACACTTAATTTACTGCATTTGACTATGCACCAGAGCTGCCAATTATCCGACTGTAAATTTCCCTGCTTGGTTATTTGCTTCTTAAATAGCAGCCTTGGTCCCCTTGCTTCACTTACCTGTGAGCCCAAGGCTCTACCTGGGGTTGTACACCCTGATTTGGGGTTTTGTCTGTGATGAGCTGGGCGCTTAACAGCAGAACAGGGATCCATACGGAGCTGGGTCTCCGAGGATCCTCTGTTCTGTGCTTGCTCTTTCTTTCTTTTTTTTTAAATTATTTTTTAAATTCATCTCCATACCCAATGTGGGGCTCAAACTCACAACCCCCAAGATCAAGCGGTGCACGCGCTGCTGACTGAGCCAGCCCGGCGCCCTGGTGCCGTTTCATGCTCTCAGATACTGGGCAAACCATCAAGGAGGGAACATCATGGTGTGTTTGAGTGAGGAGCTTGAGTGAGGAGCTGTAGGCCGTGTGGTGATGACTGCATCTCCCACAGTTCCTGCCCTCAGCGAGTGCACAGTCTAATAAGACGTGTGCTACATAACACTTCTTGGGAATATAATACATCATCCCTTTAATTGTTGGCTGTTAATGAGCTCAAGTGCTGAGACCCACCGAGAGGCAATAATCCTGCGCGGTGGCATTGAGGTAGGGAAGATTCCATGCAGAAGCATGGCAGAAGTTCCATGGGAACTGGGTCTTGAGGATAAAAAGGAGTTTTTCAGGTAGAGGAAAGGGTATTCCACGTACGGGGAATAGCCGGCTCCTGTAGACATGGACGAACCGGGCATTTTCAATGAATCCATGTGTGGTCTGGCCCAGCAGGAGGGGAAGGGGCAGCAAAAGTGGGTGGGTGACGTGACCTTTTGGAAAAGTGGGTTGGAGCCAGGACTGGTCTTTTAAGGAGTTTAGATTCTCCCTGGCTTCCAGGTGACCCCTTTTCTAGTTAAGCAAATGGAAGTCCACAGCACTGAAATGACTTTTGGGAAGTCAGGAGGGATTTTGAACGCCATGAAGTTAGAGGAAGGAGGAGGGTTTCCCGGTATTTTGAGAAGTCAGGAAGCATATGCAAACCACATGCAAATTAGATGCAAGCCCGCACCTGCTCTGTGCTGTGTTTCAGCAGGCTTTTGGGCTTTCGGCCGCAGAGTGTCCTGTGCATAGTAGCCGGGGCTGAGCTACGGGACCTCTTATGAGGCTGTTTAACAAGAAAAGTGCCCCAAGACTTTTCCTGCCAGGGGCCTTTCTGTTGGAAGGAATGTCCCACTGGGAGACTGGGAGAGGGAAGGACCTCAAAGGGCAGGAGGAAGTCCCAAAGATTGCCACCTGCAGGGAGTCCAGATCTTAGGATTTTGAGGATCTGGTTTTGAAAGATGCCAAGACATTAGCATGGGAGGCTGGGCAGGGTTGGGATTCTCATCCCTTCTGCACAGCTAGTCTCTGTGCCGTGGGATTTATGGCATCTTCCAGAACCAATGTCCTATGGTTTGAGGGTCTGTGGCTTTCTGCTGATGGTTCAGCTCTGACCCCACTTGTGCCCCAGAGGTGTGATTATTGACTTGGTGATGGTGAGGCAGATTCTTCTCACAGGGGACTTGAGGCTAAGCCCCCTGACCAGCTATACCCTGAGCTGTGCTGAGGAGCTGCTGTGCGTAGAGTGTTCCTGGGCCCACTGAGAACGGTGAGTTAAAACTGGGGGCATGACTCAAAGGAGCTTTCTATCCAAAGCTCTGGTTTTCCTCAGGGCTTCTCTTTGCTTCAGAAGACAAGGGGGGTGGATGTAAGTGTCTGGCCCCTGGAAGCTTCTGGGGCTGACTCTTCCCAGTGTGCTGTGTGACCATGGACAAGTCCTCTCCACAGTATTCCTCTGCATCTCGGAAGCCAGCCTAGACATTCCATATGAGACGCCTTCCCTGTTGAGAATCAGCCCACCCCGACCCAGGGACAGGAAGAGCAGTGAGCTGCTTAGGGGCTAGACAGGCATTTTGGAGGGCTGGGGTGGCATGGGTGTCCTGGCCTCCAGAACAATACTTCAGCCTCAGGTCCCTGCTGTCCTCTAGAGGGAGGATGGTGGGGGGTCATGGTGAGGCTTGCTGCGCTTTGTAGGAGTGGCTGACAGCCTGTTCTGCACGTCCTGGTGACCTGCCCCTCTGTCTTCTCCCTTGGGTCTCCTGCTTCCTGTCTCCCTGTCTCTCCCTGATCCCTTCCCTATCTGTTTTCCAGGCATGGCATACCTGAATCATCCTCCAGGTCTGCTGTCTGTGCTGTCTCTCTAAAATCCTCTGTGTCCTGCTGTCCTCTTCCCTCTGCTCCCCCCTGCCTCTCTGTCTCCCTGCCGACCACCCTCCCTGCATCTTCTTCTCCTTGGCTGGGTCTGGAAGTCTGCTTCCCTCTCCCCTTCTCCATGTTTCTCTTCTGCCTCAGCACCTCCTCTCCCCCCTCTGCGTTCACTCCCTACCCCGTTTCCCCACTCAGCTCCAGGGTCCTGAATACTTGGAGGGAAACTGAGGAAGGGTCTCTTCTGAGGGTGGGAGGGGCATGAGAGGAGAGGACCAAGAGTAGTCAGCCTTCAGCAGGTGGCACTGTTGGGTGACTTTTGCTTGTGAAACCTTTTAACACTGAAAAAACACACTGGAATCTATTGGCATTTGAGAGCCTTCTTTTTTTAAATAAATAAATAAATAAATAAATAAATAAATAAATAAATAAAAATAATGACTCTCATTTCCTGGGCATCATTAAACAAGGTGCAGTGTGTGTGTGTGTGTATGTGTGTGTGTGTGTGTGTGTGCGTGCGCGTGTGTGTGTTTTGAGGATGTATGAATGCAGATACCTGCATGTGAGTCTGTGGGGCTAGAGGTGTAGGTGCGTGTGTGTGTGAGCACTTGCCAAGGCCATGAGTGTCTATGTCTATGTGTAAGAATGATGTAATGTGTGCTCGTGGGAGTGTTTATGTTCAACCATGTGCATGTGGGTTTCTAGTATGAACCAGTTGTACCAATGTGAGATGTGTCTATGCGTGTGTACCTGTCAGTGTTGGACTCACTGGTCTGTGTCTATGTATAAGCGTAGCCGCAAGTGTATTGAATGTGTAGGGGCAGGTTTTTGGCAGAGCACAGGGTAATATATTTGTGTTTTCACACATGCTCACCGGCAGCAGCTTAATAGAGTAGACAAGAGGGAGAGCCTTGGAATCAGGGCTCCAGGTTTAAATTCTGGCTGTGAACAGAATTTACAGCTGTGTGATTTCGACCTAGTCACTTAACGTCTCTGAGCTCAGATTCTTAATCTGGAAAATGAGCAGATAGCAGTAGCTACCTCTCTGCATGACCAGGAGGGTGAAGTAGGAGCATCTACGTTAAGGGCCTGCCATGGAGCTAGGCACGCAGTTAGCCCATAAGGTTCAGAGCCATGATGTGTCGGCAGGGTGGGGGGTTGGTAGGGCATGGCCTCCTCTGTCCAGCTCCACTGGCTGGCTTGGCTAGGACTCCTGGATCCAGAGGCTTGCAGTGGTTCCCTTCCCAGGAGCTTTGGGACCTGGGGTAGATGGGGACATCCTGAGGGCAGGCCTCTGAGGTCTGACCAGGTGTATGGGGTCCTGGCTCTGCGGGACAGACCGGGGCTGGAATGAGCCCCACGGTGGAGAGGCTGGAGTTGCAAGAGCTGAAAGGGACCACAGAGGTCATCATGCCAGCTCCTCACTTAGCAGAAGTGGGGAAGGCAGACCAGAGGGGCTGGTGCTGAGCCAGGGCCTGGCACACAGGCCCCTGACTCACAGGCCAGTGCCCGAGGGGACTAACCCAGGCTGACCCTTGTCAGGGCCCCGGGGCAGAGCAGAATGGGGCTGTGTGCCTCAGCTCCTTGTAACCCTGATGCCCGCCCCCTTATCGCTCATCTTTCCTCTTCCTCATCTCTTTGTGATGACTGCCTCTCTTATAAGTGAAAGAGGAGGGAGGGAGACATCTGCTCTGGTTTTGTATTGATGTGTGACTATCATCCCCAAACTCAGCGGCTCAACAATGTATTCTTGTGGGGCCCAATCCTGTGGGTTGACTGGGCTCGACTGGGCAGCTGTCACATGGGGCCTCACGTCATGGGCTGGGCTGGAAGTCACCCAAGGGGCGGCCACTTGCCTTCTGTGTCTGGCCCCTCAGGGTCCTTGGCCTCTCTCTGGGCAGTGTCTCCAGGGCCCCCGCATGACTTGGGCCTCCCCCAGCATGGCAGGCTCCGGATCGTCGCACTTTTTACATGGCAGCCGGCTCCCAGGACGCAGAAAGCAGAGGCAACTGGACCAGGCAGGGCTGCATGTTGGACCGGTGGTGCCATTTTCCCATGTTCTATTGGACAGAGAAGCCATGGGCCCACCCAGATTCAAGAGGGAGTGAAGCAGAACTCACTTCCTCATGGAGGAGAGCAAGGTCATGTTGTCCAAGAGCCTGGGAGATGGGGATGGTGTGGTGGGCATCCTTGAACATGCAGCCTGACACAGCATCATAATAGTGTTGGGAAATGACGAGCAAATTCCAGTCTCAAGAGCATTTCTTCTTCATCATTTTCAATCCTCTCAACAGCCTTCTTCGGCAGGTCTGTCCTGGCTTCTTCACTTGCTGTGTGACCGTGGGCAGCTTTCTTCGCTTCTCTGTCTCAGTTTGTATGTGTAGAACAGGATGATGACGGTAGTAATGGTAGAGCTCCCCACAACGAGTTGTAAAGCACGCACAATGTGGCCTGGCATACTGTCAAACCTCAGATGTGCCGTTGCCACCATCCTTCTCGTCCCTTCACAGATGAGGACACTTAGCCTCAGAGAAGTTAAGGGACTTGCCGAGGGCCACACAGTTTAGAAATGCTGGAGCTGGGCCCAGAACACCGGCATTTTCCCTCTCAATTCCACCCTCTGTTCCCTTGGAGGCTTTGTGTTGTCAGGAGAAGGGTTGGAGGGAGGGGCAGAAACAGTACAAAGACAAGAGGTTGGAGGGACGTTGTCCTGTCTCAAGTTCTAGGTTATATATGCTGCGACTCCCAGGCTCATAGTGCCCTCCACTGGCTTCATTGTTGGTTTCTGTGTCTCAGTTCTACCCCTTCTGAGAGCTGTGATGGGACCAGCTCCAGACTCCTTCCAGCTGCCCTGCGAGGGCTGCTACCCCATTCCATAGGAGAGGAAACCGAGGTTCGGGAAGTCACGTGGCTCCTCCACATTCGGGAGGACTATGGCTGCCCGGCAGCTCTTCGGACTCCTCCTGGGCCATCTGCCTGCCACGCCTTCTCCTCTGGGGCTGCCGCTCCCTGCTGGGTTTACACGCACCACACACGGCACCTTTTATTTCACAAAATCACTTAACGCCCCGCCCCGCCTTTTGGAATAAGAAATGTGGCCTAGGTAGTGAAGTCCAAATGTCTGCTCTTGGCATTCAAAGGTGGGGCTTCATGGTTGGATCTCAACCCCGTGTTCAGTTTCATCTCCTTTGGATCCCAGACAGTCCTTCTCCTTAGCATGCTCTGATGTCCACAGGACCTGTGGCCTCAGGCCTCCCTGCTTCTGCTCAGACCTCAAAACTCCCTTCTCTGGGGAGACCCCCATCCAGGGCCCCCTACCTGGGCGTGCTCTGATGGCCATGCCTCCCTCTGCCATGGGTTAGATACAGTGTTAGTTGCCTTTTCGTGCACGTGTCTTGAGCCCTGAACTAAATATAAGCTCTTCAAGGGCACAAGTGTCTTCCAGGTCTCCTGACAGCCTCCTGGGCTGGGTGTGACACATGCACGGTCCATTCCCATGGCTAGATTGGTGGATGGGGGCACCAGGGAAAGTCCAGGGGAGAAGGCATGTTGATATCTTGCAACCAGCCTGCGTGGCTGGAGTTTCCCCGTAGGTGGGGAGGGGTGCAGGCACAGTAGCCATCACCCCCACTCCGTGCCTGTGCCCCCGTGTTCAGTTTGATGTGAACCCGGAACCAACACTTTTCTCTTAATTCCCCCGGGGTGAGAGCAGTAGGAACTGACCTCTGGCACAGCAGCAGACAGTCCAGCCGGGCTGGGGAATGACTTTCCACAAAGCGAAGGCTGTCGGCCGTTTGACAGATGGGATTTCAGGGACCTGCCTTGGATGTAGGGGTCTCCTCTGTCGTCCTTAAGGACGTCCTTAAGGGGTGACTGTGCTCCTCCCAGGTGCTCTTTTGGTATTTTCCATCCCTGTGGTTTCCAGGCTGCCAGCTCCCAGGGTCCCTGGGGTCCCAAGGCGGGAGAGGAAGTTATGGACCGGGGAATGAGCATGAGCGTGGACAGCAGGGTGGAGAGGGCTCTGTGCAGCTGGGGCCTGTCCTGCCCAGATGAAGGGAGGCTATTGTGCCAAAGCAGCCCCAATGGCTGCTGGAGCCACCCGGGGCCGCCCCCCACCCCCACTCACATGCCACAGTTATTTTTAGCACTGGGATGTGCAGAACATGCCACAGAGAAATAGAGTGGAAAATCTGACACTCAGAGCCCCGCTTTGAGGGAGACACAGTTGCTCCAGCCCGGCGCCGCTCACGTGCCTGATTTGCATCTTTCACGTTTCTGTGCACAGCCTGACTTTGAATTCTAGTGGACTCCCTGGAGCTGACCCAAAGCCTCCTCGGCAGGGTCTGGGGTCCTGGGACTCGGCCGGCAGTGATGGCTCCTGGGCAGACTCTTCCTTCAGGGAGCTGCACACAGGCAGGGCGTTCTACACGCGACAAGCCCAACTATCACCTCCGGGGCCTCCCGGCCGCAGGGTGGAGGAGGCAGTGTGGGTTCTAGAATTCCTGTTGGTAGAGGATGACGCCGAGCCCAGAGAGGGTATTGTGTGGCCCTAGGTTGCACAGCAGAGAATCACAGAGATGATCAGGAGAGCCAGCACCTCAGTCCTTGGGGTGTCCAACCCAGAATGTAATGTCTAGGAAACCTGGAATAGAAATCTAAAACGGCGCGGGAGGGGTGCAAGGAAAGAAACAGCAGGTGCAAACCCTGCTTGGAGGAGGGGACAGCTTCCTACCAGGGGCCGATGTAGCAGGTATTTAATTAAATGTTACTTCAGGTTTTCTTCCTCTTATTACAAAAATGTGCATGCTCTTTGCAGAAAATTTAAAAATACAGATGAGCAAACAGAAGAAAATGAAAATCACCCCTAATCCCAGCACTCAGAGATAACCCTGTAAATATTTTGGTATTTTGCTGGATATACTGTCAGGTTTTCCTTTCTCCTTCTTTAAAACATTTCCATTTATTTTTAATTACACACGTGGTATAGGAATGTGTTTTTGTTAGCATGATACAGACCAGGCTAAGGGCTTCTGTCCCTCTCCCGCTGAGGGGATCACGGCTGTAGTTTTGACGTGTATCTCTCCTGATCTTGCTCTAAGTGCACACGCACATTTATATCTGGACACGTAGAGATACATGGTTTTATTTTTAGTGTGTCGGGATGTGTTTTCTTTAACGGAAATGGTATCACACAGTATGTATTGTTCTGCACTTTGATTTTGTCACCTAACTATTAGTCTTGGGGTTTTCTCCATGTCAGTACTTATAGCTGTAAGTCGTTCGTTCTTGCTGCTGGGTGGAATCCCTTAGCATAGATACATCAGGGTTTATTTAGCCATTCCCCCTGTGACGGGCTTTTACGATTGCTTCTGCCTTTTGTTGTTGTTGCTGTGGTTGCAATGCTCTCTGTCTTCAGTGCTCTTCGACAGGCCTCCTTGGGTGAGGATGCTTTCCCAGGATCAAAGCTGAGGAGAGAAATTGCTGGTCAGTTTCGTCTCACACACATTAAGGAAATGGGACCATCTTGCAGCGACTGCCATAGGAGCTTGCCTTCCCTTTTCCATGTTAATAAGAAGGAGCCGTGACAGCTCTTCCCCTGCTCTGCTCTGGACGGCACCGATGTCGCCAGAGACACTAATGGGTGTGCCTCGGGAGGAAAAAAATCAGGGCAGGTGGACAGTCGCTACAGCGGATGGTCGAGGGCTTGGGAATTCACCAGCGCATATCAGTATGTCAACAGGCGTCCTGAAGCGAAGAAATAAGTTTGTCTTCATTCGTTTGTCTTCATTTTCCCAGTGTGAGAGCTGTGATGTAGGAAACGCAGACTGCAGCCGACGTGCCCTTGGCCCGGCCACTTCCGTGCACTGCTGGTCCCTGTTCCACCTGCCGGTACCTGTGTTTCGCTTCATGAGGGCTTTCTGTTGCTGCAGGAGCCTGCTCGGCTGCCTGGTGGCAGGCTGGAAGTACTGAGGAGTCAACACTCCTGTCTCCTGCCTCCAACAGCCCTCAGACAATGACTGAAGCAAGTCGGTGTAGAGACACCCCAACTCTCTCACCCAAGGGACAAGTGGGTTACATTGCGGCAAGGGTGTTACACTGGTCCCAGCGTTTACCCAGAGGAATTAGCTCCAGCCACCCACCGTGGCAGCTGGTTTGAAAACACAGTCACTACTGCCTGTCCTCCTTCCTGTGTCACCTCCCCACTCCTCTGCCTCCACCTTCCATGCCTTCGCCTATACCTGCATTTGAGTCCTGGATTTGCTCCAGGAAGAACCCCAGCGAAGACTCTGGCCAGTCATTACTTCTTCATGAGAATGTCCCGAGTACTTCTTTCAACCGATCCTGCATTGTTGGCCATAAAGGTTGCTTCCAATTTTTTGCGAATATAAACAGTCCTGTGGTGGACATCCTCATAGCTCAACAGCTGTATACATTCTTGATTATTTCCTCAGGGGCTATTTCTAGACATAAAGGCACTGTTTCCAAGGGTGTGCGTTTGTTTTTAAAGCTTCGGTAAGTATCTCTGACATGTGCATCCTCCCCTTCTCTTTTTGCTCTAACACCACCTTCCAGCCCAAGTTCTAGGGCACAGAACAGTCAGCCGTGGGTGTACTCTGGAGGTGGAGTGAAGTGCTCTGGGAGGGTCTGGGAAGGGCAGACTGGAGGCAGTGCCTGGCAGGATCCAGGAAGACGGCCAAACGTTCACCTGGGAGTTCACAGGAAGGCATTTGGAGCTTGGTGGTTACAGGTGCTTCTTCCCAGGCTTTTGTTCCAAACCCTTCTCATCCTGAAAGGCCTATATGAAACTCCACCTTTTCCAGGAAGCTCTCCTTGATTTTCCTGGCACTTGTGATTCACTACTAATTCTATATGGTCCATGCCACATTCTGTGGGTAGGGATTCGGTCTATAAGAGTCAATGTTATACACAGGACAGATTTACATACTTGGGGTTTAATAACTGCTTGTGGCAAGAGCTCTGGCTGGGGAGCCAGGGAACCTGGATTTGAATCCTACCTTTGCTGCTGACCCCTGTGGGGACCTATGGGGCTCAGGGAAAAGACCCTGAGATAGTCTTGAGTGGGGATGAGCACAATGTGGGCCCGTTCTCTCTCTTCCCCGACTCTTATTTCGCCCCCTTTCCAGGGAGTCTCTGTGCCAGGAGTCCCAGAAGCTGGGCTGTCTGTGTTTTGCACGGGGCTGTGACTATCAGTGTGCTATTCTTTTTATCCTTGCAGGTGCAGGTTTCCGGAGACAAATATACCCTCCATTCCCAGCCCCTCGATCTGTCTAAACACAATTTGACATGCGTTGCTATTAGCTTAGCACCTTATCAAATAATGCGGCCTGATCGAGATAAAAGGTTTTACAACCCTTGCTGCCTTTGTTTCTGCCTGCATTCACCCGCCGAGACAGCTAATAATTACCACCAAAGACAAAGAGAAATCTATACGCTCAGCGTTGAGGTTCCCGTGTGCATGTTAAACAGCAGCCTGAGGACAGAGAACCGGGAGGAGGCGGCCCCAAATGCAGCCTGTGCTGGCCCGGACTGGGCCTTGCCCCCTCCTGGAGAAAGTGGCCCTGGGGGTTCTGGGGCCCCCTGGTTGCTGACATGACCCCTGAGGTTTGATATTGTCGGAGCCTGGGGGTGGAGAGAGAGAGAGGTGGGAGGCGGGCTCCAGAGCCCTGCAGTGGACATTGTTGTCAAGGCCTAGTTAGGTAAGCCGGGAATGAAGTGAAGGGAGAGGCAGGGGGCGCTGGTGTAGAGGGCATGGCCCCCCTCTGGGATGCCGGGGACCTGGGCTTCTGTCCTGACTCGCTACTGGGTCAAACTGTGAGCTTGGCTAAACCTCTTGACCTCGGTGGGCCTCAGTCTCTGCATCTGTAAACGGGACTCCTAAGGCAGTGTGGTGGGCATCTGGACACCTCGGTTCTGGAGTTAGCTTGGCTGCTGACAGGCAGTTTCATGCTGTTCTGGGCCTCAGTTTCCCTACGCGGGAAATGAGAATCTGATTGGGATGATGGCTATAGGCATTTCAGGACTCTGTCTGAGGCTGTGAGTGACTCAGCTGGCATCTCCTTAGACGTCTGTTCCATGACTAGGCCTATGTGGGGCACGGACTGTGGGGACAGAAGAAGGAGAAGACATAGGCTTTGAACATTTTCCAGGAAGGCAGTTTTCCTCCCTGAACCAACAAACACAGAAAGTGAAATGAGAGCTTGGGATGGGGGCGGGGGTGAGGGTATCCCTGCAAACTAAAGCAGTCTGAGAAGGCTTCCTGGAGGAGGGGGGCACGACTGGCACCAAAGCAGATTGTGTGGGGGCCTGAATTGGGGGTGTGTGAAGCAAAAGCCGTGCTGTGGACTCCATGTTTGTGTCTCCCCAAGATTCTCACGCCAAAACCTACTCTTCAATGTGATGGTATTAGGAGGAAAGGCCTGCGGAAGGTGATTAGGTTATGAGGGAGGAGTATGGTGGGATCAGTGCCTTCATAGAAGAGACCCCAGAGAGCTCCCTCGCCCCTTCTATCACGTGAGGACACAGAGACAAGGTGGCTCTCTGTGAGCCAGGAAGCAGGACTTTCCTAGACTTTGGATCTGCTGGTGCCTTGACCTTGGACTTCTGGCCACCAGAATGGTGAGAAATAAATGCCTGTTGTTTGTAAGCCACCCAGTCTGTGATATTCTGTTACAGTAGCCTGAACGGAGTCAGGCGAAGGCTGATAAGGATAGAGAACAAGGTGAGTTTTAGGGGTTGTGAGTCTCTGATAGAATGGTCTGAATTCCGGCATCTGTGGGCACCGGCCACTTGTCGGGGGACAAGGGTTCCCAATGGGTCCCAGGACTGGGGAGCTGCCTGGATTCCCTTCTCCCCGTGTCCTGGCCTGCTGTGGGCAGGGATACAGCCGGGGGTGTGCTAGTGCATGTTTAACAACTAGTTCTCAGGGAGTGTGAGGGAGGGGAAGCCCTGATTTGTAGCGTTAGCCAATTTCCATGGTGTAAACACTTCCACCGTGGCAGATTTTAAGATGTGGGCAATGAAATATCACTGAAGATGGAGATGGGAAGAGGTGCACAATGGGCTCTTATGACTGGGATGAGCTGCAGCACCGTAAGTTGGAGCCCAGTTTAAGCCCAAGGAGTCAGATCAGGGACTCGCAGAGTGTCAGGACTCAAGAGGTAAGGAATGGTAAGTTAGCACACGTGCCACTTCTGCCCTTACCTGTGCCTACGCAGACATCGCTAATCAGTAGTGTCTCTGCTAAGCCCAGCTTCCTTCTCATCAGAGTGTTCCAGGCGACCACTACCAGTCGACTGAGCTGGACTAACCGTTGTTGATCTAGACTGATCTCCTCAGTGTACAGATGGGGAAACTGAGGCCAGGTAGGGGAGGAGATTCTCCCAAGGTCACCTAAACAGTTTGGGAAAGCTGAGGCTGGATGCCCAGCTGCCTGCTTCTCAGAGCCTGCGTCCCGCTGTCCCCCCGACACCATCATCTCTCTTTGGCAGCAACAAGAGAAAACTGCCCTGCTCCTCAGGAAGGCAGCTTTGAGTCTGGGCTGGGCAAATCTTTTCCCTGAAGCCTCCACTTTGACAGGGATGAATCCTGTCCTAGTCGTGAATCCTTACAAACACTCATGTGCGGCAAACTGCTGTTTTTGCTCTGTGCCCTTCCTTGGGGGGTACATGTGTGTAAGCGTGTGTGTTCGTGTGTGTGTGTGTGTGTGTGTGTGTGTGTGTGTGTGTGCAGACTTAGACATCTCTGCACATACAAGTGGATGTGTCTTTATTTCCTATTAGCTGGTGACAAGCTTGGAGCCCTCCCCAGGGGGCAGTGGTCCCTCCAGAGAGCCGCCTGTCTCCCAGATTTACAGTTGGAGCCAGGCACTGAGTCATGATTTATCCAGGGATTGGCTCTGGGCCAGCCTGCTCATGGCCGTGAAGTGCCTGGTTTGCTTTCTTTTCCCTTCTCCTTCCTTTGCCTTTTCACTTACCTGCATTCAGACACTGTTCCTCTGGGAAGCCCTTCCTGATCCCAGATGCCACTGTCTCCTATGCCTTGTGCTTCCCTCTGGCTTGACTCTCATCACGGTGCCTTGGGATTATTGGCTTGTGTGCCTGTCTCCCTCCTGGACTGAGCGTTCCTTGAAGCCAGGACTGTGGCTTTATTTTAGGAGAGGAGGCCTCGGTCGCTACCGGAGGGACCCCAGCACCCTTCTCTTCTCCCTGCCTCTCTCTTTAGTTGTCTTCATCTTCCTGTGATTTCGAATCCAGGATTGTTGGGTTGGGGAAGAGGCCTGAGGCCCTTGTCATCGTTCTTGCATGGCTCCCTGTGTGTCTATCAGCTAGGCATTTTGTTCCAAGCCACAGAAATAGACTCTGGCTGATGTAAGCAGGAAGGACAATTTACGGAATGGGTAGAAGGTATTCGCTGCATCGTAGGAAGCCCGAAGAGCCAGGTTCAGGTAATAGGCTGGGGGTCCGGGATCATAGCCACCGTCCTGCCACACAGGCCATCTGGGAGGACCCTCCTGCCACGCCCTGCCAGCCCTGGGCACTGAACAGCTCTGTGGGTACATTGGCCATGGTGGCCCTTGGAAGCAGGATGTTTGTGCAGCTGCTGCAACAGAATGGAAACTCTGTGCCTTTTGTGCGTGTGTCCTCGGCCCAGATTCAGAATCCCAGGCAGCTGCCTCTGACCAGTTGAGCCGGGTCACCCCCCAATTCCGGGCCCCTAGGAGACTATGTGGAACACACCGAGGCATCGCCCCACTGGGTATAAGGGAGTTGAGCCATGCGTCCGCCATTTCTGTTCTCTCATTGGCAAAGGTTGTTCCTGGGGCATGTCAGTTCCCTGGCTCTCTGCCCTGCCCGGCACACAGGCCAGACCACCCTCATGCGGAGAAGCTGGGAGGCCTTGGCATGATTGGGAAGTGTCTGCAGGTGGCCTCCAGAATGAAGTGAGGTACCATGGTGTGTGCTGACCGGTCTCTTATACCCCTCTGAGATTTTCCTACACGGTGAAGGGCTCAGGGGTGCAGATGCTCCAGGGGTGTCCTGGAGGGAGTGAGAGTGGGCTCCGAGGCTTTGTTCCCCCTGTTTCTGCTCCGGTTCTACTATGTTCATTACTTTTCCACATGGGAGCTTGTCGAGGCTTTTCTGATCCTAAATGTCCACTCCCACTGTGCCCAGGCCTCTTCTACGGGCATCCACCTCCCTGTCATTGTCATTAGCTTACCACATTGTTATTGGGAGGCCTGATTCGGTGGATGAATTTGGAAAGGGACTTGGGGCTGGATTGTCCATGCACGGGTTCCCAGACCCTCAGATGGTTAGCTCTGGGAGCAACCTTAGAGATCCCCTGCCCCACCCCGAATTATGCAGATAGGGAGATGGGCTCACCTCCCACAGCACCCCATGACTGACTTCTAAGGCATTTAGCGATGTGTTCCTGACTCACCAGTTTTGCAAAAAGGAATGATCATTAACAATGCTACCTGGCCGGCATCCTTACCAGGAAATGTGCACATTTGTTGTGGGACTTATCTGACCCATTGCTGGTCATAAGCAGTTTATGGGCAGTGCTCCAGGGATGCTATCCTGCAGGGGAGCCTGAGCACAGGCACCCAGAGCACCACCCTGAGCGGAGGCAGGGAGCCGCTGGCTTTAGCTGACTGCCAGGGTTGCTTCTCCATGGCCTGGGCCTGGGGCTGGGGCTGGGTGGGTACAGCTTGTCCATCTCTGCTTCTCGGCTGGGGTGCGTGGCAGTCCGTGTGTGCTGCATCGACAGTTGTGACCCTACCAGGAGCTCCGAGTGGAGGGGGTCCCTGCAGGCTGGTGGGAGGGGGAGGTGCCCCGACTGGGAGCTGAGAGGTGAGAGGAAGGAGTGGGGCAGGCGGGGCAGGCAGAGAGGGAAGCCTGCAGGGTCCTCATTGTTAGGCGGTGCACGCTCTTCTGGGCCAAGTGTGATTTCGTGGGCACCGGCTCAGAAGAGTGGGCTGTGCTCGGTGTCACTGTCACAGCACTGCCCTTCCCAACTGCTGATGCAGCTCTGCCTCGGCCCCTCCTTTGTCCTTTATCTGGCCCGAGAAGCTGCCCGCAGCCCAGTTGGCTCCCACACTGCAGGAGTCCTGCCTCTGGCGGGCAGCGGGGGAGATGTCACCTCTGTCCTGGCCAGTGTCAAAGCCAACACTTCCAGCTGCCCTTCTCCTTGGGAGGAACATGTGGAGCTGTGCCCCTGCCCATGGGAAGAAAGCAGGCATTTATTATGGAGCACCAACTGTGTACTTTGTACTGGCCAGGCTCTTTACTGTCTAAGTTCATGTCGCCCTCCCAGTAGTGGGATAATGTGATAGTATATTCCCATTTCAAAGATGACAGACCAAAGGTAAGACAGACTTGTCCAGGGTTATGCAGCCAATGAGGGGGCAGGACTAGGGACCTCAATCTGGGTCTTTCTGGGTCCATGAAGCCTTCCCCATGAGGCAGAGAGTGAGGAGGCTGAAGGGTAAGCCAGACCTCCTTAAAATTTACTGTTCTAGGTGAGTCCTGGAGACCATTTGTGAGTACAAACAATTGACCAGGCCCCGAAGGAGTGGGGACCCCATGATTCCCCATTTCCCTGTGTGAGCTCCCAGAAGCCAGGGAAGAACTCATTCTCTCTGAAGGGCTGGGACCCACATGGCAACCCTTCTTAGACCCCCGACATCCTCCACTCTGGAACTGGAAGGGACTTTAGGAACTCCTTGTTTATACCCCCATTTTACAGAAGAGAAAACTGAGGCTGGAATAGAGAATTGCCTCAGATTTACCTGAGGAGTAGCCAAGCTGTAGATGACTGCTTTCTGCTCCTGAGCAGCCTTCACAAGCCCGAAGAATCAGACAGGGTTGGGGAGGGCTTGTTAGCCAGAATATGGATTTCTCTAGAAATCCTGTAGGCTGGTGTTTAAATGATAAGTCCCTTGAGGTTCCAACTCATTCTTTTTTAAAGTTTATTTATTTATTTTGAGGGAGGGAGGGAGGGAGGGAGGGAGAGAGAGAGAGATTGGAAGTGAGTGCACAAGTAGGGGAGGAACAGAGAGAGAGAATCCCAAGAGGGTTCTGCACTGTTAGCAAAGAGCCTGATGTGGGGCTCAAACTCACAAAGCATGAGATCATGACCTGAGCCAAACCATGAGTTGAACACTTAACCAACTGAGCCATCCAGGCACCCCTCAAACTCATTCCTGTGCCTTTTTTTTACGATCGAAGTCCATGCCTGGCCATATGCTCTGGGCTGGCACTTGATGAGGCAACATGAATGCTCTGGAGTCCCTGAGCCAGGGGCTGTAGAGTGACAAGTCTCAGATTTCTGCATCCTGGTCCAGTGCTCCTTCTGTGATTTCACTTTTTAGTCAGCAGGAAACACACAGGCTGTGTGGTCTCCATGGCTTTGGAGAGAGTTTGGATATGTGGCTACAGAATTCTAGAATCCTCAAGTCCCTGACTTGTGGAGATGGTTGGGGGCGGGGGGCATCTCAACACTCTCTTACCCATAGCACAAATCCTCACCTGGCCTCTCTTTGAACACTTCTGGTGATGGGGAGGTGCCTCCCCACTCTTGGTAGCACCAGCCAATACCTTCTTCATTCCTCCTTGGAGCTGATGGCCATTAGCCCAGATTCAGGGCTACTTGGGCCCCTGCTGGCCAAGCTCCCTATTTCTTGGTCACAGGTGGCTTGTTCTTTGGGTATGCCTTCTTTCTTCTTAAAGACAGACTCCCAGGCTTGCTAGGAGTCAGGGAGATTGAGTTTGAATCATGGCTCTCCCTATCATCTTGTGACCTTGGACATGATACTTAGCTTCTCATAGCCTTGGTTTCCCGTTTTGTAAAATGATGGTAACTTTACTGGATTATTGTGAAGATTAAGTGAGAAAAGGCATGGAGAGTACTTAGCTGGGAGGCTGGCACAGAATAAGAACCCAGTGTGTGCTAGAGAGTATTATTATGGCCTCCTAATTTTAAAAAATATTTAAAATGTTTGTTTATTCTTGAGAGAGAGAGAGACAGAGACAGAGCACAAACAGGGGAGGGGCAGAGAGAGAGAGGGAGGCACAAAATCCGAAGCAGCCTCCAGGCTCTGAACTGTCAGTACAGAGCCCAATGCGGGGCTCGAACCCACAAACCATGAGATCATGACCTGAGCCAAAGTCGGAGGCTAACTGACTGAACCACCCAGATGTCCCTATGGTCTCCTAATTTGTAAGCTAGGGATGGCGGTACCTATCTTGCAGAATCATCTCCAGGACTCTCTGAGATGATCTACACTAGTGCTGAGCATAGATTTGAGCTTGTAGTAAAAGTGGTCTGATAGTGACAATGGTCCTTTGTCATGTTGCTATTGCAAGGGGAGGGCACTGCCAGTGGAGTACACGAGACATGAACTTTCGGGTACTTTCCTGACACACATTCAAAACTTAGCCATGCCCCTTTAACTTAAAATTAAACTTCTTTCTTTCTCTCTTTCTTTTTCTTTCTTTCTTTCTTTCTTTCTTTCTTTCTTTCTTTCTTTCTTTATTTCTTTCTTTCTTTCTTTCTTATTCCTTCCTTTCCTTTCCTTTCCTTTCCTTTCCTTTCCTTTCCTTTCCTTTCCTTTCCTTTCCTTTCCTTTCCTTTCCTTTCCTTTCCTTTCCTTCCTCTTCTTTCTTTCTTTCTTTCTTTCTTTCTTTCTTTCTTTCTTTCTTTCTTCTTCCTTCCTTCCCTCTCTCCTTTCTTCCTTCCCTTCCTTTCCTTTTTCCTTCCTTCTTTCCTTCCTTCCTTCATTCCTTCCTTCGTTCCTTCCTTCGTTCCTTTGTTCCTTCCCTCCCCCCCTCCTTCCTTCCTTCTTGGCTTATCTCGATGAAGTGTCTCAATTAGGATACTTCCAGCTGCATTTAACAGAAGAAACACATCAAAATGGCTTAAAGGATAGGAAGATTTTTTTGTTATAAAAATAGTTAAATGATAAGAGAGTCTAGTGTAACCAGGAGTTCAGAGCCCAAAGCTGGCTGCCTGAGGTGGAAGCATTGCTAACTGTAGGACCTTGAGCCAGTTACTTAACCCTTCTGGGCCTCAGTTTTCACACCTGCAAATGCAACCCCCAATAATATCTTTCTCAAGGGCGCTTGTGAGGATTAAATGGGTTAACAAATGCAAAGTGCTTAGAGCAGTGCCTGACATGTGGTAAGTGTTCCGTTAACATTGATTGTTATTTATACCAGAGCTAGGATAGTTGAAGGGCTTATCAAGTTAGGGACTCCATGATGTAAGCAAGGCACTGGATTTTTTCCATGGTCTCTTCTGCCACTGTCAATATGCTGCCTTTGTCCTCAGGCCTGTGCCCTCATGGTGCAGATGGCTGCAGCTACACCAAGCATCACTTCTCATCCAATACTGTCCAAAGCCAGAAGAGACTTTGACATCTCCTTTGACAGAACATCTCCTTTTTCTCAGAGAGGAATGTCTTCCTTTGCATCTCATTGGCTAGAAGTAGGTCAAATGTCTAAACCAGCCACTTGGGAAGAGGAGAATGGAATGACTGTGACTGGCTGAGCCCCACCCAGATTCATCTTCCTGAAGCCACTCATATTTGGACCATCTTGGGGGCTATAGGGAGAAAGAAGAGAGATACGATGATAAATCGGCCAGCAGTGTCTGACTTGGGGTGACAGGTGTGGGGACACAGCCAAAGGATTTGTCATCATGCCAGGTTCTTCGCAGGCCTTGCGATAATTTTTTGGCTGGTCCTGAAAGCCTCTCTGAATGGGGGAGGGCTGCCATTTAGGCTGCCAAAGGCTGAGCTAAGGCCTTATCCGTAGTCGCTTACAATCACAGCAACTTCCGTTTATCCAACCTCACTTTTTCTTCCCCAAAACCTACAAGGCAGGTGCTATTTTTATCTTCATTTGCCGATGAGAAAGCTGAAGCAGAGAGAGATGGAGGAATTGCTTTGGCAGTATCAGGTACCTGCCCATAACCCTTGGGTCTTTCTTGGAGGTCACCTGCAGCCTCGATGGGCGGGGGCTGTATGTGCTGATGGCTTCCTGCGTCAAGCTGCCTGTGGGCAGGGCAGCCTGGGAATGTCGGGGAGTTAATGTGCCCAGTGATGACCCTCCAGAAGTGAGGGGCGGGAGTTGGTAGATGAACACCTCGCCTCCTTGGGGACAATTCTGCGGTGAGTCCTGCCGTTTCTTGAGGTGTGGATGACAGCGGCGACCTGCTTACAAAGACACACCCATCTGGCTTTTCTCTCTGCCCCATTTTACTTTCTCACTCCCTCACCTGGACTTCCTGGGATCACCTCACCCAGATCCTGGGCTCAGGGGCTGCTTTGGGTAAAACCCATACTGAGAGCCTTGTCTACAGTTGCAGAGCTAGTCCGTGACGGCCCTGAGATACGCACCCACTGGGCCGCTGATGCCGAGCCTGAGCGCACACCTCTAAGCCGCCCACCCGCCTGTCATCAGAGCAATCAAGAGAGAAACAGGGGCGCCTCCTCCTCAGACCCCAACCCCCAAATCCCACCGTCTTTAGTGAGACCAGCGCCTCCGTGTCTGGATCTGCCTGTGCGGTAACCGAGCCGGGTGCTTCCCGTGGGCGTGGACCTGCTGGGCTCCCACAGCCAGCCGCAGAGGCTCATAAACCGCCTGATGGGCCAGGACCGGTGACCTGTGGACTGACTCTGAGGGACAACTCGGCCTTCCCCAGCTGGCTTCAAAGGAGTGATTACGGACCATCCAGGAAATAATACATTTCATGGAAAAGACCGTAATTATGGAGTATTGAGTAAATAATATGTGCTTTTTAAAAGTCTGCAATTATGTATTTATCCTATCTGTAATTAGGGAATTTTTAAAGGGTGCATTATAGGTAATTTAAAAATAAAATAATGACACCACTCAAAACAAACAGCCCCAAACAAAGACAATTCAGGCCACCCCAAACTCAGCTGAGTGATGATTTCAGGGAGCCACTGTCCCTGGCTTCAGGGAAGCCGGACGGCCCATGTTTGGCCTGGGTGTGTAAGGTGAGCTGGACCCCAACCTTGGTTTGATGTCAGAGGTTCACCAAGGCTAAAATTCTCTCCTTTACCAGCCTTTTCCTGGACTGCCTCAGAGATTTCTTCCTTTTAGGACACAGCCAACAAGTGACTACTGGTACCAGCAGCTTTCCTCACGTTCGTTCTTCTAGAAGTGTCAAAGTCCAATATGGTAGTCGCCTGCCATGGGTGGCTAATTAAGTGGAAATGAGTTAAAACTTAAAACATTTAAACATTCATTTCCTCAGTTGTACTTGTTGCATTTCAAGTGCTCAATAGTTGCACACAGGTAGTGGCAATTTTGTTAGACAGTACAGAGACAGAACATTTCTAGCACTACAGAAAGTTCTACCAGACAGCGTTGCTTTGAAATCATCCAGGCATGGGGTTCCTGGGTGGCTCAGTCGTTTAAGTGTCTGACTCTTGATTTTGGCTCAGGTCATGATCTCACGGCTTGTGAGATTGAACCCCATGTCAGGCTCTGTGCTGACAGCTTGGGGCCTGCTTGGAATTCTCTCTCTCCTCTCTCTCTCTGCCCCTCCCCTATTCTCTCTTTTTCTCAAAATAAATTAACTTAAAAAAATAAAATTAACCAGGTGCATAGTTGGTGTAGACATGGTCTGAACAACTGTGGTGAAGGAAAACTTGTTTCCTCCCCACCGGACTGCCTGGTGAGCACACCCCTCTTCACCCTTCCTTCTGGAAGCCTCCTTGATGTCCCCAGTGGTCAACTCCCTAAACTTTCTCTTTTACTTATGACACTCTTTGCCCATCTTGTTTTCATAGTGGTGTCTCATGTCTCATTCACCTTCATGTCCCTACATCCCAGGCCAGGATCTAGAACATTGGTAGAGAGGTCCTAGCTCAAAACTTCTGGGAAAACCGTTTCCTTTCCTCATAGACGGCTCAACGTCTGTGTCTGTCCCATTGCTCTTGAGCCCATAAACTACAAACCAAAGTGCAGCATGTCGTGGAAGGCTGTCCATACCTCCCACATGGAGCCCTTGTTAATCGGCACTTGTCTCCGCCTGGCGTTGAGGGGTGTGTGAGTGTGGGCTGGTGAGGGGAAGACACACCCGGGCAGGATCTGTCTGGGGGTGCAGGGTCCTCATTGGTGCCTCTCTCCTGGTGATGAGGCCCAGAAGCTTGACCTGGGAATGGAGTCAGGGGCAGGTCATGGGGGTGCAATGTGGGGCTGATGAAGCCCCGGGGCAGTGGGGAGGCAAGGATGTGGCCAAGGTGCCGCCAGGTGGACGGGTCAGAGGGTGTGTGGATGGGGGAACCGGAAATGAGGCCCAGCAGCAGAACCTCCTTCTCCTGGTCTTCATCCCCTGATTCCCCAAGGGTAGCTTTGTGGAGAGGTAATGTTGGTTTTGGATGTGCTAAGGGAGGCAAAGGGCTGGAGCACTAGGAGGAAGAGATTACCTTGGGGTGGCAGTGAGAATCAAGGCCGGATCCTATGTCCCAGGAAGGCAGAGCTCAAGGTCACAGTGGCTACAGGCCCTGGCCCTGCCTCTCTCCCTATCGAGGGGCTCTTCTTCTAGCCAAACCTTGCAGGTGCTAAGCTTTAGTTATTTTTCCTTTTCCTTTATTTATTTATTTATTTATTTATTTATTTATTTATTTATTAAAGGGAAGCCAGTTTACTTTTCCTTGGCCCTCCCATCTATGTCCTGGAGCAGGGAAATGATGTCATATTTACTGAGACCCACGGGGTGCCCGGCCCTGTGGGACACGACTGGGAGCCAGTGCCTGTGGAATGAGGGGACGGGTGGTTCCCCATGACCAGGGCATGAGCCACAGCCCCCAACCAACCCTTCTGTGCTTCAGGCTCCTTTACTGAGAAATGCCGCCTCACGGTCTTACTGTGTTTTCTAATGCAGGTGAAAAGATATTTAATTTTTTAGTTAAAACCTCTACTTAAAATTTTGAAGAGTTGGTATATTTATGTATTCAAAAAGAAAAATAAAATGAGAGGATCATAGAGTAAAATTCTTCCCCAGCCCCCTCACCCCCATCTGTCCATTCCTTCCCCGTGAGCTAGACACGGCTACTGATTTCTCATGTCCCAGGGGCCTCTGTTTAATGTGTTTACATTACGGCAAACACAAACATATATTTCTCTCTCTTCTTTATACACCAGCAGTAGCCTAGTGAGCCCCCCGCCCCGCGCTTTGGTTTTTAAGTCATGTTGGTGCATCTGTGAGAAACTACTCGCTCTTTTGAAAGACAGTCACCCCAGATGAACTTACGAGGTCTTGGAGAGCAGGGACGGTGCCTCCTCCTTCCGTAGCTCTCCTCAGGGATGGCCCGTGGCTGAGCATGGCATGGGGAGCACAGACCCTTGGAGTCGATGGAAACACATTCTTGGCAAGCTTGGCGGCCTCTGTTTTCCACATCTGTAAAATGGGGACAAAAAGAGTTCTTTCCTGAAAGGGTTTTGCTGTTGCCATGATTCAATATAGTGCCAGCTGTACAGTGCCCGGCACATGGTAGGTGCTCAACAAGTGGCCCAAATCAGAGCATGGTGACTCCCCAAGGAGAGTGGCATCAGTGTGGTCGTGATGAGGGTGGGCCTTGAGGGCTGCTCTGAGGAA
Source organism: Puma concolor (assembly GCF_028749965.1). Classification (NCBI taxonomy): domain Eukaryota; kingdom Metazoa; phylum Chordata; class Mammalia; order Carnivora; family Felidae; genus Puma; species Puma concolor. The sequence continues at coordinate 39,197,471 of NC_141677.1, forward strand.
CTGGCATCTCCCTTCCGGCTGCTGAGGGTGGGCGAGCTTGGGGGCTCGTAGCTGACCCTGGGGTCTTGTTTCCAGCTGAGCTGGGCACTTGTGCCTCCCCGTTTGTGTCCTGTCAGAGGCCAGGCGAAAGGGAAATCTCGTCCGAGTGGCAGTGTGGCGTTTGGAAGGAACCTGTCGGGTCCAATCAGAATCCTGAGACAGGTTGTCACGGCAGAGGCTCTGCGAAGACAACGCGTGTTGTTCATCAGCATGTCTGCCCCCACCCCTGTCTCCAGTGCTAGGAAGTACCCCCTTGTCACCACTGTCATTTGGACAGGCTTACACGTCCCCACCAAGCCCCTCAAAGCCCACCGAAGCTGCTCTTAATGTTGGGGAGGGTCCTGAGGCCCCAGTGTTTTCTGTCTGTCTTCCTGTGCCTCTGTCGTGGCAGGGTGGAGATCTAGACAGGATGTGCACGGGTGGACCCCGCTTCTGGCCCACCACCCCTGGCCTCTGTCACTGTGGCACGCCCTTACTGCTCCTTGGTCCCCTCCGATCTGTCTTCCCCCTCGTCTCTGGAATCACTGACTTACGGATTGACCTTGATGGCCTTTCTCCTGGGTTTAACAAGTACATGCCTGGCCTGATTCCCGTCTGCCCCCTCAGGCAGGCTGAACTGCTTCCTCCGCTCCAGGGTCGCTGGCCTGGGCTGGACTCAGAGTGAGCAGAGGTGACCTCCAGCCCTTCTTACTGTTTGAGAGGATCCTTCCCATCTTTCACCCCCTGGCAGTAGCCTCACCTCCTCCCTCCCTGCTCCTGACCACCTCTCCCTCCTTCCAGCCCTTCTCTGTTGCTGGACACCAGGGAGTCTCTCCTTTATATACCAGCGGTAACCTAGTGAGCCCTCCGCTCTGCTCTTTTTTAAGTCGTGTTGGTGCATCTGTGAGAAACTACTCACTCTTTTGAAAGACAGTCACCCAAGATGAACTTATAAGGTCTTGGAGAGCAGGGACGGTGCCTCCTTCTTCCATAGCTGCCCTCAGGGATGGCCCGTGGCTGAGCACATGGAGGAGCACAGACCCTTGGAGTAAATGGACTATTTCCCTGGGTGGCATTTTCTTCAGGGGAAACAGTATACTTTAGTAGCTGAGACTGTGGCCTTAAGAGTCAGACTGCCTGCGTTCAAATCCCTTTCTAGCTATGTGTCCTTTGGCAAAGCACTGACTTGACCTCTCAGAGCCTCAGTTTCCTCGCCTGACAATAGGAGTAACTGTCCCCACCTCTGCTAGTCAAATGAGCAGGTGCTAGTAAACCACCTTGCAGGGCACCTGGCACAGAGTAACAGTTGATACGTGTCAGCTTTAGTGTTACACCACTGAACTCTGATTTCTATCACAGGAAGAAAGGTTCTGACTGCCATCCCACCTACCACGTAGAAGAGAAGCTGGTGGGGGACGGCAGAGAGGGTGGTGGCAGTTTATTTTATATAGGAAAGATCCCATCTATTTCATTCCACTCCCTCCAGGCCTCCCCACTCCCATCTGGGCCCAACCGCCTAATCCCTCCCCCACAAAAGGAATTCCCAGGCTTCCAGAGCCCTGACACCTAAACCCTGGGTCCTTCAGGCAGGTGCCAGCCACAGGAGTAGTAGGTTTACAAGGTGCGGGTGTATAAGATGTGACAGGCCCGGAATTAGCAATGCAATTCCTCTGTCATTTTTATCATTGGCCCCTGCAGGGAGGAGCTGATTAAATGGATATTCAACTCTTTGCATTAATGTGCATCCAGCTTCAATTTGCATTTCATTAGCCGCACAAAAAGCATAATTTTATTATTTGCCGTTGGAAAGCAGATCTCTGCTAACAAGCAGCTACACGCTGTTACTGAAATATGATGTGACTGACTTGCTCTGCCGTCTCACTCGCTTGGCCATCCTTGCGCCCCTGCAGACTTTGGCTCTCTGTTGAGGGGCGACGCGTGGCCATTTGGGCCTCATCCCGGCAGAACGTGTTCTCGTTCTAGCTCCAATCCCTTTGAGGGCTTCTCTGCCTTCCCCTGGCCACCAGGTGGGGACCCGCGGGCCCCATTTTCTGATGCACATAGGGAGGCAGGAGGCGACTGCTACTATCTTCCTGGTTACTCACTGTCACCACCAATAGTAACGTTACCGGTGTCCCAACGGTAACTGCACCACCATCGCACCATTGCCATTTTTCCCGTTGTCCTCACCATCACCCTCGTCAGCTTCAACCTCCACCACTTCCACCGTGTTAGTCCCACGATGGCCACCCCCATTATGATCACCGACTCCACCACCACCATCGCTTGCTAGCCCCGTCCGTATCATCTCCACCATCACTGCAGGCTTTCCTTCTCATCAACTCCATCATTACTTCCAGCATATTGGTCCTTCCAGCATATGGATACTACCACGGCCACAGCCATTATTATCGCCATCGCCATCTTCACCTCCACTCCTAACTTCACTACCACCACCACCACATTCGTCACCACCCTGCCACGCTCGTCACTGCCGCCCTAATCATCTCCATCACCGCCATGACCGTCATTATCGTTGGTTCCATCACCGCTGCCATCATCACCATCATCTCCTCTACCACGTTCTCCATGCCAGTATGTTCTTAGCCGCAGCCACCACCACTGCCCTCATCATCACCTCCACAACTACGTCTACCGCCACCACCTCTACCACCACCGCCGCCACAGTATCCAGAACCACCGCGCACCGTCGTCGCCCCCGCTGCTGCATCCCGCCATCTCCACCACCACCACCATGACCGACTTCGCCGTAACAACACCAATGCTAGCTCCGTGACCATAATCACCACCACCCTCATCGCTTCCTCTACCCCAATACCTCCATACCCAATGCCACTGACGTTATCACCATCACCGCTATTATCATTATTACTGCTGCCGTCCCTGTCATCCCTACTAACGCCAGCGTCTCCGTTTCTCCCATTTTGGTGGGCTTCTTGACCCTGTGTGATGTTGATGGGACAAGCAGACTGAATGGAAACCTGGAGGAGAGCGGGGCCCTCCAATGCCATGAGGGGCTCTGGAGATTGGAGCCCCGAGAGGTACGGTAAAATCTTTACTGTGAGAGGATGTCCTGGAAGACAGATGGAATTGGTTGCTTACTACCTCTGGGGCCTTGAGTGAGTCCCATTTCTGAGTTTTGGCTTTGTCATCTGTAAAGTGCGGCCAATAGTATCCTCTTCATTGAGCTGAATATTGATTAAATGAGAACACATATGTTGAGGGTCTGCGTAGTGGACAGTGTCAGTCTCCTGCCCCTCGGCTGTCTTTTAGGAGTTCTTCTTGTCCACCCTCCCCACCACCGCCCAGCTTCTGCATGCTTCTTTCCTGTAGCTTGCAGTTGCAAGCTTCTTCAGAGGGCCGCCTTTAGGCTATCCCAGTTGCTTCACCCAGAAGGATCTGAGAGCAGGCAGGGTCCCCATGGTCACCCGCAACCAGTGTTCAGCTAAGGCAGGTGGTTCAAGGTGGGGCAAACGTGGAGGGTGTAATGTGTACCCCAGAGCTCTGTGCAGGATCAGGCCAGGCTGGGACGCCCCCTGTGACCCTGTCGTTGCCTGGCTGCTTTCCCATCTTGTTTCCCCACTCCTTCATCATGTTCTCCCAGGAGCAGCTTCGTAATTCATCACTTGCACGCGAGTCTTCATCTCAGGGTCTGCTTCTGATGTGGAACATGGGAGGATTTCGGTGCACACCACTTCCCTTCCCCCCTCTCCTTGCGTTCGTCGAGTGCGTTAGTGACCAGAGGGTTTTCGCACACACTGTTCATTGGAAGCATTTGCTAACCCTGGCAGTTTCTGAGAGCGGGAATTATTATCCCCATTTTATAGATGTAAGACTGAGACTCACGTACAAGATCATGGAGCTGGTAAGAGGAAACCGTGGGACTTGAAGCATGTCCTCTGAATTCAAGCCCAGCCCTCTTCCTTCAGACAGGCTGCGGTGTTCTGAGAGCTCAGGGTGGGCTCAGGCCTGGGCCAGCATCTAGGGGTGGTGATTATGGGTCGATTGCTGGGTTGAGAATTCTAACTCCAGTCTTTTTTTCTCACATCTTGAGCACAAAAAAGTCACCAACCATAATGGGATCACCAGCGAAGAAGGGGTGGCCCAGCTGGTTTAAAAGGAAGACCATGCAGTGAATGAGACCTGGTTTCCTGCTGGCACCCCGTGTGACCTTGGGCAAACTGCTTAATCTGTCTGAGCCCTGGTTTCCCATTTAGTCCCCCCAGCCCCTTGGTGAGTTAGGGGCTATTCTCATCCCAATTTTTCACATGACTGAAAATGGTAAATAGATGTTCTGAGAAGGGAAGATAGATCAGAACAGAGAATGAGGTGCTTTGTCCCTTTCCCCCAGCTCAGGAATCCTCTGCGTTACGTTTCTGACAAGTCCGTCTGGCTTTGGCTCAAATATTTTGCCGTGACAGAGACTCTTCTCACACTCTTGCAAAGCAGGCCTTCCAGTTCAGCTCTCCTCCCACAGAACAAACTGACCTTCCTGAGATTTTCGTTCACCGGGCCCAGTTGAGTTTTAGGGGTTGCTCAGAAGGACCACAACCTTCAGGGATTTGAAGACAACTTCCTACACCCTCGAGTCCAAGGCTGGTGCCAGGGAGGAGGGGGTAGGGAAGCCCCTTACACATCACTGTCCCGCTCCCAGGTCGTTCAACCGGTGCTCACCAGTGCTCCATCAAGGAGCTCACCATGACATGTCAGAGTGGTTTATGTGCCTGACTCCCCACGAGTTATCCTCTTTTTAAAAAAAAAAAAAAAAATTTAACGTTTATTTATTTTAGAGACAGAGAGAGATAGAGCATGAATGGGGGAAGGTCAGAGAGAGAGGGAGACACAGAATCTGAAACAGGCTCCAGGCTCTGAACTGTCAGCACAGAGCCTGATGCGGGGCTCGAACTCACAGACCTCGAGATCATGACCTGAGCCGAAGTCCGTCGCCCAACCGACTGAGCCACCCAGGCGCCCCGAGTTATGCTCTTTGAGGGTGGGGACCTCATCTACAGTCTCCTGCCCTGGCCCAGAGGAAGTCCTCAAAATAGCATGATAAAATGGTCTTTGGACTCAGACAGACTTGCATTCAAATCTCAGCTCTACTGCTTAGTTTTACACAAAACACATTGTTTCCTTGAGCCTCAGTTACTTCATCTGTGAAATGGGTCTAGCAGTAGCACCTTCTGCCCCAGGGCTGTTGTGAGTATCAAATGGCATCATGGATGGAGAATGCCAAGTCCTGTACTCAGCTGTGGTGAGAAGCATCTGGAACTGAGATGTGGCCTGCCCTGCTGAACATTAGTAGCTAGAGCTGGACATGAGCCTTGGGGAGTCTCTGAGCAGCCCAAGGTGTTCTGGGCCTTTCACCTGCCTGGTCTCACACCATTCTCACTCTGCCTGGTGCCCCGAGGTTGGCTGTCTCTCAGTGGAGTGGCCAGGTGGGAGAGGGCCGCGGGCAGCAGAACGTAGCTGGGAAGGCGCGGGCGAGCCCCGGCCCTGAATGCTGTGGTTTGAATGGATACCCGTCTCCAGACTTCAAGGCAAGCATCTCTGGCCAAACCCACTGTGGAGATCCTAAATTGGCACCCTGTGGAGTGAGCTGTCTGATTCTACAAAGGCAGTATTTCTGGTTTTCAAAGGAACTGAATAATTTAAAATGCACAAGACAAAAAGTAGGATTAAGGCGATCTGATAGGCTCTCCAGGCTGGGGTACCAATTATACACACTCAACTCGTAAAGCCTTATTTGTGAGATTCAGAATTTATTATCTGTCTGAAGCACTAATTACCAGGTTTTTCTCTTTTAGTCTTACAGGTCTCTTTTCAAATTTATTTTCTTGCCCCCCGCCCCCAACCCCCGCACTGGGGCCAAGTAAGTCTCGTTCCCGTGCCTCCTTGAGGACAGACAGAGGGAGATGTTTGGGTTTGGTTTGTCCCGCTCTGGGCACCTTGGGGAAACAGGAAGGAGGCCAGGAGGACTCTGAAGTATTACGTATTAATAAAAGGGACCGTTTCATTTTAAAATTCTGTCCAAGTCATGTATGTGCATTGCTTAAGAAGGCAACTAGTTCCCTATGGTGTACTTGGCTTTTCCTTTCCTGTGCAACATTTTGTCCTCCTCTGAGCTAATAAGCATCCTGTTCTTTTGCTCGCTTGCCTATCCAGGCACTTATCACTCATTCAACTCCAGTGTCTCTGTCCCCTGCCTATGCTGTCTCTCAAGGCGTTCACTTGCATTGAGCACTCTATTGGTTTTGTCATCCTGAATGGTCCCCGCCCCCGTCCCCCATCCCCCTCCCCAGTCATTAGGCCTCGGAGGTGACAGTGCCCTGTGCCTGGCCACCGCCTCATCCTGGACCTTCCTTTGCCACCATCCTTGGGACGCCCTTCCCGTCTCTCCTGTGTGACAGTCACCGCCACCTTCAGTCTCCCTCTGCGTCATTTTACAACTTTGATTTGGCAGAGAACATCCTCTAAGAGCTTTTAAGGAAGGATCCATGAGAAGCAAAAATCTGCCTTTCTGAAAATCACTCTTGATTATTCGGTTGAATATAGAATTCGGGGTTGGATGTTTTCCTTTAGAAATGGGAAGAATTTTCACTATGATCATTTGGTTTTCGGTGATGTAAAGGAGTCAATGCCATTTCCCTTTCTCGTTCTTTGTATATTACCCATTCTCGGTTTTCTTGTAAGAGCTTGAGGGAGCTGTAGGCTTTTCTTGTTGAAGCCGGAAGCTTGAGCGCTGAGCTTGGGCTGTTGTGCTGAGTCTCTGTTTTATCCATTGTGTGGAGCACTTAATGGAACTTTTACTTTACAAATTCGTGCCCTCTAGTTCTGGGAAATTTTCCCAAATTATTTCTTGGATGCCTTCCTTCTGTTTCTTTGGTTTTATCTTTCTGGGAACTCTTATAATTGTATATTACACTTCCTGGATCAGTCCTCTAACCTTACCTTTTTTTTTTCTCTCCTTTTCCTTTTGTGTCTTTGAAATTCCTCTTGAAATCTTCCTTCAGTTTTTTCTTCCAATGCTTTTATTGGGTTCTACCACTTTGTTCTCTTCTATACCTAATTCTCAAATCTCTGTGCACACAGTTCCTGAGTGATTGTGCAGAGACATGGGCATGTCGTATTGACATCTTTCTTGGTTTTCCACGGCCTGAGGGAGAAGTCTCTTGTTTTTGGTATGACCTATGGGCCCCGCCTATTTCTCTTGCCTCATCATACCAAACCTTTCCATGTAGCCGCGGCTGCAGCTGCTCCAGCCAACTCATCACACTGGTCACATGAGGCTACCTCTTGCTTCCATACCTTTACTCATACTGCTGCTTCTGCCTGGAATTCTCTTGCTCTGGCTATTCCCATAGTTGATTTTGTCCTGCATTCCCCGTGGGACTGTAAAGTCCCTGAGGGCAGGAGCAATATTGTAGTCATATCTGTTTGCCCAGTACCCACCAAGCCCGTGGCCCATAGCTAGTAGGTATTCAACGAAAACTTGATGATACTTGATGGGCATGTGTGTTTGTTGAGTGCACTCACGTGTAAATCTCTGGACTAGACTCATGGGAGTCCACGAATGAGTCTAACACAATCCCTGTCCTTGAGTGATTACATAAAGTGGGGTGGGGCCCACTAAGTGTGTTCGTGTGTGCACGCACACACATCATGTCTGGACGTGGCAGACTGTGATCAGTGCATTCAGAGAGGGATGCAGTGTGCTAGAAGAATTTTTGAGAAATAAAACTCTTATCCAATCCAGTTAAGTTAAACACAAAATCTTTGTAAGGGATGTGGGAGCATTACCTCTTTGGACCAGCACGTAGGCTTGGCCTTTGTTGCCTGAGCCTATGCCTCCCTAGGTGGGCCTCTTCCTTTGGTGCCTGCTTCCATCCCTCCAGTCTGTTCTGTCCTTCTCTTAAGGACAAGTTGAAACCATTTTCCATTTGTTTCAGCACTGAGCAGCAGGCTGGAGTTTCCAAAAATTCCCCTTCTGTAAAGAGAAGCAAAGTGGGAAGAGCTGAATTCTCCAAGCTTAGGCTAACTTTAGAGCTGTGGTGGCATGCATACCCTATCCGAAGGGAGCCCTGTTTTAGTAGTGAGCTGCCTTTTATTCAATGTGCTCTACGTGCTGGCCACTGTGCTGAGTGCTACAGGTATGTGATCTCAGATACGAGGTCACAACCTCGCAATGGATCAGTGGGCTAAGCACTACTATCATCGTTGTATACACAAGCAAGCTGAAGCCTCAGAGAGGTTACGTGACTAGCACAAGGTCACATAGGCTGAAAGGGCTAAGCCAGCCAGAACTCAGATTCAGGTGTGATCGACTCCATCCTTTAACACAGTAAGGAAGAAACTTGAGAGAAAAAGAGGGTGCTTCTATCCAAGGGTTCATGGCAAGAGGTACGTGAGGAGAACCAGACAGAGAGGTGGGGCTATGGGACTGCTGTTGTCCCTGGGCCAAAGCAAGATAGAGATGCGACCCTCGGAAATCACCGTCTCTTCCACTCCACAGCTTGCATGATGTGTAGGGGTGAGCAACCAGGCGGTGGCCCCTGTGGCTGTCCTGGTGAGGACGGGTCCAAAAGCAGCGGGAGATTTAGTTGTGCCATCTGAAGGCAGAAGGGACCTCAGAGACTGTCCGGGCCTCTCCCCTTGCTTCATCCCTCGGTAGGAAGGCTGGCCTGCCAAAGGCTGCCTGGTGAGTGGGGTCAGCAGCTGGCCTGTGGTCTGGGCCTCCTATTCCCCATCCCAGGGCTCCTCTCTTGGTACGGGAGAGGTGCTTCTCTGGCTCTGGAGGGCAGAGGATTCTCCCAAGAACACAGCTCAGAGAGACCAGACAGAACCAAGACTAGGCGAAGATGAGTTGGGAGAGCAGGATGTGACCTAGATTCTTCTGAAACACCACTTGGGTTTTTAAGAGAGAGGTGCCTTTTTATTACTTGGTGTGCTTGAGGGTGACTCCAGCCACCAAGGAAGATGTGCCTTGGGAGGCCTGTCACGATGGAGACAGTCCTCGTTTTGAAACTTCTAAATGGATCCCAGCCTCGTCACTGACGCGTTGCTGGGAGAGAGTGAATTGGCACATCATTATGGAAAACAATTAGTCATTCTCCTGATAAGTTGGAGATGCTTACACCCTATGATCCAGAAAGTCTATTTCTTGGAGCAGAACCTAGAAAACGTGTCGGACGTGTGTTCTGGGAGGAATGGACGAGAGCATTCATGCAGGGTTGCCGGTGATGTGAAATAGAAGGACACAGAGCAAGTGCCCATCCCAGGGCAGGATGAGTCATCACGTACCCTTACACCGCGGGGATTGGGCGAACGACAGCTTTGAACAACAGTGTGGGTAAATCTCGGGAACAGAATGGTGCGTGAAAAGAGCAAGTCTCAGGAGACTACACAGAGTATGGTTTTACTTATGGGAAACTAAAAAGAAAAAACCCCACCAAAACTACTGTGTACGGGTACAAACACATTCAGTGAAATTATAAAGAAGAGCAAAGGAACGGGAAGAACAAAGCTCAGGTTGTGGTGTGGGGGCAGGAAGGAACTGAGCTCACGGAGGGTCATAGCGGGGCTACCGTCAGCCAACTCAATGTCTGCAGCTGGGTGGCGGGTCTCCGGGTGGTTTGTGGGTTTTCTTATTTTAACTGTACACATATTTTGTCATTGTTACTCTGCATTCCAATAATTTTTTTTTTAATATTTAAAGGTGCAGATTTAAAAAGACAGTTTGAGGGGCACCTGGGTGGCTCGGTCGGTTAAGCGACCGATTTTGGCTCAGGTCACTATCTTGCGGTCTGTGGGTTCAAGCCCCGCATCATGCTCTGTGCTGGCAGCTCAGAGCCTGGAGCCTGCTTTGGATTCTGTCTCTGTCTCTCCCTCTGCCCCTCCCCCACTCATGCTCTGTCTCAAAAATAAACATTAAAGGGGCACCTGGGTGGCTCAGTCAGTTAAGTGGCCGACTTCAGCTCAGGTCATGATCTCACAGTCTGTGAGTTTGAGCCCCGCGTCAGGCTCTGTGCTGACAGCTCAGAGCCTGGAGCCTGCTTGGGATTCTGTGTCTCCCTGTCTCTCTGCCCCTCCCCTGCTCATGTTCTGTCTCTCTCTGTCTCAAAAATAAATAAAAACATTTTAAAAAATTAAAAAAAAATAAACATTAAAAAAAAATAAAAAGACAGTTTGATAGAATACCCGTAAACAAACAAACAAAACATACAAGTCACACTCACTCTCTCACCCTGAGGACGTAAACACGAGTAGCCTTTTGGTGGAGGTTGTTCTGGCCTTTTATTTACTCAGTTTGTTTGGTCACAGCTCTGGTCTTCACATACATGCATGCTCAGGCTGAGCCAGAGAGGGGACCCAGCTCTTTCCTCCAGAAGGTGGACCTGGTGATTCTCTTCCCCTTCCCCTAGTGGTTGTCTATGCAGCAGGGAATTTTCTTTTTTGAGGTTGGATAGAGGAGGTTTGGGAGGTGTTTTTCTTCTGGGGTACAGGAGCAGGACAAAAGAAGAGACCTGTGACTGGCCTAAAGAGTAGATTTTTGGTCCAGGTGGGAGAGGGGATGGGCGGAGTGAATTGAATGGTGGTAATAAAAGCTGTCATGAGGCCCGAAGCTCAAGGAGACCGGCTTTGGGGCCAGTACCATGTGAGTTCAGTGCTAAAACTTAGTGGTAGTGTGAGATGGGGCCAAGCAGCAGTTCTGGAGTGAGGCAGCCCCACACCAAGCCTGACGGGGGGAGGTTCTGTCTGCCTGGGATCTCCATTGGCCCACGGTCCCCACAGGAGAGATGCTCATGCTTGTTCCAGAGGACACATGAGACATCTGCAGTGTCCCCAGCAACAACAGAGAAGTGACGCCACTTTCAAGGGATGCAGGTGGGAACTCAGAGCTACCAGGATTTGAATACTAATGCTAACATAACTGCATTTATATGCACAGCTGTCATTAAATGATATTTGATTAAATAATTTTTAATGGTTGCCATAGTATTCTATTGTTCGGATGTATTGTGGTTAATTTATCTGATCCCTTATTGTTGGGAAATTAAATTGTTTCTCTCTACAAGGAACTCTGCAATAAATATTTGTGAACACTCATGACTATTTCCTAAGGAGGCATTCCTGGAAATAGACTGACTAACGCAATGGGTTTGCAAAATTTTAAGGCTTTTGATACAAATTGCTAAACTGTCCTCCAGGATGAATGTGTGAATTTATACTCCCACCAGCAGTAAATAAAAGTAACTGTTTCCTCACACTCTTTCCAAGATGAGATATTATTATTTAAACATATATTTTGCAAATTGAAGCCTCAAAAATTATGGTGTCTCATCTTCATTTGTATGTCTTTGGTTTCCAGAGAAGGTAAACTTTTTTCGTGTTTGTTGAACATTTATTTTTTTAGACGTTGTTTGTTCACATTTTGTCATTTTTTTTTTTCTATCTGGGTATTCATGTTGTTCTAATACAATTTGAAGCCTTGCTTTATGTTGAGGATGTAACTCTTTTACTATCATGTGATTTGCATTTTTTCCAGTTTGTCTTTTGTGTAAATTTTTATATGGCTTTTTACACTTTTACTTTGAAATAATCTCAAGCTGATACACAAGTTGCTAGCACAATCACCATTTTTTCTCCCCCCAGACCCACTTGGGTGACTGATGTCCATCATCCCTGGGAAGTGTAGTGTACATTTCCTACGAACAAGGACGTGCTCCTACATAACTGTGATATGACTGTCAAAATCAGGAAGCTGACCTAGTACATGGGTTCCAGCTATTCCTGAGACCCTGTCCGACTTTTGCCAAGTATCCCGACAACGCCGTCTGTAGTGAAAGGATCCAGTTCAGAATCTCGTGTTGCATTGACTTGTCGTGTCTCTTTATTCTCTTTCAGTCTGGGACAGTTCCGCAGTCTTTCCTTGACTTTCGTGACCTAAACACCTTTGAAGAGCACAGACCAATTTTTTTTTTTTTTTTTTTTTTTTGGTTGAACGTCCATTAAAGTGCTGTTTCTGAGGTTTCCTCCTGATTTGCTCCAGCTTATCCATATTTGGCAGGATATCAGAAGTGATGCTGAGCTCTTCTCATTGCATCCCACCAGCTCACACGTGATTTGGATTGGTCTCTGTACGGGAGGGTGAAGCTTTGAATACTTGATTAGGGTAGAGTCGGCCAGATTTCTCCATTCTAAAGTTACCTTTCTCCTTTGTAATTAACACCTATTTTGTGATACTTTAAGACTATTTAAATACCTTGTTCTTCTTCAAACTTTTAATTTATTCATTTGCATATTTTTATCTGTATAAACTCCTGGATTTCTATTTTATGTGGTGGGTTATAATCTATTAATATCATTATGTATTTTGATGCCAATTGGCCCTAGGTTTGGTCCCTAGAAGCCCTTCAAATGGGCTTCTGTATCCGTTTTGATTTTGTCCCCATGATTCCTTTTTTTTGGCAAACCAAGCTGTTCCTCCCTGGCCCTGGAATCAGCCACTTCTCCAAGGATCCCCAGTTCCTTTTAGTGAAGAATAGTATTTAGAAGCCATAATCTGAGCACTAGGTGTGCTGATTGCTATTGGGGTGTCATTGCTTTTACTGTCTCTGTGGACATAAACACACATGTGCATGCATTCACATGTTTACAATTGTATTTATTCTCTCTATATCTACATATGTTTTTTAATGTTTATTTATTTATTTTTGAGAGAGAAAGTGCATAAGCAGGGGAAGGGGAGGAGCAGAGAGAGAGGAGAGAGGGAATCCCAAGCAGGCTCTGCACTGTCAGGGCAGAGCTCAATGTGGGGCTCAGTCTCATGAACCATGAGATCATGACCTGAGCCGAAATCAATAGTTGGATGCTTAACTGACTGAAACACCCAGTTGCCCCTATATCTACCTATGTTGGAGGCATATATCTATTTATAAAAGTATGAGTTTTTAATGCCTCTGTTTCTTTTTTTTTTTTTTTTTTAATTTTTTTTTCAATGTTTATTTATTTTTGGGACAGAGAGAGACAGAGCATGAATGGGGGAGGGGCAGAGAGAGAGGGAGACACAGAATCGGAAACAGGCTCCAGGCTCTGAGCCATCAGCCCAGAGCCTGACGCGGGGCTCGAACTCACGGACCGCGAGATCGTGACCTGGCTGAAGTCGGACGCCTAACCGACTGCGCCACCCAGGCGCCCCTAATGCCTCTGTTTCTAATCATACACCATGGGGTACATTCTAGCTTTCTTTCTGTTCCAATAACTGGCTTCTATGGCAGTGAGAAATCTGGTTCTCACCCCATCATCTATAATATATTTAATTGTTTGGTTAATACTTTGTATGTCATAAATCCATCATCACTGCCACTGTCCTAGGGACATCCCCTCCAGTGCAGATGCCCTTCTCATCTTGCTCAGGCTCTGACACCCCATGCTGGGCATCTCCTCACTCTAGTGAGGCTCTGATACCTTGTTCTGGGATGTCCCACCCCCCAGATGCTCTAAGGCCCCACATGGGCTCCTGTCATCACATATACCCCCTTTCAGTGCACGTGGGCTCCGATACCCACACTGGGTCATCTCCCACCCACACATATTCTCCCTTTGCCCTGTTCAGGCTCTGACACCCATGTTGCCCCATCCTAGCCCTGCCTGTCTTGATTGGCCCCGCCTGGTGGTTTTTGGCCTTAAGTGTCCTGGAAGGGAATGAAAGAGTGTGTATGGTGTATTTTGATGTACAGAAGTTTTACATTAAAAAAAAAAAAGTGAATCTAACAGTCTTTTTCTTTATATTTCCTCAATTTAGTGCCACACTTTTAAGCTTTACCCAGTCATGTGGCCTGGGTTCCCCCCAAAATGGAACCTGTGACAAGGCCTTGAATGCAGTTTATTTTGGTGATTGGTTCTAGGGAAGAGAAGTGAGGGTTGGGAAGAGGGAGAGAGGGAGAGAGGAGAAGCCACTACAAGACAAACAAAGAGAAATGGGGGTCAGTCCTGCTGGAGGCCTATCAGGAGCCATGTGTAGTGTGGCTCAGAATCATCTCCCTGGCAAATAGAAGACAGAAATATTTGCCCTCCAGCTTTATCTCCCAAGGCCTCTGGGGGGGGGGGTGTTAAATCCCTTGCACTTTTGGGTTTGTGTACACACCAGAATGGCTGAATGGGGTACTGCAGGTGTGCTCAGAGCTGTCCCAGAGAGGCCAGGAGGAGAGAGACAGACAGAGGGACAGAGGTGGTGTAACTGGGGCAACGTGTTGGCAGACCATCCGTAGTGCAGCGGTTCTATAGCAATAGCTGGGTGGCTGTCCAGAGGGCCTGAGAGGTGCCTGACACGCACCCCAAAGATAATATGAATGTTTAAGTGTATTTTCTCTTAATATGGTTCATCTTTTATTTCAATACTTATCTGGACTTTATTTTGAAGTATAGTGTGAGGTAGGGATACAGCTTAAATTTGTTTGCTGATGGGTTGGGCAGTTATTCCCAAGCCATAGTTCACCGGGTAATCCATATTTTCTCACAACCATATGAAATTCTGTCTTCAAAGTGTATTAAAATTTCAAATATATCAAGTCTGTTTTATTACTCTGCTTGTCAGTTTCTTTGCTGGTACCACACTGTTTTAATTCTGGCAGCTTTAGAATGCATTTTAATATCTGCAGAGCAAATATCCTTTTAGTGATGTTCTTTTTTTTTTAAAAAAAAGTGTGTTAATGACTGGTAGTAGTTTATTTTTCTCGAGGAACTTTTGAATCATCACATTTTAAAATTCCCTTTCACCCTCCCCTGGGGGGAAGAACCTTGTGCTTGTATATTCTTCGGCTAGGCAGCAACCCTTCTTTCACAGATGGCCAGAAGGCGTAAGAGCAGAGGCTCTAAAGAGGCAGATGGTGTATTTTTGCTCACTGTGCTGCCTGCCTGTTAATTTCACCTTCATAGCAGTCCCATGACTTCAGAAAGGGGTGGCCATTTTGTAGACCACAAGTACAAGACTCAGAAAGGTTTTTGCCCAAGGTCACACAGTGAGTATTGGGACAGGACAAAAGCACAGATTTGTATTCAGGAGGCTCCTTAGAAAGAGCATCAGTCCAAGAATCAGAACACAAGTCTGTGCTTCTAAGGGGAAATCTTTGGTCCCGATACATTTAAATTGAAGAACAATTTTCACTGAGCTCCAGAAAGATCTTAGATATTAGAAGAGAAAATAGTGGGGCATCTATGAGGGTCTTTAAATAGAGAGGCTGGGGGGCGCCTGGGTGGCGCAGTCGGTTGAGCGTCCAACTTCAGCCAGGTCACGATCTCGCGGTCTGTGAGTTGGAGCCCCGCGTCGGGCTCTGGGCTGATGGCTCAGAGCCCGGAGCCTGCTTCCGATTCTGTGTCTCTCTCTCTCTCTGCCCCTCCCCCGTTCATGCTCTGTCTCTCTCTGTCCCCCCCCCAAAAAAAAAAAGTTGAAAAAAAGAAAAAAAAATAAATAGAGAGGCTGGTTCTAAAGACTGTGTCCCTGACACGCACAGCCAGTTCCCTCTTCCCCATTCTTTTAGCCTCCCCATGCCTGCCATCTTGGGCCCTGATGATGGCTGATACTTCCTTGGGACCCACCTGGCCTCTCTAGCGCTGCCTGCTGCTGGCCGGCCTGGGTCTCTGCCCTTTGTGGTCTCCTTAGCCCACTTCCTCTGAGTCTTCTGGCTGGTTCTCTGGTTATCCCTGAGTTGATCTTTGCTTCCTTCCTATCCAGATCCTACCCAGTTGGGCCATCACAGCTCTGCCAAATCATCCCAGAAACAAAGATATACAAATAGAAAAGGAGTTCTTTTGGTGAAGTTATTCCTGCCTCCTAGACACTGCTCTTTTTTGTAAATTTTAACTATCATAGAGAGACAGGATGCTACTTTTTCTTGATGGGGAGAAGAAAGCATAGTTGAGTGCCTCCTCTGTGCCAGACATTGTATAGGTCACCTTATTTAATCTTCCCAGCAATCCTGTAGAAAGGGATGCCTATGTCCACTTTATAGATGAGGGAACAGAGGCCACAGGGCTTGTGGAACTTGTATTAACTCGTGTGGCACATTGACCGTGAAGCCAGGGCAAAAACCCAGGTCTGTCTGGCTCCAAGTTCAATTCCACAAATGTGAGGCTGGCATCCTACTGTGTGCCAGCCACTGAGCTTTGGTGCCATAGCTGCCTCCCCACTGCCAACGATTTGAGCACATCAGCTGAGGACACTTTTTGTAGGTCTTTATTTTTCTTAGAGCCATTCTCCATTTTAAGCACATTGTGTGTTGACTTTCAGGGACTGAGCTATTGAACTGGGAATATTTGCAAAGCTGTAGAACAGTGGATGTGCAAAGACCATGTGAGATGGAGTCCTATCTGTTGGGCCAGTCAAGCCCCACGTGTTTGCTTTCATTTTCTTTTGGCTCAGGAAAGGATGGTTTGGTTTTGCAAACGAAGGCTGAGGACTTTTGCCAGCTTGCTAACTGCCTTGCCCCTGTCAGATGTGTCAGACTCACAGAACATTGCTCCCCAGCTGCAGGCCCGTGGTTTCTGAGAGTGCCTGAATAGAAAACCACTCATTTCCCTTCGCAAGAGAGGTGCCCAAAGCAGATATTTCAATATATTCCAATTTAACCAAGGGAAGCCAGAACATGGATGCTGTTGCCAAGGCAACCACCTCCTTCCTCCCCGTGTGCTGTGCATACATGTATCACTTCATCTCTCCACTCTCCAAGGTAATATCATAGCCCTGTGCTTGGGGAAGGGTTTTTAAAAAGGCATATAAAACCTCTTAGCATCGAGAAGATTCATTAAATGATCTCACTCCAGAGAAGCTTAAATTATTCTTTTTAGACCCTTTTATGCCGAGGATGGGGAAATGGCTGAGTCAGTGCTATCTCTCGTAGCCCAGCTTGGTGTCTTGGTCGAAACAGTTCTCAGAAATAAACAAGTCAGGGTTCGGAAGCTTCAACAGGGAGAGAGTGTGTGTAATAATAACGAGGCCATCATGTAGCTGTAATGTCACTTGCTAATCCCTCCAAGTAGATCTGCCGAGACCACCTTGATCCACAGGCCTCCTGGGTGTGAGGCCATGTTTCACAGGGCAGGCTTCAAAGTGCAGACAAGAGAGGGTCTCTGTTGCAAGGCCACCTGTCAAAGGGCCCCTTGTCAGGAAACCGCGTGGGGATTTTTGCTGCTCAGTCTGGTCTTGCGCCCAAGTCTGGGGCTGTTCCTGTCCTCATTCCAGTGTCTGGTCTCAGTCTGCCTCTCTCTCCTCCTGGATACTGCCACCCCCTCCTCTTCCCCACCTGCCCTGATTCCGTAAGTTCAGGTCGGCGCAGATCACCCCCATGGCTCACAATGGAAAAGGGAAGGTGGGCTCCATTCTTGCTAATCATCTGGGAGCTCTGTGCACTGCCCCGGCTTTCCCACCTTCTCTCAGCCCTTCTTGGCTTCTGGTGCTCAGACTCCCTTCTGCCTGTTGGATGAATAAATTCCACTTGGCTTTCCTTGTTCAATTAATGGCATCCTTGCACTAGCCAAGGATGTTGGTTTATGTGAGTGGTTCTCAACTGGGGGCAATTTTGCCTCCCGGGAGACAGTTGGCAAAAATGTTTGGAGACATTTTTGGTGGTGATGACTGGGAGGGGGTGCTACTGGCATCTAGTGGTTTGAGGCCAGAGATGCTGCTAAACACCCTGCACGGGATGACCCACAACAGGAATGATCTAGCCCCAGATGTCAACAGTGCTGAGGGTGAGAAACACCAGCTTATTCTCTCTGCCCTTTCATTTCATAAATGTTTATTGAGTAACTCCTATACACCATTCTCTAAGCCAGGACCCGAGGACGTAAGCCGAACAGGACAGACACACGTCTCCTCACTTTTTCACTTGAAGCCAACTGGGTGACATTAAACCAATAATTATACAACTAAATTATTTAAGTACAGCTGGTATCCTGGTTTCGCTTGGATCTCCTGCCCCAGTTCTGAGGCCCCGCTTGCCTTGGCTTCTATGGGGTATGGACATCCATCGTGTCCCCCGATGGCCACACGCTGGGCAGGTTGCACAGAGGCCACAGCCTCCTTCCCGGTGTAACTGCATTGTTGCTGATCATGATGGGAGCACACTCAGGGGACAATGAAAATAACAGCCCTGGGATTTCACAAAAGTTCCAGCACTTTGTCGCCTTCTCCTTCTTCTTTTTAATGTTTGTTTATTTTGAGAGAGAGAGAGAGAGAGAGAGAGAGCAAGCAAGCGAGATGTGCATGCAAGCAGGGGAGAGGCAGAGAGAGAGCGGGAGAGAGAGAATCCCAAACAGGCTCTGCTTTGTCAGCATAGAGTCCAACCCAGGCCGATCCCATGAACTGCCAGATCATGACCTGAGCCAAAAATCTAGAGTGGGGTGCTTAACCGTTTGAGCCACCCAGGTGCTCTGACTTCTGAAGCCCCAGTGGCCCCAGTGGCCCCAGCGGCTGCCCTGTCTGTCCTGAATGGCGTCTAGGCTGGCAAACAAAAACCTCCTCAGAATCCACCCTCCGCTCTCTTTCCAGGGGGGAATGAGCCAGCCACAGGCTTATTGACAACCGTGCGGTCCTCCTGGGTTAGGAACATGGACTCTAAACCAGACAACCTGGGTTTGAATCCCCCCTCCACCACTTACTCGCTGTGACCTTGGACAAGTTACTCAACCTTTCTGTGCCGCGGTTTCTTTCTCTGTAAAATGGAGATAATGGTAATATCTATCTGGTATGGTTACCAGGAGGCTTAAGTGAGCTAATACATGTGGAGCTCTTGATTCACGATGAGTGCCATTTACATTTTGCTGTTAATATTATTGTTGCTGTTCTCCCAGCATGTTGGCCTGGTGATGCAAACAAAGCAGAAACTTCTGTCTCTGCCTCTTGTGGCCGTGTGCTCGTCTCCACAGAGCTCACCCACGCCTGAAGGGCCACAGATCTTCCTTTTGTGACCCTTGGGAGAGCTGGCTGCTGAGAAGTCAAGGAGTGCTCTGCCTGGGCATTTGGAGGGTTTCCATGTGTAGGAGGAAGATGACAGTGACTGTGGAACCAGAGGGTTGTCATGGAAATGCACCTGTTCCAGGTCGTTGCAACCCCGGCTCTGGGAGGGCTTTGAGTGGGCGTGGCTTACACGGGGTCTCAGCCTCACCATTGGTTCAGGGGGATGATGGACAGAAATAGATGTCCTTCTTCCCCGCCACTGCCACAGCTGCTTTCTCTGTTCAGTATGAGGAGCAGCCTGGGCTTTTCCTGTATCTCAGGGCTCTGTGAGCATCTCATGAGACGATGGGGTCCGAATAACATTGGTAGCACCTATTGATCAGATGGCCACCATGAGTATGGTGTGGGGTGGGTGAGGGGAAGGGGACTGGTGGTTATAGACACCCCCTGTGAGGCTGGGCAGGGAGGCTTTTGTGTGTCGTCTCATTTAACCCTCCAGTAATGCTCAGGCAGGTGGAGGATCCTGACCTTATAGGGGAGGAAGCTCGAGTGTAGACATGAGTTCCCCCCTCAGAGCCGCTTCCAGGAGGTGACAGCCCCAGAGTTGCTAGCCACGGTCGGCCTTCGAAGCTCAGGCCACGTGCCTGTATGCATAGTTGCCCCCGGCCCCTTGGGGAACTCCACAGCATCCAGGAATTACCGACAAGGGCCCCCATCTGGGTGACCAGAGTCAGCAGAGGTGCTCTCCCAGCTGGGTGGCACCTGCAATGCCTTCATCCAGGGGCGGGGTGGGGTGGGGGTTGGGGTGGCCCCAGGTCATCTGCTGCAGGGTGGTGGGCCTCCAGGATACTCTGGGCCTGCCAGCTGCCCTGGGGCCAGAGGATCCTGCTGCCCCTGTGCCCAGGAGGCACCTCCTGGGGGGCCAGTGACTTGTGTCAGGCCTCACAGCCAGGCACTGGCAGTTCTTTCCGCTCTTGTCTTTTCCTCTGCTACCCACCTGCTAATCTTGCCTTCACACACAAAGCCTCCCCTGCACTCCCCGTTTCCCTCCTCAGCCCCTCGTCCTGCCTTTGTACTTTATGATGCGGGACTTTGGTGAGGAAACTCATTAGAGTTATTATTCCGTGCACAGAAATGTGTCTTTCATCCCATTCATATTTCATGTTCCTCCCACTTGATCTTTTGACGCTTTTTAATTCCTGATATCACCACACACGCACACACACACACACACACACACACACACACACACACACAGCTCTCGTCGGGGATCGTTCTTTCTATAGAGTTGTCATTCTTGCTCTCCAAGTGAGAAGTGTTATATATTTATTAATTTCTAAAAAAGATTTCAGAACATCGGGATTCACGCTGTCTGGTGCTGTCCACGCAGGGCTAGGTGCTATTGTGGTCGGAGACGTGAGAACCGCGGATACAGGTCTGGATTCTTGTTCTGGCTGTCACCTTTCCTCTCTACAGGCAAGGCGTCCTTCTGTGAAATGGGCAGATCCAGACCCCAAGGCCTGCCCAACCCCTGCGTTTGGCATCGATTGGGCTTTTTTGGGTGTAAGCAGGTGGTTTAAACTCTAACTTACAATAAAAGGAATAATTTGGGAGGAGTCAGGGCCACCCACACACAGAAATGGCTGAAGAATCAGCCTTGACGGGGGCAGAGTAGGGCAGCCTCAGGGACTTGGGAGCCAGAGCCCAGGCTCTTTCTTTAGGCTCTGCGGGTGGGAGGAAGGAGATCCCATTGCCTGCCAAGGTTCTCTTCTCAGCGCAAGGTTCAAGGTGCGGGGATTGGCTCAGCGTGGGTCACGTGCCCGTGCAGGAGGGGCATTTTGATTGACAGTTGTATTAAGAGTTGTGTTCATCCAATGAAGACAAGCTGTTCCCTAAAGCAAGAGGCTCTTTCCAGAAGGAGGGCCCTGGTTTTTCAGTGGGGGGGCGGGGGGCACAACAGACACCTCCTACCCAGTAAAGACAGTGGGGGAGGTGACGAGACGGCTGGGCAAAGAGGTAGAAGCAGGTTTTTCTGGCTGTAAATCTTCAACCAACAGACATATTTCTGGGCCTCAGAACTTGTCCCCTGATTCCAGGGCTGGCAAACTTTCTCTGGAAAGGACCAGATAGGAACTATTTTTGACTTTCTGGGCCATATGGTTTCTGCCACTACCGCTCAACTCTGCCACGATGCCTTGAAAGCAGCCATAGCCCATATGTAAATGAAATAAACCTTTATTTACAAAAACAAACTCAATTCACAAAAACGAGGCTGGGTTGGGCATTTGGGTCACCGTGTGCTGGCCCCTGTCCTAGTTGATTGCTCTAACTTCGTAGGGAAGGTCCCTCTTGGCTTTAGCAATCCATGTATCTCCGACTGTGGTTCTTTGACTTGCCTCTACTTCAGAATACCCCAAAGAGCCTATTGAGAGTACAGATGCCTGGGACCCAGCCCAGACTTCCAAATCAGAATGTCCAGGAATGGCCTGGGGTCTGTGCCGTAGGTGACTCTGACCTGCGCAGTGTTGTGAACTGGTCTAAGATGCAGTCCAGGAGACAAGCTCATCTGACATGAAGCATGGTGGGAGCAGCAGGTGAGATAGGGTTGGCTTGGGAGGTGAGAGGAGGGAGGCACTTCCAAGGGCCCTGGGAGAGTGTACATGCAGGGCAGGCTTCCTGGAGGAGGGCCCAACATGCCCCAAAAGGCAGTCTAAGCTACCACAGTATTATCGAGGTTTTTTGTAGCTGTGGGTCTCTTTCCCCATCCTGTGCTCTGCTCTTAATTGGCCAGGAGGGGAGTTGATTAAAAGTCCAGGTGCTAAACCTGAGACCCTTGGTTCCCTGCCTCCAGGCAGCAAGCTCTCTAAACTGTTTTCTATTTTCATCCTTCTGAAGGGGGCCACACCCATGACTCAGCCTCCTCTGGCTTCCCTCAAAGTCTCTCCTTCCCCTTGCAAATGTGTCCTGTTGCTTTCCAGACCCACTTTACCACAACCCCCCTTTCTCCCTTTCTCCTTTGCCCCAGGTGACACCCACCTGTGCGTCCTTCTGGTACTGACTGTGTTCTGGCAAAGTCAGCTCCTTCTTAGTAGGACTAAGAGCCCTGGGCGTAGTTCTCTTTTTCCATATTTTCTTCCCCAACAGACACCCTAAAACCTTTGGGGTCTGTTCTGCTGGGGTGGGAGTGGGGAGAGTGCACTCTGTAGGTGCCAACAGCGCAGTGTCAGCCATAAAGAAGAGGCTGCGCTAGTGCTCCCAGGATATGACCCTGGACCCAGAGGCCTCTGGTTCTCACTGCTCTGGCCTTGGACCCAGACAGGGAGCTTTGCTTATGGCAGTAGTCGGCATCTGTGGTCTGCCCCATATTCATCTCCTTCTTCTGGCGGTAGAACATCCTTCTCTTTAGGAATCCACTCCCTCCCCACTCTGAGTGCATGTAGATTGAGTGCGATGGCTCCAGAGTGGGCATGTGACCCAGGCCTGGCAAATCAGTGTGTCACATTCCCCCTGGCACAGTAATTGGTGCAGGGATGGGTCAACGGGCAATGTTAGTCCAATGTCAGCACCTGCGTGGGGTAGTGAAGAGGAGAGAACTCTCTTTCTGGGCTTGAGGTTGTGATGCTGTCCACCTGGAGCGTTTGGAGTCCCACAAGTTAGGGAGAGTGTGCCTGAGCGTGACTACAGCCCCGAGGGAGACAAAGCAGGGAGATGGAGCCGAGAGAGAACCAGAGAGCAAGAGAACACACGCTGTCCGGAGGGTGTGGTTCCAGTCTCTGGGTCCAGCCAGACCTAAGCCGGAAGACCTATTTGTGGTCTTTTCTGTCATGTGAGTCTCACATTTTCTTTTTGGATTCAGCCAGTTTAAGCCGAAACGTCGAGCGTCTTGATTGCTAGTTTCCTTGCTCCTGGCAGGGTGGGTTCCTCGGCAGGGATGCCTGAGCTGCAGGAGGACTCCCTAATCCCCTGTGAGCTCCGTTTTGTTTTCAAAGAACAGCCCCGATTAGTGCCCACCAGGAACGGGTACCAAAGAGCTCATCGCAGCAGGGTGAAGTGTGGGCCTTTTGTGTGCTGAAGGCTCCGTCGTGGGCCCGGGTCCATTCCCATCCGTGTCCACGCACCTCTTGGTCCTCAGTAAATGTGTTGATTGTCTGGTTGAGGAGCAGCTCAGCTCTCCCCCACTACCCAGCCGCCTGAACACTCTCCTGCCATCCCAGTCTCCTTGGTATCATCCCACCCACCCACTCTCCGAGCTGGAAGCCTTGCCTCCGTGCTCACCTCAATGTGGCCCCGTCCTGTTCTCACTTTTCCATCCTCACTGCCACTTGCTTGGCATAGACGTTAGCCTTTTGCGGGAGGAAGCCATGTGGCCTGGATCTGACACCTCCCCTGGATGGCCTCGGTTCCCTTACCTGTGAATGGGGGTGAGGCAGTACCCTAAAAGTGTGGAGTGCCCTCAAGGATTTGAATGTGAGGGGGGGGGTGCAGTGGCCCTCTGAGCACCCAACGAAGACATTAACCCGTCAAATGGACAAAGGCACAAAGTCACCTTCAAGAGTGAGTGGGCCAAGAAAGCTTAGAAACCACTGGCTGAATATATGTGAAGCCTTAGCCTATCGGAAGGGAGTCTTGTCAGCCAGTAGGAGCACAGGAAATGGGGTGGCCCAGTGGCACGCGTTGGCGGGGCCTCTGTCACGAAGAAGGACACGTCACAGCCTGATGCCACCGGCTCCCCTGCCTGGACTTCCTGTGTTGCTAGCCACCGGGAAGAGAATGTGCCGGTCAGACGCCAGAGGTGTTTGCACGTGGAGATGCTGGCATTTGGGTTCCAGTCATCATGCTTATGAGCTGTGAGTCAGCTTCCTGGAGCCTGTGAAGTCTGCGTACCGATGACTCTGCATTCTGGTTTGCAGGGCCGGCTCAGGCCCTGGCCCAGGGCTCTCGGGGTTGGGAGGGTATCAGTGTAACCGATGGGCCTGCGCCAGAGATTCTGACTGAGGAGGTCGGGGTGGGGCCAGGGCCTCCCATTAAACAGCTCCTCAGGAGGCACTGGCACCGGCAAGGGCGGGCAGGGGGGACCCAGTGCCAGGACACAGTAGCTGCACCATCAGGCCGACCTCCTTTCCTGCCTCTGTTGAACCTCTACACTGGGTGCTGCTGATCGGCTTCAGGGTTCACTTGAGTAACTTTCACAGAGCCCATTTTAATTCCCCTGAGACCCCCTGCAGGCTTTGATGACATTGAACATGCCGCAGTAGACACTCAAGAAGGAAAAATGGCCTCTTAACTTGGAAGTTGTGAACACAAAGGGGAAAGACGTGCCAGCAGTTATAATGCCTCTGAATCCTCCGCCTCTGACCCACAGTTGGGTCTTGTCCCATCTGGGCTTTGACCCCCCAGGTGGGCGTGACTCAGGGTAGATGTGTCATGTGACCTTCTGTATGGCAGGGTTTGGCTGAGATGGCCCCCCATTTGCAGGGACTTGGCTTTTTAGGACTAGGGAGGTTGTGAGCTACCTCTCAAAGCATTTCTGAGTGACTAGGGCTGAGCACAGAGGCAGCAGCCCCCACTCCTGTGCTCCAGAGAGGCGGTCGAGTCTTCCTCTGGTCCCTCCCCAAGACTGGTTGTCACTCATCCGGCCGCTCCCAGGAGCCCTTGGAGAAGCAAAGGTCTATTCACTGCTGGCTTTCTTACTTTATGAGACTTAGAAGAGCACAAGTATGGTGACTGTAGAGAGCAGGACGTTTTCCTGGCCAGCCTCTGTTGACCTGGACAAAATCATCACAACTCTGTGATACATTTTGAGCCAAAGCATATTTACGGTTGAAACAGTGGACATCATTAGCATGACCTCATTTCCCTTGCTTTTTCCCCTCAACAAATCTTTGCCACCTCCACTCATTCATTCTGCACTTGACCTCATGTCCTGCTTTGCAGAGCAAATAGAAGACGTCAGATGAGACTGCCAGTTGCTTGCCACCAAAATTCCAAATTTAAAGACACCGTCTGCCATCCTGTCTTGTTTTCCAGGGCTCTACTTGAGCATGGCTAATGCCACCGCTTGCTGCTGTCTGAAGGGCCTCTCCCTGCTCTATCATCATGCCCTCCCTTTACTAAAGAGTCCCATCAGCATTTAGATATGTCTGTATCTTCTTTATATTTAAATGAAGGTCTTTCCTTCTACTTCCTCCCCCTCCTCCCCCTCACTCAGTTCCTGTCTCATTGTGGTCATCCCTCTTCACAGTCAGACTTATTGAGAGGATGGTCGACACTCTCCCTCCCTCCTTCCTCGCCTCCCACCCACCCCACAGCCCATTTCCCAGAGTGCTCTGGACAAAGTCACCAGTGACCTCCATATTACCAGACCCGAGGGACACTTCTCCGTCCTTATCTTACTCACACTCATAGAAACATTTGACATACCCAACAATTCCCTCCTGCAAGACCTCTTCCCTTGGTTTTCGTAACACTGAATTATCCTATTTTATTCTTCTCTTTCCTCTTCCCTCTCAGTCTCCTGTGGCAATATTCTCCCCCGTCTGTTCCTCACCTCAGTGGTTTCCAAATTTCAGCGTGCCTAAAAATCATCTGGAGGGTGGGGGGATTGTTAAAATGCAGATCAGATTCTCAGGCCCACATCCCATGCATTTTGGTTTGCTGGTTTTCCTGCAGGCCCAGGAATCTGCATTCTATAGATCCTCATGGGCATCTGATGCATGTGGTCTTTCAGCCACATCTAGTGAAATCCTGCCTTAATCATCAGTGGTCCTTGGCTTGGGCCTTTTCACCCTTCACCATTCACATTTCTTTTGAAGTCTCATCTGGCTCAAGGCTTCAGCTATCACTTAGAGGCGACTTGCCATCCATCCCAGTCCTTGCTTTTGAGCCTCAGAACCACATAGCCTACTACCTACAGGATAGCTCCATGAGGATGTGCCAAAGGCGCTTGAAACCTTCAAAGCAGAACCTCTTATTTTCTCCAAGCCAGCCTGTCCCCATGTTCCCCTTCCCTGTCACTGGCACCATCACCCACTCAGTTATCCAAGTAAGAAGCTTCAACTCCCCTTTTGTCACTATTGCCCATCAAAGACCCAGTTCATTTCCAAGTTCTGTATATTCTTACCTCCTAAATGGGTCTCAATTTCACCCATTGCTCTTCATTCCCACTGCTGCTGTGCTGTCCAGGGCTCCATAATTTTTTTCCTGGATGAGCCCCTATTTGGGCTCTCTGCCTCCAAGCTTGCTTTCTCCTGTCTGGTTTCCATACAGTGAACCAGGAGCCTCTCCAGAGCTTTAGTCTGACCATGTCACTCTCCACATTCAGGCCTGTTGTCCTCTTGCTTGTGTTTGGACAAAATCATAGGCCAGCATACAAGGCTTTTGTGGCCCCTCTCTTGTCTCTAGATGCTCATTCATCAGCAAGATCAAGTAGCCACTTCTCAAGCCTAACTCGGTTCCAGGCTGGGCATAAAATTCAAAACATCATGATAAAGGTTAGTAAGTTTCTGTCCTTGAGATCAAATATAAAGGGTCGGATTGCCAAATCAGGTTCCTAAGAATCTGAGATCTCACCTAGTATTAAGCTTTACTGAGAATTGCAAGGATATAATAATTACAAGGTCTAGAACCACCAATACTGCTCTCCAGGACCTTTCTCACCATATCAGAAAGTTCCCTGGTCCAATTGGTTTTATCAAAAGAGGTCTCTATGTGATACATGCAAGGGTCGTAAAAAGGGAGCTATTTGGTCACGACACATCTCCATTTTATTCTCTGATAGTTACCTAGCTTGCACAACATTCCCCAGGGAGTCATCCCCCATAAATCCATAGGGTCCAGGTTTGTTTACCATAAATAGTCCCAGACAGATAGTCTACCTTGTGCTAAAAGCATTCCATAGATAAGAACAGCTTCTGTGAGCCAGTATCGTTAGTGCGTTTCTAGGGCCTCTGTCACTAGTGTGCTTATGAGGGGATTTGACCGGGTCATCTTTCTTTCTTTCCCAGTCAAGGTGACAGTGGCCTGCTTTGTCTCCTGCTTTCCTCCTCGGTCCTGCTCAGACTGAGATGACATGTTGGCGTTTCCCAGTGCTCCGTCCTTGGCCTCCATGCTTTTTCCTCTACACGTGGCATGGAGGGTCTCTTTCTTCATTCCTGTGGCTTCCATTCTCTAAACACAGAGTCTCCTGAATCCACACCTTACACCCTTGAGCTTGAAACCCACACGGTCTGCTGCCCACTAGATTCTGCTCCCTGATGCCCTCCACGTCCTCAAACTACATGCCCATCGCTGACCACTGGCCCCTTCTTTGCCTCTTCTGATCTGTTCTTCTGCTGGCTCCCCTCTCAGGGCAACAGCACCCACACTCACTGGTTGCCCAGAAACTTTGGATCACTCCAGTCCTCTTCCTTGCTAGTTCTTTGACTTAGGGTGAGTCAGAGAGAGTAAACGCTCTGAACCTCAGTTGCCGCACGTGTAGAATGGCAATCAGAGCAATGTCTGTTTCACAGAGGTGTTGTAGGATTAAGTGAGATGTTACAGCTAGTGCTTATCACGGTGGCTGGTACACAGTAAGTGCTCAGTAATTATCAGTGAGCACCCTTGACTCCTGTTGCCTGCCATTCCCCATGGCTACTCATTGCTATGTGCTGTAATGCATACACAGGTTTTCTCTTCTAAGGGGCCCTTCCCCGTTGTCTCTTCAGTGCCCCCACCTCTGCCTCCATCCATAACATCCCAACCTTGGCAACTGGCCTCCTGGATGGCCGCCTTCATCTCCCATCTACCCGTCACCAGAGAACTCTCCTCACTCAGACATCTGATTATGTCACTGCCTTGGAAGGCTGTATGCTGCTCTTGGGATAAATTTCAAGCTCTTTCAAGTGGCTTAGAAGACTGGATGAGCTCTGGCTACTTCCTGCCCCCTGTGGCTCCCCAGCCCAAATGCTAACCAGCAGGTACCCTGAACTTTCAGTTCCACCAACCTTTAGGATCTGGCCGATGCCCTCCCCACTGCCTGGGAGACACTTCTCCCTTTCCTCACCTCCATCTGATGAACCCTCCGGCCCTCTCCAGTGCTCTCTGCATGCCCCCCATCACAGCACTCTTCAGCCACGAGGTCACTGGCAGTTTCCTTGCCGGGACCCCTAATGGAGCTGTGAGCACCAGAGGATAGGGGCCATGGCTAGTTCGGGCTTTTAGCTCCAGTGCTTAGAACAACAGCGCCTAGTAGCGTGGGTTCCTGAATGGAGTTGAGACGGGCCCCTTGATCTAACACTTGGCAATTGGCACGGGAGAGCGAGGCCCCCTGCCCTATCCCCTCTGCTGCCCCCTGAGTGAGTCTCCGCGGGGCTGGCACAGA
Source organism: Puma concolor (assembly GCF_028749965.1). NCBI lineage: Eukaryota > Metazoa > Chordata > Mammalia > Carnivora > Felidae > Puma > Puma concolor. The sequence goes on from NC_141677.1 coordinate 39,225,823, forward strand.
GCACCATGTCCCTGTGGCAGTGGTGGAGGAGGAGGTAGGTTCTCACAAGGTTTCTTTCCTCCAAGGTTGTGTTGCACCCTGTATGAGAGAGACTGTGCCTGGATCCGCCAATCCTGCAGCAAACTAGCACTGTACCCCATGAGGCCGGTCCGTTTTCCTCTGTTTCAGGCCTCTGGGGAGGGACAGTTTGGGCTGGGGGTGGGGCAGGTATTATTCCCAGTTGTCTGTAGGATGCACCTGCCACCACTCAGGAATCACGGGGGTGGGGAGGACTTCAGTGCCCACTAGGGAACAGTGGGAATGAAAAGCCACCTTTACCTGTCCCACATTTGACCTTGGCCACCATCCCTTAGTAAAGGATGACCTCTGACGGTGATGACTGTTTAAGTGGCTCTGTAGGGAAGGGCCCTGGGGAGGGAGGCTGCAGGAGAAGGCAAAGTCGGGCCTCATGTCTTGGCTTAGGCACCTTGCTCCCTTGAGCTGCACATGGTGTGTGGATGCCCCTCCATCTTTGGAGGTGCTCCCTGTCACTCCTCCCTCCTGCGTCTTGCAAGTTCTCTTGTCTCCTCCATCTCCTGACTCTGACTGTCCATGGCTTTCTTCTCTGCCCATTTTCTGCTGGCTGTGCAGAGGGAGGGTGGAGCCCTGCTCTGAAGAGGGCTGAGGTGGGGAGCACCAGGGAGAGGGGAGTGGGGAGGAGCAGGGAGGCTCTGACTCTAGGCTGGGGCTGATTGCTTCTAAACCAGCGGCAATCAAGCACGCCTCACCACTGTGAGAATTAATTCCCTTCTCAAGCTCCCCTTCAGATAGGTGAGAAATGTGTGTGCCTCCTATTAACATGAGCGTGACCCCGTTTCTTGTGAGATGAAAACCCTGGTCTGATTATGCTCAGGGAGCATCCCCACCTGCCTGCCCTGGGCTGCGTGACAACAGCTCACTCGCATTAACTGGCAAATGAACGGTCCCATGTCTGTACTTTGTCTGTAATCTGAAGACAAGCCCACATTTCTCCTGGCCGCAGGACAGGGTCAGGAAGAAGGTCTGCGTTACTTTGCCACAGCTAGTTGAGTATGTGCCCAGCGGTGTGGGAAGGGGAAGGGGGAAGCTCCCGTGTGGGAGCCCCTGGAAGAGGGCCGGGTGGCCCGGGGCCAGTTTGGGCTGAGTCCCTTCCCCTCTGTGAGAGCAGAGGGCTGGTTCATTAGATCTAGAAGGGCTTCGAGTCTGATACTTGCTGATGCCAGGCTATCACTGAGTATAAGCTTAGAACCTCATAAAAACTGCGCTCCAACATTTTCAATGTTAGAGGAAGGATCTAGAAAGCTGTCTATAAAACTGAGTAAAGAAGCCAGATAAGTAGTTGGATAAAGGCCCTCCCCGAGACGTGATGCCCCTGAAGACACCAGAAAAGCTCGTCTTCCTGGCGGCTCAATGGCCAGCCTGGCTTGTGTGTCTAATGGGAGACAGAGGAGGGCGTCTGGGACTGGGGAGGAAACAGTGTGTATGTTCCTTTGCTCAGACCCATATTTATTGTGCTCATCACATATTTATTGGGTGCCTCCTGCGATCAGGCAGCATGGGCGAGTGGAAAGAAGTCTGTGGTTATATGGGGCTTAGCATCTTACTGACACGTGACCTGACATACAGCTCCTGGCCCCTTAGATGTGGTTGGGTGCTCTGCCTGCCTTGTGTTGCCGGTGTGAGGATGAACAGAGATGGCGTTCCAGCCTTGGAGTGGCCCTCACCCTGTGCCATCCCCTTCTCCATCCTCTGCATGCGTGGCAATGAGCCAAGCATCATGGAAGACACTGAGGCCATTCAGAAACTGCCACTGTCCTTAAGTGCTGCAGATCTGTGGTGTGGGCAGCCAGAAGCATGACCACAAATACCTCTGGTACAGAGTAGGGACCGTGCCCCATAGTCTGGGGACGCAGAGGACTGAGAGATGTGGCCAGAAGCAGTTTCGTGGGATGAGCTGAGTCTGGAGTGGGTCGTGATTTGGAGGAGAAGGGAGGAAGGTCACTGCAGGGGCAGGGAAGCAGCTCGGGTTAACGCACGGGTGTGCAGAGTGTGGGGAGGGACAAGGAGAAGAAAGAAGCCTGCATGGTGGGGTGTGAGCAGGCGAGCACTCTGTGCAAGATGGTGCTTCTGTGCAGGCCCTGGGGGAGGGGTGCTCGGACCACTCTGTCTGGAGAGGTGGTGTCTGGGGGAGCTGTCCTAGGCTCCCCACTTACAAATCAGCAGTCTTGGGTAGTATTTCCTTCCCCGTTTATTGTCCAGTACTAGATACTGTTAATCCCGGTTTCTGTTCTCTATTATTTTCCTTTTCCTTAGCTTGTAAGTAGGCGGAACACTGCCATTTGCTTGGTCTTGGAATAATTTGTCCTGCCTTTCTTCTTGCAAAATAATGCGCCACCCAACCCCAGCCTTCCTGGCACCTCCTCTTTGCCCTGCAGTTCTCCACATAGCACTTCTGTCTGTCTCGCACGTTGCATATTGACTATTTGGTTTTCAGTTCCCTATGCTGGAATCTTAGCTGTGTGAGGGCAGGGACCTGGGCTGTTCAGTTTCCTCCTGGCCCCCAGCCCTCAGAGGACCGTTGTAACCACTAGGCTTTCAGTGTGCATTTGAAGAATCAGTGAGTGAATGGCAGTTGGGTTGGTGGTTCCTTGATCACTTGTCATGGTGCAGGTTCATGCAGGAAGACGCTGAGTAATTCCTCTAAGCCCTTGCAATGCTCACAGGTGAGTAGTAAGTATTAAGGATGCTGCTCACAGCCCCCAAGGAGATGATAAAACCACCCTGAAGGTATGCAAAGGTCTATACCAGCAGGCTGATGCCTCTCATCTCTCTAGATAGGCTTGTTCCGGGGTACTGATTGTTATGGTGATGGTAGGGCTGAACTGGATGGCATGGTAGAACACCCAAAGGCAGAATGGGCTTTTGACTTACTGACGGCCCTGGTCGGAATGAAGCCCTTCAAAACAGCATTGAGAAGGGACCTTGTGTTAGTAGGTGTCATGGCGTCAATAACATTTTTGAATCTTCAGCAGGCAGCCAGGCTGGTTTCTGTCTTCTCTGTTACTCAGGTCCCCATGGGACTAGGAATATTCAAAGGAGGGAGGGTCCTGATAGAAAACATAGCAGAACATCGATGCTTATGAATTGGCATTAGCCTGACTCCTACCCCTACCATGTCTATGGGCTCTCTCAGTGGATTGCCTTGCCCATCTTTCCCCCTGAATGCCATGTTAGGCCCGGGGAGATGGGCTCTGGTTAGGGACGCACACATGACACTACAGCTGATACGGCCAGGACCAGGTATAGACCAGATGGAGAAGCAGGACAGGGGCAGCTGGAAGGGGTGGGGGTAGGGTGGGGATGGCCCAGGGGAGTCTTCAGATGCAAGGTGACTCCCGAATATAATTCCAAAGAGTCAATATTTAGAACAGGATTGTAAAGATTTCTAAGTCTATGAGCTTATTCACAGGTTGGGGGAGGGGAGAATTCCAGACACAGAAAGCAAGTGTAAATGGGTGTGTGTGTGTGTGTGTGTGTGAACTAGGTTCCTGGAAAGTGCTAAGAGGGAGAAGGGAAGGAGGTGGCAAGAAAAGAGGCTGGTCAAGGAGGTGAGGGCCAGCCTGCAAAGACCTTGAATTCCCCGGCCGTGGCAGGAAGTTGCTGATGGCTTTAGGTAAGGGAGTAACTTGACTAGATCTATTTCAGGAAAATCAGTCCTGGCAGCAGTGTAAGGAAGAAAGTAGGAGATGAGGCCAGAGGTAGGGGTAGGAGGCTATTGAAGCCACCCAGGAGAGGGAATTGGAGGGGGCCTGATCCAGGCTGTGGCACTGAGGACAAGGACAAGGGCAGGAGGCAGGTAGACTGGCCAGGGCCTGGTGACTGATGGAGGGTGGGTGGGCAAGGAGGAAGCCTAGGGGAAGAAGCAAGTCGAGGACCCACACCTTCCTCTAAACTGCTCCTGGGTGTACAGACTGCTGGCTGGGTTGGAGGAGGCAAGTGGTGTCACTCACCGGGATAGGGACCCCCGGAGCTAGACCATATCTGGGGCCGGGTTTGGGGGATGTTTTGCATCCCTGGGTGCTTGTGAGGTAAAATTACATATTGTATGTTACATGTCTCACTCGGGCTTGAGCCGGGCTCACTCCGGAAAAGCTACTTCCTGGGATTCTTCCCCCTCCCCTTTCCCTTCTCCTTCCCTTCCTCCCTGGTATGTTTTCCCAATGTCCTCCCTTCCCCTTTCTCAGACATCTCAGGATGAGCTGCTGGGGAAGTGGAGCTATGGAATAATGTCCAATCAGGGAGAGGTTACTAGCCCCAGATTATAGTCATGGTGTCTCCCCATGCCTCTCACGTGGTAAGCAGCCTGACTTTGTAACTTAGCTAGAAGCAAGCTCAGTACTTCCCACCAGCAGGGCAGCCTGTAGACCACAGATTCCTGACAGACCTTCCAGAGCACGTACCTGATCTCTTCCCTGACAGGGGTGAACTCTCTGCCCCTCAATGTTTTCTCTGAATTGGTAAGACCCGTGTTGCCTAAGCCTGCGATTGGCAGCAAAATGCACCTAACATGCGCCCTAGTTTTGGTGGCTGATAGTCAGCTGTCAAGTGGCTGCATTTTATCCACATGCCTTACCTGCATCATGACCTCTTCTGGGAGCCCCGGGCTAGGGCTGGGCTGGGCCCTCACCTCTGGTGTAGAGGAAGGAACCCTGGCCCAGGTGGCCTTTCTCTGAGCACCTGTTTTGTGTGATGCTCTGGGCTCAGTTCTGGGGACATGCCATGGGCCCTACTGAGGCTCAGGGACCCCAACCATGTCTTTGGCACTTCGGTCACTGGAACTCAGAGGTGGGGGACATTGACCTTGATCGTGTGTACCTGTGAGTGGAGTGGGGAAGGTTAGAGAAGGCTACTTGCTGTCATTGCTAATTTCTAGGTTGCTTCCACAGCCCCTCTTTGGCTTCTCACTCTTACATCACTGGTGTAACTAATTCTCTCTATGTATTAAATTCCCTTTGTTTGAAATACTGAGAGTGTCTTATTTTTCTGACCCAGATGCTGACCAATACAGGTGTTCGATGAGGATGGAACATCTAGAAAGCAGGAAGATGTGATAGACAGACTAATATCCCCCCAAAGATGCCCATGTCTTACTCTCTGGAACCTGTACTGTGTTAACCCACGTGGCACAAGGCACTGGATTATCCTTGATTATCCAGAAAAGTATCTTGGATTATTTGAGTGGGCCCCGTGTAAGCACAGGGTCTCTGTGAGAGGGAGACAGGAGAGAGTCAGGGAGGTGTGACGATAGAATTAGTGGTTGGATTGCTGGCTTCCGGATGAAGGAGGGACCCTGGACAGAGGAATGCAGGCTGCCTCCAGAATGCTGAGGAAGGCGAGGGAACAGATTCTCCCCTAGAACCTCCAGAAGGAGCACAGCTCACCAACACCTTGATTTTAGCCTACTGAAAACCGTGTCAGACTTTTGACCTCTGGAACTGCAGGACAGTAGATTTATGTTGTGCTAAGCCAGTTAAGTGTATGGTACTTGATTATAACAGCAGTAGGAAACTGATACAGAGGCCAGAATTCGAGATGCCGTAAATCATGCAACGGAGGTTAGACCTTGTTCTACTGGACTGAAGGCTTATCGCTGCTTTGGAGCCCATGTGTGCTAAGTGTATGAACTCTGAAGTCAGACTGCGTGGAGTTGAATACCAGCCTCGTCAGTGGCCAGCTTTGTTAAGCAGGTGTTTCAATCTCTCAAAGCTGCAGTATTTCTATCTCCGGAATGGGGGAATAGTAGTTCTTATCTCATCAGGCAAGTGTAAGGATTAAATATGATGCATGTAGGGTGTTTGGCACAGCACAGGCCAGGAAAGCTATTGTTACCCTTACTTGTTTTGTAACGTTGGACAAGACAGTGTCTCACCAGGAGACTTGACCTCTACATCTTCCAAGAGGAGGTAATAGGAAGCCCCTCATCCTCCATACCCCACAGGAATAAGTGGATTTTGTGATAGGACAAATTGGAGAGGGAGCCCCCCTGCTGGCCTTGCACAGAGTTCTCCGCCCGCCCATGGAAGGAGCAGGTGCCTGTTTGCCCTCCCTACCCAGCACCCCCCTGCCCCGACACTACAGGCATGCTGGGTCCCTGTGCCCCTTAAGGGCTGTCCTGGTTTCTGCTCCCCTGCACTGTGCTTCAGGCATAAGCTATTTTAGTTACAAATTCCTTGAAATGCTACACCTTCCCTGCCCACCCAGACTGACCTCCCCAGGTCCAGCTGCCAGGTATTGATTTTCCCTTTAAATATTACCGCAGCCCAGGAGCATGTATGGATTAATTGACGAGGCTCGGCTTGTACCTGCACACTTCATTAACAGCTGCTACTAATTAGTGGAGTAGTCATTAAGAGACCTATGGGGTTTTGAGAATAATAGTTTTATTTATTTTTTTTTCATGACTTTTAGGCACACAATACATTGGGAAGTGAAACATCATGGTCCTAGGGTCGGATGTAAGTCACAGGGTGGCTTGTGTTCAGGGCTTGCCCCCCAAGAACACAACAGAAATGAGAAAATTACTATAGTGAGACCAGAGTCAGGAGGGCTTTAGAGTCATCTGGTCTACCACATATGTCTACTGTGGCTGGGAGAGGGGCGGGGCCTCATCCTCAAGGTCACAGAGGGACAGGGAGGCAAGAGCTGGGACAAGTACCCAACTTAATTAATATTAAGGTGTGTGAATTTGGTTGACTTCTTGACCCTTTTGGAACGTCACGCTTGCTGGATCGTGTTGGATCATGTGTGTAGAGGGCCAAGCACAACTTGAGCATAGCATGAGTCCTCAATAGGTGGTAGCTGTTGTACCCTGTGCTCTGTAGGGAGGTGTATGCATGGCCCAGTCACTGTTTTTCTCAAGCTGACTTGAATCACTCACTGGGCACACATTGAGATGTTTTATAGCAAAGGAATAGAGAACCTTGACTTATCATTTCCTTCTTGTTTTAGAGATAATGATAATAGTTATAATAACTAACCTTCCCTGAAGCTCACTACATGTCAGAAGTTTCTGTGCTAAGTGCTTTACATGGATTAATTCATTTTATCCCCTTGACAACCCTATGAGGTAGGTGTTTTGACTGATTCCTATTTCACAGACGTGGAAATGAATGTACTGAACTTGCCGATGGTCACAAAGAAGAAGGTGTTGCTGAACCCAGTATTCCAGCCCCAGAATGCCTCAGCCTCTTAGAGAATCGATTTCCTGGCTAAGGGAAACCCCTGCCCGGCTGGTGCATGCCGCATGAGTGGCAGCTGTGTTTGCATTCTCCAGACCTCACCTGATTAATCCAGGTCGGGCACTTGAAGCAGAGGCTGCCCCATACTAAATGCTTTGGGCACTCTGGCTCAAAAGCATGAGCTGGGCCAATCTGACTCCTACCTGGAACAGGCTGAGCCTGGCAGTGGAAAGAGCTGATGAAGTAGACTTAGCACTGGAGACCCATCATGGTCATCAGCCGTGAGTGACCACTGGGGGCTGGCCAACCAAGAAGGACAGAAAGGTGCATAGATGCCACGAGAAAGACCCCCAGTTATGGAGGGATGCCTCCCCTATTGGCTCATGGTCCTGGTTCCCACAAAACCTGGCTGCTGCTGACCTTTCGTTTCAGGATTCCCATGAGGACCTGCTTTGTTCTGAACTCTCCTTATATGGACTTTCCTTGAGCTAGTGCTCCTCTCTTCCTTGCAAACAGAAGAAATCTGGCATGAACAATTCTCCTATCAGGTCTGTAGGCACTGCTGATGTCAGGTGAGCCTCAACCCCATCTGTTAAGAAGGCCTCCTGCACAAGAACAATATCCTAAAATAACATGACTGGGATCTGTAAGGAAAGGTCTCTGGAGATGGTGCCCAGTTGGAGAAAAACATCTCTAATAATCAGGATAAGGGCAGGCTGCTTGTCGTGATGATGCCGTGGCATAAAGAGGACTGAAGTATCTTTCTTTCTCAGTCCATGGTTCCAGGTGAATGGCCCAGGTTGGCAGGGCAGCTGAGTCTCACAGCCATTCAGGGACCGGGGTCCTCTGAGCCATTGCCCCTACCACCCCTGTGAGCCTTGTGGTAGTCTCAGTCACTAGAGCTGGGAGCTGCCATGCCTGGCTCTAGTCAGAGCCAGAAGAAAGCTGGGAGGTGGGGGGGAGACACCTGCTATTTTACATCAGCTTCCCTCCACTTTCACTGGTGTGAACTTAGCACAGGGTCCCACCTAGCTGCAAGGAAGTCTGGGACCGGTGGTTTTCATCTGGGGTCAGCAAACGTTTTCCATAAAGGGCCAGATAAGAAATATTTTTGGCTTTGTGAGCCATGTGCTCTGTTGCAAGCACCCAACTCTCCCCTTGTATCTTGAAAGCAGCCACAGATGATATGCAAATGAATGGGTGTGACTGTCTCAATAAAACTTTATCCATGGACATTGAATTTCAGGTAATTTTCATGTATCATGAATATTTTTCTTTTTATTTTTTTCAATTATTTAGAAATGTAAAAATGATTCGTAGCTCCCAGGCCATTCAAAAATAGGCAGGGGACCCAACTGGCTGCGGGCGGGAGCGGGGAGGGCGGAAGGGGGGTGGTGGTGGTCATTCAGACTCCTGGTCTGGATGGTGACCTTGGGCCTGGCCACATTTTGTCATGGGAGATTGAATTTTGGTGGAGAATGAGTGGTTTCCACCACAACATCTATTCCAGGGTTTGCTAAGACAGAGGCATTTTGGGTGCCCTCTACCCACTTCTCTGTCTAAAGAGAAGAGCAGAGCTTGCTGGGTGGAGACAGCCATGTTCCTGTCTCCAGCTGTGCGAGGAGCAAGAGGAAGCAGCCATGCCCTGGTGGGGGGGGGGGGTTCCCAGTGTCAGGTTGTAGAGATGGCCCTGTTGTCACACAAGGAGCTGCAGCTGGCTTCCTCCAGTGCTAGAGGCCAGCTGGGGTGAGGACACCAGTGGGACAGCATCCTAAAGGCAGCACCCATCCCCCACTTGGGGAGAGGCAGCCATGTCGCAGCAGGACACTCCCATCCTTGTTGCTGGAGCTCCTAGAATCTAGGCAGGAGGTGGCTCTGAACTGGACAATGACATTTTTTAAAGAAATGTTTATTTATTTTTGAGAGAGAGAGAGACAGAGTACAAGCAGGGCAGGGCCAGAGAGAGAGAGGGAGACACAGAATCTGAAACAGGCTCCAGGCTCTGAGCTGTCGGCACAGAGCCTGATGTGGGGCTCGAACTCACAGACCGCGAGAACGTGACCTGAGCCGAAGTCGGACACTTGACTGACTGAGCCACCCAGGCACCCAGGACAATGACACTTTTTTACTAATTACAAAGTGAGAACTACAGATCTTAAATGTGACCAGGAAAATTGTCAAAAAGGACAGACATACTATTCTTTGGCAAGTGTGTTTTCTTCTATCCCTCCCTCCTCTGTGTCAACTACCAGCTTGTGGGGTGGGGGCCTGCAGAGGCGAGCTGATAGCAGTTGTCGAGAAAAATAGAATCATCCCGTGTTTGTACATCACGGAGCTTATACTGTCAATCAACACAGCTATATATATTTTTGACATCAGCTGCCAGTTATTCTCGCGGTGCCTCAGAAAAATCAGAACCAAAGACAGAAAGATTCACCTAAGGGTGTTAGATGTGGAATCAGAGCAGCCTGGGGTTGAGTGCTGGTTCTGTCAGATCCTGTGTGAGCTCCCCAGGCCTTGTGACCCCCCTGGGCCTTAGCCCCGTCGTCTGTTAAGTGGAGGAGAATAACTCATGTTGTGCAGGTAGGCGTCCAGAAGCCCGTTTCAAATGCAGAGGATGCATTCGTTCAGATGCAAAGGATGATTTTTTGCTCCTCTCTCTGCGCCTCTTTTTCCTCATCTATAAATGGTTGGGTTGGACTCATGGCTCAGTCAAGTCCTGACATCCAGTAATTGTGTCACCATTGGTTGAGTCTGTGACTTACCAGGAGAAAGCTGGCCTTTAGAGGTGCTTCCTCCTGGTGGGAGGTTTTGAAGATGCAGGAAGCAGTGGTTTGATTAGGCGCTTACTGCTCTCAGACCCTCCCCATCCTTTCTGGCACAGTCCAATCCCCCCTCCTCCAGGAGGCCCTCCTGGATTCCTTCTGGCATAGGCCATCTCACCTTTTCAGAGGGTGTTTTACCTTGATCTCCATCCCAGCCTTTTTTCTCTACTTGCCGGTTTGAGTAGGAGGTTTGATGGTGGGAATCTCCCTAAAGCTATTTCTATAACCCTGACCTTAAACTCTAACCCCATCTCTGAGTTTGTGAATGGATCTTGTATGTAGATATGGGCTGGAGGTGCCCTGTTGTGGGGTTACCCTGGCAGGACCCACCTATTCCACATTCCTATCAGGCAAAGGGGACCTGAAGCACCCAGATCCCCCAGCCAGGAGCCCCTGTTGATAGCCATGACCTCTTGGGTCCTGAGCCAGCAGTCCCACAGACCGTGTGGACATTGTGTTGGCCTCACGACCCTGCTGGCTTCATGGAAGTAGTCAATGCACCCAAGCGGAGGCCTGTCCCTACTCTCATTACAATACTGATGCCCATCATGGGAGGTGGCCTGAGGATGTGGACCAGCTAGTGAAATATATGGCACTAAGTTATACAGTTCTTTTTTTAATGTTTATTTATTTTTGAGAACGAGACAGAGTGCAAGCCGGGGAGGGACAGAGAGAGAGGGAGACACAGAATCCGAAGTGGGCCCCAGGCTTGGAGCTGTCAGCACAGATCCCGATGCAGGGCTTGAACCCATGAACTATGAGATCCTGACCTGAGCCAAAGTCAGACGCTCAACCAACTAAGCCCCCCAGGCACCCCGATATGGCACCAAGTTGAAGATGTTGGTCCTTGTTGGTCTCACAGAACATCTAAACTTCTAGTAAGCAAGTGGCCTGTGTTATGTGACATCATTTGAGTCATCCATTAACCCATTCATTTTCCTGTTTGTTCAGCAATGTGGTGAATATGCCCCCAGGCGCTGGGAATACAGGGGTGACCAAGGTGAAAGCAGTTCCTGGTTTTGTGGAGCTTGCAATCCAGGGGGTATCTACACAATTAAGCAAACAATTACAAGAGTACTGGATGAATACGTGCAACCTGGACTGTGGAGTTGAAGGTGGCCAGACAATGGCGCGCTGAGGCAGGGAAGAACACCTGGAATATTTTGAGCAGAGGGACAGCAGGTGTGAAAGATGACAGGTGAGAGTAGCAGTGGTAGTCTGGGGAGCTGGAGGGGGACACCTGTGTCTGGACAGCAAAGCATGGAGTGAGGGGAGGGCAACATGGCGCTCTAGAGATAGGCAGGGGCTGGATTCTGGGGGCTTTCGATAAGCATGATGACACTGTTTGGACTTCAGCCTGAGGGCACAGGAAACCCTTGAAGGTTTTTGGACAGGCTTTCATTTTAGGATTCCTCTGGCTGCTGTGTGGCTAGCAGGAGCATGGGGGGAGGGGAATGCTGTAGTCACCCAGGTGAGACATGCGCAGAGCTAGGACAGACGGAATGGAGTGCGGTGGGGAGATGGCATCCGGAGCTGCAAGGAGGAAGAGAGCCACCAGGACTTGGCTGTGGGGGAGCAGGAGCGGGAGCATCAAGGCGATTCCTAGGTCTCTGTTGTGAACAACCGGACAGATGGTGGCTTCTCTGACTGAGATTGGGAAGAAGATGATGGATGTGTTATGAGGTGCCTGGGAGACACCCAAGTGGACCCAGAGTTTAGGAGAGAGTTCTGGGGTATCAGTAAACATGAGAGGACCCTGGCATGGAGGTGGAGACTGACGCCCCCAGAAGGGTCAGGTCCTTGGAGAGAGAGTGTATAAAGGCCTGGGCAGGGCATGGGGAACCCTTCCCAACGCCCCATGCCCTCCATCTACAGGCAAAACCAGTCCTGACTTACATATCAGTTCTATAACCCCTCTTGTAAAGACAGAACTTAGAGCAGTAGAACCTGCCGATCGGTGAGGCCAGTCCTGGCCCCTCTTCCCTGGTGCAGCCTTGGAGCCTCTGTACCCCCTTTTGCCCCAGTTTGGGCCCAGCTGGTTCCTCATCCTTCAGGTATTACTTCTCATGTGCCTTCTCAGAGAGGCCTTTCCTGACCACTCGGTCCCCTCCCGCACTGCCCCAGCAGTGCCCGGCAGAGCACTCAGTTCCATTTTCTTTATCCCTCTTCTCCCAGCACTCACTGAAGTCCTTTCTTCATCCGTTTTCTGTTTCTCTTGGCCAGAGCGTGAGAGCCCTGTGGGCAGGCCCTTGTCCCCCGACGCACTGCTTCTCCAGCATTCTCCATGGCTGGGGGGTCTCCTCGGCTCCTGCTTCCCCTCTCCTAGAATGCTCCCCGGAGCCAGAGCTGTGGGCTCGGGCTTTGAAGTCACCCTGCGATCATCTGCTTCTCTCCCCCAGCCACTTGTCTCTGAACCCTGTCCAGCAGCAGGTTCTGTGTGGCAGCCTTCTTTCTCCTCCCTCTGCCCTTCCAGGTACTTGCATCTGCCTACAGCGGACATCTCCTGCGGTACCCCAGACTCTTCAAAGGGAATCTGAAAAAGCTCCCAACTGCAGGTCGACATTTTCTAGAGGCCTGGAGTCTAGCCCCCACCCCCCACCTTTCTAGGTATCTCCACTACTCTGCCCTTCACTCCTTCTGGACCAGAGGCACGGGGCTCTCAGCATCTCCCAGCAGCTGTCTCACCTTGGTGCTCACCGCTCCACCTGGGGCATGTAGCAGGGGCTTTTCCCGAGCAGATAAATGACCTGTCCAGCAGCACAGAGGGGGCAGGAGTGCTCCCCAGAACAGATCGGCCTCCTGCTTCTCTCCTCTCCAGGGGAAGCCTGGCGGACCATCTCTCATCCTCATTGTATTTCTTTCTGAAGCCTCAGACCCTTTTCCACCTCTTCGTATTTGATGCCTGAGCCTCAACCCAGTACCTCCAGCGGCCTCCAGGGCCCCAGCTACCCCAGGCAGCCTTAATTAATTGTAAAATTGATTAAGCAGCCCCCTTTGTTAGGCTGGGCTGGTGTTTATTTGTATTTTCATATTATTATCCTTTTATACTTCTCTGGGCGCCTTCCGCTCTCTACTGACACCTTTTATTGGGGAAATGTTAATTTAAAAATCATCTATAATGCAGGTGTCACAAATCAAAGCTGTTCGGTAATGAGTTGCTCTTATGTCGTATAAAAACAATTAATTAAAACCCTTTCTGAGAGAGCCGTGCCGGCAGATTTATGTTTCTCAGTGTCTCCCCTCGACCTTCTGTTTTAAGGACCCTCATGCACTCAGCTGGCTTCTATCGGAGGATGGTTTCCTCCTACCTCCGCCCAGGAAACAGAGTCCCAGCCTGGTGGGGTGGGGAAGCCTCCAGAAAGGCATCTGGTCCTACCTCTTTGTGGCACAGAGCGCCGAGGGGGACTTTGCTATGATCACATAGCAATTGAGTGGCAGTGCTAGGCTCAGAGCAGCCTCTGCTGCCCAGGTCCTGTCCTTGTCATGACTGCCGGCGCTGCCCCTGGCGTCCTCTCAACAAGGCTCACTGGCCAGCGGACATGGGTCCCCTTGCACTGCTGTTTTGCTGATGCTGGTCTAGGAAATAGTACTCATTTCTCTGCTGACAGGCACGGTCACTTCACAGATGCTTCCTCCTCCTTGCCAACCATTTCAGCACTTAGGAAATACGGTCTCAGGCATCTAAACTCTGGTCTTGCCTCCGTTCTCCTCCTCCTCCTCCCCCTCCTCCTCCTCCTCCTCCTCCTTCTTCTAAGTACAATTTATTGTCAAATTGGTTTCCATACAACATCCAGTGCTCATCCCAACAAGTGCCCTCCTCAGTACCCATCACCCACTTTCCCCTCTCCCCCACCCCCCTTAAACCCTCAGTTTGTTTTCAGTATTTAAGAGTCTCTGATGGTTTGCCTCCCTCTCTCTCTGTAACTTTTTTCCCCCCTCCACCTCCCCCCATGGTCTTCTGTGAAGTTTCTCAGGATCCACAGATGAGTGAAAACATATGGTATCTTTCTCTGCCTTACTTATTTCACTTAGCATAATACTCTCCAGTTCCATCCACGTTGTTGGAAATGGCCAGATTTCATTCTTTCTCATTGCCAAGTAGTATTCCATCGTATACATAAACCACAACTTCTTTATCCATTCGTCAGTTGATGGACATTTAGGCTCTTTCCATAGTTTGGCTATTGTTGAGAGTGCTGCTATAAACATTGGGGTACAAGTGCCCCTATGCATCAGCACTTCTGGATCCCTTGGGTAAATTCCTAGCAGTGCTATTGCTGGGTCATAGGGTAGATCTATTTTTATATTTTGAGGAACCTCCACACTGTTTTCCAGAGCGGCTGCACCAGGTTGCATTCCCACCAACAGTGCAAGAGGGTTCCCGTTTCTCCACATCCTCGCCAGCATCTATAGTCTCCTGATTTGTTCCTTTTAGCCACTCTGACCGGTGTGAGGTGGTATCTCAGTGTGGCTTTGATTTGTATTTCCCTGATGAGGAGTGACGTTGAGCATCGTTTCATGGTCCGTTGGCCATCTGGATGTCTTCTTTGGAGGCTTGCCTCTGTTCTTGATCCATCGTGTAACCCTGGGTGAAGCACTTCTCCTTGGTTGGGCCCCAGATTCTCTACAAAATGGCTACACTGATTTAGATGGAGAGTTGCAAATTGAAATACCTCTAGCTACCATTTATGAATAAGGCAGGTCTGGTGGGGATGGTGAAAACTGGAGAAGAGCATTCTCCTTCTGAAGGGGACAGCCTTCATCACCTCTGGATATTTGCTGTCACTTGGGAGAGCAGGCCCCAGGTCATCCCTTTCAGGGCAAGCTGGAAACCCAGCTCAAATGTTGACAAGGGCGCCAGCCCTTGGTTAATTTGCTCTCAGAGCCCCTTCTCGTCCTTCCCCTATTTTGCTCTGTATTCATGGGGCTGTCCCCTGAAGGGTCCTGGCTTGGTTGTCTTGAATTGGTGGGATGTTCTGTCTGTTGATGGAGAGTGAGAGGTTGGGAGACAGGGATAAGCCTGATGTCTTCCTTATCTCCCCACCTTGGGTGCCAACACTGGCAGGGCCCACATCTCTGTGATCAACTGAGGTTCCAGGTTGGCCAAGTCATTGTGGCCTCTGGGCTCTGGTGACATCTTCTGCCTTTGTCCTGGGGGGCTTGTTGCTGTTGCTAATCTCTGGGTGGCCTTGCTGATCTGTCATGTCCTGTGTTTGTATTAAACTGCCTCCAGTTTAAATACCTGGAGTTATTTATAGGTTCTTGGTTGGACTCTGTCTGATACAATTAATAATAATAATAATTATTATTATTATTACAATATAATAATACAATAATCAATAATACAGTGAAGGCTTGTGTGGGGGCTGGGTGGAGTGTGGGGAACACCACTGCGTGACTGGTTTGGGTAAGCTGAATTTCAAGGTCATAATTTGGTTCAGAGTTGACCTGGGAAATCAGATAATATCAACCCTTGCATTTTAGAAGCTTTCATTCTTCAGAGTGAATGTATTCTTCAGGATCTGGATTCTGGCCCTTCTGCCTCCACTAAAAGCTGCCTCTCCATCTTCATGCCAGGGCCTCTTCTGGCCCTGCCTGGCCCAGCCTCTGGTTGGCACCCCCTCCTGGCAACAAGGTGGCACTGTTCCCTGGTGGCCTGAGAGGAAGCAGGGTGCGCTCTGAACAGGCAGATGACTTTCCTTGCACTGTCTCCTCTCCTGCCTCCAAAACCCAGGCCACAGTGAGAGAGTGGGAATCAGGACCAGAACCCAGGGCTCATTCCCTCCGGAGGAGCACATCCCATACCTGCCATGTGCCACGCCAGTGCCGGGTGCTGGAGATGCCACCACTAAGACCCAGTCTCACCTCTGAGGAGCTGGGCATCCAGTCCAGCAGGCACAGAACCTCCTGCCAGTCAAGGTGGGGTGAGCTGTGGGGGAGGATCCCTGGCAGGGAGAGCCACCAGGCTCGGGAGCTTAGCTCCTGACTTCTGGGTTCTTCCACCTAGGTATGGAATATGCTACTTTTCCACCTGACATTGTGTGATTTAGGGACAGTCCAACTCAGAATGAAAGACGCCAGTCATGTGGTGAGCTGCCCCTGCCCTGATGGTGGTGCCCCCTCCCGCCCCCCCCCCCCACCTTCTGGGCTTCAGCAGGACTCCCTCCTGGTGATCTCATCCTCTCCCCCCCGAGTGGGGCTGTGAAGTGCCTCATCCAGGCTTTTATCTGGCATCCACAATTATAATGTCAAGATTGAATAATCTGCCTTTATCTCCCGGGTGACAGCCATGTAGAAACTTCAAAAGAAACAGTTTTGCTGGCATCTAACGGCTTTTGTTAATTACTATATCCCAAAGAAAATGAAATAAAAGAGGAAGAAAAATGATATTTCTCGGTGACAACTCTGTAAAAATATCAGTGATGAAGCGGCATAGTTTAAGGGCTTTAACTATCCATGCAGCTGAGATCAGGCTGCTGCCCACCGGTGCGAGCCCTGGAGAACGTCTGAGGATGCTGTGCACACGCACACGGGGTACACTATCACGCACCCTCTTGCAGCCCCGCCCCGGCACCCCCCCCCCCCCCACTCACACACATTGCACACACAAAGGCCTTCCTGTGCTGTGCACGCCACTGCACAGACTCATTCACAAGACCCCCCACATGTATACCACACACACACACACACACACACACACACACACTCCTTCACACATCGTACCGCAGCATCACATATGTTCATACGCACGATCCCCGTGACACACCTCTCTCACACACTCCATCCGGAGCCTCACATTCACACTCCTTCACAGACCCCCCACCCACACATACCCTTTTGCGTACATGCCACATTGTGCCAGGTTCTGTGCTGGTGCTGGGTGACAGGCATGCAAGAAGTTCTGCTGAGGGTAGCAGGGAAGACACACAAGAGGGCCAGTGGCCCTGTTTTCTCTGTGTCACAGCATATTGATGTCCCGTGTGATGCAGGTGGATGGGAGTAGTGTGGAGTGAGCAGATGCTCAGGCTCTGGGGTCAGAATGCCTGGGTTTGTTTGGATCCTGGCACGAGCATGTCACATCTATGTGACCTCAGGCAAGTCATTTCACCTCTCTGTGCTGCAGTGTCCGTATCTGTACAACGGGGATAATAATAGGGCATCCCGTGAAGGGACGTGTGAGGCCAAAATGAGGTAATGCAGGTGAAGCATTCACCCAAATGCTAGCTGTTATTTAGGGATGTGGAGTGGCTGATTCGGCCTGTGGGGGAGTGGCCTGGTGTGTAGGGGATGGCTTCCTGGAGGAGGTGATATTTGAGTTTGAGTCCTTGGAGTTTGGAAGAAAACAAGAACGTATCCCAAGCAGGGAGAACAGCATGTGCAAAGGCACAGAGGCACAGCAGGGCATGCATGTTCCATGGATGCTGGATGTTGGGTGTGACTGGAGGATAGTAGGGGGTGTCAAGAGGAGGATTCAGTAGGACAAGATTCTGGAAAGGTAGGCAGGACCTGACAGTCACAGCCCTCGTATTTCCTTCTGAAGGGGTAGGGTTTTCCTGTAGAAGCTGAAGCCATCAAAGAGTTACAGTCTGGTGAATAATACCATCAGGAAAGCCTGGGACAGGTAGGATGGGGTCCCACAGTGGGTGAAGTGTGACCCACCCCTTCACAGGACAGAGGTGCCCACTGGTCCTCGGAGAAGGGGATGAAGTGTGGCTGGCCACCTCTCTCCCTCACTTGGGGCTTGCAAGCCTGGCACATGATAGTATTTATGTCACGGGTATGTAACCACAGCAGGCAGAGTCCACTGCATTTAGGAAAGGCTGCCCTGCTCTAGGATCATAAGCAGTTCCTGCTCGATGGGAGTGGAGTTGAAAGGAAGGTTTCCCAAACCTGGGAGATTCCAAACAGAATTGTTTCCCTTCAGCCTGATGCAGTTTCTGGGGGGAGATCTTGTAAAATTCTCCTTTCCTCTGTGTAACAGCAAAGGGGTGTTTCCTGGTTCTGGCCCCCAGAGGCTGGAGTAGACAAAAACAATGACTTTCCACACCCCGAGGGTGGGAGCCTGGGACAGCAAGTTTGACTTAGACCAGGTGGCAGCCCTATCGGCAGCAGGAGGCTGGGGCAGGTAGGAGGAAACCACGATCTCTTCTTGCTTGTCTGCCCCAGCCCCAGGCGTTTGTCACCCCAGGGAATGGCTGGGGAGTGTGGAACCTGGAATCCAAGGAGAGGTGTCTGTCTGATGACAGACTGAGAAGTGTCTGGAGAAGTGACTGAGAGAAGTGACTGGATTGTATGGGTTTTCAAACAATCCCAAGCAGCAGGCGCCTGAGTCAGATGAGCTCTGGCGGGAGGCTAGGACAGGTGCCCCTGGAGTTGTGTAGGGCACTGTCCTCACTGCGGCACATGCTGGCCCGGCCCCCACTGCTTGTCCCCGCCATATCCCCAGATCACCTTCTGGGACCTCACTGAAAACTCCCTTCCAAGATGAGGCCAAGAGAAGGACACCAGCCAAGGTGGCCAAGGGCACCCCAGGATATCATTCGGCAAATGAGGGTTCCACCCAAGGCAGAACTGTACTGAAATGGCTGACTTTAGAAATCTGGACAAAGGCACCAGGCTTGATTTATTTATTTATTTTTTAAAATTTTTATTTAGTGTATTTCATTTTATTTATTTATTTATTTATTTTTTAATGAAATTTATTGTCAAATTGGCGGCACATGTTGGGATGAGCACTGGGGTTGTACGGAAACCAGTCTGACAAAGACACCAGGCTTTAGAGTGCACATAGCACGGAGCCATAGAAGCGGTGCGACGGTGCTGGGTCTGGGTCACAGCATCCCAGTGAGGGCCCCCCTGCCCTCCCCAGACCCCTGGACATTTCTGGCCTCGACAGCTGTCTCTCTCCAGTAGGCGATCCCAGGGTCTGGGGGCCCTCAAAATGCTGGGTCTCCCCTGTGCTGCAGCCAGCATCTTCTTCCTGCCCTAGTTAAGCCCCCTTGTCCCAGGGCCCCTGCGCAAGGTGGTGGGGAGGGGGCTGGGGCTGTTCATTCCCTTCATTCCCCCCCAATTAACCCTGCCAGCTGAGGGGGAGCACTGGCCCCGGATCTAATCTCAGCCAGGTCTGGGCGCCCCCTCCTCCGCCCCTCCTTCCCACTAGTCATTAGTCTCCCCCGCTGCAGGTAGAGTGACAGGCCAGCTCGGAGCTCCTGAAAAGGCCTTTGTTTTATTGCCTTCAGTTCAGATGCTTCAGAGCACTAGCAGGCCATATTTTAATCTCAGGTCTTTGCAAACAAAATCGTTAAAAGCAGATGGCTGTGAAGACTGCCATGAATATTAATAGATATTGAAAAAAAGGCCCCTTAATCTTTCCATAAATCTTTTCGGAGGAGGTGGGGAAAGACTCGGAAGAGATGAGGGCTGCAGTGTAGCCCGAGGTGCCCTGGCCCAGGCTATCCCAGCTTGATCCTAAAGTCCCAGTAATCAGCACGAGGGTAGTAGGTGAGTCTAGCCTAGTGCCGTGGGCAGAGATGGGTCTGGAGCATCGGGTCTAGGCTTGAAGTCCTGTCTTCCCCACCTCTGCCCCTGTGGAGCAAGGACAGGAGAGGGTCGAGGGGAGGTCAGGCTCCGCTCAGCACCTAACTTCTGCCAACTGTGGAGGGGTTGTTCCTTTGGTGCTCCATGTAATGCTGCTAATCTATGCTGATCGCCTTTTGTGCAAATTTCTATGCATCCTAGTCTGACATCAGTTTTTTGGGGTGGGATTATCATCCCCATTTCACAGATCGGGAAAGACTCAGAAAATGGAAAGCCCTGGGTCAAGATCACAGGGTTAGTGAATGGAATGGAAGAGATATGAATCCAGATCTGTTTGACCACAGAAGTCTGTGTGATGAGAATCTTCTGGGACCACCTTGTCCCTCCAGCCCCAGTGGCACTCTTTCCTGGGCACATACTTTTGTACTGGATATTTTACTATTCACAATTCATTCCTTGAGATCATACATTTCCCTCCCTTTTCAGTTCTCTTTTAATATGCAAACACCCTTGGGAGAGGTAACATATTAAGTACCTGAGAAACATTAAAAGCTGTTCAGCCACATAATCCATGACTAAAGTTGAAGTCTTCTTAGCTTAGCTATTTCCTGGCTCTGTGACCTTGAGCCAACATTTAATTCCCTGGAGTTGGTTTCCTCTGGAAAAATGGGAATGATGAAACAACGCTGTGAGAGAGACCCTGCAAGAATTTGAGGAGATCAAAGATAGGAAAACACTTTGAAAAGCACATATCACCGTACTCCTGCCGAGGAATATTGTTCTCATTGTTGTCCAAACACCTTATTCATTTCCAGGACCACTTTCATGCCAGGAGGGAATAAATAACTGTGGGGAACAGGGGTGATGAGACCTGGGACTGGGGTAGGGGCCTGCCGGGGAGGGGTGGTGGGTGACAGGAAGGGAAATGGCAGCTCTACAGAGCCAATGACATTGATCTCGACATTACTTTTTTTTTTTTTTTTTTTTTTTTTTGGCCACTGGCTGGCTTTGCTTTATGCTTCAAATCTAATTCAGTCAGTCTTTCTCCCTCCTTTCTTTCCAGTCCTGCCTTTCTTCCTCCTCTTTTCTCTCTCTCTCTCTCTCTGTCTCCCTCTGCCAATAAATATTTTCTGCTCACTTGTTAATGTTCCAGGGGTGGGGATTCCATAGTAAACACTGGTGGCATCATCCCCACACTAAATAAACAGCAAACAAATAAGATCTTTACAAAATAGATAAGCACTCTGAAGAAATAGACATGGACTGAACTAAGGAATAATCTAGGGGCCCATTTTTTCAACAATATTAATAAAATCTTTATTCTGGAGTATCAATAAGCAAGAATGTCATCTTTTGGGGTGCCTGGGTGGCTCAGTCAGTTAAGCGTCTGACTTTGGCTCAGGTCATAATCTCACGGCTTGTGAGTTCTAGCCCCGCGTTGGGCTCTGTGCTGACAGCTCAGAGCCTGGAGCCTGCTTCGGATTCTGTGTCTCCTTCTCTCTCTGCCCCACCCCTGCTTGTGCTCGGTCTCTCTGTCTCTCAAAACTGAATAAACATTAAAAAAATTTATTTTTTAAGAATGGCACCTCTCCTGGATTTTTTTCTTGAAGGCCCTTGTTAATATGCATTTTTGATTGAAATACAGTTGCCAAACAATGTTGTATTAGTTTCAGGAGTACAACATAGTGGTTCGACAATTCTATACACTATGCTGTGCTCACTACAATAAGTGTAGTCACCCTCTGTTACCATACGTTATTACAATATTATTAACTATATTCCCTAGGCTGTACTTCATCCCTGTGACAACAGAAAGTTTGTACCTCTTAATCCCTTTCACCTATTTCGCCTATCCCCTCGAACTCTGGCAACCAGTGGTTCTCTGTATTTATGATTCTGTTTCTGTTTTTATTTGTTTGTCAAGGGGACCCATTTAAAATAGAACAAGGGCTCTGTGTTCTCCCAAATCGGTTTCAACAAAGCTTAAGGAAGTATATTGGCTCGGCAGCCCTTATGCCTAACGCTGGAGAGTCCTCAGAGGAAGCAGCTGAGACCCACGACACCTTCTGAGGCCCATACCCCGCCCCCTGCCAGGCACCGCCCCCTCCTGGCCCCTCCCCTGACCAGGCACTGGCCCCTCCCCTGGCCAGGCACCGCCCCCTCCTGGCCAGGCACCGCCCCTGGTGAGGTGTCAACCCTGGGCTGGCCCCACTCCTGGACCGGTCCTGCCCACAGGGATCCTGTCTGGTGGGATAATGTGGCCGTGCCCCTACTCGAGGGGCCTGTTTAAGCGAGTCCAAAGGCTGAGGAGCGCAGAGTGGAGGTGGCCGGGTAGGAGGGGCTCACTGCGTTCTCTGGCTCCAAGTTTTCATGTACAGAGTTCTCATGGTGGAAGCCCAGAAGACTAGTTTTGAGAGAAACCTCAGATATGGAAGAAGAAATCCGTCACTCTGGTCGCGTTAAACTGTTGCCATTCCAAATGCAGCGAATTCTTGGAGCCCGAGTACAAAGAGCCAGAAGCTTGTCATGTTTCAACAAACATACTTTATTATACTGTATAATTTAAGGTATCATTTTATTCAAGTGACATTCAAACGTGTGAAAAACGGGTGCATATGCCATAGCTATTAATGAAATCATTACGTACAAATGGTTACGCTTTACCAAGTCATTCATTAAAAGTAAATTAATGAGGGGACAGCATTAAAATTTTTCGCAATCATTACCAGGTCCAGCCTAACCCACTTTTATAAATATTCATCAACAAAAACGTGCCTCAAGAACTCACCCAGTAAATTAAATTCTCGTCTTGAAGTGTTTTGCTTCTATTAATGGCATCGGCCGTGGTACTTTCTTTGATTTGTTTTCTGGAACTTTGGGATATATTGTACAGAAATAATGACAAACTCTGAGTAATCGCTGATAATTAGGCCAAATCTATTATTCCCATGGTATTTACATTTTGATTACTATTTTCCCCCCAAAGGCAATGTCTTGAATCTATTCTAATGCAAGACAAACTAGTATCTGAGATTTTCAGGGCTGGAAGAAAATCCAGAAATTAACTAGTCCAGCTCTCACCTGATATTTGAATCTCCGTCAACATCTCTGCCAGGCGGCCTTTTGGCTTCTGCTTAAACACCTGTCATGATGGGGAACTCATTCTCACCTCAGTGGTCCACTCCATTCTTGGACACCTTTGGTTGCTCATCTTTACCTCTAAACTGTACCAGTCCCTTTCTAGCAACCGTATGTGTCCCAAACCCTGTGCATGGGGGTGGAGAGTAAAAGGACTTCACAAGCATGGGGAAGTTGTCCTGTAGATATTGTCACACTCTTGCCCTCCCCTAAGTCTTCCATCTCCGGGCTGAACATTTCCCGTGTATTTGAAACTTCCTCCAAGAAAGTCAAATCCAGGCTCTTCACTTTCTTTCTCTTCCCTGCAGAGAAGGCCTTACCTCTGAGGCCCTGCATGATCTGATCTCCACGTAACCTTTTTGGCTTTATATTCACCATTACCCACGATTTTCCTCTGCACCTGAGTTAGGTAATCCTGAACCATGGGACAGAGCCTCTATACAAACTGTTCACGAAGTCTGAGCCTTTACATAGGCTTTTCCCTCTGCATGAAATGCTCTTGCTCCCTTTGTCTGCCTCATGAGTTCTTACTCATCCTGTGGAACCTCTGCTCAGCGGTCATCTGTGAAGCCATCCCTGATTGATTCCGAATTCCCACCCTTGAGAGAATTGATCACGCCGTCTCACTACAATACTTCTGTTCTTGTAAATATGTAGTACCCCCCAAGGGAGCCGGAGGCAGGAGGCAGGGCAAAAGGACCTCAGGTTCATGAGTGGTGTCCAGCTTAGACTCTTTATTTTTGGCTTAAAACAACACACTTATTATCTTGCAGTTCTGTCGTTCAGAAATCCATTCCTTGGCTCATGGCCTCCTCCCTCCATCTTCAAAGCCAACTACACTGGACTGATTGCTCCCACATCAGATTTATGATATTATCTCCTAAAGATGTTAGATTTGTAGGCTCAAAGCAACACTCCAAGAGAAATGATCAGCCACAGCTTATGGCTTCTGCCCCGTCATCAGCCCAAGTCGTGTGGAGCACTATGAAATCACTTCATTTTTTTTTTTTTTTTTAATTTTTTTTTTTTTTTCAACGTTTATTTATTTTTGGGACAGAGAGAGACAGAGCATGAACGGGGGAGGGGCAGAGAGAGAGGGAGACACAGAATCGGAAACAGGCTCCAGGCTCTGAGCCATCAGCCCAGAGCCCGACGCGGGGCTCGAACTCCCGGACCGCGAGATCGTGACCTGGCTGAAGTCGGACGCTCAACCGACTGCGCCACCCAGGCGCCCCCATTTTTTTTTTTTTTTAAGTTTATTTATTTATTTATTTTAAGAGAGAGAGAGAAAGCGTGTGTGAGCTGGCGAGGGGCAGAGAGGGAAAGAGAATCCTGAGCAGGCTCCACACTGTCACTGTAGAGTTCAGCGCGGGGCTTGATCTCATGAAGTGTGAGATCGTGACTTGAGCCAAGATCAAGAGTGGAACGCTTAACTGACTAAGCCACCCAGGCGCCCCTGGAATCACATCATTTCTGTAAATAACATAACCATCCTGGAAAGAGTATAATTTTTACTGCATTGTATTTTGAGGACTAAAGTCATTAATTTGTGAAATATAAACATTTAAAACCATCCACAATGTTGGTAACTCTGTTTTGACATAAAGAAAAAACATATCAGGAGGATCAAAACGTGAGGACAGTGGGGTCCTCTCTTAAAGTCCTGATAGGTGCTTGCTCCACATGCATCGAATTTACGGGCTCGCCTGTCTGCTCTACTTTGTAATCTACAGTACTGCCTAGTAGGGAAGAGAGCGACTCTGGAACCAAACTACCTAGGTTCAAGTCTAGCTGGGTGACTGGGTGGCCCTGGGCCAGTTACTTACCCTCTCTGTGCCTCACCTCGTCCATCTATACAACGGGAGTGAAGAATAGCACCTGCCTCACCGGAGGTTGTGAGTGCCAGTGCAGCGCCATATGTCAAGTGCTTGGTGTGAGGCTGTGCTCTAAAAGCTTTCCCTGCCATGGCTGGAGGGAGGGAGCTTTTCTGTCTTGGGCCCCGTGGCAACTCCTGGTCCAGGGCATGGGTTCTGTAAACACTGCTGCAGTCCCGTTGACTGCGTGGTCCGGGCCCCCTCACCCAGAAATCCTGCCCACGCAGACCATGTGCATCATCCCCCCCACCCCCCAGCCTCCCCTACATGCTGGGAGCATCTGTGGGGACGTTTGTAAATACGCAGAGGCCTATTTTCCTTCCTCCCTAGACACAAACCATCAGATAAGGCTGCTCCCACTTTCCTTCTGCCCTCACAAAGGCGCCGCATCAGGGTGATCCAATAAGATTTTCCCACTGTCAGTGTGCTATCTATGGCTGCGTTTAGTTTTATTTTCCGTGGAGCAACAGACTCTTAGGGAACAAGTGTCTTTCCCTCTTGTCTAGTAAGGAGCTAAGAGACAGCTTGCTTCCTCTCCAGGTAAAGTGGCTGATTCCACACCTGATAGAGAGTGCAGTTATTGTCCCAACACAGAGATTGCTCTGGGAGGAGGGGGTGATTACACACTGGCAAATCCAGGCTTTTCCTCCTTTAGTAGAGAGGACTTCCAAAGGTAATTAGTGCTATTTATCCTCTACAGGAGGGATCAGTTGAGAAGGCAGCATAACGCTACGCAGAGAATCTCTGGGTGGGGGGGGGGGGTGGTGGTGGGAGTGGGTATGGCACAGAGAGGTTAAGTGACTTGTGGGAAGTCACCTAGCTGAGGAGGTGGGAGCAGCATTTAAGGGCTGATTGAGGGCAGCAGAATTAGCATGGTGACTGTGATGAGCGTGGACGGGATAACTTACCAGAAGAGTGAAGGTCTCCTGGACATTTTGTTGGCATAAAGCTAAGGGAAGCGGGTGTTGGTAGAGGCTGATGGGCAGGCTGGGAAGACGGGGCGTGACTTTTGCAGTCTGATTGGCTCACTCTAAGTACAGCCCGGCAGCAGAAGGCAGGTGCTTTGAAGCCCAGAGAGAGCACCACCCACTCCCTCGCCCCAGGTGAGCAACAGAAAAACACTGTCAGTTACACAAAACGGAAGAAAGATACACACAGAGACAAGCAAACAGAAACAGGAAAGAGAGGGGCAATCGAAGACTCAGAGACTGCCACTGGAGACAACCAAGAGGAACACTCTCAAACATCCACAGAGACCCAGAGATGCAGAGAGAAACACCCCAAGACAGAGCCCAAGAAATCTGCCCGGACTGAGAGACACAGATGAGAAACGGGCCAGAGAGACGAATCCGGAGACCAAAGGAGGCAGAGACGCAGGAGGGACTTTACTCATAGATGTGGAGGAGCAGAGCGAGCAGGACAGGGAGACCGACAGAGACGGCCACACAAACCTGAAGGTCATTCCCAGTTAGCGGGCCGAGAAGCGACGAAAGTCTTTTGTCAGATGAAGACCTGGCAGGCTCCCGAAGAGTCAGCCCGGCGGTCAAGCACCCTGTGGCAATGAAATCAGGGCCAGTGAGTCTTGACAGCCGGGTGTGAGGATGCCCCTTCTCTGTGCATGCATGCCGCGTGGCCACAAGCCAGCCGAAAGGTGGGCAGTACAGACCGGAACCCACTCGCCCGTGGCCATTTCACCGAGGCTCGGCGGTGTGAAGGGAAATGGCAGTGCTCACCAGCAGGGAGGCCCCCAGCCACCATCCCCATCTGCCTGCCCCTGCCTGGCTTGCGGGGAGCAGACAGCCTCCCTGATTGTGCCAGCTCCTGGCTGCACAGGCCGCTGTTGCTCTGGCTTCTTCATAAATCTGCACCATGGAAGCTTCTGAGAGGGAGGGGAAAAGGGGGGGAGGTGCTGCGTCTGCAAGAGATACCCCACAGGCAGAGCAGATATGCCGGGACTAGCGCGGCTTCCTCCAGAAACGAGAGCTGAGGGCAGGTAAATGTTCATATGAAGACACAGCCCGTTTGAAAAGGAACCTTAGCTCGCCTGAGCTCCATTTCGTCACTTGTGGATGGATGCGCTTCTTCAGGTGAGGTCTGCAGCTCAGTCACAGATTCAAACTCAGTTTCATCCCGGATAAATCGGTTATGGCTCTCGAAATTCCTCTCGGACCAGGGGTTGCCACAGGGCAGGGGCCATGTGACTTGATTCTCAAAACAGGCGCTGAAGGCGTATGGATGGCTGAATAAATTCTAACATTTCTCTTCATACGAATAACCAGGATTTATTGAGTTCTTGGCTGAGGAGAGGCACCGTTGTACCCAACGGCTCTAGGAGGAAGGGACTCTTATGACCGATTTTAGTTAGGAAACTGAGACCCACTGGGGCAAAGTGATTCTCCCAAGATGGTACGACTGGGAAGTGATGCAGCTGCTGTTTGGACGTGGGTTGCCTGAATCTGTATTTGGAGATCTTGTAGTCTCCCTGTGCAACTTTTCATAAAACATAGCTTTTTAATTGGCACAAAATGTTTCATACCCATTCCCTCATTTGCTTTGCAAAACTGTCAACTCCGAGCCGCCGTGCTATCTCTTGCCTGGCTATGGCAGCAGCCTCGCATCTGGTCTCCCGGCCTCCACTCCTCACTCCTATATTGGACTCCCAGGCAGCAGCCAGGGTGACCTTTTCAAAATGCTAGTCTCATTAGATTGCCCTGCAGACGAGAACTGGGGCTTCCCATCGCTAGTGGGGTAAAGCTACAGCTCCTGAATGCAGCCCATGGGGCCCTGCAAAGCACAGTGTCTCTTAACCATGACCCATTAGGGGGCTGGGAAATCGACACAGTGGTTAGTAGACTGCATTTTCTTAAAGAAATAGAACAGGCTAGAACAGAAGAGAAACTCTCTGAGGGGATCATATTTAACGTGGCAGGAGTAACTTTTTTTTTTTTTTAACCAATCTTTTAAAGTTGATGTACAGGGCGCCTGGGTGGTGCAGTCGGTTAAGCGTCCGACTTCAGCCAGGTCACGATCTCAAGGTCCGTGAGTTCGAGCCCCGCATCGGGCTCTGGGCTGATGGCTCAGAGCCTGGAGCCTGTTTCCGATTCTGTGTTTCCCTCTCTCTCTGCCCCTCGCCCGTTCATGCTCTGTCTCTCTCTGTCCCAAAAATAAATAAACGTTGAAAAAAAAAATTAAAAAAAAAATATAAAGTTGATGTATGCAGGCAATCGTATGTGTGAGCACATGTGTGTTCTATGTTCCCAGTCACCATGCAAATTGTATTTCTTTCTTTTTTTCAATGTTTCTTTATTTTGGAGAGACAGAGACGGAATGCGAGCAGGGGAGGAACAGAGAGAGAGGGAGACACAGAATCTGAAGCAGGCTCCAGGCCCTGAGCTGTCAGCACAGAGCCTGATGTGGGGCTCGAACCCATGACTGTGAGATCATGACCTGAGCCGAAGTCAGACACCCTTAATTGACTCAGCCACCCAGGCGCCCCGCAAAATGTATTTCTTACGGCTTTATCCAAAACCTGTGAAGCCACTGGTCTAGCATCATCTCACCCACACCCCCTCACTCTTTTAGCCGAAGACAAAGGTCTTTTTCTTGGAATGTTCTTTTTACCTCTTCACTTAGATAACTCCACCTCCTCCTTCATATCTCAACTCAGCGCTGTTTTGTCAGGGAGCCCCCCGGTTTTCTGCCCCACGGCACCATGGACCTCCTCTTCCACTACTTATCACGGTTTCCATTTGGCATTTCGTATGTGTGTATTCAGTCAATGTCAGTCTTCCCCACCGGTCTCTGTGCTCCATGGGTGGGTGGGGGGTGTCACCCAGGGGAGGACAGCCTATCTAGAGTGCCCTATGAGGGCAAAACAAGGTAGTTTTTGCCTGCCACCCTCCCCTGTGCCTCGCACCGTGCCTAAATTACAGTGGGCATTCCACAAACCCTTGTAGGGTGAGTACATCATGAGGGGCAGTACCTGTTGTGGTCTTTACAGGTTAGGAAATAGGCACAGAAGAACTGAGAGTGACTTGCCTGAGGCCCCGGCCGATGACTCACCAGGAGCTCTTCTGCTCCACTCGCCCACAGTTGCTACCTTGGACATGGTGTGGTCCGTGAGGTCTGGCTCAGGGTCGGTCCCGCCCCGCCCTGCCCCCACTCTGCTCCTTCCTGCGCACCAGTTCCTTCCCACGAGCTTCCTGGCTCCACATGCAATGTTTCTTCTCCCTCTCCAGCTGGCTGAGCACCACGCATGGGGTGGCTGGAGGAGGCACAGCTCAGAAAGTGACAGCAACAATATTAGGAGTGAAAAAGATCAATTAAGCCCATCGAGCTGATTTGTGAAGCTGATTAAATTAGGAGCCTCCCTGGGGGCAGATTCACTCTCAGGTTGACAGACCAGCTGCCAGCCACGCTGTGGGGGTACTTGCCAGCTTCCAGGGTGGGGTCACTTTGCCGTGCTCTGGGCGTGGCAGGGGGACGAGGGGAAGTGCTACTTGGAGAGCACCCGCAGAGCCAAGCTAGGCCCCTGGCCTGTTTCCTCTGCTTTTTCTTGGAATCAGCCTAACAAGACTTGTGGGGGGCTGGGTGGGTTGGCCTGGCTTTAGAATAAGACACTAGGCCTCAGGGACTTTAGGTGACATGCAGAGTCATCAGCTGGCAGGGGGGGAGGTAGGCAGTGGAGCCAGGTTTGGAACGCAGGGCCACTCGCTCCCTCTGTGTTCCATTCTGTACTCTTGTTCTGTTCCTGCTTCTGCATCCTGGATGCCTCTTTCTCCACTTCCCTAGGCTCATGGCTCCCTTCCTCCCACCATCCCCCTCCCCACTTGACCAGATATAATCAGATTATCTCTCCAGTAACCTGACCCTTCTGCCTTGGCCTCTCTTTCATGGCCTGTCCCCAGGGCAGCTCTGGCCAGAATATCCTTGTACTTCAGAATTCAACCTCCCCCCTCGAGTCTCCTGGCCCCCGGGGCAGGGGTGGGGGCGGTGCCGGGGGAACAGAATTTGGACAAAGGCTCCTGTGTGTGTAGGGAAAATGGAGCCTGGGGAGGTTACCAAAATTGAGGTCAGCTTCTCCAAAGTACAAGGGCTAGGGCACGGAGGGCCTTGAATGCCAGGCTGCAGAATATGGTTTTCCTCAAACACTGCCCTTAGTGGGGATGAAGGGAAGGGAGAAGTCCTAAAGACCAGATAGCCATGGGGTGCTGCGTTTCCAGATGGCAAAGGAGGGCCATGCAGGAGGCAACACGTGGAGCTGCCTGGGCAAGAGCCCCTTCCCCTCCCGCCCCGCTCCCCCCACCAATGCCTGGGTCAGGGAGGCGGGGGTACAGAAAGGCTTCTCAGCAGAGAGCCCTTGGTGCTGGGTCAGGAAAAGGACAGAGAAGCCAGCAGGGGAGTTGTTAAAGGATCCCTGAGGGCCTCTGAGCCCTGGGCCAGAGATGGGGCTGCAGAAAAATGGAGAGGAACTGACCCTCAGACAGGATCTGGTTTGTCACACCCTGGCCTGCTTTCTTTCTTAGCACAAATCTGTGCCAAATCTGTAATTTAAAAACACACACACAGGCAAAAACAGGCTCGGGGTCATGCAGCTGTCAGTGGTAGAGTTGGGGTGCGCCCCCAAGTCTGCAGGCCTTCAGAGCCTGGTTTCCTCTCGCAGGCCAAACGCCCAAACCTCTACAGTCCTGGAAGTCTGGGGGCGGAGTCGAGGAGGCCCGCCGCAATCCCTGAAAGGCCGCAGAGCTTGGTGCCTAAGACCCCAGGATTTAAAATTGGACTAGGTTCACTATCCTGGCTCTGCAACTTGCTTGCTCTGTGGCCTTGGCCAGGCGGGCTGGCCCTCTTTGTGCTTTATTTACCTTCTCTGTAAAATGGGGATAATGGTAGGGCCAACCTCATAGGGTTGGTAGGAGGAGTAAATGAATGTACCCAGATGATTTAGACTGTGCCTGTCATTCAGTGTCAGCCCTGCTACTTGGGATGGATCTAGGACACAGAGGGTTAGGCCAGGTGGGGGGAGGTGCAGCCAGGTACAGACCTCTAAGCTAGCCCTTCTCTGCTCTGCACCGCACTGCACCCCCAGCTACCTGAGCTGCTGGGACCCAGGCTGGTTGGCTGCAGCAGGTGTCTCCCACCTGGAGGGATGACTGTCTAGTTCCAGAGTGGAGGCCTGCAGCCTCCTTCCGTTGAACAGACTCGGAAACTGAGACTCAGACAGGGTGCAGCGAATCTGCTCTGACTTTGGGCAAACTGGATCCTAGAGCCTTACCCTAGACCCAGGTTCCTGAATCCCAGTCCAGGGTCTCCACTTGGCCCCAAAACCGGTTTAATTTTTTCCAGGCAGACGCCATTCTCATGGCCGGGACATTTTTCCGTAATCTTATTTGCAATTGCTAATGAGAAGCAGGGCTGTTCTCCGCTGCTAAACCTCGCCCTCATCTCTAATTTGTTTCCAGAGGCTGGGGCTGAGGCTTCTGCCGCCTCTGTGAAATATTACCAATTATTTCTCAATTGCTTCCCAACTGGAAAGCAACTCTTGGAGATGGAGCTCTCTGGAAGCTGGAAGAAGCCATAAGGATGATTTTTGGATCTGGCGTGAACCTTGCCTAGAGGCACACATGCTCCATTGTCCCTGCTCCAACTTGAGGGACGTGGTGGGTGGCCTATGACTCTGTCTTCTTCTCCTTCCTCACCTGGCCCCCAGCCGGGCAAGGGTTTCCAAACTCTGGGGGCTGCAGCAAGGCTCAGGCACCACAGAGCGGTGAGGAGGGCAGGCTGGAGAAGAGCCTTTGGTGGAATCACTGGAAATGGCAACTCCATCCCCACAGCTTAGGTCGCAGGCCTGAGGGTCCCCCTTGCCTTTCTCCCACACCAAATCCAATCCATTAGCAAATCCTTTTGGCTCTGCCCTCAGAACACACCCAGAATCTGACATTTCTCACCATCTCCCCTGCTCCAGCCCCAGTCCAGGCCAGCATTATCACTCACCTGGGTTGTGTCAGTGACACCCTAACTGGTGGCCCTGATGTCACCCTCCTCCTCCCCTACAGTCCACACAGGAGCCAGAGAAACCGGTTCAGGATTCCATTTGAATGCAGTTGTTTGGCCCTTTAGCTATACTGCTTTGCATTTTTAAAAGCGTGGTTTTTTTTCCCTCCTAGGGATTACACTACACAGCCTTCACTTTTCATAGTCAACTTAGAGTTTACTATTTTACCACTTTACATAAAATAGAAAACTCTTGCAAACATTTGCCATCCCCCACCCCCACCCCCATCCTGTGCGCTGTTTTCACAGGCACTACTTCTGATAAACTGTAAATCTCATAAGACAGTGTCGTCATTTTTGCTTTAAACTGTCACATGCGTAGTCAGGGTGCCTGGGTGGTTCAGTCGGTTAAGATTCTGACTTCTGCTTGTCGTGATCTCAAGGTTCTGAGTTCAAGCCCCGCATTGGGCTCTTTGCTATCAGCATGGAGCCCACTTGGGATCCTCTGTCCCCACCCCACCCCCCCCACGCCCACCCCTGTATCTCTCTGCCCTTCCTCCACTTGTGCATGCATTCTCTCCCTCTCAAAAATAAATGAGAAAAGATTTATAAAAAACTGTCATGTGGTATGCATAGTGGAGGAATTAAGAGAGAAAATCATCTTATAGTTTTATATATTTACCACCTGATGCTGTTCATTCTTTTCTGAAGATCGGAGTGCCCCTCTTGTGTCATTTATCATCAACTAGAAGAACTTACTTTAGTGTTTCTTATAGTTCAGGTCTTCTGATGACACGTTCTTTAGATTTTCTTTTAAGGTTTTTTTTGTTTTGTTTTGCTTTGTTTTTAGAGAGAGAAAGAGAGAGAGAAAGAGAGAAAGAAAATCCTACACAGGCTCCACACTCAGCAAAGAGCCCGACCTGGGGCTTGATCCCAGGACCCTGGGATCATGACCTGAGCTGAAATCAAGAGTAAGATGCTTAACCTACTGAGCCACCCAGGCACGCCTCTCTAAATTTTCTTTAAATGTCTTCATTTTGCCTTTGTTATTGAAGAATGTTTTCACTGGATCTAGAACCCTGACAGGTTAACTGTTTTTTTCCCCCCCTGCAGCTCTTTAATAATGCTATTTTGTTTCCTCTCCATAATTTCTTTTTTTTTTTTTTTTAGTTATTTTTTATTTTTTAAAATTTACACCCCAATTAGTTAGCATATAGTGCAACCATGATTTCAGGAGTAGATTCCTTAGTGCCCCTTACCCATTTAGCCCATCCCCCCTCCCACACGCCCTCAAGCAACCCTCTGTTTGTTCTCCATATTTATGAGTCTCTTCTGTTTTGGCCCCCTCCCTCTTTTTATGTTATTTTTGTTTCCCTTCCCTTATGTTCATCTGTTTTGTCTCTTAAAGTCCTCATATGAGTGAAGTCGTATGATTTATGTCTTTCCCTGACTGACTAATTTCACTTAGCATAATACCCTCCAGTTCCATCCACGTAGTTGCAAATGGCAAGATTTCATTCTTTTTGATTGCCAAGTAATACTCCATTGTGTGTGTGTGTGTATATATATACACCACATCTTCTTTATCCATTCATCCATTGATGGACATTTGGGCTCTTGGCTGTTGTTGATAGTGCTGCTATAAACATGGGGGTGCACGTGTCCCTTCAAAACAGCACACCTGTATCCCTTGGATAAATGCCTAGTAGTGCAATTGCTGGGTCATAGGGTAGTTCTATTTTTAGTTTTTTGAGGAACCTCCATACTGTTTTCCAGAGCGGCTGCACCAGTTTGCATTCCCACCAGCAGTGCAAAAGAGATCCTCTTTCTCTGCATCCTCACCAGCATCTGCTGTTGCCTGAGTTGTTCATGTTAGCCATTCTGACAGGTGTGAGGTGGTATCTCATTGTGGTTTTGATTTGTATTTCCCTGATGATGAGTGATGTTGAGCATTTTTTCATGTGTCAGTTGGCCATCTGGATGTCTTCTTTGGAGAAGCGTCTATTCATGTCTCTTGCCCATTTCTTCGCTGGATTATTTGTTTTTTGGGTGTTGAGTTTGATCAGTTCTTTATAGATTTTGGATACTAACCCTTTATCTGATATGTTGTTTGCAAATATCTTCTCCCATTCTGTCGGTTGCCTTTTAGTTGTGCTGATTGTTTCCTTTGCTGTGCAGAAGTTTCTATGTTGATGAGGTCCCAGTAGTTCATTTTTGCTTTTGTTTCCCTTGCCTCCGGAGACGTGTTAAGAAGTTGCTGCGTCCAAGATCAAAGAGGTCTTTGCCTGCTTTCTCCTTGACCTCTCCATAATTTCTGATGAGGGTTCCATGGTTATTTGAATCTTTGTTCCTTGATGTAGTGTGTCTTTTGTCTCTGGCTGCTTTCAAGGCTTTCTATTTCTCTTTGATTTTCAGCGGTTTGAGTATACAGTATATGTAAATTTATGTCTTTCATTAGATTTGAAAAGTGAGGTGTTTTTGTTTTATTTTGAGATTTTTTTGGCCATTATTTCTTCAAAAAGTTTTCACTCAAAAAAAATTTTTTTGCTCTATTCTTTCTTTTCCTTTCCTTCTAGGACTCCAATTATGGATATGTTAGATTTTGATATTATCCCACAGACTTCTGACACTATTCAGTTTTTTTAATCTTATTTCTCTCTTCCCCCATCTCCCTCCCTCCCTCCCTCCCTCCCTCCCTCATTTCTTTACACTTTTTTTTGTTAAGGTGTTTTCATTTTTCAGAGACACAGAGAGACAGAGCATGAGCAGGGGAGGGGCAGAGAAAGAGGGAGACACAGAATCTGAAGCAGTTTCCAGGCTCTGAGTTGTCAGCACAAAGCCCAATGTGGGACTCGAACTCACAGACAGTGAGATCATGACCTGAGCTGAAGTCAGATGCTTGACAGACTGAGCTACCCAGGTGGCCCTCCCACACTTCTTTAGATTACATGGTTTTGGTTAATCTGCTTAAGCTCACTGACTGTCCTCTGCATTGTCTTCAGTGCATACATTTCAGATAATGAATTCTTTGGTTCTAGAATTTCTACCTGATTCTTTTCATATTTTCTTTTTCTCGTTAGAGATTTACTATCTCTTCACTGATTAAGAGTGTGTTTTCTATTGCTCTGTAAAGCATAGTTATAAAAGTTACCCTAAGAGTTCCTGCCTGGTAATTCTTCAAGACCATCTCAGGTTGGACTCTGGATTATCATTTTCCTTGAGGATGGATCACGTTTTCCTCATTATTTATATGGTGAGTTTGGATTATATCCTGGAATTGAAGACATGGTATAGAGATTCTGGATTCATTGGATTCTTCCAAAGAGTGCTGATGTCTTTGTTTTAGAAGGCAGCTCACTTGGTCAGAGTCAAACCACAAACTCTGTGTTGCCTGCAGTGGGCAACATCACAGCTCAGTTCTTTCCTCCTTAGCTGTAGATTGTCTTGAGTTTTCTCTGTGTGAATTGGTTCAGGAGTTGAGTGGAGACTCATCAGAATTTAACTGAATTTGAGCCTTTTCTAGTATTTTCTTTTCCATCATTTCCCCTTCACTTTCCAGTGGTTCTGGTTGCCTCTGGCTCCTCAGGCTAGAAAAACAGTGTTTTCTGTTAGACTTTAGGTGTCCTGTGCTATACCACATCTTCAGCCTGCAAAAAGCCACAAACGTGGGAAACTTACCACATGATGGCCTCTTCTTCAAAGTTTTGACATCCTTCCCAAGTCTGCCTATTTTGGATAATTTTCCAGAGCCTTCTAGCCATTGTTTGGGTATTATACCCAGCGTTTATAGGTATTATAGGGAGGGTAGATCTGTTAAGAGCTTATACTACTATATTGTAAGTGCAATGCCTGGGGTGTTCTTTTTTAAAAAAATTATTATTTTTAATTTTATTTTAGAGAGAGAGAGTGTGTGCATGAGTTGCAGAGAGGGGCAGAGAGAGAGTGAGAGAGAGAGAATCTCCAGGAGGCTCCACGCTTAGCACAGAGCCTGACATGGGGCTTGATCCCATGACCCGGGGATCATGACTTGAGCTGAAACCGAGAGTTGGACGCTCAACTCACTAAGCCACCCAGGCACCCTGTGTAGATTGTTCTTTTTAAAATTTCTCAGACCATATCACTCCTCTTTTCAACTGATCCTACAGCAGTGGTTCCCATTTCACTTAAAAGCTGAAATCCATACATGACCCTCAAGGCCTCAAATGATCTAGCCCCAGACTTTGTCTGACCTTATGTCTAGCTTTACTCCCTCCGTTCTACTCACAGTGGTGGCCTCTTTGTTGTTTCTCAGACACGAGGACCTCACACACATTCCTGCAAGAGCCCTGCATACTGACCCCTGCCTGCCTCCTCAAGCCTTGTTTTTAGCCATTTCCCTGACTCTTTACGCTCCAGTCCTGCTGGTCTATGGTCAAGTCCTGGGTCATGGCATGTCCCTTTCTGCCTCAAGGCTGTTTCTTCTGCCCACAGTAGCTTTCTATGGACTTTTCTTCTTTACAGTTCTTCCTAGTCCTTACCTCTCATGGAAATGACTGCTTCTCAGAGAGTCCTTCCTGAGCACCGCCTCCAAGATAAGGTGATTTTAACTCTCGGGACACTGTATGCTTCTTCACAGCATATTGCACACTTGTAATCATTTATTTATTGTTTGGTCACTAATGTTAAGTGCTGTGAGGGCAGGCATTCCATCTGTTTTGCTCATTCCTGCCTCCTGGGCACTTCGAACACAGTAGGCACTCAATAGACACCTAGCAACTGGTTGTCAAGACCCAGGATAGCGTCAGAGGCTGGTAGGGAGGGGACCTCTTGGAGTCCCTACTGTGTTTACACATCCTCATGGTGACCTTGTGTAGGTTTTATATCTCTGTGTTACTCTTAGAGGCTCTGGGAGGGGAAATGACTTGCCCAAGGTCACAGGTCAAATGCTAGCTGAGAATTTCCTGGTGTGAGCTCAG
The DNA here is from genome assembly GCF_028749965.1 of Puma concolor. NCBI lineage: Eukaryota > Metazoa > Chordata > Mammalia > Carnivora > Felidae > Puma > Puma concolor. The sequence goes on from NC_141677.1 coordinate 39,262,398, forward strand.
ACCAGTGAGAGATCTCAGACTGCACCCAGCCTCGGCCTCTCTGTCACACTGGTTCTTTGCTACATGGACTGGCTGCAGATTTGTTGAAGGCCTGGCAGAATCATTTCTCTTTTTTCAGTTTTCTCCTAGCGTTCATAGCTGGGGCTCCCCTTGCTGAGTTGGGGGGAAACCGCTCACATGAGCACTATGTTTTATATGGACGTGCAGTAGGGCTCTGGAGCCCAGGACTGCCGTTGGGTCCCAAGACCTGGTTCACTTCTTTCTTTTGCCATGATTCTTGTTTATGGCCAACAGGTGTCTCCCAGAGAACAGCTGAGCTACAGAGACCCTTAGTGCACATCCAGGGCAGCACCCACTCCCTCGCTGGTGAGGAGCCTGCACCTTGGGAGAAGGTGATGGACACTTTCTTCATGCAAAGCCCCTTTTGCATTCTGAGTTGAATACTCAGCTCTGAGTGGAACATCCTCCTTGATGCTCACGAGACTTGGCAGTGCTTTTCACTAATTGCCATTTACAATATCTGTGTTCTTTTAGTGATAGATGATTGGTTTACTAAGTAGTTTACCCGTACTGTAGAATATGATCTAGGCATCAAACACAATGATGTGGAAGAGTTAAGGATATGAGGAAGTGCTCAAGCTGTGTTATGTGAAAAGAAAACAAGGTTTCTTTCAAAAAAGAAACAGCATATGTTTCTATTTTTGCAAAAATGTATATCTACATAAATAGATAATATATACTATACGTAGGAAAAAGCCTGGAAAATTTATACAAGATAAGTTTTTAATGATGAGGGGATGAAGGGTAATTAAAAAATTTTTTTCCTATTCTTTTTCAAATTGTTTCAAACAATATGCATTACTCTTGTAATAAAATTAAAAAAAAAATAGACAGTATTTTTCAAAGGAAACAAAACCAAATACCAAGACTCTTGGGGACTCTGTCCAGGGCCAGGCTTGTCCTCTCTGGAGAGGTCTGAGGGCTGGGGGAAGGAACTCTGGCAGGCTACCAGCATTGAGAAGGGGTTTCTTGTTCCCAAGGGAAAGAAATGGCTTCACCAATCAACCATCTTCCCCATTCCCACTGCTACTTCCACTGAAAGAGACTGGGGACTCCAAGACAATGGCTGAGGGTGTGCTGGCACCTCCTCCAGGCAGCCTTCCCTGATTGGTCTGTCATTGCCCTTCCCCCACCCTGATCTGCTGGGCCAAGCCTCCTGTACTTCTCAAGGAAGCTGCTTTCCCATTAGGGAAAACACCACAGTAGCAAAAAGGACATTGCCCCCACTTCTCCAGCTTATCCTGTGTCAGGCATTATGTTAAGCACCTTTACCAGTAACTGCGATGATTCACCCTGATGATATCAGGAGGAGGCTGGTACTGATTGATTGATTTTAAACGGGGAAACTGAGGCTCACTAGTTTGCTGGAGGTCACACAGCCAAATGAGGGCAGAGCCAGGATTCCAACTCAAGTCTGTTTGGCTTGAGTGACTTTCTTACCCTGTGGCAGTATCTCCAAAGATCATGGGTCTGCCTCTTCTTGCTAGAGGGCTGTGTGCATGTGTGTATGTGTGCATAAACACGTGCACTGAGTGCATGGCACTAAAAGGAGGGGGAGGGGACTGATCAGTGGGTGCCCATGTGCTAGGCCGTGTGTTTGAACTCCTGCTCTCTTTCTAGCAAGCCCACGTGGTGTATCCTAATGACATTCTCATTTACCTTTGAGGCTTGGCCAGTGAAATGATTCTGCCACAGGTGAACTGGAATTCCAGCATGGGATGGTCTGACCATGATCCTGACCCCAGTGTCCTGCCATGTCATTGATTTTTCCTGGCTACTGACATTCTGTAGGGCTAGGGCTGGTGTGGTGAACGAATGCTGAGAACGAACGAATGCGAACGAATGCAAATGAGGGCCAAATGCAGCCTGCTGCCTGTTTTGGTAGGGCTTCTGAATGAAGAATGATTTTTTATGTTTCTAATGCGTTGTAAAAACAAAAAATCAAAGAAGTACATGACAGAGAAATACGTGGCTGGCAAAGCCTCACGTGGCCCTTGACAGAATGAGTTTGTGGACCCCTTGCCTGGGATCCTAGGCCCAGGGGAATTCTTTGCGCCTGTGGACCCATCTTCCACACTTGGTGGTCCCAATGTCATTATCGAGCAGGGGCTCTGTACTGAAAGCACCAGCCGTGGCAGGGGTGAGCATTTTATTTTTATTTTTTAATTAAAAAAAAAAAAAAAGCTCCCCAAACATTTTTTTTAGGAAAAACTCCAAACACAGAGAAAAATAAAAGGCAATATATAGGGAGCCTCCATATACCCCCCCCGCCCTAAGACCTATCATTGCCATTCTTTGCATTCCAGAAACTGTTCATCTCTCCATGCCCTCCACCCATCTTCCAATCTCAATCTCTTCCTGGTAGATAGTTTCAAGTAAGTTGCAGACATTAGTACCCCCCCCCCTTTTTTTAGCGTTTTACTTTGAAGATTTAAAAACATTTACAAAAGGAGATACAACCATATAAGGAGGTCCCAGGTACCCGTCAACACCATCCACCAACTGTCAACATTTTTCTAGTATTATTTTAGCTCTTCCCTCACCCACGCCCTTTTTCTTGAGTAGTTTAAAGCAGACAACATATTTCACTTAACAAATACAGATACTTGTGTCTCTAACATATAAGGATTCAACCCATTACCACTTAACAAATACCTCTTTGTTGTGAGTCTGCCTTGATTCTCTCAAAAAGGCCTTTTTACATTTGCTTTGAATCAGGATCCAAATAATATTACCCATAAGGAGTGGTTCATGCAGACACGTGATTGAATTCTAGACTATTTTTGCAAGACGACATCCTAGGGGGTGCTTTCCTTACTGTATACCTGGTCGTGAAGCATGTGATGCCTGGTCCCCCACTGTTAGCGGTGCTAAGACCGGATCGTGGGTTCAAGTGTTCCCGGACTGATGCCTCTGGTTTTACCATCATGCAGTTTTCACAAGGTTGTGATCATTTCCTGGATGTATTCATTAGCGTGACTTACAAAATGGTGACTTTCCTAACTCATTCATGTATTAGTTGTCAGAACGCATCCCACTAACGACCTCGCATTTCTGAAAATCTGGGAGAACAGGGGTGGCTCCAGGACAAACGTCCAAGGTGGGGAGCTGGGGCTGTGTGCACGGGAGAGAGGCCGGCCAGGAAATGCTTCCTGGAGGAGAGGATACCGGCCCTGTGTCCCGAAGGCTGAAGCGCTGAGCAGATAGCGGGAGGGGACGCGGAGAAGGGGGTGGCAGTAAGGCCAAGCGAGGGGCTGGGCGGCCAGAGGGAGCGGAGGGGGCAGGCCGCCGAGCGTGGGCGCGGGGGGCAGTAGGTGTCAGTAGAGGCGCGGCTCTGGGGTCGCCGGGGGTGGCCCGGCCCGCCCCTCCGCCCGCGCGGCCATTGTCTGCGCCAGGCGCCGCCTTGGCAGCAGAAGGTGACATCTGGTGACTAATGGCCGCGGCTGCGCGCGAGCTCCTCCCTCTCGCCGCGCCCGGGGGCAGCGGCGGCGCCAGCCTCCCCTCCGCTCTGCGGCCCGCGCTGGTTTCCGAGAGGCCCAGGGAGCCGCTTCCCCCCGACCCCCGGGCCCGGGCCCTCGCCCTCGCCGCCGCGGCGCGCACGCGGGTCCCCGTGCGCGCTCCTGCTGCCACCCGTGTGGACCCGGCGCCTCCTGGGCCAGCCCCGGAACCTGCCGCGGCCGGCCGGAGCTCGTGCACGCGTGCAAACCCCGGCCCCCACTGGAGCCCACGTGCACGTGCAGTAACGCACGTGTGCGCGCTCACGCTAACTCACCCGCTCTCGGTCACACGTGCTGTTCCACGTTACACGCCTGTGCTTGTTCGTGCACGCTCACAACGGCACATGGGAGGCCAATGTACACGTGCTCACTCACAGACTTACCTACAACACATCTGTGCGTGTGAATAAGCACACGCATCATTGCGGACTGCTGCAGCCATGCCCTGCTTGCACACCCGTGTGTCGGAACACACGTGGGCATAGCCACGCACCCTCAGGCACAGCCAGGTGCCGTCCTTGTCCTTGCCAAAGGCCCGGGTGACAAAAGGCTTCATTCAAATCCTAGACATGATCCAGGCTAAGCTAGCCGCCTCAGTCGTTTACACTATAAATTAGTTACCTACATGTAAAAACCTGGAGATTTCACATAAAGATTTGCATTTCTACCTTCTCCTGCAAAATTGGAAGCTCTGGCCATTGGAGGCCTATTTCTGGCTGGCCGCAAAGGGCTGGGGCTGAGCAGCGGGGTGGGGGTGGGGGGCATCAGGCTATGTTTGAAGCTCTCCTCTCTCAGTTCTCCCCCACTTCCCCACTCCCTCGGGGACCTCGGAGGCTCCAGCCCAAGTGAGAGGCAGGGGCTACCTGGAAGCCCTTCTCAGCTAGCTGGGAGTTCCAAACTAGACACCTGGCCCTGCCTTTGGGGCCTGAGCTGGGAGTGGGAGGGCCTTGCTTCTAACCAGCTCTAGCCTGACACCCATAGTGAGGAGACCCTCCCCTCTGTTGGTTGTTGGCTTACAGGTGCTGCCAGCAATGGGGAAACTCTCTTCAGTCTGCGTCATACGTTCCCGTTCCCGGTGTAAGGACCATTCAGCCTGCAGAGAGCGCTGAGAAAACGGGGTGCCATTGCCTCCATCTCATGGTTGAGAAGATGATGGGCTGGGAGTGCTATTACTTCCTAGTCAGAAAGCGCAGAAATAGTGTTCTGCTAACGTTGCTGGGGTGGATGGGAGGGAGCAGAGCACCTCCTCTGTGGAGTCCCTGGGGTGGGAGGGAGGGAAGGGACTGTGAGGTACTAATGTCTCCTTTGTGCCCCCTGAAGCTATCTCCTTGCCTGGCTCTGGCACATCTCTCTCCCTTCCGTGCTAAGGCTCTCTCCTTCTCCCCAGCCTCTGCCCTGGTGTGAAGCCTGGGTCCCAAAGAGGCTGGTTATTGAAGGTTCCTGGGGTATCTGTCTAGTGCCCGGCTCTGGCTGAACCAGCAAATGGAAGCCCCAGGGGGTGGTTGTTCTACCCCACTGACTGCCCACCAGCCCTCCCCCTCAACATTATCTCTTCCACTCAAGGCCTCTGGCAACCTCTGTGGGCTGACATCTCTCCCAGTGGCTCATCTGAGCCTCTGGTCCACTCACTCTTCTCTACCTGAAGTCTGCAGGCTCTTAACTCCCAACACGTCCGAAGCCTGCACGATTGTGATCCCTGCCCACACACCACGGGTGGTTGAAGGGACAGGCCGTGGGTGAATCTAGAGTGGAGGGTGAGGAAGTGAAGCTGGAGTGTGCTTTGTGTCTCATGATTCTGAGTCGGGACCTCACACTTAGCAGCCAACGGTTCCTGCGTCCCCAGGCCAGCCCGAACACTTCCTCCCATCCATACCTTTGCTCAAGCTGTGTCCTCCACCTGGAAGGCCCCTCCCCCCAGCTCTAGCTCAGCCTTCCTGTCCTGAGCTCACCTATCCCGCCCCTCCCTCCCTTCTTCCCTGCACAAACACTGAGTTATCTCTCACAGTGTTCTCAGAACTTCCTGTGCATTGCTCCGAGGTTCCACTTACTTCGTTTGTTGTATTTCTGTTTCCGTGTTACCTAGATCAGTGTTTCTCAAACCTTAGTGCGCACGTGAATTTCTCAGAGATCCTGTCCAATGCAGATTTGATTCAGCAGGTGTGGGATGGGGCCTGAGTCTCTGCATTTCTTTTAAAAAAAAAATTTTTTTTTAATGTATATATATATTTTTTGAGAGACAGAGAGAGACAGGGTGCTAGCCGGGGAGGGGCAGAGAAAGAGGGAGACACAGAATCTGAAGCAGGCTCCAGGTCCTGAGCTGTCAGCACAGAGCCTGACACGGGGCTTGAACTCATGAACCGTGAGATCATGACCTGAACTGAAGTCAGATGCTTCACCGGCTGAGCCACCCAGGCGCCCCTGAGTCTCTGCATTTCTAACCAGCAACTTGATATGCTGCTGCTGCTGGTGCCAGGCCATATTTTGAATAACAAGAACTTAGTGAGTCCCTAGAGGGCAGTGACTTGTGCTCAATTCATTTTGGTATCCTTGGTACTTAGCTGAGAGCTAGGCAAATGCGGAACCAAATAAACACTTGCTGAAGTAGAGAAATGAATGGATGAATGAATGAAAGCATCTCATGCAGATGAGAGGGTGTCGGGAAGTCTTCTGGAGGAGTTAATGTCTGAGCTGAATCCATAGGGAGGGGTAGGAGGTAGTTGGGTAAAGTGGGCCATGGTGGGTTGAGATTTTTAGGGGAAGGCCATGGCTAAGGTACAAGGATGTACAAAAGTGTGGGTGGGGAAGTGGGGAAGACTTGAAGCCCAAGAAGGTGGGAGGGGCCGGGTCATTAGTGGCCAGGGATGCCATGCTGGGGGTATGGGTAGGGTGGCGGCCTCCATTTTATTCTGGAGCCTCTGGGGGGTTGGCATGATCCAATCTGTGGGCCACCCCTGCAGAAGGATGGGATTAGGTGACGGAGAGGAGATGCAAGGCCACTCAGGGGGCTCCCCAGTCATTCACGTGGAGCTCAGGCTGTGGCAGCGCGCCTGGGGTTAAGGGTGCGGGTTAACTGAGGAGGAAGCACAGATAGGACTTGGTGGCTGATTGGAAAAGAAAGTGAAGGAAAGCCTCCCTCTTCTGCAGGGGTCAGTGGGGAGGGGGGGAGTGGGCCCCTGAGTGAACTGTCATTCCACTGGCTGAGGTTGGGGTCTGAGGGGAGAAGCTAGTTTGGGGAGAAGGATGAGAAGAATTAATTTCAATGCTGACTGGGTGTGAAGTGCCTATGGGGCGTCCGTGGCATCTGTGTTGGGAGCTCCTAAGAGAGACCAGGGCTGAAAATGACAGTACAGCAGGCGTGAACTGACAGATGCTCCTTGAAGGTTTGGGAGAGAATGAGATCATCCAGGGAAATCCTAGAGTAAGAAGAGGAGAAGGCAGGAGGGGCCCTGGAGGAAAACTATTCATTTAAAGAGCAAGAATTAATGACAACATGTTAGAGATAAAATGGGAATAGAAAACATTTATAATAGCAACAAAAAAGATAAAAACCCCTAAGAATAAACATAGCAAGAGATGTGCAAAATCTAAGTGGAGAAAGCATTAAAATCCTTCCAAGGGACAAGAAAGCATTTGAATAATGTTTTTGGAAAGGAAGACTAGCATCATGAAATTGTCTGTCCTATCTCAGATAATTTAGAATTTAATAAGATTCTCCATAAAAGTGAAGACGTTGTTGTTATTTAGACGGACCGATTCTCAACTTCCTCTGGGAAAAGAAACAAGTGTTGAGAACCACTTCTCCAAAGATGTTTCTGCATGAGCAGAAGCAGTGACCGCCTTTGTTCCAGACTGCCTCCTCAGGGATATTTGCATAGTAAATACGCTTGGAAAGTAGAGATAGTGTCTCCCTCTGGAGAAAAGGGCAAGTTTGTGTCCTGTCCAGTGTAATAATGATACTGTCTCCCTCTGGGGGCAAACCCAGGCAGTCTTACTGCTTGTTATAAAAGATTTGGGCTCCCTAAACTCAAGGAGGTTGGGACCCAGCTCACTCACGAGCAGGTGTCCCCTGGACTGCTCCAGCCCACCCTGTGGAAACTGGGGCTCGTGGAACCGTCACACACGCCGGCCCTCTGGCTGTTTCTATTGCCGTGAATAACAAATTCCTCTGTCTCTGACCCCCAAGTCTCTGATCTTTTGCCAGCATCTAGGAAACAGGGCCCGCTCACTTATTGACTTGCAAGTCCGATGAAAAACTCACTCAGACTCTTCACATGGCTTCACAACGCTAATAGCCTCAAATGTTTTGAAAAAAGAATAGTCAAAAGGGAGAGCAAGCTGTATCAGAAATTAAGCTACACTGTAAAGCTCTATTACATAGAGCAACAGGGTACTGGAAAACTCAATGGAACAAAATGTAATTCCAGAAAATTGTACATGAGGATTTGGTCGGAGGCAAATAGTGTATTTTGAAGTGAGTGGAAAAATACGCTACTCAACAAACGGGGTTGGGACAACTGGAGAAGCATCTGGAAAAAAACAGTTGGATCCATACCACATACTTTATAGTAGAATAAATTCCATATGAAACAAAGATGTAAATGTAACAAAATGAAACCTTGAAAGTACCAGAAACATGGGAGAATTTTAAATCTCTCTAAGTACGACGCACAACCCAGAAGCCATAAAAGAAAAGAGTGATAATGTTAACTATTTTTTTCTTTTTTTAGTTTATTTCTTTCTTTCTTTCTTTCTTTCTTTCTTTCTTTCTTTCTTTCTTTCTTTCTTTCTTTATTTATTTATTTTTTAAATGTGAAATTTATTGTCAAATTGGTTTCCATACAACACCCAGGGCTCATCCCAACAGGTGCCCTCCTCAATACCCATCACCCACACTCCCCTCCCTCCCACCCCCCATCGACCCTCAGTTTGTTCTCAGTTTTTAAGAGTCTCTTAAGCTTTGGCTCCCTCCCTCTCCAACCTCTTTTTTTTTCTTCCCCTCCCCCATAGACTTCTGTTAAGTTTCTCAGGATCCACATAAGAGTGAAAACATATTAAAACAACACTTCTGCATGGCAGAGCCTGATACACACAAAGTCAAAAGATGCACTTAGAAAGTATTTGCAACCCGAGTGACAGAGAGCTTATTTTCCTATTGTATAATGTCCACAAATCAACGTGAAACAGATCAGCAACATGAAAGAGAGATGGACAAGGTGCAAAGGCTTACCGAAACTACAAAAAGATTCCCCATTATTCCTAGTAGCAGAAATATAATTAAAGTTTCGCCAAGACACCTTTCATCTCTCAGTTTGGCTAAAACAAAACATTTGCTAACATACTGTATGGGGAAATGCTCATGCATTGCTGAGGTGAGTAGAAACAGTGCAGCTCAATGGGGGGAATGTTGGCAATGTCTTCTGATGGGACAAATGCCATTGACCCAACCACTTCTAAGAATTTATCCTCTGGAAAGATTCCCACGTGTGAACAGGGGTGCAGATGGGATTATTACAACACTGTATTGTTACAATGAGCTATTTACGACATTGTTTGCAATAGCAAAAGAGCACCCAAAAGTAACCCAGAAAGGCCCTCGGAGAGAGATGAGAAAATGAATCAGGTGCACGCATACAGAAGCATACCATATAGGTGGACGAAAGGGCAAAGAAGTTTGTGATGTACCGATAGGGAATGACCTTCAAGATATATTGTGGTGAAGAAGGTAAGGTAAGTTTTGATGTGTATGCAATGATGCCATTCTTTGGCGAAAAAGAAGGTGTGTGTGTGTCGGGTGTGGGGGGGGATTTGTAGATATATGCATGTTTATGCATAATGCGTCTGCGGAGGCATATATGAAAAATTGGTAATGTTTGTTTGCCTCTGGGGACAGGAGTCATGGGGTTGAGAGACAGGAGTGAGAAAGGAAACTTTTCACCGTACACACTTTTACACCTTTTGAAAGTTGACAACATATTACTTCTATCTGCTCCCATAAGAAATAAAAAAGGGCGTGGGCAGAAGATAAGGCGGCCATGATGGAGGTGAAGGACGAGCGATCAGATGCTAGAGAGGAAGCCAGGTGAGGGCAGCATGGAGGAGCCAGGCAAGGAGACAGTTTCAAGAAAGACGTGGGGGCTCATGGTGTAAAACAGATAATGACTTGGGCATGCGTGGTCAATGCATTCAACAGAAGACAACTGGTGTTAAGAGGTTGTGGAGACATCGGTACCCTTGTGCCCTGTTGGTGGCCGTGTAAAGTAGGGCAACCACTGTGGTTGATTTTATTTTACATAAAATGATGTTTCCTCATATGCTTAAAAGTAGAATTACTATGTGATTGAGGAATTCCACTTCTGGGGGTATACCCCAAAGAACTGAAGGCATGGCCACAGAGAGATATGAATACCCTCGGGATCATAGCATTATTTGCAACAGCCCGAACGTGGAAGCAACTCAGGTGTCTATTGACAGATGAATGGATAAGAAAAATATTATATATATATATATATATATGCACACACTGGAATATTATTCGGCTCTGACAAGCAATACATTCAGACATATCCTGAAATGTGGATGGATATTGAGGACATTATGATGAGTGAAATACACAAGTCACAGGATGACAAACTGTATGATTCCATTTATTATTTATTTATTTATTTATTTTAATTATTTTAATGTTTATTTTTGAGAGAGAGAGACAGAGCATGAGCAGGGGAGGGGCAGAGAGAGAGGGAGACACAGAATTTGAAGCAGGCTCCAGGCTCTGAGCTGTTAGCACAGAGCCTGATGTGGGGCTTAAACCCATGAACCGTGAGATCATGACCTGAGCCAAAATCTGGTGCTCCACCAACGGAGCCATCCAGGCGCCCCCGTATGATTCCATTTATAAGTGTGAAGTACTTAGAATCATAGAGACAGCCTCTGGCTTTGCCAGGGCTGGTGAGAGGGTAGGAGTAGGGAGTTATTATTTAATGAGGTCAGAACTGCAGTGTTGCAAGGTGCAAAGAGTTCTGTAGATGGATGGTGGTGACGGCTGCATGACGATGTGAATGCATTTAATATGCTTAAGGTGGTGGCGGCACCTGGGTGGCTCAGTCGCATAAGCGTCCGACTTTGGCTCAGGTCATGATCTCACAGTTGGTGAGTTCGAGCCCCATGTCAGGCTCTGTGCTGACAGCTCAGAGCCTGGAGCCTGCTTCAGATTCTGTGTCTCCCTCTCTCTCTGCCCCTCCCCCATTTGCACTCTGTCTCTCTCTCGGAAATAAATAAGCATTCAAAAAAAAAAAACTTTAAAAATATGCTTAAGGTGGTGGATTGTATGTTATGTGTATTTTACCGCATTAAAAAAAAAAAGATTGCAAACCAGAAAGAAGGGGCTGGTCTGCATTTATGATTTCAGAGCAGCAGAAGTAGGGCAGTTCGAGGCGATGACGAGGTACAGAGTGTGGCTGGAGATGTGGGTGGCTAGAGTGGAGAGGAGGAGAAGGTTGCTGTGCATGAGGTTAAGGAACTAGTGCCTGTGGTGTTGGATGGGACATCCACGTGGAAGCTAAAGTCCTCAGGGCAAGGTCTGGATGGACATGAGGGCCATGACCCCAGGGCCAAGGTCTTTGGTGATCCTGGGGAGGGGCTAGAAGACTGGCAGATGGCTCAGAGGGGATTGGAGGAGTGGTACTGTGGCAGGTGGCACAGAGCGTTAAGGAGCAGCTTTCACATGTGGTGGCGAGTCATGGCGAAGAGAGAAGGGACCCGTTCCCAGCCTGCTGTGTAGGGAGTGTGGGATCATGTGGTCTTCACTGCTCAGGGCTCGGGCAGTAGTGTCCTCCCGCCAGGTGGGGTGACCAGGTCTGGCTCTATCCTCATCCCTTCTTTCTCCCCTAGTGTGGCCACGCTGCTTGGCTCAGGCAGTGAGGACAGATTGCAGGGGGTGGACTGGAGAACCCTAGTATGATTCTGCCTATCCTCGCCGTCCTCTGTGGTGAACTTTGGAGCAGTCATTTTGGCGACAACCAACCCACCTCAACTCAAACTCTAAATAGGGGGCAACACCTAAGAGAACAGAGATGGGGAGATGGGGAGATGGGGAGGGGAAGGGGATGCTCTGGGAACTAGAGCTGCTACAGATCAATGTGGACCATCCATTGGTCAAAGAGGGGCAGTTTGCCTACACACAAACTCCTCATCAGCCTAGAGAGTAAACTTGGGAGAAATTAAGCAGAAACAGGGTGCTTACATATGTATGTGCCAGAGTTGGGGTGAGTGGAGGGGAGAGCAACGTGTGACTCCCTCCCTCAACGTCCTAGAGGAAGGGCAAGTCTTTGTAACAGCCAGAAATGTGCCAGAAAGGTCAGAAGGACGTGCACTCATCCACAGGAATTCAAAAACATAAGTCAGAGTCCTATTTATCAAAAAATGGCCAATTTCTCATCAGGAAGGAAATTTAAGACAAAGAAGAGCTAGGAGCCCTTTAGCATGATTTTCTGAGGATGAGCCCTCAGTGATGGGTCTCTGAAGCCTGACTGGCCACATCGGACTGGTCCCGTCTCCCCACATCCTTCTCTCTTGTTCTATCCCTGAGTGAAAATCCCAGCAGGCTCCAGAGTTCTAGCGTTTCTGAGGGCAAGTGAGGGCACGTCTCAGTCAAGGTCTGTTGTTGTAAGTAATGGAAACTGACCTGAGTTAACTTCAGCAGGGAAGAAAATTCATTGGAAGGAATCTGGTTTATCTCATGAAAGCAAGTGCAGTCAACGTTTGCCAAAGCCAAAGCGTGTTCCATGGGTCACCAGTTCTGGCAGATGCCTGAGGAAATGAAGTACTCTGTGGTCCAATGAGTTTGGGAAATGTTACATATCTTTTGTTCAAGGCACGTTGGCATTTTAAGGGCTCTGATAAGTCCTGCAGCAAGACCACTTATTTAATTAGCTAAGCACTTACACTCAAATATTTGTAAAGTATAATTGTTAACAACATGACCGAGGAGGTCACCCTGGCCCTCACCCTGTTGTGATGGAGCTGACTTTGCCGTGTAGCGAGGGGTATGCTAGAGAGGTTGTATGTCTAGTGGCCAAGAGTGTGGACCACCTGACTTTGAATCCTTCCAGCCATTACTTCCTTCATTGCTGTGAGTACTGGACTAGCCTGGTGATGGCCGGGGGTGGAGATCCCTGTTGGCACAGTATCTAGTCAGCACGGGGAGGTCTTCTGTCCCTTCTATTCTTAAGCCTGGAGAAGACAAGGCACATAGGTGAAATCTCCTATCTCCATAGGGATGACCCAGGGTTGCAGCCTGCAGACGGGTTTAAATGAGGATTAAACGAATTAAAACCCCCATGTGATCCCAAAGAGAGAACTAACGTCACCACATTCCTGCTGAATGGTTTGGGCAAGTGATTCAACCTGTCTAAAACTCATTGTCCTCTCTACAAATCAGTATAAAGATAGTAACATCTCCTGAGGTTGTGGTGAGGTTTAAATGAGCCAATAATGCCTGCAAACTCTCTGGCCTATAGTAAGTGCTAAAAATATGTAGCTCTTATTAATGTTATTCTATTACTATGGTTTGAACATACCCCCGTCCCCCCCGCCATGAACTTGACGGAATCTGGGGGAGCTCATGGTTCTGTTTAACCATCACTTCCTAGTGTCCACTCCCAGTGGGGACTGAGATATAAAGATGAATCGGGTAGTTTGGCCTCAGCTCTCATAGAGTTCTCAGCCCTGGGGGTGGGGGCGGGGGCAGACAGAGTTAAGAGGTAGTTACAAAGAGGGAATGTAGAATGTGGTACTGGGAGAGCACCTAGCTTAGACCCAGGGGCATGGAGGTAGGGTGTTGCAGACTAAGGGCACCGAAGTGCCTGACCTCTTTGGGTAGCCCAGGCAGTTCAGTGTGGCTAGGGAATAATGTGAGAGTGGATGGTGTTTTAGATGTTGGCAGGGGCCGGCCGGCGGAGGGCCTTGCATGCCAGACCAAGGAGCTGGGATGTTATCCTATGGGTGCCAGGGAGCTAATAAGCTGTTTCAATCTAGAGAGCATCATGGCAGGTGTGTGGTTAGGAAGCTCCCTCTGGCAGCTGTGGGACTCAGTGGTTGGAAAGGCACAAGACTGAAGGCCAAGAGACCAGATGGGGATCTGGTTATGGAAATCGAGCTGGGAGATGAGGAAATTCTTGGCTTCGGTGACTTTTTGATGCCCCCAATTGAACTGACGATAGTTGACGTGGTTTAGAGGGAGGGACCTGAGCTTGGGTCATGCTGAGTGGAGGACCCTGTGGGCAATCCAAGTACAGTAGACCACAGGCAGCTGGATGTATAGGTCTGGAGATTTGGATCTGGGAGCTATCACAATTTCAATGCAAACTGAATCCATAGGAGTAGATGGGGTCATTCAAAGGCGGTCGAGATCAAGGCAACTCGGGGGAGCTTGACCCCCAAGGGGAGGCAGGGAAGAGAATCTTCCTGCAAGAGTGGAGATTCTGTAGGCACTTAGAAGTCCATATTTCTTACGAATTCAAAATCTCAAAGCAACTGCTTTTCCTCGTCCAGGGAAAGCTCCTTTACCCCCAAATCCTGTCTTGTTTGTCTTAAACCTGAGCTGTTATGATTAGTCCCCAGCCTGAGGAAACTCAGGGTCCCGAGCTCTTTACTCTTACCTCATCACCATCACGCTCTGCCTGTGCTCCTGGACAGCTTTTCCCATCCCTACATTGGAGCGAGAACTGGATTTTGTCCACTGCTTCCATCCCAAATTGCTGTTGGAGATGCAAGATGGAGAGTGAGAGCTGGGGAAGCTGTACAGATTGTCCTCATTTCTGGGGACTTAGCCAAACCCTCTGTAATTTGGGGAACCTGAACATTCGGGCATTCCTTCATTGCAGACCTTTAATGAGAATGGAATGAGCTAATAATGCATGTGTGATCCAGAGGCAGAACTAGTGACTATGGGGAGTGGTGGAGGGAGTTACATGGAAACAGACGTCCTTCTTGATATTAAGCATCTTCAGAAGCAGTTTCTGAGGCAGAGTCGACTGCTTGCCTGTGGAGGTGATTGGCTGGCAACTCAGTCTTGCTTTTCTGCTTCCATGCTCTCCTTTCTATACCCGGGGCTAGAAGACTGAGAGCTACGTTTCTGAGAATCCTTGCCACACACGCAGGTTCCAGGTTAGAGTCTTCCAATGAGAGGCAATTGCATGAGATTCAGAAGGCGGGAAAGGAGCAGAAGCCATACCATTGTCCCACCAGCTGGGGTGGGTGGATTGGTGGGCACTGGCAGCTGTGAGATTTTATTTTATTTATTTATTTATTTATTTATTTATTTATTTATTTAATGTGAAATTTATTGTCAAATTGGTTTCTATACAACACCCAGTGCTCCTCCCAACAGGCAGGTGTGAGATTTTAAAAGAAGCTCAGAATTTTCCTATGAGTCAACAACGTTGGAGGCGTCTGGGAGCACTACAGCGGTTTCTGAAGATCTTGCAACTTCTTTACTTCCTGCAAGCTTGCAGAGAACCTCTTTTCTTTAAATATCCAACAACCTTCAT